>NC_085136.1:104318419-104918419 GCF_035046485.1 Aedes albopictus
TTGAAACGCTTGCGCTAAATTATAGTTTCACCGATTACGCAGAAATTTTGTACGGTTCATATGGGACCTAAATGAGATCTGAAAAGTCGACTGGAGCGAGGATTTATTTTTTACATACAAGCGTGTCCCATACAATCCTTTATTCAGCTCCTAAACATCCAATTTTGGTGATTTTATCCAACCTTAAGCTGGTTTGAGGCTCATTGAAAGTCTGACTTAAGGCTTAAAATGCACTTAGTCAGCAATTAATTGAATTTGTTAAATTTGGTTGAAAATAAAAAAAAAAACATTTTTTAAACTTATCTCTATTGTTAGAGATTATTTGACAGCTCAAAACTCAGCCCACTTAGTGAAAGTTTGTCACTAACTGGGCTAAGAGCTTAGTGCAACGAGCGAAAGTTGACTGTAATGCTGATTAAAGAGGTTGGACAAGCATTACTTCAGACCAAAATTCAGCTGTCATTGTACTCAGCCACTGCCACCATTAACCAGCCAATCTTCAGCTAATACTCTCAATGTTCCGCATTCATTGTTACTTGGGTATTGTCCGCTGGAATGGTTTCGCTTGCACACTGAGAGGTGTCTGTCGCTCTGTTATGCAGTGTGGCGACTTTGTTTGCGTGTGGCCACGTTTGTGTTGTTTATGATGCCTTTCAGCCTATCGTACATCCATCTGTTGTTGTAGGCTACCGTAGCCGTGCTGGTTAGAGCACGGGGCACTGAATACTAGTCTAGAAAATTCTCGGTTCGATTCCCGCCTACATCCGGATTGCATTTGAAATGTGTTTGGTCAATGATGCCTAAGGTGGCCCACACTTATTTGAAAAAAAAAAAACAAAAATTTCAAAAAATGCCTAGTCTTACCTCCTAAATCAGTTATTTTGGACTCCCAGAAGCTACGTTCAAAATTTGAGCAAAATCAATTAAGCTTAAAGGGGCGCTCAAAACGCTTGAATTTTGTATGGGAAAACTTGGCTAAATTTTAAGTTTTCGAATTTTGCCGCTAGGTGGCGCTGTAAGCGTTCAATAATCGAACCCTTTGGTATTATTGTAGGTGTCTATATGCCGAACAACTTTGTCGAAGATCGCAAAGTGATCCTACGTCTGTGAAGAAAGTTATACCCTGGGTAAAGTGAGGATAAACTTTATTGTTGTTTTTCCAATACATGTAAAGGAATCATATCAATAGTGAAATCTCAATCTTTGCCTAACTTTGCCTAGGGCTCAAATGCTAAACGTAGCTTCTGGGAGTCCAATACAACATATTTAGGAGGTGAGACTTGACATTTTTAGAAATTTTTGTTTTTCATATAAGTGTGGGCCACCCTAATGATGCCCCTACAGCAATCAAGGCTAGTCTTTAATAATTAGGGACAATGGAAATTCGCGGCAAAATTTCTTGAATTTCGCGGAATACTATTGTGAATTTCGCGGCAATGTCGCGGTCCCATGTTTTTGACCATTCTGTTGATGAAAACTGCAATTTTGCTTGTCAAATGAATAATTAGTTTGGTTTTGTGAGACGCAAAAATAAATTCAGCGAAAAAGTAACAAATTTGATGAAAAATCAGTAAAGAAACATGCAATGAACTTTCATTATATAGATACGGAATCGTAAATAATCCCAAACTGTCGAAAATTATCTGTCAATTTGAGACTAGAAGTTTGAAATTATTGGAAATATGTGAGGTATTTTCACGGTTTTGTCAAATATCGCGACATTTCGCGGGACTTCTTAAATTTCGCGGCCAAAGCCCAATTTCGCGGATTTCGCGGCTTCCGCGAAATCGCGAATTTCCATTGTCCCTATTAATAATAGAACAAATAATGAGAGAGCAGTGCGTTAAGGTACACGCGCTCATAAATGAGAAGTGTTTCTTTTCCAATAAAATTTCTCACGGCGTGTGTATGGGAAAGGTTTATAACAAAAAATTGGGCATCGCCAAATTTTTCGCTATTCAAAAATAGAGACTTCCAGCTTTCATTTGCACGGTCCCTCAAAAAAATCCACCGAGGGATCTCGAACAACTTTTTCAGAATACTGTTTTTCCCCATACAAAATGAACGGTTCCAAATTAATCCCTATTTCTACTTAACAAACATACCCAATTTTTGTATGAAAAAGTTCCCCCGATGGAATATTTCGATGTTGGGCTTGAATGAAAGCTAGTAGCGTCAACTTTCACGTAACGTAAAAATTAGCGATGCCTATTTTTTTGTAATAAATTTCTTATACCAGACACACCGTGTTCTGGTATACTGTAGGGTAATTGTTCCCATCGTTGTGGTAGTACCTAATGTTGCGGTAGTGGCAATTGAGCACTTTTTCGACTGAAATGTTATCAAAAGGTATTTTTATTAGATGTATGGTGCTTAAATTATGAGATTGCACCATTTGTTTGCTTAAGATTTGCCCAAAAACCTATTTAAAAAAAATATTTTCCTTAATGTGTTAGTTGCTGTGTTCCTATTGTTGCGGTAGTGTTCCTAATGTTGCGGTATCCCATATGATTTCAATGGGATACCGCAACAATAGGAACCAAATACCGCAACATTAGGAACAAATACCGCAACATTAGGAACACAATGTTCTTTCAGATAAAAACGAATAAAATGTTCATAACAAAATCAAAGTGGCAATATTTTGTTATTTTCCCGTAGATTAAGGATGGATTTTATTATTTTCAATTAAATCCATGTAAAAAGTTTGCTCGGGGCGATACAATTGTGGTTTGAACATGATCCCAGTGCTTAACTCCTCCATGATCGGATCAATTACCCTAACCTACCATTTTTTGTATATGCAAGATTTCCTATCATTCCACAATAGGTCCAGAGCCGTATTTACGAAGACAAAAATGTTTGTGCCTAAACCTTAAGTTTTAGATATGTACATGGTGTCTTTGGGAAAGTTTCTTCATATTTTTCGACCTTTTTGCCTTTCTCGTACACTAGTGTGCTGGAAAGGCTATATGTTTACTCAAAAAACGATTTTGCGAAAAAAGGCTCGTAAGGTCAAGTCGCATATACCAAGCAACTCAGTTCGACGATTTGAGATGATGTCTGTATGTGTGTATGTATGTATGTCTGTGTGCAAAATAAGTTCACTCGCTTTTAAGACATTTCCTATTGGCCGCATTTTACGGCATTGTTTGCTATTGAAAATGGTCCGGATCGGTCAAACCGTTCCGGAGTTATGGCCATTTCAGTGATCCGGACCAGCACCGATGAACTGGTCATATATAAAACTGAACCCAACCCTATCATGCGACACATCAAATTGCCCCGAACGTTGTAAACTTTAGCATGGTTGACAAATTCTGTGCAGAAATGAACCCAGAAGACCAGAAATTGCACGATGTCGGCCCAAAATTCAATATGGCAACCTAATGTTCAAGATGGCGGCTCAAAATTCAAGATGCCGGCTGTTTAATGGAGTTTTAGGCTCCTAAACCATGCACTATGAGTATATTTGATTTGGGGAAGATTTCGAGGGTCCAAAAGTGGCGACCAGAATATCCAAGATGGCGATCTAAAATCCAGGATGGCGCCTCCGTATTCAAGTTGGTGGCTGTTAAATGGAATTTTAGGCTCTAAAACCATGGAATATGAGTATATTTAGTATGAAGAAGACGAGAAATGCGCCATCACCTCTAGGTGAATTAACTAGGGGGGCATCCATTTAGTACGTCACGCTAAAAATGGGAATTTTCAACACCCCCCCCCCTCCCCCCTTCGTACGGATTTTTCCTATATTTAATACATTGCTTGTCACACTTTTCAGAACCCCCCCTCTCCCCCTCTAAGCGTGACGTACTTTATGGATGCCCCCTAGGGTATTTCTCACCATTGTGAAATTTGGGTGATCTCTCTAGTTTAGCTGATTCAAACATCTGCTTTTTATTAGTTTTATGTACGTTTATATAATGTTCTACAAAGTTGTAGAAGAGCTTGCCGAGGAAACCTTTATACTATCTCTTATGGTTCCTAAATTATATTTTCTAAAAGAATCATATAAGGGTGATTCATAAAATTCAGTTTTCTTGCAATAACTTTTAATCCATTTGTTTCTTGTGAAACCTTTGTTCCGAGCACTTTTAGAACTATCAACGGCGCATATTTTCTTCCAAAAAGCTCAATGCTCTATCTCTCATAGTTAAAGAGATATTGGCTTTTTTCTTCGAAATATAACATTTTTTTCAAAAAGTTATATCTCAAAAAGAAGCAAATAAATTTTCAATCGCCTTATTGCATTGAAAAGATCATATTATGTTCTATTGATGGTGAAAAAAATTGTGGGTACCTTTTTTATTTGAAGATTTTTATTGAATTTTTAAAATACGATTTTCCCACAGAAAATCATTTGTAACTTTGAAAATCGATGAGATACAAACTAGGCGTCTTCGACAAAATTGTGTATTTTTGAATGCTCTACAAATATTCAGAACAAAGTATTGCAAAATAATGAACGCATAAAATTATATTTAATCAAAACAGATTTTCATATGGAAAATGAAACATTTCAAGCAAATCAAAATCATCTTTGTTAAATATATAAAAATATTGAAGGGTAGATGTTTGGATTAGCTAAACAAGATGGACCACCATAATTTCACAATAGTGAGAAAAAAGGTCGAAAAATATGAAGAAAGTTTCCCAAAGATGCCATGTATCTTAAACTTAAGGTTTAGGCATAAACAGTTTTGTCTTCGTAAATACGACTCTGGACCCATTGTACATTCGTTTGTATATGACTTATACAGCATTGTACAGGGATATCCCTGAAATCTATGAAATTCTCTGGAACGCACATTTCATACCTTGAAAAAACTCTGGGACAAACTTCAAACCCTCAGAAAAAACCCGCACCCTCTGAAACACAACTCAAATCACCTGGAATGCCACTAAAACCTCTTCAAAAGACCTTGAACGCCTGAAACTCCCATGAACCCTCCTGAAACGCTTCTGAATACCCCTGTGACTTTAGAAATCCCTGGAAACCCCTTGAATGCCCCTTAACTCCCCTGGAAAACCCCTGAAGCCCCTGGAACACCGCTGAAATCCCCTGGAATGCTTCTGAAAACAGTTGCAAACCCCTGTTACGCCCCTGTAACAACTTGTAATGTACCAGAAACGCACTGGAACATCACTGAAATCCCTCAAAAAAGCAATGGACCCCGCCTTAAGCCAGAGGCTGTATATTACGAGCATCAACGAATGCGAGGAACCCTCGTCCCATCGTACCGCACGGCCACAAGGCTCCACACAAAAAAAAAACAAAACTTGAATGCCCTTAAAATCTTCTGGAACGCTTCTGAAATCCATTGAAACCCCTGGACTGTCCATATTCGCATAAATGACGTAAGCGCCTTTAAAACTGCTTGAAAAACTTTGAAACGCCTCTGCAACCCCTTGTAAAGCCCCTGAAACGCTCGTGAAACTCTTCGAATGCCCTGATATCCCCTAGAGCACTCTTGTAACGTCCCTGAAACGCTTGTAACGTTTTGAAAATTCCTGAATCACTGAAATCTTCGGATCACGCTTCTTAAATTATCATAAACACCACTGAAACCCCTCTAGACCCCAGTAACCCCAGTAAGATTAGGTAATACCCGGTGTGATCATGCTAACAGTTCCAATGTGTTTAACAGTCATGCTAAACAGATTAGATACCTGCTTGTGATAATGAAAGTTCTATGAGAAAAAAGAAAAATATTTTACTTAAGTTCCGATGAGAAGGTAATTTTAATCAATCCAAAAGTGTTAAGAACAGTCTCCCGGCTCTTGATGGTGTGAGTTTGATGTAAATTACGAAAAAAAATGCTGAAGGCACAAAGA
The DNA here is from genome assembly GCF_035046485.1 of Aedes albopictus. NCBI lineage: Eukaryota > Metazoa > Arthropoda > Insecta > Diptera > Culicidae > Aedes > Aedes albopictus. Next base: position 104,324,258 of record NC_085136.1, read on the forward strand.
AATAAAAATGATGAATAAAAAGCTATAGTTTTGTGTTAGGAGTTGTGAAAAGTTCACCGAAAAAAAAACGTTACCTTTACATATTTTTGCGCCTTTTCGAAGGGTAAAAATGGTATGTTGGCTGGATGAGAGTTAGGGAACATCACCCAGAAATGTATTTTCAAATTATTCTAGTGAAGGTGTCAGAAGCATGTTCAGGCATTTCCAGGCGTTTCAGAGAGTTTTTAAGGGGTTTCACAAGGTCTCCGAAGAGCTTCACGGGGGTTTCAGGATGGGTTTCAGAGGCGATTCAAAGCGTTGAGGGACGCTCTATGAGGTTTCAGAGAGTTTTTAGAGGCTCTTAGGTTAGATTTACGGCGTCTCAGTCGGTTTTAGTGGCGTTTAAAAGTATTTCAGAGCGTTTTTGAACGTTTCAGAAGAATGCAGAGGGGTTTTGCAGACTCTCAAATGAGTTGATTTCAGGGAATATTTTAGAGGTGCTTCAAAGCATTTCAGAGTGTTTCAATGCATTTCAGGGTGTTTTTGTTAGTCGGATTAAGATGGGCTTCGCAGGCTCTGAGGTGAATTTATAGCGAGTTTTAAGGAATGATGCTTTCATTTACCTTGCAATCGTTTAAGGACAGACTTGTTAGGATCCCAAAATGGCCGCCACAATGGCCGGCTTTGGCACCTACTCACGATCTCGAGCGCACAAATCTCTTCGTTAACAAAACCAGCGCATCTGATCTTCTTATTTTAAGCTTATTACAAGTGAGCAAGAACAGAATAATAAAATGCACTGTTTTTTAAACTTGCTTCTTGAGATTTGTGCGTCTGAAGTTCTGATGCACTGTTGAAGCGGGATTACAAGACGTTTGTCCTTAACTCATTTGTCTATAAATCAGATTGAATGTTTGTTACTATAATGTGATACTCAGCAAAGCTGTAGGGTAGTGTTTCTTCTATAATTATCTCCAAGGACGCCATATAATAAATTTTATATTTACGGCGTAAAAGTCTTAGTACCACCCACTGATGCTAAACGATATAGATTTCTTATCATTTAGCATTTTGAACTGACTTATAGACAAATGAGTTAAACGATTGCCAGATGATTGAAAGCATCCTTGGTTTCAGGGAGGTTTCAGAGGTGTTTCATCTTTCGACTTTGGACAAGCCCTAAACACCCCTTAACTCTACTCGCTGCTTCTTTTCCGTAAACCAACCTTCCCTTATCTGGAGTTCTCAACTGTTTTGAGCGTAATTAAATTTCATATATAGGTTACGTTACCTTAAAGGAGGTACATACCTAAATAGATTTTAAGGCTCCAGTGTACTAATGATTGCCATTTATCCCCGCACAGGCATCATCAAATCGATTACCTTCATGACCCTGTACATGAACGCCATGTGGTGGCCCCCGAACCGGACCTTCGGTGGCTTCCTGAATCAAACCGTCTTCCTGATGCTGTCTGCCAGTACCGGGTTCAACTTTGTGATGGCTTCCCTGACGGGACCCAAGTTCCTACCACTGCAGTGGCGCCCCAAAAATCCCGAAGACGAACAATTCCTACAGTACTGTGCGACGTGCGAGGGCTTCAAGGCTCCACGGTCGCATCACTGCCGCAAGTGCGATCGCTGCGTGATCAAGATGGATCACCACTGCCCGTGGATCAACCACTGCGTCGGCTGGGGTAATCATGCGTACTTCACGTGCTTCCTTGCGTTCGCCGTCGTGGGATGCCTCCACGCAACGGTGATCCTGTGCGGATCCTTATACGCCGGGCTGCACCGCGATTGGTACGTCTACTACGGGCAGTACTCGAAGGCGACGGTGTACCTGAGTCTGTGGAGTCTAGTCCTAGGGGTGTTCAACGTAGGGCTGGCTATCGGCGTGGTCATTGCCGTGGGTATGCTGCTGTTTTTCCAGGTTCGGGCCATTGTGAACAATCGAACCGGGATCGAGGATTGGATCCTGGAGAAGGCCAGGCATCTGCGGGAGGGAACCGAGGATAACTTCCAGTATCCGTACGACTTGGGCAAGTGGAAGAATATCCGGCAGGTGGCCAGCTGGACTTGCGCTCCGATTGGAAATGGGGTCGAGTGGGCCGTTGCGGAAGGATGCGATCAGTTTACGTTGACGGTATGTGTAACTTTGAGATTACATGTGTTCTTATCTTACGAATATCTTTACGTTACAGCGTGAGCAACTACTACAGAAATCGGCGAAGCGGGCTCGGACGCGAACTTACACTATTCTTAAACCGGTCTCAGGAAGTTGGGTCCCTCTGTGGTCTCAGGGATGTCGTGTTTGCCTTAGTCCTCCTTTGACGGATGAAGCCCGCATCAAGTTGGACGTTGGAGATACAGTACGGGTTACAAGATGGCGGAAGTAAGTTTACGATACGTGATCTTTTTGAACAGGATTTCACATCTGCTCGTATGTTTTCCCTTTTTCACAGACATTGGCTCTTTGGCGAGAAGATATTCGATGAACCCGAGGAGCCCAGGAACGGCACCAAAAAAGACAAGAAGAGAAAACAACAGTCTGAACCGCTACCGGAAGCGCACAAGCCACCCCGGATACGGGGATGGTTCCCGCGGCAGTGTGCCGTCGAACTAGTCGAAGATGAAGATGAGGCTGAGCAGCAGCAGCACTTCAACGAGAAGAAGAAGCATAAATAGGTTAGAGAGGCAGAAGGCAAACAAAATTATCTTGGGTTGCTTTTGACAAAGTTTTATGTGTCATTTGACTACTATAGCTGCTTCGGTCCAACCGACAATGAAAGTTTTACGAAGAAGTATTTTCTGTGTAGGAACACAAAGCGAAGCTCGTACTAAACTGCTATTCCTTTTTTTACAGTAACGGAAATAAATGTGTAGCTATTTGTCTAAAATGATGTTTCGTTTTTCTGTTGATTTATTGAGAATTGATTGGAAATCACCCTGTCTATAATCTGGAGGACCCAGTGTTCTACATAATCATACCCATAACAATATTATTATTATACGTCGGAGCAGCCTTGGGGCTCAAAAACGGGTCTTCTCTGCTCTGACAGTCAGCCAACATGAATATCTGGGGAATAGAAGTACAATAGTATAGAACGCTAGAGGCGCTATTTTCTCATACTGCGGCTGTGACGAAGATGCTTGAACCAAAGCAGTTCTTATTTTCAAAAGCATCATTGACCGGTACCTAAAGTGTCAAATCCTTTGTTTTCATTTTAATGTAACAGAATATGAAAAATGTGTGTTCACTTACGCTTGGCCGGTGTAAGAACAATTTTCAACGATCTGGTCATATTTCATTCTCTTGCTCCGTTGACTCGTGCAAGTAGTTTGTTCTTCCGATGACAAGCCTGGATTAATGACCTTCATCTAATGGCGTAAAATAACTGGTGAAACTGCATGGTATGGAATCGGTGCAATCCTTTGGGTGATTTACAGACAACTGTCCGTTCTACCGATTTGAACAACCACTGGGAGTCCATTTTAAGACCGTGTTATTGAGATATTCGATTCCAATCTCAGGGCCTCCATTATTTTCAGATGGGTCAGTCACAAATATTTGAACAGACAGAGAATGCGCGAGTGATGACCAATTGGTCAGCGTTAAGTCAGAGTGGACTACGCGATGTTTTGGTCAGGTAAATATAAGCGAAGGAACTCGATAATTCTTAACTTTTCGACGTTTCTTTGATGCAGATGAGTCATTACATAAAAGAACTACAGTTTTTCAGAAAATAATGCGCTCGATTTGATATTCCAAGTGCATGCAGGACATTTCCTTAAAATAATTGAAAACAGATGGTCCGGTCTGACTGAACGTCGACCAATTGGCCATCTTAAGAACATGAAAAGTTATGTTTTGGCAACCAGCTAGGTTACCAGTGCAGTGCAGGTGTTGCTGCGATGAAAATGAAGAAAATTTGACACTTTGGGTACCGCATCCAAGATACACACATTAGAATAACCAGCCACAGAAATCCAATGTCGCGACTGTTCGTGTGACTAACATCTAGTTTGCCTCGCCCTTACAGCGTCAGTAGCGGTACTATAAGTGTCAAATAAATTATTATTATTTCTATTATACACACTTATAGGTGTATACAAGATGTTAGTCACATGATTTGGAGCGACACTGAAAGTCTAATATATGTCTATTCTCTGGGGCGATGTCTACAGTATACCCAAGTAATCAAAAGTTTAGTTAAGAGGATACTTTATAAGCTAAGCAGCCTGCTAGAGGTTGCTCTTCTAAGCAGCTTTATTTATTAGTAACTAGCTGTCCCGGCAAACGTTGTCTTGCCAAGCTGTGGTGGTTTGACAACTGTTGAGCTCATAACGTCACCGCACTCTAGATTGGTTTTACTTCTATCGTGTTGATTTCCTTCCCAGCTCACAAAAATCATTATTTAAGCAATTTTCTTACTTTTCTAGTTTATTTTCATAACTTTTTATACATATAAACACAGCCACCATGAATACGAATCGAACCGTGCAAGAGTCATGCTGATCGGTTCACCCGTTCGTGAATTTTGTTGCCTCAAAGGTACATCAAACTCATTTATATATATACTAGCTGTCCCGGCAAACTTTGTCTTGCCAAGCTGTGGTGGTTTGACAACTGTTGGGTTCATTGCAGCACGGCACTCTAGATCGGTTTTATTGCGATCGTGTTGATTTCCTTCCCAGCTCATGGAAAATCAGTTCTTTAACAATTTTGTTACTTTTCTAGTTGATTTTCATAACTTTTTCTACATATAAACACAGTCACCATGAATGCGAATCAAACCGTGCAAGAGTCATCCTGATCAGTTCATTCGTTCGTAAGTTTTGTTGCCTCAAAGGAACTTCAAACTCATTTTTATATATATAGATAGATTTAGAATAGAAACTTGAAAGTTTACAGAAGGAAGCTGGATATCCTTCCAAGCAGCTTCTGATAGAGCTTTCTCAAAATGAATGTCAAAACAAAAATGTACTTTTCAGGTTCACCACAGCCTCCGTTGTGTCCTTGTATATTGTGAACTGTGACCTGGCACGTTTCTTAGATGATTTGAACCGGGCAGTCAGGCGTTATAAACTGCTCTCGTACCGCTGCGCTGCTAACCTGCTAGACTTTTCAAATGATAAGGCTTACTGCGCTAGTGTACAAGTGTGCAAATTTAGCTGTCGACAGAACATTCCCAAGCAACACACATGGTTACAAAACAGTGACGGCAGCGTATGTAAGGGTTGCACAGAAGCCACTGCGACTTACTGCGCAACCTTTATATACGCTGCCGTCACTGTTTTGTAACTATGTGTGTTGCTTGCGGCATGTAAGGGTTGCGCAGTAAGTCACAGTGACTTTCGTGCATCCCTTACATACACTGCCGCGACTGTTTTGTAACCGTGTGTGTTGCTTGGGTTGGTTCAGATTTAACCCGCTCTGTACTTCAGCGCATTTGTAGTGTTGATATTAAGTATGGGGCTCTCACGTAGCGGTTCTTGGTTAGAATCCGGTGTGCAAAAATTGACTATAAATATTCTGAAACACACCAATTAATAAACTTTTAAGAACTTGAAAGCTTCAATAAAGTTCCGAATAGCATCTTAAGCAGCTTTCAAGCTGCTTAACAGGTTAAAAATGAGCCTTGCTGGAACTGATATGCGAAGTTCCAGCATGGCTCATTATTAGCCTCTTAAGCAGCCAGAAAGTTCCATTAAGGACTTTATCTGAACTTCCTAGAACTTGAAAGTGCATTTTGTCATGGGAATCTGAACCTATGGTTACTTGGGTAGTCATGGTCAAGACGAGAGGTGCATCAGCAACTCTGGAGCGCTCCAGCTTTCTGTGATGCTGTAGAGAATCGGGGAAACACTGTTCCCGTGTCACGAGACGCAATAATGGGCCTTTATCCTCTACGGCCAAGCTAGTCGAAACCTAATTGCACCCATAAAAAACGAGGAACTTATCACAATACCGAAGTCGATTGAGGCGAACAAGACTGGGCTACACGGTTTCGTTAGCGTTGCTATTGAGGAGAAAATCGAGGCTGGCCCCGACATTCATTCGATCATTTATTTAGCATTATATTACATTTATAATGGAATCGAGTCAATAGTTTCTCGCTACTACACTTGGTTTGTGGCTGCAATCTTCCATCCTCGGCCGCGTCCCACATTTGCCAGATAGTTCTGCACCTCGTACGCCTACCTTGCACGCTGCCCTCCAGGTCTTCTTGTATCATCGGGATCTCATTTTCACATCTTTTGATACCTCCTGAATGCTGGGTTTGTTATAGAGTGCATCGAGATCGTGGTTCATTGTTCGCCGCAACACACCGTTCTTCTGCACAGCACCAAAGAGCTCGAATAGTTTGAGTGCTTGCATGTTCTCCTCGAGCATAATCCAGATCTCGCGCTCGGCTAACTTTGTTGTCTAGAGTTAACCCTAATAGGATGTTGGGGACATTATGACCCAAACAGGCTCGCTGATCATACACTACGCAACCATGGTGCGCCTAGCGTAACATCTTTGGAGGGTTAATAAGGATCCGAGGTAGACGAAGTCTGCCGTCACCTCCAAACTGTCCCAGTGTATTGTAACATTTTTGCACAGACAAACAGACGTAACACTCTTCAAAACGGCTTGGCACATGCATTTAACGATCAATTCGAATTTCATTTGATTTGCGCGATCCTTCCAACAGAGGCGCTAGTGTTCGATCGCCTTGACGTTTGTCAGTGTACACGTTGCTGAATGATGCAAATGAAAATTACAGGCGCTTTGTTTAGTAGTGTAAGTGTTAGACAAACGTCAAATCGAAATCCATTATGGCCAACCGTGTCTCGCGCGGTTCTACCAACAGGTGGCAGGGTGCTCATAAAAAAGACACCGGGCAAAAGTTTTTGAGGAATTTCCTTTAAGAGTTACGTCTGTTTGTCTGTGATTTTTGCCTATGCTTACCCTGTCATTCGCGGTTTCACCTGCCATCATAAGCTTTTTTTTGACGTGTTCACTATAAGTTTTACCACTTGCATTGCAATAATATCCATGGCATCCGCAAAACAGTCAAATTGGTCGGATATCGTGAAAATCGTGCCCGGCTGTTGAGTCTGGCTTATCGTATAATACTTTGCAGGGCAATGGTGAACACCAGGCATGAGAGTACATCAGGGGTCCGGTCCCGAGCAGAAGAGAATAACAATCGCATAACAAAATGCGTTATTTTGGCAAAATAACTGAGTAATGAAATCAGTTATTTTAATGTTATTAACATATTATGTTATGTTATAAACTTGTCTGTCATAAGCGGCAAAATAAAAAATATCATAACAAAAAATGTTCCTGGAAGACTAATTTAATAACATGTTTTGTTTGTTTCAATAACAACTTAATAACCATGAATTTTAAAATATTTCAATAACAAATTTTGATCTTCAAAAGTTATTGATAACAAACCAAAAGCAACAGTTTTTGGACCACCCTTTAAATAGAGTTATCCTCATTGCGATTTAAAAAATGTGAGTCTAACTATTTTCGAGGAACTACTAATCCACCAAGTATTACAACATTCTGAGATTTTGTATGAAATTGATTCGACTATATGTAACTGGATACAAGAAATGACAAAAACGGAACATAATTGTCTAAGGGTTTATAAAATAATAAGCTGACAAGAATAATAATTAGAATAATTAGATAATATGTACGAAATGCTGTAAAGAACGTATATCTCCAATGTTGTAGTTGAAAATACATCTAAGTTTATTGCTCATTATTTCTCACTTATTAATAATTTATGTTTTATTTATTGGTTGATTGGTTTATTGATTTTTTTATTGCGATATCTTTTTTACTGTGCAATTTTTAATTTATCATGGAAAAATCTTATTTATTTATAGAAAAATACACTTTTTTGCAAATGTTAATTTATTTATTACATTTTCGGCGTTTTAATCGCTTGAAAACTAATTATTTATGGAAAATTTTAATTTATTCATTTATTTGATTATGAATCTTTTGGTACATATTTATTGATGTAGGGCTGGAAACATCTTTACCGGGAGTTTTGGAATTATATATGGAGAACAACTTTTTTTTTTATGTGTCATCAATATTTAAGCATAGCCAAGTCATCAAAATACCTCGATTTTTTTAATCAAACAAATCAGTACTTGTTTTCTCTCCCATAACAGGGAGGGTCAACTTCAAATGTATGTCGGGATCAAATGTTCAAAACTTAGTTGGGAGCAATTAAAAGAGTTTGATTTCAGCACTGGTCTAAAAAAAAGTAGAATCGTGTATAATTAAAGATCAAGAAGCGTTTCAAAGGAAAGTAAAATTTAAATTCATTTTGGAAATATTGGTTTTGAGGTTCTAGATAAATTTAATTCGAACTTTTTCGCTAATTTACTCGTTAACCAGAACCAGAAAGTGGTAGTTTATATGAAGCAAACAAATTGTATACAAATCCGACGCTCAATGCTTCCCCTCCGGGACGGCCTTGCTCAGCCACGTCAAATACGCCGGATTTCCATTCTCGATAGGCAGCGCAACCACTTCCGCCACACTATACGGATGATTTTCCCGCACAAACTGGCACAGCTCGTCAACCCGAGTGGTGCGCGTTTTAATCACCAAAAGAATCTCGTGGTGTTCGTTGATTTTGCCTTCCCACTCGTAGATCGAAACCACCCGGGGTACGATGTTCACACAAGCAGCCAACTTCCGTTCCACCAACTTTCGGGACAGCTTCAGCGCGGACTCTTCGTTCGGGGTGGTCACGTAAGCGACCGAATGCAGCCCCGGTTTGTACTTTTGCTGTGGGTTGTTCGCCATCGCCAGCTGATCTGGATGGATTTGGGGAGGTCAATTTGTAGTACACGACTCCAGGATAAAATTGTACTCTAGATATTACTTGTTTTCCTCAGGAACACAAATAATTTCGTTGAAGCACGAAAAGTTTGATTACTGCATAATTAGATAAGATTCGCAAACTGGCTACTGATCAGAGCTTGCGTGAATGCATATGTTATAAATAGCCTGAAGCAGTGAGTAAAGCACTGCGAGGCTGATCGATAGTGGGAAATTGTTTGATAATAAACCTTTTATCGTTTAAGCTAGATGGCATAGAATTAAAGTGATCATGCTTCGTAGTATGAATTGGCACAATATTTTGGCAACTTTATTTTTCAACAAATTATAAATATGTGAAAATTTACATATTTTCACCTCTTAGAGATGCATACATGTTCTCATTTTTTCGAGTAAACTGAAATTGTGTTACACTTGAATCATTTCGTTTCCCAGCCTCAGGCTATCCCTCGAAACCACTACTCAGTTACCATTCGACACAACCACGTCAAATAAGCCGGATTTCCGTTCTCTATGGGCACAACCGAAACCTCGGCCACACTGTACGGATGATTTTCCCGCACGAAGGTGCATAGTTCCTCCACCCGTGAACTACGGGTTTTGATCAGCAACAAACTCTCCTGGTGTTCAACGATGGTGCCTTCCCACTCGAAGAACGAAACCACGCCCGGAATGATGTTGATACATCCGGCCATTCGACGACCTATCAACTCACGGGCCAGCTGCATAGCGGAACCTTCGGTCGGAGTGGTAACGTAGGCGACCGAAAAGAGGCCTGGTTTATACTTCTGGATCGGAGCGAATGACATCGATTGGTTTCTGTTGGGTAAGAGATTTATCAATCATAATCAGAATATATAAATGTATACTTATGAGAAACTTACGTGCTAGTTAATTCAATGGAATAAATTGATTTGCAAGAAACAAAACAAGAGAAGCTCTCTGCTAATGTGAAGCATCAATGGCTCGAAAACCAAGGTAAATCGAAGCCAAAAATAGCTCGCATCATTAGGTTGAATACATCGCTAAGGATTGCTCGCGAGTGTCTTGTTGGTAGTGCACCTTTCCAACTAAGCCATTGCGCCACTACCGAACAACAAAGTAGATCTTTCTCTGCCGTATTTCTCACGTTTCACAATATTCGCTTTAAAATTCACGCATTTGCGCTACACACAATGCTGCAAACCCGGAAAGAGTCTATGTCGATTGAAGCATTGGCCTCCACAGGTCTCGGCCTGGGCCAATCGGTTCCATTCGCCCTGAACTTGTAGAGCCTTTGGGTCCTCCTCAACATCAAAAAGCCAACGTGTGCACAACTTTCCACGAAGCCGACCATCCATTGCTTGCAACCCGATCAGGAAGGCATAACAAAAACATAACATTATTCTATCAAAGATTGATATCTATATCAAGGTTTGTTATATTTAGATATATTTGTTGGAATCGGTACGAAAACTAGTTTGTATTATTTCAAGGTTCCAACAAAATCAGTTACAATAAATGAATATGTGATTTGATCATCATTACATCAACATTATAACAAACTCAGTAATAATTTTTGAAATGCAATGTGTAACCAATCAATTTTTTTTGGTAGTGTTTAGTGCGTCAATTAACCGCTGTATGGCGCAATTGTGTTTAGAAAATACACAATTGTTGATATCCTTTATTATATGAACTACCAAAAAAGCTCATGTCTTCATCAAATTTGTACAGAAAGCTTACGACTTTGGAAGGTGGAAAATAAATTAAGCAACTCCACCATTACATGATTGGGTAATTTTAAAAATTTCTTATCATGATCCAGATCACCTGCACAGTTCGTATGTACAGCAAAGTTGTTCATGATTCTTGAAATTCTCGAATGGTGTAAAATTTTATGCACAATTTCACTACTACGAGCTATTTGATATCCCAAGTAACATTTTTAGTTTTATCGAATTCTACAAGACTGTTATAAATCAACATCAATAAAACTCATATCAAGGCAAGATCATCTTCATTGATTCTATCAGAACCTCATGTAGAGCAGCATCCGGCTAGTTGGCCCACTCTTGAGAAGGATATGAAGGGTGCCAATGCCAACTGTAATAAAATAAGTTTGGCATTTATCACAACCTTTTTTATGCTACTCTATCTTAAAAGATGCTGTTTTCACTAGTGAGAGCATTATTAATAACACTGTGGAATTCATAAATGATTCTTGGCTTTGATAAATTCTCAATCTCATTCTCAACAAAATAGCTAAATAATCTTCCAGAGAATTGACAAATTTCGAGAGAAGTTATTTATCATATAGTGTCTCAATTTTTATGGCCACGTTGAATTTACTGTGAAAAGTGCCATAAAACATTCGAGAAACGAGTGCCCTATTCGAAATCTTTATTATTTTACATATTTTTTATTGTAATTAATAAATTTTTTTTTTTGTTGAATTGCAATTTTGCCGGAATTTAACCAAAACATTCCTGTCCTAGTTTCACTCATAACTACGAATCATGTATGTTCGGGAATACGTTAAATAACACAACATACATCGCGGCAATGCGCACTACATTACAAAATAAATCACTGAAACGATGTGCAACTAATATGGCCGAAGCAAAAACATCATTTTTACCAACATTGCTACCTTGCTTTTATAAAAGTAACTACTAATGCAAACAGTTTTGAAATCGCATTTATGAAGATATTATGCATGCGAAAAGGTTACATCAAAAGCCGATCTAAAACCGTTCAGCATTTTTTCTGCTTATATGATGTCCAAACAGCAACGACATTTTGACAGATGAAGTGCGGCTTTATTTACATTCGAATCATGTTTCGCGAAAATGAATTGCATTACGGAAGTGCTTCTACATTGCGGCAACCGCTGTGATCTATTTACAATCTTTCACCAGGTATAACCACAATTAAGCACCGTGGAGCCATCACCAACCGCATCAGATAAGCATTCGTGAGTAGCTTTCTTCTACGACAGCTCACCTAACGATTCTACGGTTGTTAAACGTTGAACTTAGTTGCCCCCGAAAAGCCCTTCAATCTGGCAGTGTTTATGTCTCGTGATATGATCTTGTTGCTTATTCAGTTTTCCAGTTTCCTTGGGCTGAAAAAGGTCTATCACAATATTGCAACTATCGATGTCACTCCAGCTTCCAAATATTATTTATTTATGGTACTACTCGTAGTGATGGGAGCAAAAAAAAACAGTGATCGCCATATTGATAAGCTGGTTGATTGTTTGGTTTAGAAATGGCATTTATACTAGCAACACACTTTTATGATACATTTTATTGTGGTATCCATAAACATTATTTACATAGGTTTATCATGCGGTTTTATGGAAGCACAGAATGTCGTTTTAAATTTAGCAATAAGATCAATTAACGATTCCCTGGGCATAGTGTATCATTGTACTTGCCTCACAATATACAAATTCATGCAATGGCAGGCAAAGAAAGCCCTTCAATTAATAACTGTGGAAGTGCTCAAAGAACACTAAGTTGAAGCGAGGCAGGCCAAGTCCCAGTGGGGACGTCGTGCCATAAAGAAGAAGAAGAAGAAGATCAATTAATGTTAGAATTTGTCGTTTAGCTACAGAAGGTTTTGAAAACTGCCGGAAGAAAAACTGTTCTACGTGACTGCTTTGCATTGTTAAATGCGATTAGTAAGCAAAATAGCATGTCTGCTGCTACAATAAAACCTTTATAAATTAGCATAAAAGCTGAATGGCTGTCATATTGTTACTTGGGATGTTAAATCTCATTATTCTGCTGTCCTAGGAAGTTCGGATCATCACTCATCAGCGAAGTTGTCGAGAAGTCCTTGGCTCTCATGTGGAAAATGTTATATGTAATTGAACCGCGGCGTTTACATTTGTTTACAGGATTTTGTACATGTCTTACAGATTGTCTGTTTATTATGGATGGCCACGGAGTACTTTCAGGGAATATTTCTAGAGATATTAAAAGTATTTCTCTTGTAGGTCTTCTAGGGACCTCACTAGATCTTCCAGAGATCTCTCCGAGAGTTTTCTCAACGTTTCCTACGTGAATTCTTACTGACGATCCTCCAGTCAAATATTCAAATATTTCTCCAAAAGTTCTTGAAGAGATTTCCCTAGAGTTCCTCTAGAAATTGTGGTTGGAGAATTCTTCAGCAACTTTCGCAAGGATTTCTTAAGAAAGGCTTCCGATGATTCCTACAAAAAAATTACTCTAAAGATTGCTACGGTGATTCCTCCAAGGAATTCCTCCTTTTTTCCAATAATTTTTAAAGGATTCCTCCAGGAATTTCTGCAAAAAAAAAATCATAAGAAAATCCTTCACGTGTTCGTCCGGGTAATCCACTAAGGAATTCTTCAACAATTCCTCCATATTTTTTTCCATGACCTCTTCTTTGAATTCTTCAAAGAACTTTGCCCCAAGGATTTGTTGAAAGATTATTTCATATACATGTTGGGATCCCAAGTAAACCACTCCTATGAACCATCATCTCTGATCATAGAACACGAAAACACTTTCCAATTCACCAATTATATCCCACCGACCAGATCATGTCGCCTTTGATCTGTCGGAGCTCTCAATTTAAACTACTAATATGAATTCAATTGTACAGTATACAGATCATTCGTGATAGGGATTTCCCGCAAGGTTTAACAACATACATTTCCTCCCTTGAGAATTTCTTCAGAGAATCCAAAAGGGAGATTCTTTAAGACATTCTTGGCTAATTACTTCAGCCTATGAAATTCCTTAAAAGATTCTCCATCAGGGAAAATCCATTAGAAATTCTGAAGGATTTCAGTAATTAATTAAGTTCTAGTTTTAAAGTTAAACTTTCCAATTCAATTCCAATTTCTTTGAAATTTCCTGGTATGTGGTTACATAGTCTCTGTTGTGAATATCAGTACAATTAACTACAGCTTTTTTCCGCATAGATAATCTGTGTATGCATATCTGCCGATCGAAATAGTTATGTACTACCAACTGAAGTGTAGTCGTTTTGTTAGAGGTATTGAAATATTTAGTTCAAAAGCGGAACGAAGTGTTTTGATATTCCTTCGGATTTCCTGAACGCTCTGTGTTCGAAAACAAATTACTTCAAGTATTTATCGAAAGGTTTCTTTACAAATTTTATCGACAATTACACCAATGACTCATTATGGAAATGGTTTTTTCTATCCTACTTTAAATTAGGAACAGTTTCGTGTGACGTCCATTCGCGTAGGTACAGCGATGTGGGCTCCAGTTACGAAGTAGTGAACTCTGGCTCTAGTGCACGACAATCGCACACGACATTGAAGCTGAAGGACTAAATGGGCTGTAGCAACGTGCATGGTGACATCATAACTGGATATGATGACGTCATACTTTTCCTCTCCGGTAAGTTGGATCAGCGAATCTATTTATAGAGGAGCTACCAATAGGTAGGGTAATTTTCCAATTGTTGCACGGCTGAAAGCTCGAATATTGTTGCACACTCCATGTTATTCTTATGAGGTGTGCAACAATTGGCGAATTTTTAGCCGTACAACAATTGGAAAATTACCCTATGAAGAACCATTTCAGCTTTGTCGCCCCTCACTTCAAGTGTTGCGATGGGCTCACTGGTAAAAACGACGAGCTCCTGTTCTAGGTTCGAATCCCTGGGTTTTATGTATACTATGTGGAGAAGTTTTTTTTGATACCAGTAACTTTTTACTAAAAATAAAATGTCACTCTAAAAATTGATAACCCAAAAATGAGTGATTTTTTACACTACTTAATTTTTACCCAATATATTCATAACTGCTTTATAACAACATGTGATATATTTTGATTTTCCTTTCTTGATTTTTTATATCTCATTTTGTTATAAGCTTGTTATAGTTGTATCAAGACCTGTTATGTTTATGTTATGGCTAGAGCAATTTTAGTTATAATTTTTGTTACTTTAACACCTAACCAGCGAGTTTTATAACTCATTCTGTTATGAAAAATCTTTGAAATAAATAACTTAATCGGTTATAATTTTGTTATGCCTTTCTGATCGGGAATGAGGCATTGCTACTGAGAGGAGCTAGAGTACATCGCACCTTCAAGGTTAGCTGCGTGCCCGAAACGATGTAGATACTGTCGGAAGCAACCATGGCCCGAAAAGACCTGTGTCTGGTAGAATGTCACTTCCCCATGGCGCCTATTAAGGTGAAACTGGAAGCATTTCCTCATTTTTTGGTTTTTGATTTTTGATTAAATAACGAAGCAATATTTTCAAAATCGGTTCTCGTGCACATGTAGAGTATGGATCAAGGTATCTTCTGATTTTTTTTGTAGTGGAAAATGTTTTTCGTTTTTGCAGAAACCATTTTTGAACAAAATTTCACGAAAAAATGGTTTCTGCAAAAATGGAAAACATTTTCCACCTCAAAAAAAATTCAGGAGATACCTTGATCCATACTCTACATGTGCACGAGAACCGATTTTGAAAATATTGCTTCGTTATTTAATAAAAAATAAAAAACCGAAAAAATGAGAAAATGCTTCCAGTTTCGCCTTAATCAAACTATCTACCCTCGGAATCAACCTATGGGTCCACCTTCCTTTGGTGGAACTGTCCCACGCGCGCTGCCATTTGACCATAGAGGCCATCCTGGCAGTCCTGCGTATGCCTCTTGTGCCGCGCATTTGGAAGCACTCCATGTCCTCCCTGATAAGGGTGCCTATAGGCACCATACTAGTGATGACGAAGAGCGCGTCGTGTGACACGGTACGGTACGCACTCGCAACCCTCAGGCACATCAACGTGTAAGTACTTTCCAGTTTACCACGGTAACTTTCGGTACTTAGTGCAGTGCCCCTCGGTGGGTCGTCATATCTTAGTATGGACGTAGCGACACTAGCCAGAAGCTTGCGCTTGCTGGCATCTGCCGCAGAGCTATTGGACATAATCTGGGACAGTGCCACTAGAGCTGTGGAGGCTGTTTTACAGGTGTAATCAAAGTGGTTACCGAAGGTAAGCTTATCGCCCAAGTGTTTGACGGAGCGCTCCGAAGTGATAGTGCAATCGCCTACACTGATCACCGCTTGCTGCTCCGATTTTCGGTTGTTCACAACCACCACCTTATTTTTGTGGTGAGCTAGTTCCAGATTTCTGGATCTCATCCACGCCTCCACAACTTCGAGTGGGTGGTAGACAATCTCGACTCCTACCGGGAACTTTTACCTCAACACCTACATGGCATTCCATAAAACCGAACCCAGGATGGAACCTTGCGGGACTCCTGAGGTTATGTGAAAGCACTTCCGACCCACATCTGTGTCGTGAACTAGTACTCGATTCTGGAAGTAACTTCCGAGAATCTTGTGCCCGGGTATCTCCAGACGCAGGAGCGCATCCCATGTACACCCTCGTTGTGTCTCAGCATTCTATTGAGGATGATCATTTCGAGTACACCTCGTCCTTTTTTTACGTCCATGCTTGGCGAGCTGACAAAAATTTTTACCGCCAAGACAATGAGCAAACTCAACATTTTTATATTTTTTAAAACATCTCCGTGATTGGTAGAAGTGTACAAAAATATAAAAATGTCTATTTTGATTATTATTTTGGCAGTAGAATTTAATTTCGTAAAGCTAATAGTGGACGTAAAATAAGGTTTAGGTGTACCTTCTCCGCCTTGTCGATCAGGCATATTGGTCTACACTGAGTGAAATAAAAATAGCACCACCCTGTGTTTTCACTATATTTTTTGAATTTCCATATCAGTTTTGATATCTTCGATTTAGAATGATAGTATACTCTATTCCACAACTGTACAGCTGATTACGGTCATATTATTGTGAATCGTTTACATTTTAGTTGAACAATTCATGAAAAAAAAAAATAAGCGAAATAAAAATAGCACCACTTTAACTTTTGATCAACGTTTATTTATATTTCAACAAAAAACAAGTTCAAATACATTTTTAGATCGTAGTAATGAGCATACGAGCCATTGTTTCGAGTTACTTCAACAAGCCATGATTTCATGGACAAAATCAATTTTTCCAGCGTACCCTACTGTAAGCATCCACGAATACGACGTTTCAGCATGTTATCGTTGTCGAATTGTATGCCGTTCTCATGAACGCGACGAGCAGGAATAGACCAAAGGTTTTCTATGGGATTCAGATCCAGAGAACAAGCGGGCCACTCGAGAACTTCTATGCTTTCGTTAGAAAACCAGGGCTTAGTCAGTCTTATAGTTGTGAATCGCGGCATTATCCTGTTGGAAGACGAAATCTGGGCCCATCAAACACTCGTCGTGTTCAATAAAGCTTATTTTCAGCAATTCAATATGATCATCTGACTTCATCCTCGTTGAGATCCACGCCAATGCACAGTGGTCCACGAACCAGATTTACGAGGAAAGATGCATGCAGCGCCTTCAAATGATTTTTTTTAGACAAATATGGCCTTCTACAAAGTTATCCCTAATAATAAGGCCCTCTTTTCAATATACATGAACATTAGGGTGGTCCATATTTTCAAAGAAATTGGTTACCAAACTTTTTTATTAGCATGAATAACTGTATACATTCTACGGAAAAGTTGTAGATCTATCAATTTCGAGCAAGTTTGTTGAAGACACTTTTTATATAGCTTTAAAATAGACCGATCTAGAGGTATTTTTCTGAATAAGCTTAGAGTGGTTCAAGAGAATTGGATTTCTGGCGTTAACTTTTTCAGTTTCGATTTTTCATCAAAGTCGCCCAAGAAACACTTGTAGAGCATTTGAAGACGCGTCGTTTCGTGCGCTGAGATGATCGTTATCTCTTTTGGTTCAAAAGTTATAGGCATTTTTCTTAAAAAATCATAGTTTTTTTAAAAAGGTGTTATGACGGGCTGGGGCAAACATAAAAAACATCTTTTGCCCGCATTCTAAATAAGAAATGATGTCATAAAACATATCAAAAAATAGAGGGGTGTTATTTTAGTAACTCAATTGAAAAATACTTTAAAAGTGCATATTTTTTTTCTAGAAAATCATCAATATCTTTTGAACGGAATGACGTAGCAACATTCTCGGTGCACAAAAATGCGCGTTTTTGGAAGCTCTAAAAGTGGTTCTTAGGCAACTTTGACGAGAAATTTGAAACAAAAAAGATAAAGCAATAAAACGATTTGTTCTAGCGTCACCCTATGAAAACTATGGGAAAATGCTCCAAATTTGGTCAAAACAGTTTAAACCCTTTATCTTTTTTGTTTCAAATTTCTCATCAAAGTTGTCTAAGGATCACTTTTGGAACTTTATAAAACGCACATTTTCGTGCGCTAAGAATGTTGCTACGTCATTCCGTTCAAAAGATATTGATGGTTTTCTAGAAAAAAATAGGCACTTTTCAAGTATTTTTCACTTGAATTGCAAAAAAAACACCCCTCTAATTTTTTGATATGTTTTATAACAACATTTCTTCTTTTGAATGCGGGCAAAAGATATTTTTTATGTTTGCCCCAACCCGTCATAACACCTTTTTAAAAAAACTATGATTTTTTAAGAAAAATGCCTATAACTTTTGAACCAAAAGAGATAACGATCATCTCAGCGCACGAAACGACGCGTCTTCAAATGCTCTATAAGTGTTTCTTGGGCGACTTTGATGAAAAATCGAAACTGAAAAAGTTAACACCAGAAAACCAATTTTCTTGAACCACCCTAAGCTTATTCAGAAAAATACCTCTAGATCGGTCAATTTTAAAGCCACACAAAAAGTGTCTTCAGCAAACTTGCTCAAAATTGATAGATCTACAACTTTCCCATAAAATGTATACAGTTATTCATGCAAATAAAAAAGTTTGGTTACCAATTTCTTTGAAAATATGGACCACCCTAATTTCCATGTATATTGAAAAGAGGGCCTCATTTTTAGGAACAACTTTGTAGAAGAACATATTTGTCTAAAAAAAAACATTTGAAGGCGCTGCATGCATCTTTCCTCGTAAATCTGGTTCGTGGACCATTGTGCAATTAAAGCTTTTCCCTAAATGTGAAAGCTCCCCAAACCATCAGTGTACCACCACCAATGTTCCGGTTCATCTTAACATCCGGATCTTTTCGTAGATCATGCCAGTAGTCTTGCCAACCATCTGGGCCATCAAAGTTAAACTTTTTTTCGTCCGAAAATAGCAGATTTTTCCATTCGTCCGTCCAGGAAACATACTGTTCAGCAAAATTGAACTGATTCACCTTATGTCGCTCTGTCAAGTTGGGCTTGCCAAGCCTTTTGTGCTACCTCAGGTTCTTGTTGCTTGACAGGATTTGTTGCACACGTCGTATTGTCACCGGAAATTGCAGTTCGGTACGAATTTGGAATGCTGCTTTTTTCTTGTTCACTGTCTCTCTTTAAACTCTTCGCTTATCTTTCTCCGGGAGCTTACTTTTCGTTCCTCGTTTGTCTGTGTGATGAACATTTTGTAAATGTTTCAAGAACCTTACGACTACGGTATGAGATCGGAAGATTTTACGACCGATTTCTCCGGAAAAGAGGCATGCGTCATGGTATGTACCTTTCTTCGAAGGTAAGATGATGCGCCTGACTCATTGCTACTCGAATACTGGGAAACAAAGGGTTCTTCCGTTACTTTTTGAATAACCGCCACCCGATAGGAACTGTCTGAAACTGACTCAAAGCCAATATAAAAATCTGCCAAAATTTTTACAGGTTGTTTTCATTAAATGGTGGTGCTCATTTTTTCATGAATTTTTCGGCCTAAATGTAAATGATCCACAATAATTTGATCGTAATCAACGGTAAAGTTGCGAAATAGACTTGACTGTTCGTCCAAGGTTAGCATGGAATACGAAGGCTATCGCTGCCGTTAAAAAGATGATTTGGGCGAATTATGTGTGCTCAATGAGAAAAATGGCTCAGAAAGGCGAAATTAGTGACTCAACGGCACAGAAGATCGAAAAGAAAAATTAGTGTGGCCTTGGGCAGCATCCATTTATGACGTAACCCTAAAATTGACATTTTTTGACCCCTCTCCCCTCACCGTAACGCTTTTTTGTATGAAAAACCTAAGTCGTAACACTCGGCCGTTCTTCCCCCTAGAGCGTTATGCAATTTGTGGACGGCGCCTTGATGATCCTTCGATCGTAGAAAAAAATCCCACCAATGGCATCCGGGAGCCATGTCATTTCGTCATATCTGAATTCAACCACATGCAGCTCATTTTAGAAGATCAACCAGAGAATAAGGTATGTGAAAAACTTGTGCGGCTAGACCAGCTCTACAAGAAAGTCACGGAAAAATCGATCTTTTTCGAATATCTATATTATCCATATCTATCTATATCTATCTATATCTATCTATCTATCTATATATATAAAAATGAGTTTGAAGTCCCTTTGAGGCAACAAAACTCAAGAACGGGTGGACCGATCAGCATGACTCATGCATGGTTCGATTCGTATTCATGGCGGCTGTGTTTATATGTACAAAAACTTACGGAATTAAACTGAAAAAGTAAGAAAATTGATAAAGTACTGATTTTCCATGAGCTGGGAAGAAAATCAACACGATCGAAATCAAACCAATCTAGAGTGCGGTGCTCAACAGTTGTCAAACCACCACAAGACGGCAAGACAAAGTTTTCCGGGACAGCTAGTCTATATATATAAAAATGAGTTTGAAATCCCTTTGAGGCAACAAAACTCACGAACGACTGAACCGATCAGGATGACCCTGGCATCGTTTGATTCGTATTCATGGCGGCTGTGTTTATAAATAGTAAAAGTTGTGAAAATCATCTTAAAAGTAAGAAAATTGACGAAAACCTGTTTTTTCATGAACTGGGAAGAAAATCAACACGATCTCAATAAAACCGATCAAGAGTGCCGTGCTGCAATGAACCCAACAGCTGTCAAACCACCACAGCCTGGCAAGACAAAGTTTGCCGAGACAGCTAGTATATATATATAAATGAGTTCGAAGTGCCTTTGAGGCACCAAAACTCAAGAACGGGTGAACCGATCAGCATGATTCTTGCACGGTTTGATTCGTATTCATGGTGGCTGTGTTTATATGTAATAAACATTACGAAAATCAACTAGAAAAGTAATTAAATTGATAAAGTACTGATGTTTCATAAACTGGGACGGAAATCAACACGATCAAAATGAAACCAATCTAGAGTGCGGTGCTATTTTGAGCTCAACAGTTGTCAAATCACCACAAGACGGCAAGACAAAGTTTGCCGGGACAGCTAGTCTATATATTAAAATGAGTTTTAAGTCCCTTTGAGGCAACAAAACTCAAGAACGGATGAACCGATCAGCTTTACTCTTGCACGGTTCGGTTCGTATTCGTGTTGGCTGTGTTTATATGTCCAAAAAGTTACGAAAAACAACTAGAAAAGTAGGAAAATTGATAAAGTACTGATTTTCGTGAGCTGGGAAGGAAATCAACACGATTGAAATGAGACCAATCATGAGTGCGCTGACGTTATGGCCTCAAGAGTTGTCAAACCACCACAGCTTGGCAAGACAAAGTTTGTCGGGACAGCTAGTTTAAGATAAATGTCACGGACTACCTTTTAAAAATGTCAATGATATTCACGGTGAATACCAATTTGCATTTTTCGAATAGTCCGTGAGATTTACCTTAAATATTCAATGAAGAGTGGGTTTTCCGCGACTTGTAGAACAGGTCTAGCCGCATAGGTTTTTCATATACCATATTCTCAGGTTGAGATACTATCGATCCCGTACCAAATTCCAGATTTAATAGCTATATTGAATTTCTTTTGCGTGTTAATGTCTAAACCATTAGGTAATGTGAAAATAAAATCAAACTCAAAAGATTTGATTTTTGACTGTGACACTCTAGAGGTGACTGAAAAACCACTTTTCGACATTTGTGCGTCGACTCATCACGAGTAGGTTGGCGCTTGTCATTGTGCAAGTGCCAAACTAAGAAAATCGATTTTTTTATTCGCATTCTACTGTGACATGAGTTATAGCTTACGTGCTAGCAAAGAAAACCAATTTATTGTATTTATAAGTAAAACTGGAACGTTATGTGTACGATGGTGCAAACATTATCTAGCATACGGTAATAAAATGTGCATGCTTACTAGCGCAGCCCAGGGTCAGAATTTCGATTCTGAGCTATGAGATTTCGCTAGTGCCATCTAATAAGTAGTACGCAGGTCCCAAGAATTTTTTTGGCCTATCTCGATGCGTGGAAAATTCAGGCAAGGAATCGCTCAAGAAATAAGAAAGCGTCGCTTTATTCCGGATCCTAGTAGAGTAAACAGGTATAATATGCCCCCCCTAAGCAGAAATGACAATATAGGGTCTGGGACCATTTGGGCAGGAGCACCTATTTTGGGCACTTGCTGCTATAACTCAACCAATTTCAAACCAATTGATTTGACATTTTGTACATGACTAGACACTGTGCGTATCTTACCGTATTCCAAAAATCAAGTCAATTGGTTGAAAATTTACTGAGGTTCAGCAGCAAGAGCCCAAAATAGGTGCTCCTGCCCAAATGGTCCCAGACCCTATCTAAAACTGGCGCCTTATTCCATCTATTGTTCACTGCAAATCGTTGTTACTAAAGTTAGTGAAGTGTTGCATGCGAACTTTGTCGTTGGAGAGGTGGCTATGGAAGCTTTGAAACGTTTTTCGAAAACGTTCCAAAATTTGCCTTTTCAAAACAAACGGGGCAATACGCCCCGTCAAAAGAAAAACGTCCAGCCCCGTGATAAAACTGTCCCAGGGGATAATTCCACCACATGCTTATCCTAGGAGGGTCTTTCAACAAGTGTTTAACTGCAAAAAAGTTGCAAAGTAACACAAGCGAACAGAACTAGCTTCGTTTACAATGAAGTCAGCTCACAAGAGGTAAAATATTACGCAAAAAGCCTCGATTTCAGACTTTTTGATATTTTTATTGCTTTTCTGTACCAAACCACTAACGGACCTGCTTGATGGCAATAATTCTTCAATATATGAGATTTATCTGAGATCACGCATGCGAAAAGCGCTTGAATCGCTAGAAAATTAAGAGGGGCGTTTTGCCCCGGTGGGGCGCATTATACCCTTTTACCCTACGGAGCTGAAACGAAACGTCAAATCAAATGGGGCATGCTGTGTTGGCCATTCCGGGTACAGAAAAATAATGCACTGAACGAAAATTACTTGAACGATTCTTTTTGAAGTGCATTCCTCGCATAAGCACTTACTGTACTTAAAAATCAGCTGAGAAATTGCAGTGGGCCGGTGGGCGTAAAGTGGATGGCAGCGTCTAATAGGAGACTGGACTGTACTTTGAGTTGCGCCACCTCAAAATATCAATATTATTGACACGAATTCGGAGATTGCACTTTTTATGTGATTTGAGTCTGGAAAAGCATATGATTTACTATTTTTATCAATTTTCAAGAAATAAGCGATGCCCATATGCACAAGTCTCACACGACAAAAAAGGTGAAAGATAAGATCAAACTCACTTTTTAAATGCATCATTTAATCATATATTTACATATCCTAATTCAAACCACACATGCACAAAATTAACACACATTTAATAATATCTATCAACCTCGAGAATCCGTTCGCCTCGTTCCTTTCACGCCCTACTTCTTCGCACCCTCCGCCGACACGGTCTTGCTCAGCCAGTCCAAATACGGTGGGTTCCCATTCTCGATCGGCACCGTAATCACCTCGGCCACACTGTACGGATGGTTTTCCCGCACAAACTTGCTCAGTTCGTCCACCCGCGACGTGCGCGTCTTGATCATCAGCAGAATTTCCTGATCCTCGTTCATTTTGCCCTCCCACTGGTAGATAGACGTCAGACCGGGTATGATGTTCACACAGGCGGCCAGCTTGTGCTCGATCAGCTTCCGTGCCAACTCCTTGGCCGAGTTGGCATTCGGGGTGGTCACGTACGCAATCGAGTGCGTTCCCGGTTGGTATTTTTCTGCTGCTGAATCGGAAGACATGCTGCTGGCGGAGTTCGGTGGTCTGCAAGTGAGAATTGGCAATGATCTGATGAAGGTTGTTAGCAAAGGGGCGCGATGGGCGCCGGCGACATTGGACGCCATCCTGGCGAGATACATTACTTGGCGATGCACTGTTGTTCCGCTCGTCGATAGAAGTGATTGTGTAAGCTATAAATGGATATGATGGAGAATGATGGCGAATGCGTTTTTGTTTTCGGGCGGCTGTAAGTAGAACACGTCAGGTTCAAAGGTCGAACACAACTCACCTCTCTCCGCCAATGACACTGGAATCACCGTGTTCGCTGATAGCAGTAGCTGCAATAAAGGTGCCTTCCAGACCTATTGAGGCAGAGAACAACAAAAACAAAACCGTGCGAATTGTTGTTGCCGGCAAAATCATCGGAGTTCACTGCTTGATGGTAGTCAGTGTCGCTGTATGTCGTTGAATGCAATGCAATGCGATAGAAGCGGTAGAAAATGGAGAGAATGCTTTTTGGCTATGGTGGATGGAATGAACGAGGGTGCACGTGCGCGCTTACAGTTTGAATTCATTTGCCGCCAGTACTAAAAGCAGAGCAGATAAAGAAGTGAGGATTGAAACGATATTTTGAAGTGAACGCACGGATGTAGCAAATGTTTTAGAACGTAGAGTTTGAAGTAACCGTTGAAAACTAATAACTAAAGGTTCATGAAGTAGGCCGAGATCTAGTTGGTTAGTTATTATTAATTGCATTGCAATGCTTAATTAAACAAAAAAAAAAAATGATGCCATATTAAAAATTGTTAAGCCAGGAGGGACTAACTGAGATTTTATTCTTTTAGACAGCATCTAGAGACGATTACTCATTGCTCTGATTGTACATTGGAAACTTTTTTTTTATGCCATGGGGGGCAACAAGAGGGAGTTTTGTGCATAAACTAAGTCGATGCCAAGGTCGATGCTTAGGAAACTAAGTTTGCGAGAGCGGGTCTTGATCTTGGGCATTTAACAAAGAACCAAGGGGTTTCCAGGATCTCAGGAGCCTTTGAAGGGCGTTACAGGGGGTTTCAGGAAAGCTTTCTGGGCGTCCCGAGAGGTTTAGGGACAATTGATAGCATTTTAGGGACACTTCAAGGAGTTTCAGAAGGTTTCTGGAGCATTTTAAAGGCGTTTCAAGGTGTTTCAAATTGATAACGGTGATTTCAAGGGCGTTTCATTAGGATTACTGTGGGCATTTTGATGCATTTTGGGGAAGTTTCAAGGAGTATCTAGGGTTTTTATGGATGGGCCTCAAATGGGCCTCAAAAGTTTAACCATCCTTGTGCATTTGGGCCATTTTTGATCCAAACCGTACACTACGTTAGTGAGCTGTTCCCAACGTGATGCATAAGGAGAGTTAAGGGCATTCAGGAGCATTTCAAACGCATTTTCACCGAAAATAAAAAACAAAAACAAATTTCGAAACGCATTATGGGGATTTTAGGAGCGTTTAGTATGAAGCATTCAGAGACCCTCTGGAACCCTCCTAGAACTCCCCTGAAACCCTACGAAACCCTTAAAAACGCTCCTGAGACCTCTAAGAACCCTCCTGAAATCCCCTGGGATCCCCTAAAACGCTACTGAGGACCATTGGAACGCTCTGAAACCTCCTGAAGCGCCCATGAGACCTCCTGAAAGGGTCTCAAGAGATTAAGAGTGATTAGAGGTATTTCAAGGACATTTGGGGATTTCAGGAGCGTTTCAATAGTATGGAGCGCCCAGAGACCCCTGAAGCATGAAGTCCCAATAGAATCCCCTGAACCCACTAAAACGACTCTAAGTCTCCTTGAATTGCCATTGACACCCTCTGAAACAGCCATGAAACTCTCTGAAGCGCCGATGAGGCCCCCTGATGTGATGACTACTTACAACCTGGAGGCTGCTCCGCTATGAGCCTCTAAACTTCCTCTGCTGCGATGTCCTGCTGGGTTCAACACTAACGCTTGCTTGCAGATTTCGTTTCCGCCCCTGCGTGGAGTGTGGCCGACCCACCTCATCTTTCGCTACCGAATTTCTGCCGCTATCGGCTTTTGATGAAATCGACGATGGACCTCCACGTTGGATATACAATTTTGATGCGATGAGACCCATTGAAACTCTCTGGGACACCCTTAAATCCACTAAGACCCTCCAAAATGACCCTAAGATCCCCTGGAACGCCGCTGAGACTCCCTGGAAACCTCTGGGGCCACCGTGAAACCTCTTGGGACCCCTGAAGCTTCTCTGAGACCTTCTAGTATTCCCTAAAACCTCTAAAAACACCCCTGTGGCCTCCAGGTGTTCCACAAAGCCCCCTTGGATTACCTGAAACGCGCTTGAGAACCCCTTAAACGTTCCTTAGAATCTTTGGACCGCTCCTGAGAGGCTTTTAAGTACCCCAGAGACATACTGTAACTACATGAGACTCTCTGAAACACTTCTGAGTCCCCTGGAACCCTCTGAAACTCTCCAAGACCCATTGAAACCCCATGAGCTTCATTGAAATGTCTCTGAGACCCCTTGGAATCCTCTGGGACTCCCTGAAACGTCCCTGTCGCCTCCGTGGAACCATCTGGAAATCCCTGTGGAGACTCTCCTGTAGCGCCCCAAAGAACTCCTGGAACCGCAATAAACCTCCAAGTACCGCACGAGACCCACTGAAAAGCCCCGGAGTAGACCTGTGCGCCGACTATATTTTGCTCGGCGGCGGCGTGAGGGCCATTTTTGGCCGGCGGCGGCGGCGGCGTCATCGGCGTCACGCCGGTGGCAGCTTTCGGCGGCGGCGGCGGCGGCGTGAATCGGCGTTACCAAAATTTGACCATATTAGGCAAAGCAAAAAACATGACCATTATTGATGACATTAACTATTACGTTAGAATGAATACCTTTTTTTTATTTCTGTACGGGTCCATCACTGCCATTAGACCTACTTAGCCACTTTTATTTACTTATTCGTTTATTTGGAAGGCTCGGGCGCCACATGGACATAATAGAGCCGAAATGATTTATACATTTTTGTTTTTACGTTGTTTACATTTTTCAAATTGTCAACAGCCATAATAATAAAAGTTTGGGGAGCCGAAGTACTCGCGGCTGTTTCGAGGTTAGGGATAATAAATATTTATAATTGGAAAGGAATATTGATACATTACCGGTATCCCAAATGTAATGCATATTGCATTACTCCAATGCAAATGAAGGGCAATAAAATATTGATTTTGCTACAGTTTTTGGTTGTCTCAGAACCTTCAGAAGCAATCAAACTTGATAATAAGGTCACACTATTTACACTAAGGAATCTCCTAATGATTTCAAGGAGGAATCTCAGATGGAATCCTAGGAGGAGCCTAAATGAAACTCCTGAAGCAATCCATGAAGAAAATTCTGAACTAATCTCTGCAGAAACTGCTGTTTGAAACCCTGTAGAAACTTCTGCAGGAATTTCTGGCGGTTCAAGAATCTCTTTTAGAGATTCCTGCAGAAAATTCCGTATTCGAGGAACTTCAGAAGAAAATCCAGGAAGATTCCCCGAAATAATTCAAGCAGGAATCCCACAATTCATGAATGCAAAAATGACCACAGTTTATGGATCACTCATTTGATCAACATGGTGATTCATAAACAGTGTACAAAATTAAGGTGATTCATCGGTGTGGGGTCACTGTACAGCAGGGATTTCTAAAGGAATTCAAAGAGTAATCTCCTACGGAATCCCAGCGGGAATTTCAAAAGAAATTCGAGAGGAATCCCCAACGGATTTCTAGGAGGAAATTCCTGAGAAAATACTAAGCAGAATTTCCGAATGAATTCCATGGGGAAACCTCAAAGGAATTCCAGGAGGAAGCCCATAAGAATTCCAGCAGGAAACTCCGAAGGAATTTTAGGAAGAATCCCCGAAGGAATTCTAAGAGGAATTCCCGGAGGAAGGATCCCCGAAAAAAATCTAGGAGGAATCTCCGAATAAATTCAAAGAGGAATCACCAAAGGACTCCCAAGAGGGAATTCCTAAGGAATTTTAAGAAGAATCCTCGAAGGAAGAACCCCTCAAGGGAAACCACTGAAGGAATTTTAAGAGGAATATCCGAAATTACTATAGAAGGAATCTCCAAAGAAATTCCAAGAGAAATCCCCGATAGAATTTCAGGAGAACTTCTCGAAGGAATTCTAGGAAGAATTATCGGAGGAATTCCAGGAGGAAACCTTGCAATGAATTTTAGGAGGAACCCTCGAAGGAAGTCTAGAAAGAATCCCCGAAGAAATTACAGGAGAAATCCTTGCAGGAATCCGAGAGAGCACCTCCGCAGGAATTCCGGGAGGAATCTTCGGAGGAATTACAAGCGGATTCTTCAAAGTGGAACCCCGGAGGAATTCTAAGAAGAATCCCCATAGGAAGTCCAGGAGGAATCTCCTAAGAAATTCAAAAAGGAAGAATCGTCGAATACTAGGAAAAATTTCCGAAAGAATTCTAGGAGAAATCACCAAAGAAATTAAAGAAGGAAATACCGACAGAATTCCAGAAGGAATCCTGGAGTAATTCCATGAGGAATTTTTGAACGAATTTCAGGAAGAATCTCCGAATGAAATCAAAGAGGAATCACCAAAGGAATTCCAGAAGGAAATCCCGGAGGAATTCAGGGAGGAATCCACGATGGAATATCAAGAGGAACCACCGAAAAATCCCAGAAGGATTTGATGAAGGAAGTCCAGGAGGAAGCCCCAAAGAACTTCCAGATTTTTTTTTTAAATTCGAGAAGAAATCCTCAAAGTATTTCTAGGAGGAATCATCGAAATATATCCAGGTGGAATTGGGTTCTTTAGGGGTATCCGGACTATTTCATAATCTGATTCTCCGCCCAAAAATTTTTAAACTATTTTTAAAATGCATTTAAAGTATGTATGGGATTTTTTTTGTTCGGGTCAAACTGTCACTTTATCGATTGAACTGTCATTCTATCCACGAAAATAAAACTGTTTTGTAAATTTAACAATCAAAATAAAGATATTGGAATCCATTAAAATGACGTTATGCTCATAAAAATGAGCTCTTTCGATTAGGCTACAGAAAATATCAATATTTTATTCACTAAACAACCCAATTCTCGTAGGAACCCTCATAGGAATTCCATGAGAAACCCCTGATATAATTCTAGGAGGAGTTCCCGCAGGAATTCCAAGGGGAGAACCCGAAAGAATTCCAGGAACAATCCCCGAAGAAATTCGAAGAGAAATTCTCGTAGAAATTTCAGGTGGAATCCCCGATGGAATATTAGGAGGAATCCCCGAAGAAATTTCAGAAGGAATCCTCGAAGAAAGTTCCGGAGGAATTCCCGAAAGAGTTCCAGGAGAAATCCTCGAAGGAACTCTAGGAGGAATCCCCGAAGGGTTTTAATGAGGAATCTTCGAATGAAATCCAGGAGGTATCCCTGAACGAGTTTCAGGAGGAGTCCCCGAGGGAAGCCCAGGAGAAATCCCTGAAGGAAGTCCAGGAGAAATCCCCGAAGAAATTACAGGAGAAATCCCTGCAGAAATCCCAGGAGGAGCGCCTGCAGAAAATCTGGGAGGAATTTCCGAAGCATTTCCAAGCGGAATACTCGAAGGATTTTCAGGAGGAATCCCCATAGGAAGTCCAGGAGGAATCCCCGAAGGAATCCTAGGAGTAATCAATGAAGCAATTCCAGAAGAAAACCCCAAAGGAATTTCAGAAAGGCTCCTGAAGGAATTCCATGAGGAATACCTGAACCAATCCAGAAGGAATCTCCGAAGGAATTCTAAGAGAAACCATCAAAGAAATTCCAGGAGGAAACCCTGGAGAAATTTCAGGATGGATCCATGAAGGATATCCAGGAGGAATACCCGAAGGAATTCCAGGAGACATTCCAGAATGAATTCTAGGAATCCCTGAATAAAATGCAGGAAAAATCCCTGGAGGAACTCCATAAGGAATCCAGGTGGAATCTCCGAAGGAATTCTAAGAGGAATCACCAAAGAAATTTGACGGAATATTAGAAGGAATCCCCGAAAGAATTGCAGGCGGAATCCACGAAGGAAGTATAGGAGGAAACCCCGAAAGCAAATCTAGGAAGAATCTCCGGAGGAATTCCAGGAAAAAGGCCAGGTGGAATCTTCAAAGGAAGTCCAGGGGAACCAATGAAGGAAGTCTAGGAGGAATCCTCGAAAAAATTGCAGGAGAAATCCTTGCAGGGATTCCAGGAAAATGCTCGAAAGTATTCCGCTAGGAATATCCAAAGGATTTCTAGGCGGAGTCCTCGAAGGATTTCCAGCGGATCTTTACTGTGTGCGTGAAGGACCGATTTTTTAGCATGCGGAAGCATAGGAAGTCAGTTTTCAAATGCTTCTAAAAAATTCAAAACAATATTTAATTAAAAGCGGGTTGGTGTACGTAATGAGAAATTCAATTAGCAAACTTTTTAGCACATAATTTTGATTAAAAAGTTTTTTCCCAGATAAGGTACTGAGTGTGTAGAAAACGAAGATTCTTAACCCGTACATCAATCCGTTTTTAATTAAATAATGTTTTGAATTTTTTAGAAGCATTTTAAAATTGACTTCCTATGCTTCCCCATGTTAAAAAATCGGTGCTTCACGCACATGATCAACTGTGGTAATTTGCTTCGTAGTCCCCAATTGACAAGCTTACTTGACAAAATTTATTCATCCACTCATCTAGCCACTTAGTGTCTAATTTATCAGCTTACTCACCAACTCACTAGCTCACTTATTCAAAAACTCACTCACCGGCTCACTTACGGTTCACAATTCACTCTAATTTTACATGAACTCATTTGGTCATCGAGTTTACCACTAACTTAAAACTTGCATATCACATTTATCTCTTCACTCGCTTTCCCACATGCACACTTACTCGTTTACCTAGTCACTCACAACATCATTCACCAAGTCAAAACATCTTAAATTCACTCCCTTGGTTGCTCACTGATCAAATCATTCACTGACCATTATCTCATTCACTGACACATCAATGCACATATTCACCAATTCACTCGCCAATTCAAACATTTTTCAATTCACCAACTTACAGACTCCCTAACTCATCAACTCAATATCTCATTCCACTCACTGGAAAACTCATTCACCAACCCACTAACTTGTTCAAGAACTACCTTTCTAGCAAACTGGCTTTTATCTAAAAGTCTCGGCGTTTGTTTGTTTTGAATGGATAAGTAAGAATCCATTCACTCACTCACCAATAGGGCGCAATCGGTGAAGTACTAGATTGAAAGTAGTGAGCTGGATTGTTGTATGGTGAGGTGAGATGGTCAATTCTCAATTTCTGCAATGAAATGGTGCAAAAAGCGTGTATATTATGATTCCTTAGCTAATTTGACGGTGTTTAAGTAAAACTTTGGATAACTGTGTTGTTTAATTCACAAGAAATGTCCTTTACTGATTGCGTCCTATTGGTCAACGAATAGGACGCAATCAGTAAAATACTAGATCTGTAGTAATGAGCTGAGCTCTTGTATGGTGAGAAGGTGATGTCTCCGTTTCTGCAAGGAAATGGTACAAAAAGCGTGGGTATTTTGATTCCTTGTCTAATATGATGCTGTTTGAGCAAAACTTTGGAATACTGTGCTGACAGAAAGAAATGGAGAAAGCAACAACACGAATTATACAAGGAATCATAATACCCACGCTTTTTGTACCATTTCTTTGCAGAAACGGAGAATTCACCTTCTCACCAGACAAAAAATCAGCTCATTACTACAAATCCAGTACTTCACCGAACGTGCCCCATTACAAGACCATTGCATACGTTTATCGGTTTCTTTCCCATTTTACAAAATTGATTCCATTTTATAAAAACACGGGTGAGGAAACCAGGGTTTATCTTTGTATGCGTTGGTAAGCCATCGTATAAATATTCAATTCCATATTCTCAATGAAAATCGATACAACAAAAGACTTAGGAAAGAACTTAAGGATGTCTACGAAAGTATTAATCTTCGTATTATTATTCCCTTCTCTGTAACAGTCATTCGTAGTTTTCGATATCTAGTACACGGTCAAGGTTACTTCCTTTTAGCAGTTAAAATCCTTTGTCGTCATTTTATCGCTATTTACAAAACATAAATGAAAAATGTCCACTACAGAACCGACGACGATGCCTTTGTTGGTGCAACCCAGCCGATTACTTCTCGTAAAAGAAAATAAAATAAAATAATCGTAGAAGCATGCACCACGGAGCACCAGTCCAGCAATTTTCCCCAAGAGCACAACACAGCTAACTGCATCGTGGATGGTCGCGTGGTACCCTTGCAATAGCAGTGCCCAACAAGAAACCCAGTGCAAAGTGCTTCATAATCCTTAATTACCCCTTCCACCGAGAACCGACCGCGACCAACCACCTCCTCCATTTTTCCATCCATTTGCGGAGACCGACCGCCAGACATCGGTAAGTACTTCCAAGCAATGACGGATGGAGTTTCTCCTGTCCGGAAAGTCGTCGTCGTCGTCCTCGTAGACATGGATGGTGGGAGTGAGACAGAAAACGAGTGAGAATCTACTTCCTGTTCCTGGTGTTTGCCTTCCACCCATACTAAGTGGGCCACCCACTTTCCGGTCGTGATGATTCCGACGAAGCCGACGACGATGACGATGATTGGGGTGGTGAAGATGACTCGCAAGGGTTGTGGGTGGTGGTGGCCCTTGGAAAATGCAATCATAATGTCTGGACTGACTGCCCTCATCCTCTACTAGGACGGAGACGACGTCGGACTTTGCAGTCGGGTGTATCTGCATGCGGCGATGTTGGGGTTGGTCTTGGTTTGCCTTTTGGATCTTAGCGGGTGAAACAAAGTCCTTTGTTGGGCGTTGACGATGGTCGTATCAGAGCTCTAGCAGCTGTCAGACCCCCGGATGCACTTCCATTGCATTGGGACAGGGAAGGAGACAGATAGCGAAGGGGACTCACCCGGAAGGATGATGATTCCACACTACAATGTGTTCCTTTCTTATTTGAATACGGGGTTTTTGCGGCGATTCTTTGTTTTTTGTTTTTTACGTGCACTTTTTACTATCTTACAAAGTAGACGGAAGAAATTTGATTTTGATGACCCCTGTCCTTGGTTACACAATGAAGCACAACGACCGTCTTCCGGTTGGGAGATGAAAGCTTTCAGCTTTTGTTGTCTGCATAAAATTTCAATTACCTGATTATATAAATTTCGTATAATTAAACGGTGGATTCTTTTATGGTCCTTCTTATATCAAATAATCCCTTTTCAAGGCAAAGGCTTGATTTGATTTAGTTAAAATTGCGTAATATGAATCAAGACACCTATGCCTAAGATCGACGAATTCATTCGCATTGGTAATCTATAGTTGCGCTGCTTATTAAGAATTTGGTAATAGACGATTAAGACATTCTACCTAGTTTGAATAAAGTTCTTTAAATAGCGAAAGTTTCCTATACGTATAAATTCAACACTTCGTAGATCTGCTGATAGGTATGTGGGGGCCTTTCGTGATTATCAAAAATTTTTGGAATGGGACACACATATAGCCCCAGAATTACAAGAAAAATGTGTTAGAAATTATTTTGAATTTCTCGAAATTTAGTACCTTTATGGAAGTAAAGTTCATGAGCATTGTGAAAACGTCCCTGATATCCTAATAACAGCACCAAACATAGCTGTTAACTTGGCTTAAGGTGAAACATCAAGAAATCCCTTCGCAATTTTGCATACAAACTTTAGAGGCACAAATCTGACGAACGAATCACCGAACCAAGCCGCACTTGTTAATCCTGGCTTTGCTCACTCGCAAAAAGAGGCAGCTTTTGCAAATCGAGCGCATTTGTTTACGAATTTTCAAGATTGGTGCTCTTGAAAACGTGAGTAGAGGTCCAAGTCGGCCATTGTGGCAGCCATATTTGTATCCTCTGATGTTTCTCCTTAAGGCAGCAGCTGAAATTCGGGAGCCGCATTTATGAAAATTAAGATCTGAACACATATCAAGTCAAAACCGTAATCATAACAATAGTTTGTCGTTCTTTTGTTAACGTATGAAAAATAAATACAATCAACGTATTCCAACGATTTCATCAAGTATTTCTTTCCACGTATTCCTTAAAGGGTTTCTGCGAGAATTCCTTTGGGCAGGTAAATACTTATCTTGCCTGCGGGAATATGTATTACGATTTATCTAGCAGTTACTTCAAAGACTTCTACAAAAAACTCATCTAAAATTTATTTCTGGATTTTTTTCATGGATTTGTTCAGAAGTTCTTCTAAGCACTGATTTTAGAATACTTGAAACGATTCCTTCAGGAACACCGCCAACAATTTCATCAGCAATTTCTTCAAAAAATTATCAAGAAATCCTTCAGGAATCCCTTCAAGGATTTTTTTACAGAATTCCTTCAAGCGTTCCTTCAGGAATACTTTTCGGATTCCTTCATAAAGTCCTTCAATGCTTATGTCATGAAGTCCTTCACGAATCCTTCAGATGAAACTTAAGAAATTTCTCCAAGGATTCCAGCCTTTCCTCATGCAAAACATCTTTGATGAATTTCTGAGATCATATTTGGAACCTTATCTGAATGCGCGCCCTTGTAAGATTTTCTAAATGAATTTCGGAGAAATTCCCGGAAGAATCCTTGTAGAAATGCTGGCAGAATTTTTTAAAGGAACCCTCGAAGCATCTTCTAGATGAATTCTAAGATGTATTCGGAAAAAGTCATTGGGTTGATTTTAGAGATATCCTTGATGGCATTTTTTAAGTACTATGAGAAGTTACGTAGAGGATTCTTGAAGAAATTTTGAAAGCAAAGGGATTTTTTGAAGAACTGATTATGAAAATCCTAGATTATTTTTCAAAGAAATCAATGATAGAACACCAAATAATTCCTCTCAAATTCGTTGATGCAAATCAAAAAACAATCTTCAAAAGAATTCCTATAGCTTTCCTTGGAGAAATTTCTGCTGTAGCAGGCCTTGGTGGAATTTCTTTAAGACTCCCTGAGGGAATTTGTGCAGGAATCCTTTGAGACTGAATGAGTTTGCCCTTGTAGGATTATCTGAAGAAAAACTTTGAAAATCCCTGAGGGAGTATCCATTAAGTACGTCACGCTGAAATTTGGAATTTTCAACCCCCCCCCCCTCCCCCCTTCGTACGGGTTTGTCCTATACTTAATCTATTGCTTGTCACACTTTCATGAACCCCCCCCCCTCCCCCCTCGGACCGTCACGTACTTAATGGATGGCCCCTGAAGGAATTTTTGTGACGTAGCTTGAAAAAAATCCTTAAAAGA
Organism: Aedes albopictus; assembly: GCF_035046485.1. NCBI lineage: Eukaryota > Metazoa > Arthropoda > Insecta > Diptera > Culicidae > Aedes > Aedes albopictus. The sequence goes on from NC_085136.1 coordinate 104,359,367, forward strand.
TTCATGAACCAATTGTGAAACAGAACTTGAAAAAAAAAATGCCTTGGAGTCTTCGGACAATTTCATTCAGCAATTATTGGAGATATTTCTGAAGAAATCCTTGAAATGCTTGAACAAATTCGTAAGATATCTTTGAAAGGACTTAAAGAAAAACCACTTGAGACATTGCAAATAGAACTCTTGCAGAAATAAAAAAAAAAACTTGAAGAAATTCCTAAAGGATTCCTCTGGGAAATTGCTGAAAGGATCATGTGAGGTAGCCCCAAGGGAATCGTTTGTTGAAATCTTCATGAAAGTCTTTATGGAATTCTTCGGAATACATATACTGAAGAAATTTCTTCAGAAACACTTGGAGGAGTTCCCGAAGCAATCGCTAAAGCAAGTTTCGAAGCAAATCTTGGGAGAATTGGTAAAGAAGTCCTTGAAGTAATTCTTAGATGAATCGTAAAAGATATATAAGAGCGAGTTCTTGGAGTTCCTCATTTGGAACAAATGCGTGATGAATTTGTTAGCGAAATTTCATAGAAGCTTCGTGAAGGAAACCCGGACAAAATTGGTGTCATCGCTAAAAAATATTCAATGGTATCTGTAATGTCGCGCGGAAAGAATTACACCGAACTTCTTCTATTCACTAGCTATTTATTAACACTTGGTTCACTACTTACTTACAGCGTGGTCGATCGGCAAAAGAGACCGACCAAAGGGGACGCATGGTCTTTTATAGTAGACATAACAAAAGGCATTGTGTGACAATACAATAATTGTGTGAGGGAGAGTGTGTGGTGAAAGTTGTCAAGGGCATTAGTTGCTGTGTATGTGTACAACTATTTACAAGCTCACTACTACCTAACTATTAGATGGATTCTGTAGCTATAATAGGGTTCACAACAGTATCATTAGATGGAAACCGTGAATGTATTCATAAACATTTTTTCGCAAGAATTCCAGTCAAATTTCGTGGAGTTTTTTCGGTGGGAATTCTTACATTTTTTATTAGAATTTTCCTTTGGAAATATCTTTTTTCAGTAATTACTTTGAAAATCCGTGCAGCAATTCGGTCAGGAATATCTTTGAAAACTTTATTTGGAAACCCCTTCGGTAGTTACTCTTAAAATTTCCTTCGGAAATTAATTTGGGAATTCCAGTATTTTTTTTCTGGATTCATTCTTTATTATTTTTAAAGAAATTATTTTAGAAATTGTCTCAGCTATTGTGTCAAAAATTAGGTTCGCATTTTCTTCGATAGAAATTTTCAAGATTTTTTAGTAAATCTGTTAGAAGTTTCATTGAAAATTCCTGTGGCAATTCTTTTGAGAAATTGTTAGGCAATTCCTTTGGAAACTTCTTTAATCAGTTATCGGCATTACTTTAACAATAGGGGTACTCACTAAACAGATTAAATTGCTGCGTAAGCCATGATTTTCTGCTTATTTGAAATGTTTCATGATTTTGCGAATGAAATAATCGAAGATTGCCTTGGTAATCGCGACGTTTAATCAGTTTAATCAGTCTACGCTGTTAAGCGAATACCCCTAATGGCTTCGCGAACTTCTTAGGATTTTTTTTCCAACGGAAATTCCGTTTACAACTTCTCGTTGGTTTTGTTTTTGACAAGAAGTTTGAAAAATCCTCTGGTAATTACTTTGGGAATAACTTCATCACTCTTCTGGAAACTTCTTCAGGAAAATTCTTACGGAATTTGATTGGGTAATTCATTTGGCATTTACTTTGGAAATTCATTTGGCGAATTTCCTGTGAGTTATCCCGTGAAAATCTTTCATAATAACATTGGTGGAGTTTTATCGGCAAAGCTTTTGGAAATCCTTTTAACCATGTTTATTGGATTTTATCCGAAAATTCCTATTAGACTTTTTTTTTGGGATTTTCTTGACAATTTTTTGAAAAATATTTTGGCAATTCCTTCGTTCGGTAACTCATTCTGAAATTTTTGGACGATAATATTCGAAATTGATTTGGGTTTTTATTTTTGAAAATATTTACGGCATTTCTTTTCGACATTCTTTGGGAAATATCTTTGGAAATTTATCCCTGCGGAATTCCCTTCAGCAATTCCAGTAGAAGTTTTACCGGCAGTTCCTTTGCAATTACTGATAATTACTTTTGTAATTCTTTCAATAGTTCCTATCGAAATTTTTTCGGCAGGTACTTTGAAAATTCCTTAGACAATTCGTTTGTAAATTTAAGTGGCAATATTAGAAAATTTCTCCGGCAATTTTTCGGAAAATTCCTGGAAACATCATTTGATAATTCCTTACGAAATCCCGTCTATTGTTATTTTTCAGATTGTATGAGATGCACTCTTGCATATAAAAAAATCCAAGCATTTAAAACGGAACGTCCGAAGAAACTGTCAAAAGAACTACCTAAGGAATATCCAAAAATGTAAGGAAGTTCACAAACAATTTCCTATAAAAAATCACAAAAATGTTTGAAGAAATTCCAGTACAATTTTTTGGGGGAATTTCTGTGAAAATTCTTGAAAAAATTCTCACATTTTTTATTTGAATCAGTTTAATCTTTGGACAAATCACAAAAGAATTTATTGGATGAACTAATGAAGAAAAGTTCGGAAAAACTCCTGAAGGACGCATTCTTGAAGCGATTCCTGAAAAATCCCAAAAGTAATCCTCTGTAGAACCCTTAGAGAAATTATCAAATAAATTAAGCAAGAAATGCTTTATTCGATTAATGAAACCTTTTGTATTAATCACTTTAAAGATGCTTCTAGGAATTCTTAAAGAATTCTTGAAGAAAGTGACAAATTATTTTTATTTAATTTTAAGTTTTTATGTCTTAAGAGGACACCTTGGAGAAACTTCCAAGTCAACCAGTGAACTATATACGTGTATACGATTACTGGTTGTCTGGGTTCTGAAAAAAATATTTAATTTGATAAGATGGGTATCGCTATCACGCCGAGGACCTGGGATCAAATCCCACCCCCGACAAACTCACAAATGTGGGTTCTTCCTTCGGAAGGGAAGTAAAGCGTGGGTCCCGAGATGAACTAGCCAAGGGCTCTAAAAATCCCGTTAATACAGATAAAAAAAGATAGGGTATCTGATCCTTCACTATTTAAGCATTCCCATTTTCATCCTACTGAAAAAAGGAATGAAGCGCTTTTTTATTTTTGTTTTTTAGAAGTGGGCAGCAAAAAATACGTAACAGAATTTTCAAAACGTTTTTCGACAGAATTTTTAAGGAGTCTTATCAAAAGTTGCAATAGAATTTTTAAGAAGAATTCCTAGTAAAATGCTAGCAAAAATTACTGAATCCTTGGAGAAACTTACAAAATAAATGGATATTAAAGAATTCGTTGCAAGAAATCCTGAAGGATTTTTCAATGCATTTCTACAGAAGTTCCTCTTTTCTTAAAGGAATTTCTGTAGGGATCCTTGGAGGATTTTTTTTAAATTATTATTCAATGGATTCTTTGGAAATTTCTTGGATCAAGTCAAGGATGAATCTCTTACTTAATAAAACTATAGAGGTAATCCTTAAAGAATCCTTGTAGATTTTTTTTTAGAAAAAAAGCGCCTTGCAGGAATTCTTGAAGGAATCATTGGAGGAATTTCTAAAAGAATTCTTGGAAGAAATTCTTAAGAAATCTTCAAAAGAACGCCAAGTTGAATAATGAATGCTTGAGGAAATGCCAAGACAATTTTTTGGATAATTCTATTGAAAAAAATCTTGACTTCCGTGGAAAAATCATTTACGGGATATTTGGAGGATTTCCTGAAAAAAACCATGGAGGAATGTTTGAAGAAATTCTAGAAGGACTTTTCTTCCTTTGGTGGAATTCTGAAGCAATTTCTTGGAAAAATATTTGATTCAAAAAAAAAAAAAAATAATTGGAGAATTTTTTGCAGTGTTTTTTTCTGGAATTTCTTAAGAACTTATGGATGAATCCTCTGAGATATTATTGAGAGAATCCTTGGTGTCTTCTGAATGACATCCTTGCATTAATCAATTTAAAGATTCTTGAAGAAACATTATTCCTCAAGAAAGGTTTCTTAAAGAAAACGGTAAAGCAAGCTTTGAAGGTACAGGTACTCTTCGATGTAACGTACAAATATTTTTAATGCTAGTGTTGATGAATTCGACGTGAAATAAATTCGAAATATTGATTTCGGTGAAATTTACAAAGCCAATATTGAAAAACATGAATTAACTAGAAAAAGACTTTTTGTTTTTTGTACTTCGATATAACGTACACTAAATTTTCCATCAATTTGCGCTGGTTCTGGGTAACAAGGCTTAAGCTGTAACAAAACATTGATTTGAGTGATTTCGTAGTTTACCTGAAGGTAATTACCGGAAAAAATGAATATTGTCAATGTTGTACGTTATATCGAGTTCGATATATCGAGGGTACTGTAACGCATACGTTGTGATGCATACATTTTGTTTGAAATCGGGAAAGTTTTTCTATTTGATTTTTATTTCACAATTGAAGAATTAATACATTTCAAGCGTACATTCAATTTTATACTGCCGTTCTTATCTAAACTCCGTCTGTGCCCCGTCTCCCGTATCTCATGTTCCTGAGAGGAGTTACCTTCATGGATTTCTCTTGCTATCTCAGCTGAGTGCTCGTTACATCTCCCCCCGCTACAACTGCGAAGATATACTCTTTTGGCAGTTGTACCATCTATGGTTGTACTCATTCCACTGCTATCAACGCTGTTCTGATCGGTGATGTTCTCGCCAGCGGTGGGTTCTACCGAAGACTCACTGTTGTTCGTACTGCTCTCTTCTTGATTATCTTCATTTGCCCGATACTCTGAATTCTCTGCCAAACGTTCACATCGCTGCAGATAAAGCTGCATACAATAATTCCGCATACGATCCTCTTCTAGCAGGTACAAATATACTTCTTCAGTGGAGCGCATTTTATTGATCTTCTGCTGGATATGGAAAGGGAAATGATAGCCAATCGTTTCTATGAAATGTGAATCTGTTGGTGGATGTGTAACGTGGATCATTCGTCGTAGAATGGCTAAGAAGTAATTTGACATTTTCGATCTTTGTGCCCGTTGTTTATATGTCCCATATTGGAATTGGTCTTGGATATGCCGCTGGACAGTCGTACTCCAAAATCGTCGCAGAAAAGCGTTGGTCAATTCTTCGAAGCTCCGGTATTTGCCGCCAAACGTAGACATCCATATGGCACCGTCTTTCTCCAAACATGATCGGAATATATCAATTAACGACGACCTTGGCACAAAATAGCTACGTCTGAGGCTGCTTATATATGTTTCAAAATCTTTCAGGAACTGTGGTGCGGGATAACCAATAATAGTACCATCAAATCTCGGGGCGCGAATAACAGGCATGTAAGGTTTATGATAATTGTTATGCCATCGTCGATTGTTGTTCGATCTGTAATTATTCGTTGGATACCGTTGGAAGCCGCACGCACTGTAGTCGTTTGTTCGATATCTCATCGGTGCACATCGAAATTCATGGCTTGGGAAAAATCCCGGTTGAGCCCCCACGTTGTAACGCATACGTTGTGATGCATACATTTTGTTTGAAATCGGGAAAGTTTTTCTATTTGATTTTTATTTCACAATTGAAGAATTAATACATTTCAAGCGTACATTCAATTTTATACTGCCGTTCTTATCTAAACTCCGTCTGTGCCCCGTCTCCCGTATCTCATGTTCCTGAGAGGAGTTACCTTCATGGATTTCTCTTGCTATCTCAGCTGAGTGCTCGTTACAGTACGTTATATTGAAGATTACTTGTATTCCTTAAGGATTACTCGATGCAATTACTAAATAAATTGTTTAGTATTTTCTTCGGCACAATTCTAATTCTAAAAAATCTTACACTCATTGATGGAGCTCCGGGACGTATCCTTGCAGAAATCCCCGAAGAAATGCAAATAGGAATACCTGCAGAAAATAATTTTTAACCGTCCGTCAGTCATTCGAGAATTACATGTATCGATTGATCGACGAAGCCGCTTGATAACTCCCCATCGTCTAACTCATTTGTTATAGGTGACCTAGACGACGGAAGACACTTTGTAGGTGGCATTCAGATCTCTCTGAAGTTATCACATTCTATTTTTTCGTAGTTAGGGCAAATTAAGCTTTTCCTTCCTCTAGAGATGTCTTATTGAGCTAGCCCTCGACAGGCAACGCTCTGTCTTGAGACTCTTCGCGTACGTTTAGAAGACATCAAGCTGTGCCAATTGCCCCATATCACATCGGTGCGGCCGTTAGTACGGAACATTGTTGATAATTCCGTCTACTGTGTGATCTCCAGGTGTAACGATAAGAGAGACTGTGTTGGAAAAAGATACTTCGAATAGCTATGTTTTTGTACATAGACGCACAACATTTCATTTCGCATACGTTCTTTACAAAAAACGCGGTTTCCTCATTCGCTCCCGCTGCTGTATAGGGTAGCGAGCCACTTGGACAGTAGCTGATATTTTGGGCAAACTTTACTATAATTGAGTCAATTCCAAACTAATCAACTTGAAATTTTGTACACGGCTATGTACTATACGTATCTCACTGCTTTCCAGAAATTGTGTCAATTGGTTCAAAATTGGCAGAGTCATTGCAGAAAAATATTAAAAATAGGAGCCCTGCTGAGAAAGTTCGACTTTCCTGGACCACTTCACAACGGAACTCTTTCTTTCTCACACTTCCAGAAAATTTGAAAACAGCAGAGGCAGTAGCTGGCATTTGACATGAGGTCCAAAGGGTTTCTAAGAAGTTCCAAGAGAGCTCAAAAAGGGTGTTCCAAGGGACTTTGTAGGCGTTTCAAAGGATTTCAGGAGCCTTTTATGGGCGTTTCGTCAGCGCTACGTCGCGTCAGCGAGCTGTTCCTAACGTGATGCATTAGGAAGGTTAAGCTATGGGGAAAGAATCTACTCGACAGATACTTGGACGGGGGGCCAGGTAGTGTGAGGTTAGGGAACGCCTCCTACAGGTAAAGTAGAAGGCAGAAATACATCATCTAAACACATTCCCATTGCCGCAAAACTATACATTTCTCTGGGACCATCAAGCAGGCATTACTTAGGTGGCGTAACAGCTGCTCGGGTGGCCTTATCACTCCCTTTGTCATCGGTAGGCGGGCAGGGTCAACCACAACGCCTGCATCAACTACTTTGCAAGTATGCGGGTATATTGTATGTTCCGTTTCACAGACCCCCTGTAGCCCGCATGAAGGCTTCTGAAGGGCCCCTGACCTCACCCCCCAAAAACGACTCTTGAGATCTCCACGTACTCCCTGAAACCCCCTGAAACGCTCCTTAGACACCCAGGTCCCCCTCCTGATTCTCTCTTTTGGAACCCCTGAAATGGCCCTGAGACCCCTTGAAATGCTCTTGAGCTTCCCTGAAGCACGATCTTTTTTAAATTCCCTGAAAAACTTTATACAAACAGTCTGGGACCCCACTATAACACCGCTGAGATACCTTGAAGTGCGACATCCCCTGAACCTCCTCAAGTGCCCCTGAGAACCCCTACTGCCCACTGGTACCCCCAGAACTCCCAGTGACGAATCTGAGACACCCCTAAATGCTCCTTTAACTATAAAAGGGATACCTGGGGTCCATTGGACCCCAGGCGCCTTTCAGAGCTCGTCTTTGATAGAACACACTCAGCGAGGTGACGAAACTGAGGCCATGAAGGTATCCCTTTTAGGGTTAAATCTGTGGTTTCCTCTGAAACCCACCCTTTTTGCGTCATTATTACATTTCCTTACATAATTTGATCTGAATAGTCCTTCTTCTTTTTGTAAAAAAAACAGCATAAAGAGAGGCTTTATTGTATGTACTGACTTTCTTATCTCGAGTTTAATTTTCGTCACTGTGGTGGTTTTATATCTACGCTTACCTTCTGTTGTAATTGGACAGGACCGGAGACCAACAATTTAACTTTCCGAAGGACCTTTACAGTGAAACTCAGAACTCTGGTATTTGGACGTTGATCAGGAAATGATATACAGAAACCGATCACGTTGCTGCTAGTTAATTATATAATAAATAAATAAATAAATAAATAATGTTTTGGGTACACTAACACTTCGTTTTATGCACTTTTAATTTATGCACTTTTTTATGCCCTGCATAAATAGAAGGAAGGATATTCATAACCAATATTGTCGTGAGAAAATGTAATAAGGTGCAATCGATAAACTACGTAGATTCTCAGACCCGTAGACTTTTGTACAATTATTTAGAAATTTGTGTGGACCGTAGACTTTGACCAAACACTCCCCCCTCCCTCCTAAGCGTATACGTAGCTCATGGACAGGCCGTAATGGTGGTAGATACCCGGGCAGAGTTCAAGTACTGACGAACAAAATGTGATATTGGTTTGTTTGAGATAAGAGGTAAAAGTACTGAAAATAAATGAATGATGAAAAATTTGTTCTTGAACCATCTAACCAATAGCAAAATGTGATATTTGAAGATCAATCAAATAGCTCATTGCTATTGGTTAGATCTTACCAAGAGCTAAATGTGCAACACTCAAACCTCCATTTAAGTCGAATCCATTAAAGTAAATTCTATTAGAGTCCCTCCATTTAAGTAACGCAACTTTAATGGAATTTGACTGCATTCCCAGCAAAACAAATGTAAATATGCTACGGTTTCGAAAACATCTGTTCTTCGAAAAGGTCATTAGGCTGAATAGGCCGAATAGGGACCTTTCCGGCCCAGTCATGAGGCTGAATACGTCATTAGGCCGAACAGGTCAATAGGCCGAATAGGTCATTAGCTGAATACATCATTGGGCGCAAAACTCGTTAGGCTGAAAAGGTCATGAGATTGCAAAGGGCTTTAGGCCGAAAAGGTCTTTAGGCCGAAAAGGTCTTTAAGCCGAAGGGGTGTTTTATTCCGAAAAGGTCTTTAGGCCGAAAAGGTCTTTAGACCGAAAGGGTTTTTTATTCCGAAAAGGTCTTTAGGCCGAAAAGGTCTTGAGGCTAAAAAGGTCTTTAGGCCGGAAAGGTCTTTAGGCCGAAAAGGTCTTTTGGCGCCTGTTTGAACTCAAAACTTCGCCACGTTCACACTGAATACAACGAGCAAGGTTTCTTGTACATACTTTTTATGACAATTCGGCCTAATGCCCTATTTGGCCTGATGACCTATTCGGACTAATGACCTATTCGGCCTAATGGCCTATTCGGCCTAATGACCTATTTGGCTTTATGACTTATTCGGCCCAAATACCAATTCCATCTAATGACCTATTCGGCCAAATAAACACTTTGATGTAATAGTATTTTTCGGCCACACGACCTTTTTCCGACCAAACGATATATCAGCCTAAACACCTCTTCGACCTAACAAAATTTTCGTCCTAATGGCCTTTTCGACCTAATAACGTTTTCGGCCCAATGGTCTATTGGCTTATTTCGATAATACTGTAAATATTTTGGCGTAAACTGCAATGGAAGAGCTTGAACTCTATTCAAGTCAAAAACTGAATTCATTTACGTAATGAATCCATTTACGTGATGGATCCATTTAAGTATTCCCGACTCATTACCTAGGGGCTGTCCATTAATTACGTAAGGGATTTGTTGCGATTTTTCGACACCCTCTCCCCCCCCCCTTGTAAGATTTTATGTATGACAACCCAAATTTTTTTGTATGGCGCGTAAGATTTCTCAAAACCCCCCTCCCCCCATAAACCCTTACGTAATTAATGGACAGCCCCGGAGGTTTGAGTGTATGATGATGATGTTCCAGGAGTAAAATTGAGATATTATTTTCAGTACTTTTACCTCTTATCTCAAACAAACAAATATCAGTTTTTGTTCTCCATATCAAAATATGCTATTATTGAGCTTTTTTCCTCTGCTCGGGTATGGCAACGGTGGTCAGGGGGCGTTTATAGGGAAGACCCGAGCAGTGGGGAATATCAAATTAATAACTACGAAATCACAAAACCTGTTTTTATATCTTACTAGCTGACCCGGCAAACCTTGTATTGCCCATTCAATTTTAATTCCTCATAAAAGTTATAATAATTTCACTGTTTTTCATATGCTTTTATTTATTTTTTTTAACACAGTCACCCTGCGAACAAAATTTAACAATTCAAAAATTTTGTTGATTATTTCATTCGTTTATTAGCTATACAAAGGATATGTAGTCTCATTTGTATACATGTACATTGTAAGGCCGGCTCCAGAGGCACGTCATCTCAATTTAGGGTATTTGTTCCCATCTGTTTTCATAATCCCTCATGCTTGACTAATAAGTAGTTAGAACATGCTACTCACCTGAGAAACACACCGTTCATGTCTTATTTACCTGAATAACTTTATCTTTGGTTGATTTTTTATGTGAAGGTCCACTTTTTCGTAACAGTATAATACGAAAGAACAGCCTATTTTTAAAAGAAGGAAAAATCTCAGATGGACTATGCAGTTACTGGGACAAATCCACCATAGAGTTTACAGTTCAACTGTCATAAGCCACACAACAATGCCACTCGAAAGAAACACCTTTGAATAAAAGAAGGAAACGTTTCTGTTGGCATTCTCAGCAATTGGACCACAACAAATGTAGCAGTGCGGCTTGAAAAAAGAACAGCCTATTACTAAAAGAAGGAAAAATCTCAGATGGAGTGAACAGTATAAGCAGCAGGAAATACAACATTTGTGACAATGTGGGCATGATGATCATTCTGCCTGATAGCCTTTCGGTTCAATGGCCATTCTGTCTAATGTCCAATCGGGGTATTGTGCATTCGGCTGTATGACGTTCGGCTTAATGGCTGTCGGCCGGACATCATTCCCAAATTTTTCCTCTTCCAGGGATGGATATTACCGACATTTTTAGCCTTCAAAAACCTTCAAATGCTAAATTTAAATACCTTTGCTTTTCAGCTGCTCATGTTATGCTACTTTTTCTGTTTCTGTTCCGGCGAGATCTAAAGGGGAGCGAACACGACTTTTGAAACATGTCTTACATTCAAAACTCTTTACATTCATTATTTATTTCCATTTGCTTGATTACTTTACTTTATATGCAGTAGTTTCTATTTTATTTGTATTGGAGCGTCGTTTAAAAAAATAAGGGGTCTCAGGCTAACATTGAAACATTTCTTGCCTTTCTATCACCTTGATTTGTTCTATAAATATTTAGATTATTTTTGATTCATCTGTATATGAGTCCCTCCTACCAGAGCAGGGAGAGTCTCAAGCCATCATAAAAACGTTTCTTGCTCTCTTAAATCAGCTCATGGCGAATTTGGATCGGTGTGTTGGATCATATAAACATTTTTTGCCTTATAATACCTCCGTATGTCACATTTAGTTCTTCATTGGCTCTCAAGTTCTGAAAAAAAAAAATCATTTCATTTGTATGGCAGCCCCCCTTTTTCCACAGGGTGGATGGGTCTGAAGTCATCACAAAAACACTTCTTACCTTCTAAACCATCCACATGTCAAATTTGGTTCCATTTTCTTAATTGGTTCTCGAGTTATGCAGTAATTTCCGTTACTTTTGTATGGTAGCCCCCTTTCCAAAAAGGGAAGCGTCTCACTTTACCATCGGAACATTTATTGCTTTCCAAAACATCTGCATTGCAAATTTGGTTCTATTTGCTTCATGAATTCTCGAGTTATTCAGAAATGTACATTTCATGTGTAATGGAGCCTCCCTTTTTCAAAGAAAGGAATGGTCTAACACCATAATAGAAACATTTTTGACCTTCTGAAACATTCACATGCTAAAAAAGGTTTTTTTTTTATTGGTTCTTGAGTTTTGCAGAAATTTCCATTTCATTTTTATGAGAGCACTTTTTTTTTGAGGAGAAGGGTTCTGAAACCATGCTAAACCCTTCTATAAAAAAAAACTCTTTCAGGCAAGTTTTCACGCCAATCGGTCCAGTAGTTTCCAAATCCATAAGGGTTAGACAGACAGGCAGACATATAGATAATTAATACATGGCTCCCTTTTTATGGAGCACTTTTATACTGTCTATGATGCATTCTTATATTATCATAGTAGCAAAAGCCTTTTTCCGAAATTGAAAGAACTGAACCACGATTCGAAAGCAGGTCATATGTCTGCGAAAGCTCAAACAGTCACTACTCAAATGCCTGTTGAACATAAATTGTTAAGTTGCAAATTCTGCTGACTACAGTTTAATTGGTTAAAATCCGGAACCGGAGGAACTGGACAATGATCCGGAAGTGGTCAAATGACTTCTGTTGGGTCTCAAATTGTCACTACCAATATTCTTACAAAAATAGATATGATTTGAAATGTCGCACCGTATATTCGGCTGATTTCACATGAAATGACCGAAGTATGGATCCGGAGGAACTGGACCACAATCCCGATGTGGCCACATGACCTTATTGAGGTCTAAAATATGAGAGCGATCGGCGAACAATCGAGAAGAGTCATTGTTCAGACGAAAACCACGTTCGAATCGTTTCGAGCCGGGATACCCGCCGAGAAGAATTATCCGGAAGATTGAAACCCGAACTGTCCGCGAGTGATAACCGACGCGAGGCATGGTTTGAACCGTATTTACTACTTCAGTCGAAGCGGAACCGCGTCTATACCCTGCTGATTCCACTGGGACCGCGAATCTCCCGAGCATCTACCAGGGTGTCTTCCTCATTGGGACAAAGCCTGCTTCTCAGCTTAGTGTTCTATGAGCACTTCCACAGTTATTAACTGAGAGCTTCCTCTGCCAATGACCATTTTGCATGCGTATATCGTGTGGCAGGCACGAAGATACTCTATGCCCAAGGAAGTCAAGGAAATTTCCTTTACGAAAAGATCCTGGACCGACCGGGAATAGAACCCGTCACCAGGGTGTCTTCCTTAGTGATTCATTGGTCTGTAATCGCGTGTGGACCTCCGGTCTGACCCGGAATGGGTCGGACCTCTGAACACGACTGTCCTACCTTGTCAATATCAGCACAGGAATCGGCCTATCCAGCAATTGTAACGCCTGCCTGCTACTAAGCGGTATCCGAACCAAGACTTCTATCCCGTCGAACGATCAATGGTGTCACCAGCTGCAACCAATTCTTGCCGTCGATCTCGGCGCACATTGTTGTCATTTCAAATTTGACAATTGTTGGGCTCATTGCAGCACCGCACTCTAGATCGGTTTTGTTTGCGACCGTGTTGAACTTCTCTCTCAGCTCATTTCCGGTTCATTTCTTCGGGAGCTCCCCGTTCCACAGACCGGAGAGGTCTCACACCAAGCTAAGAACCTTCCCCGGTCCCAAAAATACCCACACACAAAATTTCACACCGATCGGTTCTGTAGTTTCCGAATCCATAGCGGTCAGACAGACAGACAGACAGACAGACAGACAGACAGACAGACAGACAGACGGAAATCCATTTTTATATATATAGATTGTGTTATTATTGAATTATCAAGGTATTACGTTTCCATAACCTGTTTTGTTGGACAATCTTATTTTGTTATGACCAAGCTATTGGTATACAGCAATTAAATAACATTTCAATATTACATTTTGTTGTGGAACAAGTTTAGTTATTGTTGTATTATTGAGAGTGTACAAATACTTTATGCTATTGCTATCAAAACCAAAACAAGTTTTGAAATAAAACCTACGTCATCCTACAACGCTATTTACAGCATTTCGTGAGTGAGGGGAACAACTGCATATTCTCTCATCAATTTGTCTTCCTCTTCCATTTTTTATTACATCCTAACTGAGACAGAGTGCAAGCAAACTTTTTCCCACGCAATACTAGCTAGTGGTAATATTCCGTGGGAAAAAGTTTGCATAATGCACCAGCAAAATTGTTGAACGATTTTTTGAAAAGTGCGGAAAGTTAGGCCCTAGGTGCGCAAAGTATGTTACGCTTACGGTATCACATTTGATAAGAGGCGTGGTGTATTACGTGACGTGGAGGTGCTGTAATGTGTACAAAACCAAGTCCCTGCTGGGCGGCGCGAGGTTTGAAATTGACTGAGTTGAAACTTAAAAGTACACTAGATACATCAAAACGAGAACATAGCAAACGATATTGAAGGTGGGGTTTGAAGGGGACGTTCCAGATTTCGCCTATGACATGAGAATTTCAATGATAAAAATGACAAACTTATTGAGTAAACTTGTTCATTTGTTTGAATACAGACAGCTGAATCCAAAATTATAGATGATTTTGAATGGGATTTTTCAGAAATAAATATGTATAGCATTCTCAGCCAACACGAAATCAAATATGATATAGAATAGGATGCTAAAATGGAGGCCCTATGCGTAAATACTTCCATTTAACCATGGGTAAAGTGTACGCATATCGCCACCACTTTAGCATCCTATTCAACAGCATATGCGATCGTTTGATATCATAACTAATTTTGCTTTCAAAATGTTATCAATAACTCTTTAATATCAAAATTTGTTATTGAAACTTTTCCGACATTCACTGTTATTAAGTTGTTATTGACACTAACAAAACATGTTATTGAATTGATTTTCCAGGAACAAATTTTTGTTATGTGACTTGTTATTTTGCCGCTTGACAGACAAGTTTATAACTCAATATGTTATGTTAAAAACATAAAAATTACAAATTCCATTATGCAGTTATTTTACCAAAATAACGCATTTTGTTATGCTGTTGTTATTCTCTTCTGCTCGGGGAGTAAAGGAGGTAATAGGGGTATTTCAAGATGTTTCATTAAGCTCGAGGAGGTCTCAGGGCCGCTCCAGGGGTTCTCAAGGCAATTCTGGGGATTCTTGGGGATCTCACGGATAATTCAAGGAGTCTCAAGGACGTTTAAGGAGGTCTCAAGGGTGTTTCATTGGGTCCCAAGTGTTACCGTTCCTGGTACGACGTCTTAGCTCTGGAGTATAATGTAGACACTCCCAGAGGGGAAGCGTCCTATGTCCCAGGTTGCTGGTCTAGAGCCACGGCAGCCTACAGGGTGAGTACACGAGGTCTCCTTTGGTCTTCGAGTCCCAGGGTCTCTTGAGGTTATGGGGAGGTTTTCGGGCCCTGCGAATCGCTAAATATTGGATGTTTGTTAGTTTAGAAACGTTATGTAATTACTCACTAGATGAACCGCTATTTCGCGAGAGAAATTTGTAACGATAGACGGTTACACATGGGATTTCAGGGGGTCTTATAGGAGTCTCCAGGGGATTTTAAGGTGACTCAGAATGTCTCAGCAGGAGGTTCTTTGGGATCTCAGGGGCGCTTTAGGAGGTCTCAGGAGCGTTTCAGGGGGCCACAGGGGATTTCAGGGACTACCAATAGATCTCGCATTCCAAGGAGGTCCCAGGAGGTCTCATGGGGTACCGGGATGTCTCAGTGGTGTTGGAGGGGTCTCAAGGGCGTCATTGGGGATTCTAGGGGGCTACGGGAAAACTTAGGGGCGTCAGGAGGTGTTATGAGAGTTCCTGGGTGTCTCAAAGGAGTTTTGAAGGTCCCTTGTACCAACTTAATAGTTTGTTTTGTAAAAAGCGTTTCATAAATTTTGTTTTGTTTTGCCATCACTGAAAATAAATAAAGTGCAAAAATTTTCAATTCTCACGATATTGATTATTTGCTCTCATGATAAAAACATCTATTATGAAATATGAGTTACACAAACAATTAAATAAATTCAAATTCCAATCAGAGACCAGTCGATTGCCAGATGCATGCCTTCCTATCTGCACAGTGCACCATCCTAGTGATGGTGAGCTGAAGCACCTAAAGCAAAACATAAACTTTTCATGACTCAAAAAATAGTCGCTACTGGACTTCTGTTCAGCAGCGGTGAAATAGCACAGCCCGATATGGTAATCAACTGAACAACGCCTTATACTCCAGCAACTGTTCAGCCCAAAACTCGGGTTTTCTATCCTGATTTCACTGTCAGTTATTTTAACCGCACGGTGAGAAAACTTGTATCTAATGCGGTCAATGTTGGTATAAATTGAAGATATTGTTTTCGGAAACTGGCACACATCGTTGTACAAATTGCGAAATGCTTGTTTTTATTAACCCTTTTAAGATGTTAAGCAAAGCGCACCATGATGGCACGCCATGGCGTAGTGTACGTTCAGCGAGCCTGTCTGGGTCATATTGACCCCAACATTCTACTATGACGGACACGGACTGGAAGCGTTTATTCATTTTACCTGTAAAATTTGTATGAAATTTCCTATCTTGACCTTTAGTTTGGTTTAATTATTGTGGGATACATGAATTGTCCAAATGAATCAATAGGGGGATTCACTTAACAGCGTAAACTGATTAAACTCTATTAAACTTATTAAACGTCGCGATCACCAAGGCAATCTATATATATAAAAATGAGTTTGAAGTTCCTTTGAGGCAACAAAACTCAAGAACGGATGAACCGATCAGCATGACTCTTGCATGGTTCGATTCGTATTCGTGGTGGCTGTGTTTATATGTACAAAAAGTTACGAAATTCAACTAGAAAAGTAAGAAAATTAATAAAGTGCTGCTAATTTTTCATGAGCTGGGAAGGAAATCAACACGATCGAAATGAAACCAATCTAGAGGGTGGTGCTGCAATGACCTTAACAGTTGTCAAACCATCAAAAGTGGGCAAGACAAAGTTTGCCGGGACAGCTAGTCTTTGATAATTTCATTCGCAAAATCATGAAACATTTCAAATAAACAGAAAATCATGGCTTACGCAGCAATTTAATCTGTTTAGTGAGTACCCCTAATGTATTTCCATGTCATATTCTACAATGCGTTTACACCACAGTTTTACGGTTGAAATTTGCTTGTCTATGTAGGTCTAGATTTATACACTGCGATGTGCATCATAGTTGTTCCATGTTCTATGGGAATCCCTATTAAAATGGGACAATTATGCTACACACGGCAGTACACCACTCTTAACCCCTGAAATAAAAAATCAATCCATTTTACGACATTAATCATCGAAGACAAAGACTGTATACCATCTCCTCCTCAGTCCTTGTTTGTCCTACCACTCAAACTGTCAACGGTTGTTACAACAAAGTTGCACTCGACGTCGGGCGGCGGCAGCCCAGCCGTTACATCGACCCAGTGTACGACCCCCCAACCTCCGCAAAGTAGCAACCTGTGCGCCACATTCCGTGTTTCCGGAAATGGTCCCCATCGCTTCTCTCTTTGTTTACTTTGTCGATTTAATGGACCATTCCGGATTCATTTGAAACTAATTCGAACAAGCAGCGGCGGTAGCAGTGCCAGTCAGTGGCAGCATCACGCGAGTCATCCCCATCGCGAGCGGTCGCCAAGGACGATGCGATTTCGATTTGGTGGTGGGTGGGGGTTCGGGTGGGGATGTAGCTCGCAGCTCGCAACCCTGCGCTGCACATTTAATACGGAAACCGGGACACAACAACTACCGTAACGGGTCCGGGATGGATCCCGGTCCCGGTCGGAAAACTGGAAAGCACAAAAAAAGCTGCTCGGAAAATTTCCGAGTGGGTGATGAGAACAATGCAAAAACAAATTTTGCACGTTGAAGTACAACAAGCTGAAAACAAGTTCTTCATATTCAGACTTTTCTGTGGATGCCTGGGAGACCGTCTGTCTATCTGTTAGGTTAGGTATCTTTATTAGAGAGATTTTCAGCCCGAGGCTGGTTCATCTCTTGTCTGTCTATCTGTCTCCAGGTTCAGTCTGACACAATTTAGGACATTTCCCAGTCAAAGCTCGAAAATCTTCTCTAACAAAGACTGTGATATTTTTCAGTAGAAGTCCGGAGATCCGAGAGACTAGCCTGCTCTAGTTAAGAAGTTTTAAGAACTTCACTGACAAAGTCTGGGAAACTTCACTAACGTTGTTTAGGAGACTCTTCCGAAAAAGTCTAGAAGACTTTCGGGCAAAATTTGCAAGACTTGACCGGCGATGTTTAAAAGACTTTCGTGAGACATGGGTACGTCACAGTGACTTCTATATCCCTTTCGTGACGAACCAGCACAATTGTGCTGTTGAGCGGTAGCAGTTTCGCGTATTTTTTTCATCTGTTCAGACTTTGTTTTATGTGATGTAAACTGTTTCAATAATTCAGCCATTACTTATACTTGTTTGTGTGTAAAAAAAACCTTTGTTTACGTTGCCTGTGAGATTCGCCACAACAAGATATACAAAAAGTGGACAAAAACCGTAAAACATGAAAAAGTCTTGTTCTTCTTCTTCTTTTTCTTCTTTATGGCTCTACGTCCCCACTGGGACTTGGTCTGCCTCGCTTCAACTTAGTGTTCTTCGAGCATTTCCACAGTTATTAATTGAAGGGCTTCCTTTGCCTGCCATTGCATGAATTTGTATATTGTGAGGCAAGTACAATGATAGATTATGCCCAGGGAGTCGAGAAAATCTTCCCGACCGGAACGGGAATCGAACCCGCCATCTCCGGATTGGAAATCCATAGCCTTAACCACTAGGCTAACAGGAGAAAAAGTCTTGTCTGTCGCATAATTGGCTTCTTTAGCGGTGTTGAGATAATTCTATATTCAGAATCTGCATGCAAAACTGAGCCGAAATCCAAATTTTCATGAGTTTTGGTGCCCGGGAACCTATTTAAAAATCAGTTTGAAGTTTGTATGGGAGCGATTTGTTGAATCACCCCTCGTCGCATTTTGTACTGGGCGGAGCTGTCAAGCAGTTAGTCAGCTGTCAAAAGGTGATTTCGAAAAATCTCTTCGAAAGCGATTTTAGGTACCAAAATGAAGTTCTAAAAATCTGAAAAAAATCATGGTGGTTCAGAAAAAGGTGCTCTTTCGTATAAAATCAAAAAATCAATACATTTTTCTTAATTTAAAAACCTAATTTTCATTTTCGATTTGTCCAAGTAGTCAAAGCTCAGAAATTTTGCTGAGGTTAAGGGATCTTATCTACAAAAAAGGATATTTTCCTTCGTTCCGGATCATTCCAAAAGACTTTCTAGACAAAGTTTTAAGGCCTTTTCAGGCTTAGTGGGGGCATTTTTCTAGTGAAATCTGGGTGTATTCCCAGGTAAAGTCAGGAAGAGGGTAATTCTCGCTGAGACCGGCCCACTATTTACACCTTGTCTTCAAAAATGTTTAAGGTGCCGATTTTCTGAAAGCCCTCACTAAAAAAGTAAGAAAAATGCATTTGGTTACTCAAATTGGTGGACCCCCCGTTAGTTTGAGCCACAACCACTTTTGCAGACCCCTCGATTTTGGTCAAATGGTGGCTCACCTAAACCGTTATAACTCAAAAGTTTCTCCAAAAACCACCTCAAAACAAATTGTTGTCGAAAAGAGGAAAGATAGGGCTACTATATACAATAATAAAAAGTTGGGTCGGCCATATTTATTTTGGCCGCCATCTTGTATTTTTATACCAAAACATTTTTTTCACCATGAGGGCAACCACCGATTTTCAAAATCTTTGCATCAATTGAAAGCTGAGACATTTATACATAACATGTCAAAAAATTAGAGATGTCTTTTTCTTCTTTCAAAACTTATCTGCCGTTTTGTGAATCATGCCACTTTTGCGCACTGGGCCCAGTGCCGGCCGTTTACATAAATGCAGCGTTATTTCGCAGTGTTTACGAACACGAATATAAATTCTGAGTCCACTAATGGAAAGCTGAAGGTTTAAGCTTTTCAAAACACTATAAAAGTTATGAAAGCAATGCCCGCATCATTGAGAAACAGTCAAAAATGGGAACGAAACTCCGATTTGGCCAAATTTTGCGGCATGTGCCTTTGTGTATACATGCAGGCGTAAACTCGGAAGCTGTTGCATGTCGTTGCCGGTGCGCATGGAAATGTATGGAGAAAACGTAGCTTAATTTACAAAACTGCAGATAACTTTTGATAGGAAAAAAAGACATCTCTAATTTTTTGATATGTTATGTATAAATGCCTCAGCTTTCAATTGATGCAAAAATTTTGAAAATCGGTGGTTGCCCTCATGGTGAAAAAACTATTTTGGTATAAAAATTCAAGATGGCGGCCAAAATCAATATGGCCGACCCAACTTTTTATTATTGTATATAGTAGCCCTATCTTTCCTCTTTTCAACAACAATTCGTTTTGAGGTGGTTTTTGGAGAAACTTTCGGGTTATAACGGTTTAAATGAGTCACCATTTGACCAAAATCGAGGGGTCTACAAAAATTGTTGTGGCTCAAACTAACGGGGGGTCCATCAATTTGAGTAACCAAATGCATTTTTCTTACTTTTTTAGCAAGGACTTTCAGAAAATCGGCACCTTAAACATTTTTGAAGACAAGGTGTAAATAGTGGGCCGGTCTCAGCGAGAGTTGCCCAAGACTTTTTGGAGAAGTCTGGCATTTCTACGACGATAGTCAAAGTCCATAACAACAGCCAGAAAGACTTTTCTGATGAAGTATTGAAATCAACTCGTGTAAATTTTGGAAAACTTTGGGGATGAAATTTGAAAGGCTTCTTAGGTTAATTGTTTAAGGTATTCAGGTGAAATCTGGGAAACTTTTCAGATAAGGTCTCGAAGGTTTTCTAGATTAAATTTGGAGAATTTTCAATCAAAGAGTAGTTAGTAGGCTTTCAAGCTCAAGTTTGAAAGACTTTCAGAAGGAAGTCTGAGAGATTTTCACAGGTTCTGCTTCCCTTAAGAAGTCTCTGATTCTTTTTTGTGGAATTCTAGCTGACTTTGTAGATCTGTTTTTTTTTTTGTGAATTCTACCAGATATTGAAGATGTAGACGCAAAGCGTGCCAGCAGATGAAGTCAAAGCTTTTGTAGGTTAAGTCTGAGAGATGATTCAGATGAATCCTAGGAGACCTTGTAGATGAAGTTTGAAAGACTTTACAGAATAAGCATAGCAGATTTTCCTGGAGAATTCTAGGAATTTTTCCAGAAGAATTCATACAGGCCCTTCAGACGTAGGCTTGGAGAATCACCCGTCGAAATCTGGGTGGACTTAGTCGTACTCTGAGGGACTTTCAAATCAAAGTCTGGAAAACTTCTTGAGAGGTTCCAATGTGGAGAGTCTAGACGAAATCCTCGATGGCCGTAAAACTTTCCAGGTAAAATCAGAGAGACTTCCAGTCAAAATTTGAGAGGCATCTCTGACGAAATTTGGCTTTCAATGTCTGGGAGACTTTGCAGATGAAGTCTGGGTCTGGGAAAAATCCAGGCAAAATCCAGGAGGCTTCCAGACGATCTCTTGGAGATTTCCCAGGCGATATTTGAAATCCTTTCCAGGTGATATCTGAGAGTTTTGCCAGGTAAAATTTGTTTTCGGTGACGTCAAGAAAGCTTCATGTTTCAGAAGGGTTTCAAAGCGTTTTTGTGGTGCTTTCAGAAAGATTCCACGGCGTTTCCGTGGGTTTGAAGAGGTTCAAAGGCTTTCAGGAGAGATCCAACAGGGTTTTAAAATTTAAGAAGGCTTCAGGTTGTTTCTGAGAAGTTCCCGGGGAGTTTCAGGTGGAGTTGCGGGATTTGAGGGATGTTTTAGAGGCACTTCAAAGCGATTCGGGGCGGTTCAAGGGGTTTCAAAGGTTTTCAGGTGAGTTTCAGAAGTGTTTTAGGTTGATTTCAGAGGCGTTCCAAAGCATTGCAAGGCGTTTTATGACGCCTTTCAATGGGTTACAAGGGATTTTAGGTGAGCTTCTGATAAGTTTTAGGGGGGGGGGGGTGTTTTGGTCAGGTGGTTTCAGAGGCGTTTCAAGATGTTTCGGGGTGTTTCAGGGGAGTTGCAGAGAAATTTCAGAGGGCATCACAAGCCTTCAGGTGAATTTCATGGGAGCTTCGGGCGGAATACAGAAGCGTTTCAAGTCGTTTTAGGGCGTATCTGAGGGGTTTCCAGAACTTGTAGAGGGCTTGCTCAGGCCTTCAGGGGGAATGCATTTGATCTCATGCTTTATAAATGCAGAGGGTTTCAGAGAGGCTTCCGGAGACTTTGGGGGGCTTCACAGGCTCTTAGGTGGGCTTTATGCATTTCAGAGCATTTTAGTAGGCTTCAGTGGGGTTCTCGGGGATTTTAGAGGGCCTAACACCTTCGGGTGTTTCAAGGGGTTTTATAGACGTTTCAATGAATTTCGGAGTGCTGCAAGGGGCTTCAGAGGCTTTTAGGTGAGTTTCATGGGAGTTTCAGGTGGTTTTTAAAGATGTCCCAGGGAGTTTCAGGGTATTTCAGTGGGATTCAGTAGTCTTTCTTGGCTTGGGTATCAGGTGAGCTTGAAGGAACTGAAGGTCGATTTCTGAAGCGTTTCAAGTCATATTATAGGGGGCTTTTGGGAGGCTACACATGCCTTCAGGAGGTTTTTAGTGGCATTCCAGAGGTGTTTGTGAACATTACATGGGGTTTCAGAGGGCTTTTGGGGATTGTAGGAGGCTGTACGGACTTTTATGTAAGCTGCAAAGGAGTGTCACGGGGCTCTCATGACATTTCATCGGTTTCTGAAAGTTTAGAGGCTCAACAGGCTTTCAGATGAGCTTCAGGAGGTTTTAGAAGGGTTTCAAACCGTTTCGGATCGTTTCCTTAGGTTTTATGGCTCTGAGAATAGCTTAAGGACAGATTCGTTGGAATCCAAAGATGGCCGCCCCCAATGGCCGACTTTTGCACCTACTCACGATTTTGAGCGCACAAATCTAATTGAAACCCTAAATTTCGCACCAGGATTTGGTGGGGTTTCATGAGCTTCACAGGGTATCGGGTTAGCTTCAGAGGGCCTAAAGAGGATTGCAGTGGCGTTTTAAGTCATTTCAGGGGGATTCCTATGCGTTTTGAGGGGTTTTTTCAGGGGGCATTTTGTGGGGTTTCATAGAATTTCAAGGAGTTTCCGAGGCGCTTTCGGGGATTTCAGTTGCATCTCGGACTTTCAGGTAAGCCTCAAGGGAGTTTCACGGTGGTTTTAAGACGTTTGAAGGCGTTTTAGAGAGGCTTCAGATGGATTTCTGAATGTTTTAGGGGTTTCCACTGGCTCCCAGATGTGCTTCAAGGGCGTATCAGGAAGTTTTAGAAGGGATTTGCGACATTTCAGCACGTTCGAGTAGGTTTAAGGCCTTTCAGGGGAGCTTAAGGTAAGATTCAATAGGGTTTTTGAGCGGTTACAAGGCGTTCCAGGACGTTTCAACGCACATCACTCGATCCATCGTCGCCTTGATACATCGTATCAGTTTGTCCGGAAATCCGTATTCGTGCATAATCTGCCATAACAGGTTTCGTTCGATTGTATCATACGTTAATTTGAAATCGATGAACAAGTGGTGTGTCGGCACGTTGTATTCGCGGTATTCCTGCAAAACCTGGCGGATGGCATCCTCATCCCTCATTCTTGAACACGCCCTAAAGTCCATTTAACTTCCCTCGCTGCTTTTTTTCTCGTCAACTAACCTTATCCCTAATCTTAAGTATTCCAACTTCTCTGACGAAAATGCTATCAGGGTAATGTTACCCTACTAATCTGTTATTTATTGTTGTTAACGAGGGACTTCAACCCGAAGGTCATTCGTCCCTATGTAACCTTAATGAATGATGCTGGTTGCTTAGAGCTTAGTTGTAGCAGATTTTGAATTATCTTTCTATACACTAACTCTCTATTACCGATACATTGTTAAGAAGTCATTATATAATATTTAGCTTCACGTTATTTTCTTTACGGATTTTATATACCAACGTACTGTTACCCTAGATTACTCTCGTTATCCACCTCCACTCGGGAACTGAACCAGGAAAGATGATTGAGTATCCCGGCATCGTTCGTCGAAACGGAGTGATGCAACACCACTTTCCCACACCTTGCTCCACAAAGCAGCGCCAGCCACCCTTTTACCCAGTCGGGTGCAGCTGCACTTCGCAGCCGCAGTCACAACTGACGGCAGCGACGACAACGACGACGACGACGTCGGGAAAAGCTTATATGTGCAATGACCTCCCTCTGAGTGTGTATGTTGTGTGCATCCGAATTTCAATCAGTGTGCTTGCAGTGCACACTGCACCACACGAAGACATTGTTGTTGTATAGAAAGAATGGGGAGCATGGGAGTCCTGGTCGGATCACGCACACCAACTGACACGTACCTACGCCCCAAGAGCCGAGCCATGTTGCGACGAGAATATGCTTTTCACGCAACACTCACACCCTCTTGCCTGGTTCGTATATGTGTTTACGTGCGCTTGATGCGGTACGATCCTGGGGATGGGAAACGCGCTTTGGCTGGAAAACTTTATGCAAGGATGACGGTGGAAATACGCGCCCGAATAGGATTGAATGGGAGAATGGGGGTCAAACCTGAATAAAAAAAAGTCTTGAAGAGCAAAGGGGGGGGGGATGTATTGTGACGAGGTTGGAAGTATATTGGCAAATGCAAAAACAACGGTGTGAAAGGGCGTATTTCTTTTGTAGTAGAATAATGCTAAGTAATAATGGGTTTAGAATTTTATGTGCACCGACCTACAAAGATTAATGTGTGAGGTCTCTACATAATTTGATTGATGGCCTCTGGGCGTATACGTGGTTGGTGGCCATATTGATAAATGAACGTACAGCTGGGTGAGGATCAAGGGCCCACTTGCTTTAACTTGAGCATGACCAACGTGATCAGCTGATCAGCTCACACTCCAGAAAAAAACGCGAATACGAAAGCTGCTTAAATCACTGCGTCAAGATCTACATAGGAGACCTAAAACTCAGGTAAACTCAGACCTCCTCCCAAAGCTCGTCAGCTCACGCTCCACTTGGTTTGCCCATCGTGGTTTTTTTTGCTCCATGCCTTCTTGTGACAGACAGATCAGTAGCGATCACCAACTTTTCCGGGTTGTTGTCCAGCGTTCTTGTAATATACCCTGCCCACCGCATCCTTCCGGCTTTGGCCACCTTCTGCATGCTGGGTTCACCGTGGAGGCAGCGAGCTCTTAGCACATTCTACTCCACCATACGCCGTTCTCCTAAACACGCGTCACTCGAAAACTCCGAGTGTTTGCAGGTCCACTCACATTTCCCATGAAATCCTACTGAAACTCCTCTAAAACCTTATGGAACGCAAGGAAACTCCTCCTTGAGATTCCCCCAAAGATCCCCTTCAGCCTCCTGAAGCTCTCTGTAACCCACAACAACTTTGAAAGGCCTTAAAACTCACCTATTGCCTTAAATTCCCTCTGAATCTCCTGGAAACTTCCGGAATTTCCACCAAATCCCACATAAAATGCTCTGAAATGTCCAAAAATCTCTTAAAACGCTCTGAAATTGAAATTCTTATGAAACTCTCCTGACAACCCCGTAAACATAATTTAATCTCTCTTGAAATTCCTAACACCTCTGTAATAGGTTGAAACTCACTGACACGCCTTGGAACTTCTTAAACACCTTGAATCCCTGTGAAGAACTTGCTATTAACGGAGCACTTTTAAGCCCCTTAAAGCCTCCTGAAACCACTGAAACCCCTAATACGCCTTGAAACGCCATTGAATGTCGGAACACTTTTCTCAAATTCTCCTAAAACTCCCTGAATTCTTCTAATGGCACTGCAAACCTTCTGCAAGCAGTTGAAACGCACTGAAATGCATTCAAAAGCGTCACCAAAACCCCTGGCTCTCCGTCAAACCATAGAGACCCCCTGACCCTCTATAAAACCTCCTCAAACATCGTGTATCGCCTGGAAACGCCCCTGATACCCCCGTGAGACTTCCGTTAACCCATTTTGAAATGCTTTTGAAGCCTGAAACTCCCTGAGACGCCTTGAAAAGCCTTTAAACCCCTCTGAACTCGCCATGAAACTTCCCATGATGGGAAATCTCTTTAAAACCATGCGTTGTTGCATCTTGAAATTTCTTGGCCACTCACATTGTCTCTCGTAAGCTCCCGTGCAAGATAAATAAGTAAATAAGGTGAAAATATATTTGTGCAATCACGTCCCAAAAGGAGCATCCAGTGCATTAAGCGGTTTCTATGATGCTAAATGGATTCAAGTTGAAATTTGAGAACGTAAGTGGCGGTAGTTTGCTGAGCAAAACATAATTCGGATTGCAGGGTAAGCTAGGGTAAGATTCACTAAGCATTCTATGTTTTTAATGTTTGTTTGTTTATTTGTTTGTTTGTTTGTTTATTATCGGGGATTTAAACCTTTTATGGGTCATTCAACCCTTTTGTTTTTAATAATAACTGGTGTTATTGAGAGGGCATTCGAAGTGTTAACAGCAACTTAACAATACTTGCTTGATACCGTATCAAACAAATGCATTTTTATCTCTTTTTTGCTATTTTCCTCATTGACTTTTGCCTAAACAAAAATTACGATGCAAAATGGTCTTTTGCAAAACACTCTCTCCCCTCCTCACCAAAAGTTTGCATCGTTTATAAACGGCCCTTATGCATGCATGATTCAATTGTTGAACACTGGCATTGGGCGTTCCAGAGGTGTTTCAAGGGGCTTCAGAATCGCACCAGGAATTTTAGGAAGACTTTGTGTTAGCTGGGAGTCCCTTTTTTCAATTCCGAGGGCGTTCCAGTTCCAGGAATTCCTCCAGAGGTATTCTAGATGGTCTCATGGAGTTTCAGGGGGTTCAGAGGTGATCCAGGAGTGTCCCAGGGGGCTTCTGGGAGTTTAATCGGAGTTCCAGGGGTGTTTCAAAGGGCTTCAGGATCGTACCAGGGATTTTAAAAAAGATGTAGAGGTGTTCAAGAGGATTTCGAAAGCGTTTTAGGGATTTTCATGGCGTTCCTGTGAGTAACATGGGGTTGCTGGAGGTTACAGTGGGGCGTTACAGGGAATTTGAGGGAAGTTCAAGAAGGGGTTCAGATGCGTTCCAGAGGTTTTCATTGAGTTTAAGAGGCGTTACAATGATTTTTGAAGGGGTTTTAGAGGTGTCTAGTGCTTTTCAAGGGGATTCACGGGTGTTCCTGGGGATTACAGCGTCGTTCCAAGGACTTCAGAGGTGTTTCAGAGGTTTTTGAGGGTTTTTTAGGCTTTTCTAGGGAGTTCTATGCGGCTTCAGGGAGTTTCAAGAGGTTTTTGGCACATTCCAAGGTTTCAGGGATATTCTAGGGGGATTCAGGGGCATTTCAAAGGCTTCAGAAGCGTTTTAGAGGTTTAAATTGGGTATTTCAGAGAGATTTACGCCGCTTCAAGGAGTTTTAGGGGCGTTCCAGGGGTACCCTTGTTACCCCTGGAACGCCCCTGAAACTCCTAGAAGCCGCATATACCTCCAGAGGATTTGTGGGGCGTTTCTGAGGTGTTGCTGCGAATTTGCAGAGGGTTTCAGCAGTTTTGCTTTGAGGGCTGTTTCAGAGGGTTTCGAACGTTCCGTGGGTTATGGGGTGTTCCTGAATTGTTCTCAGTTAATTAAAAAAGGGCAAGGGCGTTACAAAGGGTTTCAAATGTCTTTAGAAACACCCAGGTGCATTTCGATAGCCTCAAATCTACCTGATTTACAAGTACAAATTTCAAAATTTTATTAATAAGTGAGTTTGCAATTGATGAATGACGTAAATTAGAGATTTCGGTTATTTTCATTTTGTCTATATTATACATTTGGGGTCTGTTCATAAACCACGTAGACCAAAATTTGGCAATCTCAGACCCCTCCCCCTCCCCCCTCGTAGACTTTTGTCCATACAAATTTTTTGAAATTTGTATAGAGCGTAGACTTTGGCCAGACCCCTCCCTCCCCCGAAAAAGTCTACGTGGTTTATGAACGGCCCCTTGCCAGAATTACTAATATCTGGATCAAGAGTATCCGGGAAGTTTCAGGGTCATTGCAGAAATGTTTTAGGGATCTTAGGGGAGGTTTACAGGGACGTTCCATGAAATTTCAAGAGATTTCTGGGATGCTTTCTCTATCAAACGAAGATTCCTTCGGAACCCCCCTAAATATCCGAAAAGCCTTGATACACCTCTGAAACATACCTGAAACCTCCGTTGAAACCTCCATCGAGTCCCTAGCCATCCCTCCGATACCCTTCTTGAACTTCCACTAAATATGTTATTTAAAAATGCCAAGCCAATAAATAAATTAAAATATCAACTACCAGTGTGAAATACTCAACAATTAGCGAGAATCGGTAAACGTTAGATAAGACAGCTTAAGCCATTAATGCACAAGATGTCTCACAAATAAAAATTTCAAAAAAAGAAATGTGTTACCAACATTAAAGTTTCATGAAAATAAACATTTTTCCATGAAAAAATTGGAAGTCTATGGTGTAGTACCAAACAAAATCTTCAATGTGGGTCCTCAACAACTGATCAATTTTTCGAGCTCTATTTTAGCACAACTTTTATACTTTCGTTGTATTATGATCCATATCTATAGGTAAAATGTATCTATAATGAATGAAAGAGAGGATAGCTCCCCAAAAATAATAGGAAATGACAATCACATGACATCATGGTTCACTACATATATTTATGTGTATCAAAAAGCCTATTTCTGCTTATTTATTTTTCTCTTACTCTTGCAGTCTCATTAGCTCTTACTTACGATCTGTTCTAATACCCTCTTTTCTTCTGTAGAAATAACTCAAAGATTCTTCATAAACTATTGAAGAAGGGAAGGAGTCTACAACAGTATTACGCTTCACATAAAATAAAAATTTTCCATACAAAGGAATTTTCGAATTACATAATCCCGGCAGAAATCGGTGAAGGCGTCTCGGCAGGATTCCTTATAGGAGTTCAGGGCGAAATATCTGGAAGAATCCTGTAAGGAATACTGATTGAAAGATTGGCGGGGATCCCTAAGAGAACTACAGAAGAAAAGTCCCAGAAAGATGCCTTCAAGTAATACCAGCAGGAATTCTACTTATACCTAAAAGAACACCTATATATTTTTTTTCTCTGAATATATCTTGGCAAGAATCGAGTATTGTGTTGTTCTTTGCTGTGCATGCATCGCTCCTGTAAGGGGTGAGTATGGCAGCATAATCGATCGCGTTCGCTATAGTCTCACGTGAAAATCAAAACAATAGATGCGTGGGTGTTTAGTGTTCAGTGTTGTGATGTTCTTTGGGTTTATTAATGTGTCCTTTGTTGCGTTCAGTTCATTCCTGCGTGGAATGGGCTAAAAGTTTCTGCTCCCTGATGGGGTGGAGACGCGCGACAGGATTTCTTTTATTAGATATGTTTCTTATAGAAAAGTGGCCGATTGTGCGTGAAAGTTAGTGTTTATTGATCCATTGTCAAATCATATCACCAACCATAGGTGACTCCCAGACTGACAATGTACCTTACCCTACTAACAAAAAAATCCTTCCTGAGACAAACGTGGAGATGCAGCGATTCGCGGTCTTTTTAACAACGTTTGTCTTACTAACATTCCCTCCCTTCCTCGATGACCGCAAGGACGTGGCCGGCGCCGTTATTGACCTTAATAAAGTTGAGAGCTCTCGAACTGTGAACATTGAGAATAGTAAGCTAGTTTCAAGCCCTATTCATTGGTTCCTTGTACAATTTCGATTGCTCTGGTCAATCACGGAGTAGCAACTACGAATTGTGTGGTCATCTATGCTCATCTATTAAATAATACCAGGAGAAATCTGTGGAGTAATCCCAGCAAAAAAGCAATTCCGACATAAATCTTTGAAGTTATGAATAGAAATTACTAAAAAGAATTACTGAAGAAATCCCTTTAAAAAACTCAGAAAGAATTCTAAACAATATTGCTATACATCATTTTCTTATCCGATATTTGAAAAAAAAAATCGATAAAAATCGAAAAGTAGAAGCTATTCTTAGTTGTTCGATAAATATCTGGCAGGTTCAAAAATCAAACATAGTGGCTTTGCTTTTTCTTGATGATTGTTATGATTAATCATTGATTCAAGTACCCTGTCACTTTGACACAGGTATTTTTGATAAAAAATAAGTGTTTAAATTTCGTTGAACAAAAAAAAAAAACTGTTGAAAAGTGTAAATGTTTAGGGTGCTTGCATTAATAAAATATAATCAAAACATCCTCCGATAAGTACATAACGCTCACAAAACTTGTAGAGAAAAAATATCTTTCATTTACTGGCTGCCACTAAATTGTATATGGCTTCTTATATGCATGAACATTTGTCAAAGGTAAAAAATGATAAAAAAACACGTTTCTGGCTTGAGACGTCTTCACGTGTACACCTCAAAATCTTCACCAATTTAGCTGAAAATTCGACTAGAAGTTTATTTTAGCATTATAATTTAGATGTGAGGGTGACTTACAGAATTTTTGTTTTTATGAAAAGGTCTAAAAGATATCCATATTTTAAGGTATTATAGATGAAATTACCGTTCCGTGGCTGCCATTTCAAAATGTCGTCGAATTTCGATTTTTGACTTCTACTCATCGAGCCCGAGCTACCCATATTGCATGGTATTATAACTCAAACCACCATATTGTGGCCACCATCTTGGATTTCTAAATGGCGTCAAATACCGATATGACTTCTACTCATTAAGCAGGATCGGGTATCTATCTATTGCATGGTGTCAAAGCTCAAATAGCCATTCCGTGACCACCATCTTGGATAAGAAAAAGGACGTCGGATATGTATTTTTGAGTTCTACTCATCAAGCCCAATCGATAGATACCCATATTGCATAGTATCCGAAGCAACATTGCCAAATAGCATGGATTCTGCAGTTTTGGCTTCCATCTTATAATCCAAGCCGCCATACCTCCACAAACTAAGGAATGTGTATGCCAAATTTGGTTGAAGTATTATAGTGGCATTTCAGGGTAATTGATTTATTTCACACATTTTGGACGTTTTGAAAAAGTCGACAGTGGAGCATTTGGTGTACTTCAATGTGTTATATCCTGTAAAATAGGATATTTGGGACGTTCTTTAGGACAAGAGTAAATTGAACCGTTTATGTCCATGGTCTACAAACAACTCACTTTATTATCTTTATTCTTTACATCGGTTAGTACTCAATGAGTATTAAGGTGGCCCACAATTATATGAAAAACAAAAATTTCGAAAAATGCCAAATCTTACCTCCTAAATCAGTTGTTTTGGACTCCCAGAATCTACGTTGAGCAAAATCGATAAAGCCTAAGGGGGCGCTCAAAACGCTTGAAGTTTGTATGGGAAAACTTGGTCAAATGTATGCAGAAATTTTAAGTTTTCGAATTTTGCCGCTAGGTGTCGCTGTAAGCATTCAATATTCAAACCCTTTGGTATTATTATAGGTGACTATATGTCAAATAATTTTGTCGACGACCGTAAAGCGATCCAACGTCCGTGAAAAAAATATACCCTAGGTGAAGTGAGGTGAAGCATTATTGTTGTTTTTCCAGTACATGTAAAGGAATAATATCGATAATGAAATCTCAATACTTTGCCTCACTTTGCCTAGGGTATAATTTTTTTCACAGCCGTCGGATCACTTCGTGGTCTTCGACAAAGTTCTTCGGCATATAGTCACCTACAATAATATCAAAGGGTTTGATTATTGAACGCTTACAGCGCCACCTAGCGGCAAAATTCGAAAAGTTGAAATTTCTGCATACAGTCCTGTTGGACAGCGCGCCCATTGTGTTTGCACCCGTAGCAGCCCTGCCTTGCTGCTCTGGTTGCACTGCCTTGGAGTGACAGAGATACCGCCTGTCACAAGCGTGAGTACAAGACAGAAGGAAAAAATGCTTATGTAATTCTTGTTAGAAAGCATTACATCTACCTTAATCTAAAGTGAATACTCTTAAACCCTATTCTAAAATCTAAACTAAGTGCTAGCCCGAACTGGTACATGAATTTGCCTTATACATACATGCATTATACTAATGAATTTCTTAAAACTAGTGCCTAAAACTACTGTGCAAACATTCCATAGAGTGTCCGTAACCTACATTCGCCCTATCTTAAAACGACACCGGTAAGATAACATAGAACAAGTAAGAAACACCGAAACCATAAAACCGCATTCTTACAGCTACTAGTTAATATTCCAAATTCCATACACCCGCCGGACATACACAAGGGAAAATAAAAGTAAGTGGTATTAATCGAAACTTAAACGAACCGAGCTAAAATATGTATAATTAAACTACTTATGCTAAGATTATGCTACTAACTGATATGCAAACACTATTTATAATCGTAAATTTATAATTGTACCCCGTTTCTTAGGAATTTGTTAATCTCCCAAATAAAGAGCCGTGAATTACAAATTGCTCTGGAGGTTAACTATACGGAAGAATCCCCCTTTCAGTCTGTGTGACCGTTTGTCAAAACGAACTTCGACAATTTGGACAAGTGTGAGTTTTCCCATACAAACTTCAAGCGTTTTGAGCGTCCCCTTAGGCTTAATCGCTTTTGCTCAAATTTTGAACGTAGATTCTGGGAGTCCAAAACAACTGATTTAGGAGGATAGCATTTTTCGAAATTTTTGTTTTACATATAAGTGTGGGCCACCCTAATGAGTACTCAGCTTGAAAGCAGGGTTTCGATAGGGGAAGGTGGGGTAATATGCACTCCCTAAGCAAACGTGACCCAATCACTAAGATTAAGATGATTTTATGGGTGTCTTTCGTATTGAAAGTTAGTTTACTTATTTAACTAAGTGACGCCAACTTTTAGTCCGCGTCATATCAATTTTACTTAATCAAATTAACAATTTAAAAAAGTGTTACGTTTTGGGTGCTGACAAACTGTTGGGGGCAAAACGCACCTTGAGGTGGGGCAATACGACCTCTGGCATTTTCCGCTTTGAATTTTGATGAAATACCAGGCGGCTCCATCTTACTGTTTACGGCAGCAAATGGAAGGTGTAGGAGGCGGATGGTAGTTAATAGGATGATTTTATATAGGGGAACTGCGGGCATAACGCCCCCCGGGGGGGCAAAACGCCTTCACGCGATTTCATCATATTGTGGAGGTTTTCGTTAGATGCAAGCAAACTAGAACTAAAACTGAACAGCTTAAGCCCAAGAATGGCTACTATTGTCAAAAGAAAATCTGGAAAAACGATGATTTTCCACATTTGGAAAGATTCCCTAATTTGCAGCGCACAGAAATTAAGACATTGCGCACTGATTATATGGAATCAACCCATTAAACTACCACGCGCCTCCTACTCCTTAATTTGCTGCTGGGAGCCCCTTGGTATTTCACAACAAGTCAAAGCGGGAAATGCCAGCGGGCGTTTTGCCTCACCCAAAAAGGCGTTTTGCCTCCTGCAGTTTTCCGGCACCTAAAAAGTAACACTTTTTTAAATTGTGAATTTCTATGGGAACGCGGGCCAAAAGTTGAAGTCTCTTAGGAAAGGGAGTAAACTGCTCTCCAAGGCAGAATACGACCTTAAAATAAGCATCATTTGAGGTTTATGACCACATATGCTTAGCCGGGGCGTTATGCCCCTCTTTCCTCTAATCGGCGCGCAATCGCTTAAATTGAGTGCGCTTCAAATTAGACAATCTTTCCAAATGTGGAAAATCATCATTTTCCACGCTTTTCATTCGAATATTCTCGTCATTCTTGGGATTGTTCGGCTCAATTTTACGTCTATTTTGCTTGCATCTGACGGAACTTCACCTATATAGTTAAATAGCGTGAGGGCGTTTTGCCCCGGGGGTGCGTATTACCCCAAGTTACCCTACCTGCTGATACAACACAATGTAAGGTAGGGTAAACAGGTATAATATGCCCCCCCCCCCTAAGCAGAAATAGCAATATTTCTAAAACTGGCGCCTTATTCCATCTATTGTCCACTGCAAATCGTTGTTCCTCAAGTCAGTGAAGTGTTGCATGCGAACTTTGCCTTTGGAGGAGCGGCTATGGAAGCTTTGAAACGTTTTTCGAAAAAGTTCCAAAATTTGCCTTCTCAAAACAAACGGGGCAATACGCCCCATCAAAAGAAAAACGTCCAGCCCCGTGATAAAAATGTTCCAGGGATAATTCCACCACATGCTTATCCTAGGACGGTCTTTTAACAAGTGTTTAACTGCATAAAAGTAGCAAAATAACACAAGCGAACAGAACTAGCTTCGTTTACAATGAAGGTAGCTTACAAGAGGTAAAATATTACACCAAAAGCCTCGATTTCAGACTTTTTGATATTTTTATTGCTTTTCTGTACCAATCAGCTAACGGACCAGCTTGATGGCAATTTTTCTTCAATATTTAAGATTTCTAATCGATCATGCTCGCGAAAAGCGCTTGATTCGCTAGAAAATGAAGGGGGGCGTTTTGCCCCGGTGGGGCGCATTATACCCTTTTACCCTACCTATGTACTACAAACAAGTTGTTTGAAACAACACTCGTTGTGGTCGCCAAAGTAAACGGGGTATCTTCTGTAGCTGTTATGCGCCTCCGCGGTGGCCGATCGAGCGGTTCACGCAAATGCTGGACCGCTTAACGACCGTGCTAACAGGGCGATGGCCGGTGCACGGTGTCAAAATTTCGATTATTATCGAACATTCATGTACCTCGGATTTTTCTTCGAAAATCGGACAACTAGAAAATATTTCATCGGCGAAAATTTTTCCATACATTTTGTATGGGACGTTTTTTGGACTAAAATAGTAGTTATTGATTTTTAGTATGGAAAATAGCCAAAAACTCACCTAACTCAAATTTTCCCCGATAGAATATTTTCAAATTTTGCATTTATACATTATAGCCGAAACTCTAACATTCTATGAAGAAAAATCCGAGGTACATGAAATTTCGATAATAATCAAAATTTTGACACCGTGCGGTGGTAATAGCGGATGACTTTAATGCCTGGGCTGTGGAATGGGGATGCAGTTTGACGAGCCGGCGGGGTCAGATCCTGCTAGAAACACTGGCCATCTTAGATGTCGACTTGGCTAACGTCGGTACCAAGAGTACCTATAGTCGAAACGGAGCGAAGTCAATTATTGACGTGACTTTTTGTAGTCCTGGCCTAACAAGTAGTCCGAACTGGAGAGTAGATGATGGCTACACTCACAGCGACCACCTGGCGGTTCGCTACAGTATCGACTACAACAACAGCAGACAGCGGATAGAAGGAGAGGCAGCTAGGCCAAGGCCAAGCCCTCGTAGGTGGAAGACATCATACTTCGACGAAGAGGTATTTAGGGAAGCGCTCCGCCGTGAGCGAAACTTAATCGGTTTAGACGGCGACGAGCTGGTAGCGGTGCTCTCACGTGCGTGTGATGCGACCATGCCTAGGCGAGTCCACCCTAGAAATGGGAGGCCACCGGCTTACTGGTGGACCGACGCGATTACGGACCTGCGCCGCGCCTGCCTACGGGCTAGGTGGCGGATGTAGCAATCTCCAGAGATGTACAGAGCAATCTCCAGAGGTGTTGAAGGGGATCATTGGAGGACTTTTTCACTATTTATTTATTTATTTATTTATTTATTTATTTATTCATACTCGTCTTCGATTTTATCGTACAGACAGATTAAAACTTACTAGCTAATCTTATTTCTAAACAAATTCCTCGACATATCAAAAACAAAATAGACAAACACTTCGTTGAAACGACGACAACAAACATCAAAGGGATTATTCTGTCCATATAGGGTGCGGTGCCTCGGTAAACGAAGAAAATCAGCTCGTCTCGTTGATCGGAAAGGGGCGTTGAACTGGATTTTGCCAAGCAAATCTGAACAGTCGATGTTATTTTGCAAAATGTCGAAAATGAAAAGGCGTTGCAGTAGTATCCTTCTATCCGCTAAGGTCGGCAGGTGCACTAACGCGCAGCGATGCTCGTATGGCGGCAGTCTTAAAGGATCGTTCCATGGTAACCGCCGAAGTGCAAACCGTAGGAAATTCCGCTGGATTCGCTCCATCCAATTGCACTGTACTGCATGATAAGGCGCCCACACCAGCACACCATATTCCAGTATACTGCGCACCAGCGCGCAATACAGTGTTTTCAGGCAATATACATCTTCAAACTGTTTAGCATTTCGTTTGATGAATCCGAGCATAGCGTATGCCTTAGCGGTTGTTGAAGCTACCTGTTCAGCAAAATTGAGCTTGTGGTCAAGTAACACACCGAGATCTCTGACAGTGTTGACTCTAGTTATTGTGTTGTCTGACATTTTATACTGGAACATAGTTGGGTTGTGAGTGCGACTGAACGTAATTACATTACATTTGCGAATGTTCACTTCCATTCCGTTTAGCGTACACCAGTTCTGCAGAACGCCAATGTCGCTTTGAATAGCGCAACAATCAACTAATGATGAAATTACTCGAAAAAATTTCAAATCATCGGCAAACATTAGCTTGGGAGATTTGATCATTTGGCAGAGATCATTAACGAACAGTACAAACAATAAGGGGCCTAGATGACTCCCCTGCGGTACACCAGACGTAATTTCGAACGGGTCCGATTTCAATCCATCTAGACGTACGTATGCACTGCGTTCAGTGAGATATGAGCACTAGCGTGCGCAGGGTTCTTGCTTAGGGGGGGGGGGGCACTATAATAATGGTGCAATATATGTATGATCATGGTGCAAAATAGAATAATGGTGTAACACGCAATATGAATTCCCAAGTAGGGGCTTCAACATGTTGTGGTGCTAACATCGCCAAGTACTTCATATTGGGATTCTGGAGAAGGCTTCGGATGGTGATGATTTCAAGGCAATACGAAACTTTAATATGAAGTCATTATCTCGACTCTTATAAACGTATCAAATACAATGGAGAATATCTAGAAAATTATCAATTATAGAAAAAAAAATATTGTCGTTGTGAAAGAATTTTGATCCTAGACAATTAGTGATGCTAGAATTGGAGAATATCAGAACATTTTGATCGGAATCCTTGTTGCAATCTACAGAGATTCCTCCAGGATTTCTCCATGAGTTCCTCCAAGAATTCCCCCAAAAAATCTTCCAATAATTCCTTCAGAAATTCCTCCAGGAAGTCTCATATATTTCTCCAGAAATTCCTCAAATAATTCTTCCAGGAATTCCTCTAGTAAATATACCAGGAATTCTTCCAAAATTACCTCCAGGAATTCCTCCTGAAATGTCTTCTAGGAAAAATCTTCTAGAAATGTCTGCGAGAATTCCCTCAATATTTCCTCCAGGGATTTCTCTAGGAGTTGCTCCACGGAATCCCCCAGAAAATCCTAAAGGAATTCTGAAGAATATCTTCCTGGAATTCCTCGAGAAATTCCTCCAGGAGTTGCTTCAGAAAATTATCCAGGAAATTCTCAACGAATTTCTTCAGGAATTCCTTCAGGGATTCATCCATGAATTATTTCAAAAAAAATCCTTAAATTCCTCAACAAATTCCTCCAGAAATTCCTTCAGAAATTTCTCGAAAAATAACGCCAGAAATTCCTACAGGAATTCATCAAAAAAAAAAAAAAATCCTCCAAGAATTCCTCATGAAATTCCTCCAGGGATTTCTCCAGAAAATCCTCTAGGAATTTCTGCCAGAATTTCTCCAGAGAATCCTAAAAGAATGTCTCCTGGAACTCTTCCAAAAATTTCGCCAGGAATCTCTACAGGAAATCCTCCACAGATTCCTCCAGTAATTTCTTCAGGATTTTTTCCAGGATTTTTTTCAGGAATTCCTTCAGGGATTCAATAATGAATTTCTTCTGAAATTCCTCCAGATATTCCTTTAGGAATTCCTCGAGGGGTTCGTTCAGACATTTCTTTAGAAATTCCTCCGATATGCAACCAGTGATTTCTTTCAGGAATCCCTCCACGGATTACTGCAGAAAATCCTAAAGGAATTTCTTCCAAAACACTTTCAGGAATACCTCCAGGCAATCCTCCAGGAATTTCTTTAGGATT
The DNA here is from genome assembly GCF_035046485.1 of Aedes albopictus. Classification (NCBI taxonomy): domain Eukaryota; kingdom Metazoa; phylum Arthropoda; class Insecta; order Diptera; family Culicidae; genus Aedes; species Aedes albopictus. The sequence goes on from NC_085136.1 coordinate 104,397,029, forward strand.
TTTTCCAGAAATTTCTTAAGGAATTTCTCCAGGGATTCATTACTGAATTTCTTCAGAAATTCCTCAGAAATTTCTTCCAGAAATTCCTCCAGGAATTCCTTCAGAAATTCATCGAGGAGTTCTTTCAGACATTTATCCAGGAAGCCTCATATATTTCTCCAGAAATTCCTCAAATAAATCCTCCAGGAATTCCTCCAGTAAATACTCCTAAAATTCCTCCAGAGGTCCCTCCTGAATTTTTTTCTAGGAAAAATCCTGAATGTCTGTCTGTCAGAATTCACCCAATATTTCCTCCACGGATGCCTCCATAACATGCTAAAAAAATTTCTCACGGAATTCTTCCAGGTATTCCTCCAGAAATTTCTCCAAGGATTTTTCCATGGATTCCTCCAGGAAATTCTCAAACAATTTCATCAGAAATTCCTCCATGGATCTCTTCAGAAATTCCACAAAAAATCCTCCAGAAATTCCACCAGGAATTCTTTCAGAAATTTGTCGAGGAGGAACTCCTGAAATTCCTCCAGCAATTCCTCCAGAAAATCCTCTAGGAATGTCTGCCTGAGTTCCTCAAGAATGCCTCCCGGAACCCTTCCAAGAATTCCTCGAGGAATTACGCAAGGAATTTGTCCAGGAAATCCTCCACGGATTCCTTCAGGAATTTCTTCAAGATTTTTTCCAGCAATTTATCCAAGAAATTTCTTCAGAAATTCCTCAAAAAAATCCTCCAGGTATTCGTTCAGAATTTGCTCGAGTAGTTCCTTCAGACATTCCTCCAGAAATTCCTCCGAGATGCCTCCAGGGATTTCTCCCTGAAATTCATCCATGGACTCTACCAGAAAATCCTAAAGTATTTTTACCCGAAACTCTTCCAGGAATTCCTCCAGGAGTTCCTCGAATGATTCCGTGAGAAATACCACTCCATGGAATCCCCTAGGAATTTCTCCAACCTTTTTTTCCTGAAATTTCTTCAGGAATTCCTCCGGGGATGCAATAATTAATGTCTTCAAGAATTCATCCAGATATTCCTTCAGAAATTCTTTGAGAAGTTCCTTCAGGCATTCCTCCATTAATTTTCCAGAAAGCCTCATATATTTCACCAGAAATTCCTCTAATAATTCCTCTGGTAAATACTCCAATAATTCCTCCAGAGATTCTTCCTGAAATTTTCTTTTGAGAATGACTGTCAGAATTCCTACAATATTTCTTCTGGGGATTCCTCCAAGAATTGATCCTCGCATTCCTCCAGATAATCCTAAATGAATTTTTAATGAAATTTCTCCTAGAAAAAATGCTCTAGGAATGTCTTTCAGAATTTCTTCAATATTTCCTCCAGAAAATCCTAAAGGAATTTCTCCCGGAACTCTTCCAGGATTTCCTCCTGGAATTTCTCGAGCAATTCTTCCATGGATTCCTCCAGGAGATTCTACAGGAAATTCTCAAGGACTTCTTCAGGGATTCATTCCTTCAACGATTTATTCATGAATTTCTTCAAAATTTCATCCAGAAATACCTCTAAGAATTACTCCAGAAAATCCTCTAGGAATTTCTGTCAGAATTCCTCCAGAGAATCTTAAAGGAATGTATCCCGGAACCCTACCAAGAATTCCTTCAGGGATACCTCCATGGATTCATCCTGGAATTTCTCCAGGATTTTTTTCAGGAATTCCTTCAGAAATTCCTCCCTCCATGGATTCCACCAGAAATTTCTCAAGGCATTCACCATGGAATCCTCATGAAATACTTCCAGGGATTGCTGCCGGAATTCCTACAGAAAATTCTCTAAGAATTTCTGCCAGAATTCCTTCAATATTGTCTCCAGAGATTCTTCCAGAAATTCCTCGACTAATTCCTCCAGAAAATCCTAAACGATTTTTTCCGGATCTTTTCCGGGAGTTTCTCTAGGAATTTCTCCAGAGATTTCTTCGGCAATTCATCCATGAGTTTCTTCAGAAATTGCTCAAAAAAATCCTTCATTAATTCTTCGAGGACATTTCTCCAGGAAGCTTTAAATTTTTGTCCAGAAATTCCTTAAAGAATTTATCCAGGAATTTCTCTAGTTATTCCTCTAAGAAGTCATAAATGAATTCCTCCAAAAAATTCTGGAAGAGTTTATTCAGAAATATTCCTCCAAGAGTTCATCAACGGATTTCTCAAGAAAAAAAACTTCTCCCGGAACTGTTCCAGGAATTCCTCTGAGAATTCCTCGAAAAATTTCTCCAGGGATTCCTCCATGGATTTCGCCAGTAATTCCACCAATGAATTTCTTCAGATATTCCTCAAAAATCCTTCTAGGAATTCCTCCAGGAAGCCGCAAATATTTTTCCAGAAATTTTTCAAAGAATTCCTTCAGGAAATCCTCCAGAAATTTTTCCAGGAATTACTTTATTTTTTCAGGAATTTCTCCAGAAAAAACCTTTAAGGATTCTTCCAGAAATTTTTCTAGGAATTCTTCAGGGATTCATCTTTGAATTCCAGATTTCCTTTAGGTATTCCTACAAGAATTTATCCACGGATTTCTCCAGAAAAAAACTTCTCCTGGAACTGTTCCAGCAATTCCTCGTAAAATTTCTTCAGGTATTCCTCCATAGATTTCGCCAGGAATTTCTCCGGGAATTTCTTCAGGAATTCCTCCAGGGATTCATCAATGAATTTCTTCAGATGTTGCTCAAAAATCCCTCTAGGAATTCTTTTGCTCGAGAAGTTCCTTTAATCATTCCTCCAGGAAACCGCAAATATTTTTCCAAAAATTTTTCAAAGAATTCCTTCAGGAAATCCTCCAGTAATTCTTCCAGGAATTCCTACATTTTTTTAGGCATTTCTCCAGAAAAACCTCTAGGGATTCTTCCAGAAGTTTCTCTATAATTCTCCAGGGATTCATTTTTGAATTGCTTTACGGATTCCTTCAGGAACTCCTCCTAGGATTACAGCAGGGATTTCTCCAGGATTTTTCCAAAGCTTTCTCTAGGATTTTCTCTATGAATGTCTCCAGGGATTCCTCCAAGTATTCCTCCTGAAAATCTTCCAGAAATTCTTCCAATGACTCTTGAAAGAATGCCTCCAGAAATTCCTCCAAGAATTTTTTCGCGGATTCTTCCAAAAATTCCTTCAGGAATGACTCCACTGATTCCTCCAGAAATTGCTCCACAAATTCCTCCAGAGATTTCTCCAGTAATTTCTGCATGGATTCGTCATTGAATTCCTCGAGTAATTCTGCAGGAATTTTTCCAAAAAATCCTTCAGGAATTCCTCCAGCAATCCATCCTGGAATTCCTCCATGAATTATTTCATGGATTTCTTATTTTACCCCTCCAGTGTTTCATCCTGTAATTCACGGATTCCTTCAAGAATTCCTCCAGGGATTACACCAGGGATTTCTCCAGGAATTTCTCATAGCTTCCTCCAGGAATTCTTCTAGAAACTCCTCCAAATGTCCCTCTAGAAATTTCCTCAGGGATTCCTGCAGAAATTTCTCCGGACATTCTTCCAGAAGTTTCTCCAGGAATTCTTACAAGGAAACCTCCAGGCATTCTCCCAAGGATTCCTTCAGGAATGCCTTCAGAGATTCCTCCAGAAATTCTTCCAGGAATTTCTCCAAAGTTTCTTCCAGGAATGCCTCCAGAGTTTATTCCAAGGGTTCGTTAACCCTAAAAGGGATACCTGGAGTCCATTGGACCCCAGGCGCCTTTCAGAGCTCGTCTTTGATGGAACACACTCAGCGAGGTGACGAAACTGAGGCCATGAAGGTATCCCTTTGAGGGTTTATGAGCCCCTGCTGGAAATCTTCCAGAAATTTGTCCATGAGTTTTTCGAAATATTTCTCCACAAATTCCTCCATGAATTCTTTCACAAATTCCTCTACGGATTCTCCCAGGAAATTCTTCAAGGATTCCTTTAGGAATGCCTCCAGGGAATTCCTTCAATAATTTTCCAGCGATTCCTTTAGTAGTTCCTCCTGCAAATTCTACAGGAATTTCTCTAGACTCCTCTTCCAGTTTTTGAGAGCTTCGTTCAAGAATTCTTTCAAGCACTTCTTTAGTAAGTCAGAAAGTCCTTCAAGGATTCCTCCTGATATTTCTCCAGAGATTTCTCCTGGAATGCCTTCACGGATTACTCCAGATATTTCTCGGACTGGTAAAGTGATTCTCAAAATGATCCACGGAATGCTGTTTTGATGCGCGAATCACAAAATGGTATACAAAATTCAATTGTGGATGATACAATGAACATCAAGAAGGTGCATAGAATTTTAAAAACGTGTGTGATGTGAGTATGGTACATTATATACCTTAATGATCAAGAGAACGTCGCCGAGATAGTGCAAACGTGGCAAGTAATTGCAATTTGATTTATAGAATATAGAAGAAGATAAAAAATGAGATTTGGAGATGGTGTAAACATAAAAATGTTGGTGCTGCGTAAAAATCAAATTGCGTGCGGCAATAAAGATGCATGATGCCACCGTGGTGTATAGGATCTTCTGATAACACTGAGTTCATTGGTATGGTGCATTGAATGCTGATATGGAGCATGTCATTCAAAGATGGCGCTTGATGCCAGTATGATGCATAAGAGTTGACATCGTACAAGAAATGCAATTTCGATGTACGAAACTTCATACAATAATAATGGTGCAATAGATGCCTAGATGATATAGTGAACCCCACGATTACGCATTAAAAGCTTTAGTAATGCATGAAATTTAACGATGGTGCATTATCTCGCAATTAGACACATATTTGATTCAAAGATGGTGCGTGAGATGGTGCCTAGATGATTCTGTGAACATCATGGTGGTGCATGAAATGAATGATGTATGTATGGTGCATCAGCTTGACCATGATTCTGTTATACTCGTCATGTTTCATATTAAGGTGCATATACAATTCGTGCAAAGGTGCAGGAAACTCAATGTGGCACAGAAATCAACATGTTCCAGGTACGTGGAATACTATTTAGTATGCGAAATGCCAAAATAGTGCATCAAATTCAAATGTAAACCACAGCATAATGGTGCATAAGATACCTAGAAGGTATAATGAATGCCAAAGTGGTGCATGAAAAGCTTTGAAGAAGGCGTATGGTGCTAGTGTGCTGCATTAGTTGTCGCCGTTATTCAAAGATTATCAACATGTTGCATGGTTAGGTGCACGAATTCCAAAAATGGTGCATAGAATACAAAATAAAAATATTTTATGTGATGCTCACAACCTTATGGTGCATCAGATGCCTAGATGATATAATAAACGCTGAAATGGTGCTTGGAAAGCTTTGATGGTGCATGAAATTTGATGATGGTGCATATCAGTATAATGCAATAGATTTCTAGTTGATTAAAAGATAGTGCATGAGATCAGCATAATGCGTGGATACCTAGTTCATTCTGTGAACGATTTGAAGAAGGTACATGATATCAGTGTGCTGTATTCGTTGTCACCGTTATTCAGCGACACTCGCCATTGTGTATGGCTAGCTGTACGAATTGCAAAAATGGTGCTTGGAATTCAATGTGGTGCCGAAGTCACCATGGTTCACGTACATGGATTACAGTTTTGGAATATGAAATGCCAAAATGGTGCATGTTATTCGAATATGGTGCTGACATCACTGATTAGTTAAAAGATGGTGCGTGAGATTAGCCTAAAAATGATTCTGAGAACATCATGGGTGTGCATGAGATACTAAGAAATTGTATGTATCAGGGGTGCATTTGTTGCCACCATGATTCAGTGATTCTCAACATTGGGTGGTTAGATCCAAAATGCAAGAATTGCAAAAATGATGCATAGAATTTAATGTGGTGCGGAAGTCAACATGGATCTGGTACATGGAATACAATTGGGTGTACGATATGGCAAAATGGAGCTTATGAAATTCAAATGTGAATTAAATGCTTAGATGACGCGTGAGATGGTGCTTAGATATTTATGTGATCATCATGGTGGTGCATGGAATGCAAAGGAGCTACATGATGTTTGTATGGTGCATAAGTTTTACCATGATTCAGTTATACTCAACAAATTCCATATGTAGGTGCACGAATTGCAAAAATGGTGCAGGAAACTCACTTGTGAACCACATCATAATGGTGCATAAGATGCCAAGATGATATAGTGAATGCCAAAATGGTGGTTGGAAACCGTTGAAGAAGGTGCATGATACTAGATGATGCATTAGTTGTCACTGTTTTTCAAAGCTTATGGTTAGGTGCACGAATTGCAAAAATGGTGCATAGCATACAAAAAAAATGCATTTTAAGTGATGCTCACGGCTCAGTGATATGAAAAACGCTGAAATGGTGCTTGAAGATTTATGTGATGGTGCATGAAATTTCATGATGGTGCATATCAGTATGAGGTATTAGATACTTAATTGATAAAAAGACATTTCATGCGATCATCATAATGCGTGGATACCTAGATTATTCTGAGGACATCATGATGGTGCATTGAAAGCTTTGAAGAAGGTGCATGATGTTAGTGTGCTGTATTAGTCGTCACTGTTATTCAGTGATACTCGTTATTTTGTATGGCTAGGTGCACGAATTGCAGAAATGGTGCTTAGAATTCAATGTGGTGCCGAAGTCACCATGGTTCACGTACATGGAATACAGTTTTGGAATACGAAATGCCAAAATGGTGCATGTTTTTCAAATGTGGTGCTGACATCACTGATTAGTTAGAAGATGGTGCGTGAGATGATTCTGAGATCATGGTTGTGCATGAGATACTAAGAAATTGTATGTGTCAATGGTACACCATAGCTCAGTGATTCTCAACATTGCGTGGTAAGATCCAAGGTTCAAGAATTGCAAAAATGGTGCATAGATTTTTTTTTATAGAAGGGGGGGCAAGTGCTCTCTTGTACAGTGGCAGCAAGTGTGGTTCCTGATCAGAAGGTCATGTATTGAATCCCATCATCGACGTTTTTTATGAAAATATTGTTTTTTGTGCTCGCATAAAATCGCCGTAAATTTGTAAAATTTACCGTACGTTCAGTGATATTGAGAATTCATTTGTAAACAAACATACCGAACGTTCTGCGATTTTTACGGTAAATTTGTAAAAAGTACCGAACGTTCCGGTAATTTTGACAGATGCATTTTTCCGAGATTCGCAGTACGTTCGGTGGTTTGAAAAATCACCGAACTTTTTACCGTACGTTCAGCTGTTGAGATTACGGTAAAATTTTACCGTAATCCATCATTTTTTCTAAGTGTGTATCCTGTCAAAGCGCTCCGTCAAACACTTGGGCGTGATAAGCTTACCTTCGGTAGCCACGTCGATTATGCCTGCAAAAGAGCCTCCACAGCTATTGTGGCACTGTCCCGGATGATGTCCAATAGCTCTGCGGTGTACGCCAGTAAGCGCAAGCTTTTGGCTAGTGTTGCCACGTCCATACTTACATAGGTATGGCGGCCCGGCGTGGGGCACCGCGCTAAGTACTAAATGCTACCGACGGAAGCTGGAAAGTACTTACAGCCTTATGTGCCTGAGGGTTGCGAGCGCATACCGTACCGTGTCACACGACGCTCTCTGCGTCATTACTGGTATGGTGCCTATCAGCATTCTTATCAGTGAGGACATGGAGTGCTTCGAAATGCGTGGCACAAGAGGCATACGCAGGACTGCCAGGATGGCCTCTATGGTCAAATGGCAGCGCGCGTGGGACTGTTCCACCAAAGGAAGGTGGACCCATAGGTTGATACCGAGGGTAGATAGTTGGATTAATAGGCGCCATGGGGAAGTTACATTCCACCTGACACAGGTCCTTATAGGTCATGGTTGCTTCCGACAGTATCTACACCGTTTCGGGCATGCGGATTCTCCCGAATGCCCAGTGTGCAATGGTTTAGAGGAAACGGCGGAACACGTTTTGTTCGTGTGCCCGGGTTTTCGCACAATGCGTGACCGCATGCTTGCTACATGCGGGGAGGACACAAACCCGGACAACTTAGTCCAGAGGATGTGTAGGGATATGAGTTTGGCTGGAGCGCCGTTTCAACGGCTATCACCCATATCGTCTGGGAACTACAGAGGAGGTGGCGCGTGAACTCGGAGAATGGCTAGTCCAGATGCAGTACAAGAGGTGGTCCAGGGGTTCGGAGTCGGCTTCGTAGGTCATACCGGTGCCCTGCGGTCGAGATCGACCCTTACAGTGATTAAGTGGCCGCGGAGAGGAAGTCCCGGTAGCGGTGCTGTCGTGGCGTCGCACAGTGCTGTGAATATATGGAACTGCAGGACATAAATCATAACTAACGTACCATACATTTTTTCTCAATAGTGCCTTCGGTGAAGTTGACAAACTTGATAAAAGCTACCATTTGCATAAATGTCCTATGCATAATTCATAATCGCTTAAGTGTCTTAAACGCCAATTTATTTTTATCTTGATGTTTTTTTTTTCTAGAATGCAGTTTAGGCAACTGTATAATCATATAGATCACAATAAAAAGGTAATTGCAAGAATGACTTATTTACCAAACTTTATTCTCACCGAACATTTTGTTTCTTGAAGGTCGTGCGTTTGGCCATTTCTTGTCCAGTTGCATACCTTAAAACTGGAGAAATCGTTGAAATTTACCCTCAAATTCATCGTGGAAATCAGCAGTTTCATAAGGAAACAAGGGAACAATATTAACTGATACATTTTTCGTTTGAATGGATCAGAAAAGAACACTTGATCAAAAAAATCTTCGAATTTGACTATAAATACATCACTCGGAAAAAGCTCGATTACTAACAAATTAGCAAATAAAAGCAGCTGGAGTCGAATTCAGTATTCAGCGGACACTATAAAGAAAACATGGTGAAAAATTCAGAGAGGTCTTTTGAGGTCATTTTTTGTTTCATTAATTTGAATTTTGGAGTCGTTTTTCCTCTACGCCATATAGTACTTACATTATCACCTTTTATTTTCGCAAATATCAAAACATGTTGCCGTGCTGAACGAAAAAATAGATTCTACTGATGTGTTGTAGACCTTCCATTTGGATTTTCACTGAAAATTTAAACGTTTAATAATGTTAAGCTAGGCCAAAGATGAATCTGTTTTATGAAATATTATTTTTCTATGGACAACGAAAACACTGTTTGGTAATCTAGTTTTTTTTTTGTATAATAAACACGATCTTCAAGCTTATAATGGTCGAGCAACATACTTCAAGCATGTATGAACAGCATGGCATACTAGATTGAACAAAATTTTGAAGTCGATTTTTTCACTTTTGTCTATGGGGCGCAGCACTGTGCGTCGGTGTACTGGGTTGGATCCGAGCCCGCGGTTGGAAAGGGGTCCTCGGCAAGGGTCGGGACAGGTGGAGACCCTGCTGTCAGCAACCTTCTGGTGCAGCTGATAGGGCCTGAAGGGTAGTGATACCCTTGCCTACAGCAGGTCAGATCGGGTCGCACGTGGGCATCAGTTCTTGATGTCTGCAAAGCAGTTGGGCGCGTGCGGGGTTGACCCTGCCCGCCTTCCGAGGACAAAGGGAGTGGCGAGGACCACTCGGGAAACTGGCTAAGCGCCAGCATGTTACCGTGATGGACTCTCCAAAGCGAGTCATCGATGTTCGTTGCTGCAGGCTACGCAGCTAACCTTGAAGGTGCAATGTGCACTAGCCCCTCTCTGAAGCAATACCTTCTTGGTTGTTCCGGAGAGACGTAGGATTTGGCGACCATAGGAATGTGTTTAGTGGGTACGAGGAGAGAGTAGTCCTGGCTTTTACTTTTGTTGTAGAACACGGCCTCAGCCCCACACTACCCTAACCTTCCTGTTATGGTGTCTGTTGAGCAGATTATCCCCTTATGGTTTAGAAGAAAAAAAAAACAACACTCGTTGGTAAAGAAGAAAATGGCATCTAGGGACGTCACTAACTCGAGTACAAAGAGATGAATATTGGTTGCGTTGGGCTGGCCACTTCACACGGATGCCGCAAAAGTAATAGGTAAAGACAATACATACTTCGTAGGAAACTATGGCAAGGCTGTGCACAAGGTAGCTAATGGCAGTTGAAGAAGACCCAAGCACACTCAAAGTCCAAGGAGGCTGTAAGCGATTTGCCCAAGGCAACGGATCTAGTGGAGAAGGATTCTGCAAACGGCGTAGTTTCGTCAGAGCGATAAGGTGCCCAAAAAGGAACTTACTTGGTAACGAAAGGACGGAGAATAAGCCTGAAAATAAGTCTGGATTAGAATTTGATGGGGCATCGCAGTGGATGCAGCTCCGGGAGCTTGTGGTGTGATTCGTCAATGAAGATAAGTGGAAAAGTAACACTTGTATTTTTATGAAAAAAAAAAACATATGATATAAAACCGAATAATTAACATAAAACATTTCGGACCAATAAATGTATACTGCAAGTGAAAAATTCTTAATTGAATACGCTTCACAGCCCCTTTCGAAACCAACCCCCGTGAAAATGCTGTGCAAAGTAAGTAGAAGCTCTCACATTGCTGCATTTTCGATCGTGTTCCCCGTCCAATGCAATTTTCCTCTTTCATTCGAGTCGAGCCCGCTTTTGCCTGTTCGGTTCAGCTCCGGCCACCGCCCTTCTTGTGCGCACACAGCCTCTGCTGCTCGCTTCCCTTCTACAGTTTATCTTTTTGTTTACGGTGGAGTAGGAAAACCGCACTCGAGCTTTTCCCGAACACTGCATAAGGAAAAAGAGGAAAGCTTTGTGCGAAATCCCGGTGAAGGCGCTGCAGGGGGGTTTACAGGGGTACTCTAGACAAAACACAGCCAATACACACCCATCGTCGTCGTCGTCGTCGTGGTTGGATCCCGGCAGCCTGGAATACGTACAACGAATCAGAAGGTGAAATGCACTTTGAAAATCGAAAATCTTATGTTGAAGTAGAGCTTTCTATGCTTTTCTTTTTTGAAGCTTATGAAGAAAGCCACATAATTGAAATATAATTTCTGAAACCGTTTAGTACCATGTGCATTGTTTCGTTTCTAATTTTAAATATGCCGTACAAAATCATTGTAATTGGAACACCTTAAATGCGCATGTAATGTATGCATCATCCAATACTTTGAGGAAGTACAGTTTACCACGATCTCCCGCCAGTCCGACGGGGAACCAAACCGGACCGGACCGAACGGCGAGATGTGTTCTGGAGCTAGAGCTATGTTGCGACGAAATCTATTGCTACATCCCATCTCTATTGGTGGTATGTACCTACATAGCTAGCCGGGAATCGAAACCGTGCGCATGGCAACCCGCATGCGCGCCATTTTTGGGTGGTGGTGTTGATGCACCCACAACCACCACCAACAATCACATCGGAGAGAACCTCCGGACGGTTGGTTCTGTACCTACTACTGTGCTGACATCCTTTTCGGGGTGGCTATAGGAACCGGTCGACGATGGTTATTTGTAATGTCTTCGATGTATTCGTGCGCCGGGCGTTCGTTTGTTGTGTTTGAAATTTGCTACTGCTGAGTCAAACTGTGCCATCGTCATCCGGGTGTGTTATGGAATGCGGATGAGGACCGGACCGGGTGTGGGTTCGGATGGCAGTGTTGCTGGGACATTTTGAACAACATTGGTCGGTCAGGACAGATAGTAGTACATATGTAGATCCTTCTTAAATTCATCAATCTGGCTCTCAAATGACATTTTCATCTTTCTTTAACGATATTTTCTTGGCATGTCTTTTTCACGCCCTCAAGATTAGCTTGGTAGCCTGCCGCAACGAACATAGATGACTCGCTTTGGAGAGTCCATCACGGTAACATGCTTGCACTTAACCAGTTTCCCGAGTGGTCCTCGCCACTCCCTTTGTCCTCGGAAGGCGGCTAGGGTCAACCCCACGCCCAACTGTTTTGCAGACATCAAGAACTGATGCCTGTGCAACTAAATCTGATCTGATGAAGGCAAGAGTATCACTTCCTTCAGGCCCTATCAGCTGCACCAGAAGGTTGCTGACAGTAGAGTCTCCACCTGCCCCGGCCCATACCGGGGATCCTTTTTGAACCGCGGGTTCGGATCCAACCCAGTAAACTGACACCACAACAACAACGCTACCAGGATGTTCTTCCCGCGGCCACCTAATCGCTGTAAGGGTCAATTTCGACCGCACTGTACCGGTATGGCCTACGAAGCCGACTTCGAACCCGTGGACCACCTCTTGTACCGTATCTGAACTAGCTATTCTCCAAGTCCACGCGCCACATCCTCTGTAGACGATGTGGGTTCCCAGACAACCAGTAATCCTATATGATGTTGCATAAGATGATAAAGTGGGGGTCATATGCGTGCACGCCATCATTTAGGCGCATGTGAAATGAACGCATATCGCCTCCATCTTATCCAACATCTTATACGATCACTGGTTGAATGGGTTATAGCCGTTGAAACGGCATTCCAGCCAAACTCATCCCTACACATCCTCTGGACAAGATTGTTCACAGTTGTGTCTTCCCCGCATATGCGGTCACGTATTGTGGGAAAACGTGGACACACGAACAAAAAGTGTTCCGCCGTTTCCTCTAAGCCAGCACAAACCAGACCTTCGGGAGAGCCCGCATGACCGAAACGATGCAGATAATGTCGGAAGCAGCCATGACCCGAAAGGCTCTGTTAACCATACTGTCTAGCCTCGGGATCAACCTATGGGTCCTCCTTCCTTTGGTGGAACTGTCCTCATGCGCTGCCATTTGACCATGGAGGCCAATCTGCCAGTTCTGCGTATGCCCCTAGTGCCGCGCATTTCGAAGTACTCCATGTCCTCACTGCTAAGCATGACGATAGGCACCATACCAGTAATGACGCAGAGAGCGTCATGTGATACGGTAGGGGAGACTGAGGAGACTTGATCCCTGGGGAGACTTGTTCCCCCCATATTTGCTCGGAATCAAAAACATTTTTCTTCTAGCATAATTTTTCCAAAACTATTCCTGGACAAACGACTATGTTTTGGCTATAAGTGATTTCGATTGTACATTGCATTATTTTTTAACGGCTGATGGTTTGTTTTCAGTCCTTCAGAAATCTTTTAGGCAATTCCGAAAAATCTCAATAACTTTTTGAAAATTGAACCAAATCGTGTCAAAATTTCACAGCACATAGTTTGAATAAAATACTTTCAAACTTATTTATCCAAATAAGGCTGTTGACAACACATTTTAATTAATTCAGCTTAGTATACACAACAGTGACACGGGGAGACTTGATCCCTCGAGGATTACACACACATTATACATGTGAAAAATAAAATTCTATTCGGAAGCCTCTATTTACTTGGAATTCTAGTCTATTCAACGATAAAATGTGTCAGATAATTATAACTTTAGTACAAACCAAGAAAAGGGGGATCAAGTCTCCCCATTTTGAAAATACGGCATATCCTTAAAAATTTAAGGAAATCTTACAATTTCAAACACTCCATATTCATCGAAAATACAAGAAAACTCGAAAAGAAATTGAATAGGAAGACTCGGGGATTATTTTCCCTTTAAATAAACCATGTGCGCAAAGGGGGATCAAGTGTCACACATTTTTGAAAAATGCATCATAAGACATGCCTTCATAAAAACACAGTTTTGAAAACTTTAACAATAGTTTAAAGGCCTTCTGTTGTGTATAAACTTGCAATAGATGTTTACCTGCCATTTTGTACGGAAATCGGATCTAGTTTTGTGTTTTTCTTAAAGTTTCAGGTAAATTAAGAAAAAGGGATCAAGTCTCCCCAGTCTCCCCTACGGTACGCGCTCGGAACCCTCAGGCATATAAGCCTGTAAGTACTTTCCAGCTTCCGTCGGTAGCATTCAGTACTTAGCGCGGTACCCCACGCCGGGCCGCCAAACCTAAGTATGGACGTTGTAACACTAGCCAGAAGCTTGCGCTCACGGGCGTACACCGCAGCACACTGGGGCAGAACTGAAAATACATGGAAAAAACCTCTACCTCGTCGAGATGTCGAGATACTCATTTGGTGTCTTCAGAGAAAATATTTCTATGGACATGGTCGATATTCTGAGCGATAGTCAATTTTTCTTACGTTATTCGCATAAAAGCCCTATAAGTCATTTTGGCCAAATTACATTTTAGCGATATGGTGTCTTCGGCAAAGTTGTTCGGCTATTTATGCTGAAAAAGTTTTCAGAAAACGTCAAATTTCCAAAGCCTACTATTCTTGAGATATTAACCGATTTATAAAATACCTACCTAAAATCGATTTTTTTCATTTTTTAAACAAATTTAATGTCCGTTTTCGAGTTATAATAATGAAAAATACTAAAATAAAACATTTATCGAGGAAATTAGTTGGAAAAAATAAAATATGCATTGATTTTATATAGAAAGTTCCCGAAAATCACGCAAAATGTATATAGGACGTTCTTGCAGTCGGGCAAGTTCGGGTAAGTTTTTTCATCGGCAATCACCTAAAAAATACATTAGCTTTCATGTAAAAAAAATTCACAGGCATGATATTTAATGATTTTTTCTAAATTGGGTTTAAAGTTTACTGTTTTGGGTAAATTAGTAAAAAATTTATGCTCATAAAATACTACGTTTTAAGATGCCAAACCATGAAATGTATAGATGCAATTCAGTCACAGGTTTAGTTGTTTCTAATCTCCAAACAAATTGTAAAACAAAAAAATGTCCAAAATGCCAATGAAAATATGCTTTGGTTTTATCATTCATATCTGCTGCTCCCACGGTACTCCATTCACCGTTATTATAAAATAAAATATACCATCAAAACCTGAAACGACATTCTCTTCATTTATCTATCCTACACCTCTGGACAAATTTTTAAAATCATTGTTGGATGTAATTTTGAGTTACGCCTTTTTCAAGGGCCTATCATCTAAAAAATCAAGTTTTCTATAGAATAACACTAAATTTCGTAACAGAATCATGAATAAAAGGCATCCATATCAATAATTATCATGAATAATATTGAAATTTGGTGGTATACATCCATATAAATATCGGTGGAGTGTATTTTCTATCAAAATTGATCATTACGTCAATATATGGTAGGTGTTCTTAGGGCCTGTAGAAATCAAACATTTCATCGGTGTAACAAATTCACTTAAAAGTATATTGTATTGTAATTCCATATGTCTATAGATGTTCATATTACTCTCAGTCAAGGTGATAGATAGTATTCACATGCATATTAGCACCAGGGATGCCAGATGATTTTTTGAAAAATCTGTATCACAATTTTCAAAAATCTGTATCCCATACAAAATTTGTATCCCATACAAAAATAAAATAGCTCCTCTTGCTCAAAAATCTGTATTTCATATAAAACGAAATCTGTACGGATGCTCAAAAATCTGTATAAAACAGATAAATCTGTATATATGGCATCCCTGATCAGCACCAACATTTCAAAAGGACGTATCTGATCTTCAACACAATATCTTCTCCCATAGCTGTAGATCGTATCTCATCTTTCCCAGGACACCAACAACCACTTCCGGAAAGAATACCACTTTCTCCGTCCAGTAGTGGTTGTACATTACGTCTGAGAGATAAAGGTTTGATTTCGGCAAGCAGTTTATCCTTTTTGAAATGTAAGCACCGATATATACATACAGCTTTAAAAACAATAGTTGGTCTCAAATCCTTCCCAACCAAGCTGAGTTATTCAACCAAGTTTCAGGAAATTTGGACGACTAAAACCCCCCATGACGAAGAGAACAAACCTGCCGATAATACCCATCGTCACCCTATTAAAAAAAACGAATTTTCATGCAGCATTATATGTTTGATTATGTGTTGCCTGTTCCGACTTTTTGTATTAGTCGTTTAATGTTTTTTATGTTCTATCTTTGTCACTTAGGCCGTTTAGCATACTGACATATTTCTTTTTGTTTAATTTGTGGTTGCCCATATTTGACTATTGTTTTTAAAGCAGATTTGCTGTATGTATAGGGAGTGTACGCTCCTTATATATCGGTGCTAACATTTCAAAAAGGATAAACTGCTTGCCGAAACCAAACCTTTATCTTTTTGACGCAATGTACAACTACTACTGGGCGGAGAAAATGCAATTCTTTCCGATAGTGATTGTTGGTGTCCTGGGAACAGCAACAGGAGAAGATATTGTGTTGAAGATCAGTTACGTCCTTTTGAAATGTTTCGAGCGTAAGGGGCTGTCCATAAACCACGTGGTCATTTTTTTGGGACTTCTCAACCCCCCCGCGTGGTCATTAGTCCATACAAAATATTTTATTCGTCCATACAAAATGCTCATTGGCCGAACCCACCCCAATTGACCACGTGGTTTATGGACAGCCCCTAATGTCGGCGGTAAATCCGACAATCACCACTCCCACTGGGTACTCTAACCTCAACACCTCGTCGTAGGGGAGGTGGGGGTAAGACGGACATGTTTAGGAAACACTCTATTTTGACAGTGTAAACAATGCGATAATTAAAATTTTATCTCCATACTATTTACTTCAACTAACAGTCTGCAAGCCGATTTCGCAACAAAATTTGATTTTCTATGACTTTTGAGATAAATAAAATGTGATCTCTAAACGTATGTTTTTCGACAGTGTGGGTAAGACGGACCAGTAGGGTGAGTAAGATGGACACGTTTGGAAAATTAGCTAATGCACCATTAATTGCGTTAAATGATGTTAATGGCCGTTTATATTCGGTAGATCAATCATAGTAGAATCTAAATTTGGCTTTAAATCTCTTAGCGAAACGTGCTTTTGCAAATTAAAATCTATTTTGTAAATTGAAAACATCCATACACTGATAAACGCCTAACAGTATGCAATGCTCTAGTAATTTTACGAAATTCAAACTGTTCCATCAACAAAAATGTTAATATAATGAATTTTTAAACAAAAAATCAAAATGAAATGCTTTACACGGCTTTCACAATCATTTTTGTACTCCATAGATTTCAATCTGTGAACAATGTGTGGGGTTTAATGTGTTTCTCATGGCATTATCAAAGTAACCCCAACACTGTCCGTCTTACCCACCCTTACGGCGGACCGTCTTACCCCCACACAAAGCAAAATATTTTCCTGAATTTCGTTGTGTATAGGATGGAACAGTTTAAAACAACTGGGAAACACAAAATAAAATGTGAAAACTTAGCAATTTAATGTTAAAAAGCTTATTTATTACCGCCTCAAAATTAGATCCCATCATAAAAGCGTGTAGCCATGTAAATAATTGTTTATTTTTTGCACTTTTGACGCATGTATTCTTTCATGAAGTGGTTCAATAATCATCAACTGATAAGAAGATAGAGTTAATTGTAAAATAAAGTCAAATTTCAGCTCTTAAGTGACAGAACTAATCAGTGGTCCGTCTTACCCACCCGGTCCGTCTTACCGTCTTGCTGAGGGCCATCAGCCAAGAAGTAGGAAAAGGACGGCCCGCATTAGAGGTAGCTGAGCAGCAGCTTGGCAAAATCATCGACTTTGCGACAACTAAGTCGAATATAAGCAAGGACCTGAAAACGGCCTTGCTTAGACTTAGAGTGTCTGTCGATGAGGCCAAGCAAGAGCACGCGGTCGCGTTGCTGGCTGCTGCAGCGGCGGAACCCGCAAAGGAGAATGTGTCGAAGTTTACACAAACGGAGGCCTTCTCCTTTGCAGGTAGTCCGAAGAGTGTGGAAGCGAATGCTCGTGACAAACGTGACAAGCATTCGCAGAAGCGGGCGAGGCAGCCGTCAGGTGAGGAGCTGTCTGGCGGCGCCCGCAAGGCCAGGCGTATAATAACCCCGAAAGCCGGTGGCAATGCCGGAAAGTCGGACCCCAGCCAAGGAGAGGACCCTCCTTGGACAGAGGTAGAGTGGAAGAGGAAGAAGAGGGTGAATCCGCAGGTAGAAGTGCAGGACGCCAAGCCAAGGCGTAGGAGGGCAGGTGCCAGGCGCGAGAAAGGCGACGCTATCGTCATCAAGACGGAACAGTCTAAGTACTCGGACGTCTTGAAGACGATGCGAAGCGACGCCAAGCTTGAGGGTCTTGGAGCCGACGTACGCAGTATTAGACGTACTCGTACGGGCGAGATGATCCTGGAGCTGAAGCGCGAGAAGGAACACAAAAGCGCCGCCTACAAGAGGCTGGCAGAAGAGGTCCTTGGTGAGGGTGTGCAGGTGAGGGCTCTGACACATGAGGCGACTATGAAGGTCAAAGACATTGACGAGATCACCGAAGTGGAAGAGCTCGTCACGGCACTGCGGCAACAGTGCGATGTGCAGGTGGCCGCCGCAGCTATTAAGGTGAATATAGAACGAAGCCACACCTTGAATTTTCGAAAGCACAAATTTGAGGAACCAAACATCGCACCGAGCTGAAAAGTTGATCGATAGGTCACCCGCTGGTGGTGACCAACTTTTCAGCTTAGTCCGATATTTAGTTCTTCAGATTTGTGCTTTTGAAAATTCAAGGTGTGGCTTCGTTCTATATTCACCTCAAGCTACGGAGAGGGCCAGCAGAGTCACAGATAGCTTTGGTTCAGCTACCTGTGGCGGATGTTAAAAAGTCCGTTAAAGTAGGGAGTATAAAGGTGACATTCCACGAGCCACCAGAGGTTTGCTCCAGGTGTCTAGAACCAGGACACAAGTCGTGGGACTGCAAAGGCCCCGACAGGCGCAAACTGTGTAGGCGATGCGGCGCTGAAGGTCATAAGGCCCAAAGCTGCACGAGTCCACCCATCTGCATGATCTGTACCGGGAAAACCTCAAAAAACAGACATCCGATGGGTGGTCCAGGGTGCCCGGCCTTTAAGAAAGCCGCAGTGAACAACAAATCACAGTGCAGGTAACGCAGCTGAACCTGAACCACTGTGACGCAGCTAAGCAACTGCTTTGTCAGGCGGTTTCTGAGTGGGAGACGGATATCGCCATCATTTCGGACCCATACCGAGTACCCGCCGGCAACGGCAACTGGGCCTCGGATGGGACCAGGAAAATGGCGGCGATATGGACGACGGGTAAATACCCCGTGCAGGAGTTGGTGTCTACTACCTATGAGGGCTTCGTGGTCGCCAAAGTAAACGAGATCTTCTTCTGTAGCTGTTATGCACCTCCGTGGTGGCCGATCGAGCGGTTCACGCAAATGCTGGACCGCTCAACGACCGTGCTAACAGGGCGAAGGCCGGTGGTAATAGCGGGTGACTTTAATGCCTGGGCTGTGGAATGGAGAAGCCGTTTCACGAACCAGCGGGGTCAGATCCTGCTAGAAACACTGGCCATCTTAGATGTCGACTTGGCTAATGTCGGTACCAAGAGTACCTTTAGTCGAAACGGAGCGGAGTCAATTATTGACGTGACCTTTTGTAGTCCTGGCCTAACAAGTAGTCCGAACTGGAGAGTAGATGATGGCTACACTCACAGCGACCACCTGGCGGTTCGCTACAGTATCGACTACAACAACAGCAGACAGCGGATAGAAGAAGAGGCTAAGCCCTCGTAGGTGGAAGACATCATACTTCGATGAAGGGGTATTTAGGGAAGCGCTCCGCCGTGAGCGAAACTTAATCGGTTTAGACGGCGACGAGCTGGTAGCGGTGCTCTCACGTGCGTGTGATGCGACCATGCCTAGGCGAGTCCACCCTAGAAATGGGAGGCCACCGGCTTACTGGTGGACCGACGCGATTGCGGACCTGCGCCGCGCCTGTCTACGGGCTAGTCGGCGGATGTAGCAAGCACGATCAGAGGAAGAGCGAAACGAACGGCGGGTGGTGTTCGCCGCTGCAAAAGCCGCGCTCAAGACCGAGATAAGAGCAAGCAAAAAGGCCTGCTTTGAGTGTCTCTGTCAGAGTGCCAATACGAACCCGTGGGATGACGCCTACAGGATCGTTATGGCCAAGACGAGAGGTGTGATGGCTCCTACAGAGCTATCTCCAGAGATGTTGGAGGGGATCATTGGAGGACTTTTTCCGCGTCATGATCCTAGTCCTTGGCCTCCTTTCGTAGGACAGCCGGGGACTGGGGCTGGCGATGAGGAAAGGGTCACCGATGTGGAACTTGCGGGGATAGCTAAGTCCCTTAGCGTAGGTAACGCCTTAGGTCCGGACGGAGTTCCGAACCTGGCCTTAAAAGTAGCTATTGCAGAGGCTCCCGAGATGTTAAGGTCTGCTATGCAGAAATGCCTGGACGAGGGAGTCTTCCCAGAAGCTTGGAAGAGGCAGAGCCTGGTACTATTGCCAAAGGCGGGGAAACCACCCGAAGACCCGTCGCCATATAGACCAATATGCTTGATTGACACGGCGGGGAAGGTGCTCGAAAAGATCATCCTCAATAGAATGTTGAGGTTCACTGAAGGCGTAAATGGTCTCTCGAGCAACCAGTATGGCTTCCGGAAGGGGAGGTCCACCGTAGACGCTATCTTGTCGGTTATAAAAACCGCCGAGAAAGCACTCGAGCCTAAGAGGAGGGGAATTCGCTTTTGCGCGGTAGTGACTCTGGATGTAAGGAATGCATTTAATAGCGCCAGCTGGTCTGCTATTGCCGATGCGCTCTTGCGTCTGGGGATACCGGAGTACCTGTACAACATTCTCGGAAGTTACTTTCAGAATCGTGTACTAGTCTACGACACGGAGGTGGGTCGGAAGTGCTTTCACATAACCTCAGGAGTCTCGCAAGGTTCCATCCTGGGTCCGGTGTTATGGAATGTCATGTACGACGAGGTGTTGAGGTTAGAGTACCCAGTGGGAGTGGTGATTGTCGGATTTGCCGACGACATTACGCTCGAAGTCTACGGTGAAACGATCGAGGAGGTAAAGTGGACTACCAACCACTCGATCAAGGTTGTGGAGGCGTGGATGCGATCCAGGAAACTGGAGCTGGCTCACCACAAGACAGAGGTGACGGTTGTTAACAACCTGAAGTCGGAGCAGCAGACGGAGATCAGTGTAGGAGAGTGCACTATCCTGTCAAAGCGCTCCGTCAAACACTTGGGCGTGATGATCGACGATAAGCTTACCTTCGGTAGCCACGTCGATTATGCCTGTAAAAGAGCCTCCATAGCTATTGCGGCACTGTCCCGGATGATGTCCAATAGCTCTGCGGTGTACGCCAGTAAGCGCAAGCTTCTGGCTAGTGTTGCTACGTCCATACTTAGGTATGGCGGCCCGGCGTAGGGTACCGCGCTAAGTACTGAATGCTACCGACGGAAGCTGGAAAGTACTTACAGGCTTATGTGTCTGAGGGTTGCGAGCGCGTACCGTACCGTGTCACACGACGCTCTCTGCGTCATTACTGGTATGGTTCCTGTCGGCATCCTTATCAGTGAGGACATGGAGTGCTTCGAAATGCGCGGCACAAGAGGCATACGGAGGACTGCCAGGATGGCCTCTATGGTCAAATGGCAGTGCGCGTGTGACAGTTCCACCAAAGGAAGGTGGACCCATAGGTTGATACCGAGGGTAGATAGTTGGATTAATAGGCGCCATGGGAAATTACATTCCACCTGACACAGATCCTTACAGGTCATGGTTGCTTCCGACAGTATCTATACACCGTTTCGGGCATGCGGATTCTCCCGAATGCCCAGTGTGCAATGGTTTAGAGGAAACGGCGGAACACGTTTTGTTCGTGTGCCCGCGTTTTCGCACAATGCGTGACCGCATGCTTGCCACATGCGGGGAGGACACAAACCCGGACAACTTGGTCCAGAAGATGTGTAGGGATGAGTTTGGCTGGAACGCCGTTTCAACGGCTATCACCCATATCGTCTGGGAGCTACAGAGGAGGTGGCGCGTGGACTCGGAGAATGGCTAGTCCAGATGCAGCACAAGAGGTGGTCCAGGGGTTCGAAGTCGGCTTCGTAGGTCATACCGGTGCCCTGCGGTCGAGATCGACCCTTACAGCGATTAAGTGGCCGCGGAGAGGAAGTCCCGGTAGCGGTGCTGTCGTGGCGTCGGTCTTCTGGGTTGGATCCGAGCCCGCGATTGGAAAGGGGTCCCCGGCAAGGGTCGGGGTAGGTGAGACCCTGCTGTCTGCAAACATCGGGTGCATCTGATAGGGCCTTAAGGATAGTGATACCCTTCCTTTGCGGGCAGGTCAGATCGGGTTGCACGTGGGCATCAGTTCTTGATGTCTGCCAAGCAGTTGGGCGCGGGCGGGGTTGACCCTGCCCGCCTTCCGAGGACAAAGGGAGTGGCGAGGACCACTCGGGAAACTGGTTAAGTGCCAGCATGTTACCGTGATGGACTCTCCAAGAGCGAGTCATCGATGTTCGTTGCTGCTAGGCTACGCAGCTAACCTTGAGGGTGCGATGTGCACGAGCCCCTCTCTGAAGCAATACCTTCTTGGTGGTTCCGGGGAGACGTTGGGTTTGGCGACCATAGGAGACGTAGGGTTTGGCGACCATAGGAATGTGTTTTAGTGGGTCGAGGTGACAGTAGTCCTGGCTTTTACTACTGTTGTAGAAGATGGCCTTAACCCCACACAACCCTAACCTTCCTGTTAGGGTGTCTGTTGAGCAGATTTTTCCCCCTATGGTTTAGAAGAAAAAAAAAAAAGGACAAGCCTTAGCAGCAATGTTTAGAGGTGGTAGAAGAATTCGTCTACCTCGGTTCCTTGCTAACGGCTGATAATAATGTGAGCCGTGAAATGCGAAGGCGCATCACCAGTGGAAGTCGTGCCTATTACGGGCTCCAGAAGAAACTGTGGTCGAAAAACATTCACCCCCGCACCAAATGTACCATGTACAAGACGCTAATAAGACCGGTGGTGCTCTACGGACACGAGACATGGACGATGCTCGAGGAGGACCTGCAAGCACTCGGAGTTTTCGAGCGAAGCGTGTAAAAGACAATTTTTGACGACCCTGTGTACAGGAGAACGATGTGTGGCGGAGAATAATGAACCACGAGCTTGCTGCTCTCAACAGTGAACCCAGCATCCTGAATGTGGCCAAAGCTGGATACGGGAGGCAGGGCATGTTGCAAGAATGTCGGCAACAACCCTGTGAAGTCGGTGTTTGCAATTGATCCGGTTGGCACAAGAATGCGTGGAGCACAGAGAGAACGATGGGCGGACCAGGTGGAGCATTATCTGACGAGCGTTGGGCGTGATCCACTCTGGAGTGCTGCGGCTGCAAATCGAGTATGTATTATGGTGGCAAATTGTTGATTCATGGTTTCATGAATTTGAGATTGAATATTCTATAAATGGAAATTGAAAACTTTTGCTTAAAATCTCAATAAATTATGCGTGTAGACGAAATTATGCGAGAATTTCTAAAAAGTAATACGCAAACTAAAACAACAAACTCTTAAAAGTTGTGAGTTAAATGAGAAAACCTCGATACTTCTATTTAAATTATTCCAAAATAATTCATTGACTGGCATCCCTTTTCGCCCCAACCTAATAAACCAGAGCACCTGCGCTCCCTTCACTCACCTCATCATCAACATCCACCCAACCACCCCATCGAGCTAAAAGGAAACTCGCTGCCTGACGTACACCTAATGTGCGAACGGTGGAAAACCATAGCAAAAGTGGGTCCTGTCTACAACAGTGTTCGTGTGCTTTTCCATACCCTCATAATCGAACACTGCTGAATGGATGGATACCCACAACGGACGACGACGACGACGACGTTCTATTCCACCACACTCTCGTATCGAACCTCTCTAGTTGCTGCTGGTGTTCGTTTTCGCGGTTCTGCTTGTCTCGGCACGACGACGACGACGGTGTGCGGTGTGGTTCCTTCTTCCCACGAACCGAGAATATCGAGACTTGTGTATTATCATCACCGTAACTTCAGAGCCAGCAGCAGAACTCTATAACAGAACCAAAAGCACACACCGCTCTTTCGCATAACATAAAACACACCAAAAATTCGGGAGGTTTTTCCATTAAGGCTTTCACTCTGTAGTGTATTTGAGAAATTTTCTGAATTCAGTTGTTCTAAAGTGTGCTGAAAGTCTGAAAAGTGAAGATCTATCGTGGAAACGGACTTTGGAAACGGCGCGGTCCTCGTTCTAGGTAGTGTGAAAATCGTGATTCGGAAATTGGCAAAACCGGGGTTTTTGAGGTTCTACGCGAAAAATACGCGGATATTGAAGGATTCGGCATCTGAAGATAGTGTGGTAAAGTGTTGTTGTTAAACCGGAAGTCGTTTACGGTTGGCCAGTGCGTAGAAGGGAAGAAACTCGAGTGCGATTTCTCCCCACCCATCGTCGTTTCGAACACGAAAGCTCCCCATTTTGGGAAAATTTGCTATCCCCTAACCCCCGCCTCCGACCTGCAATACCCAAACAACGAAGAATTCCGGGAAAGTATCGGGAGTTCCACTGCGTATTTTGTGCTGTGCTAAAACGAAGATTGTTACCATTCACTTCCGGTTGGACGAGGCGATTTCCAGCACTTAGTGAAACTAAGGAAAACACGAGAGAGCCCAACCCTGTTTTCCCGTCAGCCATCGTCATCGGAAGAAACAACCCCAAGGCAGGTAAGAGCTTTTTCCTGGGAAAAATCTATCACAGAAAGTCCTCCTCAATTCCGGGGCCGCATTCGCGGATCCCATCAACGATCCTTCCCAAAGGATCCCTTCCCAATGATCAAACCTGTGACGTAACAACTCCCCAACCTCAACGCGCCGTGTCCAGTCAGTGCAGTGGGGGGACGCGCGTCCAGGGGTGGGTGTAGAAATGAGCAAAAAATGTTTATACCGGGTTTTCTTCCCGGAACTGAAAAGCCCGCTCCTGTGTGCTGTTGTGTGCTGTGCTCTCGTTTCTCGGTCGGTGGGTTCCTTTCCTCTGCATTACTACATACAATACCGCTCCGTGTCGCACCGCGCCGAACCGCACCGCCACCGCAGCAGCAGTATACACAGCATAGCACAGCACCGAACCGACCCGGCCCGACGACGACGACGACGACGTCTCGGATTATCGATTTTTCCTCCAGCCTGCTCCCGACGAAGCAGCCTGGCCTGCCCAGCCCCCAATGTTAATGGTAGCAGCGGCAGCAGCAGCACAGTGTCTGTGTAGTTTTACCTACCTATAGCTAAAACTGGCAAATGGTTCTTGCTTTATGTTTTCACCTACTAGGGCTACCGTTGGGTGGGGTGGTTTGACATCCACTCCTGTTTTTCTTTAAATCACAGTAAGTTCTGCGACGAAACTTATGATTTTGTTGATTCATTTAATTTATTTAGTTACCAATCTACTAAAGAAACTCCTCTCTCTCTCTCTTCTTGGCGTGACGTCCTCACTGGGACAAAGCCTGCTTCTCAGCTTAGTGTTCTATGAGCATTTCCACAGTTATTAACTGAGAGCTTCCTCTGCCAATGACCATTTTGCATGTGTATATCGTGTGGCAGGCACGAAGATACTCTATGCCCAAGGAAGTCAAGGAAATTTCCTTTACGAAAAGATCCTGGACCGACCGGGAATCGAACCCGTCACCCTCAGCATATGGTCATGCTGAATACCCGTGCGTTTACCGCCTCGGCTATATGGGCCCCAAAGAAACTAAAGAAACTAAAGACAATTGAACGCCTCATAACATGGTTTCAGCTGCTTCCTTTCAACCTTGGTCGCGCTGTATCAACGATATATCGCGTTCCACCTGGTCTATTCGTCTGGTCTACTGCGCTCTACGTATTTTTGGGCCAACTGGATCTATGGTGAGCATCAATTTTGCAAGATTGTTGTATGGTATTCTTGCAACATGCGGGGTTCACCGTAAAGTCTAGCTACCCCCGCCACCTTAAATTCGAATGATTAGAGTGTTTGCAGATTCTCCTTGAGCATGGTCTATGCCTTGTGATCGTTTGCTGTGTGGTTTTCGGCTTTGAATAACAACAAGGATGGGGTCCCTATCATGGCGATGGTTGCTCAGCAGCTTCACACCATCATCGACTTTCCTACGAGTGTAGCAAGGCCCTCAAGCAGGCCTTACGGAGACTTCGTAAGTAGTCGATGTCGGCCAAGCAGGACCATGATAAACTGATGACACCTGCGCCAAAAACAGAGCCCGTTATGCTGCAAATGCCGAAGTATTCCCAGAGCCCCCGAGACTAAGGCCTTCACATTCGCCGGTAGCCCGAAGCAAAACAAGCAAGTGCAAAAGCGCCGGGGTCTCAATTGGCTAAGAATAACACTACGGACCGCCTGTTCCGGTGGTAAGTGTCCACCAACAGGTGACCCCTAATTCATGATGTGATGAAGCTTCATGCTTACCGTGCCTAGGAATGAATGGCTTGGGGGGGGGGGGGGGGGGGTCTAATAAAAACCTAACCGGAAACGGAGCCTGCGGAGTACCAGGGCGCCCTCCACAGTATGTTGCCCTTACTGCGCTTTTTCATTAATAAATATGGGCGGGATTATGAAGATGTTGTTAATTAGTTTAAATTTTCACCTATATTGTTTCCCATTATGCGATTTACACAGTGTATTCTGTGTATCCTCGCCTTTGGTGTTTTCCAATCGATACCAATCTGGTTTTGTTGCTGCTGTTGTTGCGAAGAGTTTAATCTTGCCTAGTTTGGGTAGTGGCTACGGTTAGGATAGCTCAGATCAATCTTCAGCATAAAAGAACAGAAACAATCAATATTTGCTGTCTTATGCAAAATGGTTCAGCCCAAGTGGCCTTGGTCCAAGAACCTCACTTCCTTAAGGGGAATTTCTATCTAGGAAACCTTGTGAACCCGGTATTTGCTACTTTCAGTAAACATGAAATGGCAAACTCGCGTGTCATGCCTCGAGCCTGTGTGCTTGTCAACAACACAATAGTTGCTACACTCATCTCTGAACTAACCACAAGAGATGTATGTGCTATCACAATTGATGTATCTGTTGGAAACCTCAACACAATGCTTTCAAACAAGTCATCGCATACTGTACTTCAAAAGGCCTTCCGCTAATTGTTGGCATTGATGCTAAGGCTCACCATATTATCTGGGGCAGCTCACACATTAACTTGAGAGGCTTCAGTTTGATGGAGTACTTAAGTAGTACAGATCTTGCATTACTTAACATAGGCAACCACCCAACCTTCATGTTATCTGCTAGAGAGGAAGTGTTAGACATAATGCTTTGCTCTAGTAAAATTAGTCACGAGCTGACCAATTGGCATATGTCAGATGAAGAATCTTTATCTGACCATCGCAACATCTTTTTGAACATTTAAATGTTAATTCGCAAATATTCAGGAATCCCCGATCAACAAACTGGGATCTTTTTACTGATTTGGTTGCGACCAAATTTCATGGATACTCACCATCCATTGACACTCCAAGTGATTTAGATGATGCCGTTGATACTACAACGACCTTCATCATGGAAGCTTTTGAAGAAGCAAGCCCTCTATGATCTGTGAAGATCACAAGAGGAACCCCTTGGTGGAACTCTGATCTGGCGAAACTCAGGAAACAATGAAGAAAGAGTTCGGCTGATTCGGAGGCTTTCAGGTCGGCTCTCAAGGCCTACAGGAAAGCTCTCCGGTCTGCTGAACGATCCGGCTGGAAAAAAAACTTTGCACAAATGTTTCCAGTCTGAGTGAAGTCAGCCGGTTAAATCAAATCATTGCAAAATCTAAAGATTTCCGAGTGAACGAACTTCGTTTGCCAAATGGCGATCTGACTTCCTCTGATGAGGAAGTTCTGGAATGCTTATTCAGCACACACTTCCCTGGATGTGTGGATAGTACGTCTTCGGATGAACCTGATGTCTTTTCTTGTAGTTACGATTCCCTGGCTTCGGCTTGGAGTTTTGTAACTATAGAATCGATTGAGTGGGCACTTAATAGCTTTGCTCCTTTCAAATCTCCTGGGGCAGATGGGATTTATCCTATTTTGCTTCAGAAGGGATTTGATCATTTCAAACATGTTTTGAAAAAACTACTTGTTTGCAGTTTTGCTACAGGGTATATTCCCAAATCCTGGCGGGATATTACTGTAAAGTTTATTCCAAAAGTGGGTCGTGCGTCGTATGAAGAAGCAAAGAGTTTCAGACCTATCAGTTTGACCTCTTTTCTTCTGAAATGCTTAGAACGCATTGTGGATCATCACATCTGTGATGTTTATCTGGCCAACGTGCCTCTTCATGTGAACCAACATGCCTACCAATCTGGAAAGTCCACTGTGACTCTTTTACACAAGGTTCTTTACGATATCGAGAAAGCATTTACTCAAAAGCAATCTTGTTTGGGTGTTTCCTTAGATATCGAGGGTGCCTTTCGATGCCATATTGGAAGCCGCACGGAGTCATGGTATACTCCAATGATTTCCAATTGGATTCATCAAATGCTCAAAAACCGATATCTCTTCTCGACATCGCGTCTAGCAGGGACTAGGAAATTGAGTGTTTGTGGATGCCCCCAAGGGGGAGTCTTGTCACCGCTTTTGTGGAATCTCGTAGCAGATACGCTATTGAGGCAACTCAATAATAGCGGTTTTCCTACTTATGGTTTTGCCGACGACTACCTAGCATTGTTAGTTGGTATGCGTATCACCACCCTTTTCGACCTGATACAAAGCGCCCTTCAGGTAGTTGAGGGTTGGTGTCGCCAATATGGCCTATCGGTTAATCCGAGTAAAACATCTATTGTTCTTGTTACGGAAAGGCGAAACCGTAATGGCGTTCGACCTTTGCGTCTCTTTGATTCTGAAATCGATGGGACCGAACAGGTAAAGTACGGTGGAGTTATTCTTGATTCCAAGCTTTCCTGGATACCTCACATTGATTTCAGAATCAAGAAAGCTTGTATGGCCTTCGGGCAATGCCGGCGAACCTTTGGTACAACTTGGGGTCTAAAACCCAAGTATATCAAATGGATCTACACAACTGTTGTTCGGCCAATATTGGCTTATGGATGTCTTGTGTGGTGGCAAAAGGACGAAATGAGAACGGCCCAATCAAAGTTAGGCCATCTCCAAAGGCTGTATCAGTCTTACTCACTTGGTAGACACTGCGCCGTTTTTCAGGCCGAAATCTTTGCTCTTATGTTTGGAGTGCAATCAGCACTTCAGCAGCACGTAATGGGCAAAGTAATATACTTCTGTTCAGATAGCCGGGCTGCTATTAAAGCACTTGCCTCGGCCAACTCCAGGTCGAAGATAGTTATCGCTTGTCCAACTCAAATCAAGGAGCTGAATTCAGCAAACGCTGTTCACCTTGTATGGGTACCTGGCCATTCTTCCATCGCTGGAAATTAATTGGCTGATGAGTTAGCTCGCTCTGGAGTATCACATGACATCATTGGCCCTGAGCCAGCTATTCCGATATCGAAGTATTGGGTTAAGCTTCAGATTCACACCTGGGCTGCTACTCAACACAGACAATACTGGAATAGTTTGGAGTCATGTCGTCAAACCAAATTGTATTGTACTGAGCCATCTCCAAGGGTGGCGAAGTATCTTACAGCTATCACATGGCGAATATTCAGTAAGCTGATTCATTTGCATGTAACAGCTGTGAATCCGATTATGGAACTTCGTATCATTTGATATGCAACTGTCCAGTTTTTGCGAAACTGCGTTTCTGAGTATTCGGTAAACACTTATTAAGTGAAACTGACTTCAGAGACCTGAATATTCAGGATATTCTGTTGTGCTTAACCCGCTGTGGTAAAGAGCTGTAGGCTCTCTTTCGATTTATGCGTTATTACAGTGCCCTTTTCAGGGCGCTGTTTGAACCCGTTGTGGTTCGCTTATAAAATACTTTCAGGGTACTTTTCCTTTTTCCCTACCTGTCCTTATCCCCATCCCTATCCTAATTTCCTTCCTTTTCCCTCAGGTAGATGATGAAATAGGCTATTATTTTGGCGATGGCACAAATGTCCCAAATGTTGGATAACGTGCCTCTTTTTTTTCCTTCTAAACCATAGGGGGCTAATCTGCTCAACAGACACCCTAACAGAAGGTTAGGGTAGTGTAGGTCTGACAGGCCGTCTTCTACAACAAAAGTAAAATCCAGGACTACTCTCTCCTCGTACCCACTAAACCATTCCTATGGTCGCCAAACCCTACGTCTCTCCGGAACCACCAAGAAGGTATTGCTTCAGAGAGGGGCTAGTGCAATGACGTGCCTCTGGAGCCGGCCTTCTGATACCTGATACCTGAAGACCCACTAGCGCCACCTCACGGATAAATCTAGAATCAACTATTTCACTATCGGACAGTTCTTTATGTCCTGATAAACTTTGTCAAAGATTAAATTCGCACTAGCACCCCTTAGCGGAGAAATCTAGAATCAACTAGATCACTATCGGAAAGCTCTTGATGTACTGATCAAGCTTGTCGGAGACTCCGAATGGTTTAAATTTATGCTAGGTTCACTACGCATAGCAAAACTACGCTTGAGATATGCTCTACACGAGCGCGACGATACTGGCAATAGCTGTTGACGCACAGAAAATACTGGAGAAAATATGTAATAAACTACATACTATCGTTGAGTACCTCCTCAACAACTTTGCTGAAGACACTAGTCTCCAACATGCCTCATTACTCCACCGTAATCGCCAAAGTTATTGATCTAT
Organism: Aedes albopictus; assembly: GCF_035046485.1. Taxonomy (NCBI): domain Eukaryota; kingdom Metazoa; phylum Arthropoda; class Insecta; order Diptera; family Culicidae; genus Aedes; species Aedes albopictus. The sequence goes on from NC_085136.1 coordinate 104,427,463, forward strand.
AAATAGATCGCTGGGCGTAACTGGGTTAAAATCGTTGCCCTCTAGTCGTACAAGACTGGCCTGCTGACTCCCACAGTCCACCCAAGGTTTGACAACCGCACTAGCATGGAGCGAAATTCTATCTGTTCCCCGTTCGCTTGCCTGACTACGTCAGACTGGATGTGTTGGTTGATGAACAAACAGCTGACGTAGTTCATCCAGTTGACGCCTCGCTCCAACAAAGTATCCGTCATTGTCGCGCATGATTCTCCTCCGGCTTGCCACGCTGGGAGGAGAAGCGCTTTAAGGTCGAAATGAATCCTTGAGCGGACAAGTCTGCCGCTAGCTCCAGGTGTACAGCCTTGGCAATTGAGCAGAGGTAAACGGCGACGTATATCTTCAATGAACAGGTTCGCCGGTGCGCGACTTGAATACGGACGGAATCTTAATATCCAGGGAGTGAGGCGCTGGAGCTCGTTGAACGATGATTGAACGCTGAAGATATCACTAGGTTGGATGACTGGAAGTGCTGTAAAGACGCTCTTGACCTCGGGATCCATCCGATCGAAATCCTCTTAGCAGATCGGTGGGGCTGATGGCTCATTCGACTTCAGCCAATACGACCCACTTACACCCACAAGAACAGTTTTGATTTTGACGGTGATGATGATAACCGTGATGATAGTTGACGATGGTAGAGTCTGTCCAGAAGAAATATCTTGCACGTATGTCAGGGCTGCTCACGACCGTTTAAAACAGGTGTTCTAGCAGTAACGTAGATGACCGCAACTCAAACCGCGGGGTCGAGAGACGCTTGTTCCCTCATTCAGGTTGTCGAGTGGAGCGATTCGTGATTTCGCCGTCAGCAACCTCACCTCCTCCGTTTCGGAGATTGTTCTCACGTAGAAACAGGCACCGTATCCTTTATTTGACGCATCGCAGAAGCCATGTAACTCAATGGCAGTAGCGTGACCGCTGGCTCCTACCCAGTAGGGAACAGTAAGGTTTTCTAGTCCAGCTAGGTAGCGTCTGTACTACTGTCATTGCTCCTGCAACTCGGGACTCAGAGGTTCATCCCAGCCAAAACTCCGCAAACAGCGGATTGAACAGGCGCGCAACATCGGAGACTACAATGCGCTTCGTATTCATTACTGTCCAGGGAAGGTAAAACGGAAGACACCTGTGGCTGGTTCCCATGCCAAACCAAGGGTTTTTATTGCTGCTTCGGCGGAATCTATTGCGAGGATAGTAAGTTCATCCCACAAATTCTCCGGAACGACATCTTGAAGTTCCGCACTGCTGGAATTCCATTTCCTCAATGTGAAACCCGCTGAATCCGACAGCTCGATGACTTCCTTTACCAGCTGCCGATCTTCGTCAACTGTGTCAACTCCTATGAGTATTTTGTCCACGTAGAAGTCCTTTTCGATGAGTTTAGATGCTACGGGTTTCGACGCTCTTCTATCTACAGCGAGCCGCTGTAGGCATTTCATAGCCAGGTACGAAGCAGACGAGGTGGCGTACGTGACAGTAGTCAACTACGTACGAAGAGGTGCGGAGTGCTGCTGATGCGATCAGGGAAGAGCGGTCCACCCAAACGGACAGTTTTCTCTTTGCTGAACCTGCTGATGAGACGCCGCCCAAGAAGCGTCCGACAGAGTTGGGTGCAAAGCCAAAGAAAGAAAAGGTGAAGGCCAGCGCAGGTAACCAGGCTTCCAAACCGATTGCAAAGCGCACAAGGGGCAGGGAAACCAAGCCCCAGCAGGCCAACCGTAGAAAGAACGGAGGCCAACCGGACCAAGGAAAGGAGAACCCTTGGATTACGGTAGGAAAAAAGAAGAAGATGAGAACTACGAAACCAGCCCGCAAACCCCAGCAAACCATAGATCACATAAGAATGTTAACTTCAAATCGTTTTTATGTACAGATCAAGTTGAAATTATAAAAGATGCAATAACTAATCAACTGCAATCGTTAACGAAGTCAGCAATTTCATCCGATTATGTTCTACGTCTTGTAAAACTTCAACTTCAAATGGACAATAATGTAATTTCAAATTACCATTCTTATACAATCTCTTCTGCAGTTGTTGCGATTATAGTGCAATCTATAGAGTTTGATTGTTTATATGTTCATATTTGTAAATCTGAAATTATAAAGGGGGAATCTGATTGCGGTGGCAGTGGAAAGTGAATGTTTTGATGTTTGCAAAAATTTGAACCTGAAAACGAAGAGAACTCAGGTGTTCTTCCATTTTCCTACCTGAATTTCTATTTTACTTCGACGCTGAACCAGGACCGTGCTGGCCGTATGGTGGAATTCCATTAGTGCTGATATTAGGTAAGATTTTCTTCTCCCGGACGGTCGTAAACATCAACTTTTCCATCACCTCCCGCCGGCGGCGCAATTGACATCGTCCAGTCAACTTCGGGTCGGTCATGTGTTTATGTTTTAAGATCGCCCGCACTAAGTGTCTACTGGCCAGTCCATAAAATACTTATATTTGTCAAAATTTTGCACCCTACAACATCAAATGAACGGCTCAGTGGTAGAGTATCTGGATATGAAGCTATTGGTCAAAATATCAAGACTCTCAAATCGCTTTACTTTCGTTTTTTATTTTTTATTGTTTGTAAAAACGAAATTATATTGATATCCAAAAACAATTGTAATCGAAGTTATATATTTCGACAGATCAATTCATCTGCAGTTGTATATGACAGAATGATTTCAGAGAAATGTACGTATATGGCCTCCAGATTTGTGCGAATAGAGCAAATCTGTGCATTTTAAACAATCTTCTTTGATCGAGTAAGGGCTCACTTAGCAGAGTTGTAGTTGAGTAATGTGAACCAATTTGTTGGCTGGGACGAGTGAGAAGTGTCGCGCCGGTCTTCAAAACCGAGGCAGACATGTACGCCGAGGTGCTGAAGGCCATGCGAGGCGAAAGTCTTCTCTCACCATTGGGCACGGATGTTAAAAGCATCCAGCGCACCAGGACGGGAAAGATGATGCTAGTGCTGAAAAAGGAAGCAGCCGATAAAGGTACTTCCTACAAAGCACTAGCGCAAGAGGTTCTTGGCGAAAAGGTGCAGCTAAGCGCCCTAACGGCGGAGGCAACTCTCCAGTGTAAAAACCTGGACAGCAGTGTGAAATAGATATACCAAGTGCTACGATCCGCCTGCGAAAGGGTCTGGCTGGCACGCAATTGCAGTCGGCAAGATCAAGGTAGCTTGGTTAATGTGTCCGCTCAGCATATACCCGCCAGTGGCGTGCTTCAAGTGCTTTGAACAAGGGCATAAGTCCTGGGCGTGCAAAGGCCCCAACCGGAGTAAGCTCTGCAGGAAGTGCGGAGTAGAAGGCCATATCGCCAGGGAGTGCAACTCGGTACCAAATTGCCTGATTTGCACGTCGAACAAGGGCCAGAGGACGGGTGGGCCTAAATGTCCAGGCACGCAAGGAGGTCGAAGTTCCAAACGATAATGCAGATTACACAACTAAACCTGAGCCACTGTGAAGCCGCACAACAATTGCTGTTGCAGTCAGTCTGGGAGTCAAGTACAGACATCACCCTACTATCGGACCCATACCGCATCCCTCCCGATAACGGAAACTGAGTAGCAGATAAGGCCAAGCTAGCGGCGATCTGTACAACCGGTCGTTTTCCGGTCCAGGAAATAATGTCCACGTCGCACGAGGGCTTCGCAATAGCGAAAATCAACGGGGTTACTTCTGTAGTTGTTATACCCCTCCCAGGTGGCCGATAGACCAGCTCTTGTCTATGCTGGAATCGTTAACAAGCGCAATAGTGGGATTGAGTCCCGTGGTCATCGGTGGAGACTTCAACGCCTGGGCGATTGAGTGGGGTAGCCGCTTGACTAACGCGAGAGGCTGGGCTCTACTCGAAGCTATGGCTAGACTGAACGTGGATGTAACGTACGTAGACGACAAAAAATACCTACAGTAGGAATGGTGCAGAGTCCATCATTGATGTGACCTTCTGGAGCCCGGGTCTAAACCCTAGCTCGTACTGGAGAGTCGACGATGGATACACGCACACTGTGCGTCGCACAGTCACCATCTAACGATTTGATACAAAGTAGAACACGGCCGCAGCCGAAGGTCATCGACCGTCATCAGGGATGGCTGGCCTCGCGATTCGATAAGCCGGCATTTGTGGAGCGATTGCTTCTGGAGGCTAACACCGACGATCTATCCAGCGATGATCTAGTCGGAACCCTGAGCCGTCCATGTGACGCCGCTATGCCAAGGCGATTCCTACCCAGAAATGGACACAAACAGGTGTACTGGTGGTGTCCAGAAATCGCAGAACTCTACGCATCCTGCCTAAAGGTCCCATTAGACATGACAAGTATTTGGCCAAATAAGGTCAACAAATGACCAACACAACCTGAATCATGGCAACCTCGGACAAATGTCGAATTACAACGGCAAATATTTGTCATAATGACAAACAGTCTAATGGCCCCTTAAGAGCTAGAAGGAGGATGTAAAGGGCTCGTACCGATGAGGATAGAATTGAGGCCTAAAGGGCGGCTAAACTGGCACTGAACAAAGAGATTAAGGCACGTAAGCGGGCGTAACCTCTGCCAGGCAGCCAACACGACCCGTGGGGTGATGCCTACAGAGTAGTCATGGTCAAAACGAAGGGCGCGTCAGCACTCACTGAACGCTCCCCCGAGATGCTGCAGAAGACCGTGGAAACGCTGTTTCCGCGCCATGATAAAAGACCATGGGCCTCCGTCCCCTAAACCGGCCATAATGAGGTCGCCCCGGTGACGAACGACGAACTCATTGCAATAGCGAAGTAGCTTAAGTTGAACAAGGCTCCGGGTCCGGACGGTATCCCGGCATTAGTCATCAAGACGGCCATCGAGGCTAGCCCTGACATGTTCAGAATGGCTATATAGATGTGCCTAGACAAAAAAGAATTTCCGGAGAAGTGGAAAAGGCAAAGATTGGTACTACTGCCCAAACCCGGGAAGTCACCTGGCGACCCGTCGCATACAGACCCATCTGCCTGCTGGACACCACCGGAAAACTATTGGAACGGATCATTCTGTCAAGGCTGATGGTCTATAACCGAGAAACCCGATGACTCTGGTCTCTCGGATAACCAGTTCGGCTTCCGGAAGGGTCGATCGACGGTGGACGCTATTAGGGCTGTAACCAAAACGGCCGAGATAGCGCTCCAAAAGAAGCGAACAGGAATCCGCTATTGCGCGGGTGTCACGCTGGAAGTTAAGAATGCGTTCAAAAGCGTCAGCTGGGCCGCCATCGAGTGCGCAATACACCACCTAGGAGTCCCGGTTAGACTACGCCAGATACTGGAGAGCTATTTCCAGAATAGGGTGTTAATCTATGACACCGAGGAAGGCGAGAGAGGCTACAACATCACCACGGGTGTACCTCAGGGGTCCATCCTGGGCCCGGTACATCGGCTCAAACTTCCACCGGGTGTAAAGCTGGTCGGCTTCGCCGATTATATCGAGGAAGTGGAACTGACAGCAACACACGCAATCGGCATAGTGGAGGGCTGAATAAGGTCGAGACATTTAGTACTCGCGCAGCACAAACGGTGGTGGTAACCAACTGCAAGTCTGAATAACAGGCAGTGGTCACCACAGGCGGATGAAGGATCAACTCTAAGCGCTCACTGAAGCAATTGGGAGTCACGATCGACGATATGCTGAAATTCGGAAGCCACGAAGAATATGCCTGCAAAAAGGCATGCATGGCGATAATGGCATTGTCAAAGATAATGTCAAATAGATCGGCAATAGTCTCGAGTAAGCGTAAGCTGCTCGCGGCACTAGCGGTCTCCATACTACGGTATGGCGCCGCTGCATGGTCGAAGGCGCTAGTGGTTAATCGAAACGTGAAGCGACTTGAGAGTACCAACAGGCTGATGTGCCTTAGGGTGGTCAGCGCATACCGCACGGTCTCAAAGGACGCTGAATGTGTGCTAGCGGGCATGATGCCCACAGCTTTTGTGGTGGCAGAGTATGAAGAGTGCTAGTGACGCGGCATAAGAGGCGCGAGGTGAATCGCCAGAACCTCGTCTATCCTGAAGTGGCACAGGGAATGGGATTCCGCCAGCAAGGGTAGATGGACACACAGGCTCATACCGAGCGTGCCCAAGTGGACGAGCAGGCCCCATGGCGAGGTGAATTTTCATTTGACACAATTTCTGTCAGGCCATGGGTGCTTTAAGTGGTATCTGCACAGATTCGGACACGCAGGTTTCTCCGTATGTCCAGAATGTGCAGACTTCGACGAGACCGCGGAGCATGTGCTCTTTGAATGTCCACGTTTCGTGGAGCAAAGGTCGAGTATGCAGGAGGTATGCGGTAGAGATATCACACCTGACAACATTGTTGAAAGGATATGTACGGGGGCGGACAAGTGGGATTCCGTTACTTCCACGGTTTCTCGAATCGTACTTGAACTACAGAGAAAATGGCGTGCTCCCTTTTCCCATCCAGGAGCTTGAGTTCAACGGGTAGTCTAAGCACTAGCCAGGACCCGAGCCTCGAGGGGAAAATGAACAATTTAAGGAGGTAGCTGGTGGAACGCTTACTATTAGAGTATACTCATGTACGCCCCCCCCTTATCGAGTCATCCCTAACGGGCGTACCGCGAAAATAAGGAAGAGAGAATGAGTTTAAGTGGGTCGATCCCCCCCCCCCCTTGCATTCGATTATTGCCTCTTATGAGAGTGCTCTGACGTTTGCCTGGCTTCCGAGAAACGTCGCGACTATTTCCCGGTAATCCAAACTCTTTGCAGATGGTTCTTTCTTTAACTCAAAGATCATCTAGCTTTTCTGCGTAGCTCCGAGTTCCCCTCATCTTTTTGAGAAGTGCAGCGTACGTTGTTTTGTCGCTTGCTTCTTTCCTGGCTGACGTTCCACGGTGCACCATCCACTATCTCTCCAGCATCTTTCTGATTACCGGCTAGTTATTCTGCTTCTTGGGATCTTCCTTCTCTCCTGGTGTATCCCTGCCTTATTTCCCCTGAATTGCTACCGTAGTTCTTTGCCCGGTTTCAACTTAAGGCTTTTCAGCTATTTCAGTTCTCATCCTGAGCTCCTTTTGCTCACGCTCCGCCGCTAAAACGGCCGATTTGATGTTGATTACAGATTTGGTTGGTTGGATCCGAGCCTGCAGTTGGAATGGGGTCCTCGGCAAGGTCGGAGTAGATGGAGGCCCCATGTCAGCACGTGCTGGCTGATACGGCCTTATTTGCGGGAAGGTCAAATCACTGTACACACAGTATGATACTTGGTTTGCAGTTGGACACAGGCGTGGGGTCGACCTTGGCCGCCTTCCGAGATCAACGGGGTGGTGAGGACCACTCGGGAAACTGGCTTAGCACCAGCATGCTACCGTGATGGGGTGATGGACTCTCCAAAGCGAGTCATCGATGTTCGTTGCTGCAGGCTACGCAGCTAACCTTGAGGGTGCGATGTGCACTAGCCCCCCTTTGAAGGAATGCCTTCTTGGTGGTTCCGGAGAGACGGTGGGTTCTGCGTCAACGAGAATGTTGTTTAGTGTGTCGGGGAAATGGTAGTCCTGGCTGTAGAATACGTTTTGTTCGTAAACCCGTGGTTTCCCACATTGCGTGATCACGTACTTATCTCACGTACGCAACCATTGCTGGTCTTGCTACTGAAACCCGGGAAGCTTTTTGGCGACCTGTCTGGGACAAGGATAACTTCTAATTGCCGAGTCTACGAGAACTCGTCCCAAGATACTCTAAGCCCGTAATTGTTTGAATCGAACAAGCATTTCGTGTAGGTTCCAAACCACTTTCTTACAAGAAAAATGTGTAGTCTGTTGGAAGTAGTATGCGTGAAATGTTTCTCTGAACCGTTGGTAACCAACTCGCACCATTTGATGGTACCGAAATCGCAATGTGGCACAAAACGAGAGCCGGGGGAACCCATCGTTCATCCCCCGGAACCCAAATCCGCGGCAACAACCAAAACAAAACGAACAACAGCTACAACAACATCAATCCTTGGGGAGGGAAGTTTGCCTCGGTCACACATACACATTGAGAGCGAGCCTCCCTTTTATGCCGCAAATGCAAAATCCATTCTAGCTTCGGCGTGCTGCCCCGCCGCCGATTACCCACCAACCTATAGGTATAGGTAACGTAGGTAGGTACGTGCGGATGGTCGAATATTTTTATCGCTTGATGGAGGTTTACGGCCGCTGGCTGCCGTCGCCCGGAAGTAGGTTAGAGGGTAGGGATGTCCGGTGCTGAAATTCAAACCGACAGGTAAACTAATTGGGCTCGTTGCTAATTTTGATTTCTCATCCTGAGGGCATGAGCGGGGATAAATTGTGGATTGCGGCTCTAGAGAGAGTGGGCGCCAATTGAAATTGCTTTTGGCCGTTTACGATGATATGACAATTTTGGTGCGTATGGTTTACGGATTAAACTAATTAGCTATCATGCATTTCGAATCGAAATTGATAATACTTATGTTACATTCGTGTTACGACTGCTAGATGTGCCTGATCAGCGAAATTTAAATTAATTATTATCCAAGTAATAAATATTTTTCAGTCAAATAGACTTAGAAGAGGTTTTCAGAACCATGATAAAACCAAAATAAAAGATATTCTGTTTTATGACGGTTCTCAAAGCCTCCACAAGGCTAATTGGTCTCAAAAATGATACTTTGGAAACTCACAGGAGCACGTGTTTTCTCGCAAGCTAGATTTCAATCTGTTCATTGAACACGTGTTCACAATGCGTGGTGCATCCTATGTATAACTTGGCTAAAACCTAGCAAATGGCTGTTAATCTTCTCCACAGCTCTGCATGGCAGTATTACTAAACCACGACTGCCGTTAACTTGCCTATGCTTTTTGATGATTTTTCAAAAATCAACAAAGCTAACAAATTGACCGGATCTACTAAAAACAAAATGCTCTCAGTAGGAAACTCATAGGACATCAGTTGAAATACATGTTATGTCCCAACCCTCACGAAGAAGAAAAGCAGAACTGAATCGCCGACTGACTTCACGTGCCAGTGACCTCCTGTTGACGAGAATGACGGCTGTCGTAGTGGCTGCTGGCTAATGCTAATTTTAACTCCAACGGGGTAGTTATGTGTAAGGCATCAAATAGTGTCAACCACAAGAATGAGTAAACCGTCGTCGTCGTCGTCGAGCGACACACTTATAGTCACTATTTAGCTACACAAGGAGTAGTATGAAAAACGACATGGTGGGTACAGCGCGTGGTTTCTAAACACAAAAGACTGGAAAAAGTAGACCAACAACCGGTTTTGAAAGGATGACTGATAATTATGCAGGAGCCGTAGCCCCCTGATCATGGAGGTTCTATGTGTGTATGCGTAAACCCCTCGGTGGGGACGTTTATGCAAAGAAATGGAAGTTGTGAATTTATGGAATCTCTGGTCTTCTAATGAGGTAGTAGTTAAATATTTTTTTTATTGTACTGGCGATATCAATCCGGAGTAATGTGCTACAATCATGGGGTCAGAATAATTCATTTCTCTTCTATAGAGCTCTAATTGTTATTCCAAAATCGGGCAGGGTAGAGTTCTTAAGGAGGTTCAGGGCCCCTCCTTCTTCTGGAAAGGGGGGCTCACATACAAATGAAACAGAATTGAGCTAAGAGAGTTCAACACGATCGGGACAAAACCACCCAGACAACCAGGAATCGCATAAGGATGCATGCTGTACATCTTATAAAAGATTATTTTAGGTCACTATCGCATATCTGTACGGCTGAGGGATAATTTCCATCGCATATGATGTTATTTTTTTAACTACAGTCGACTCTCTACATCTCGATATTGAAGGGACCATCGAGATAGGGAAAGATTGAAATGCAGAACAATTTTGTAATGCACACTAGTTTGAAAAATACTCCGTAACTAGGAAAAACCGTCAACAAACAGATGTCACTTCACATTCTCAGAATGTTTGAACCCACGAAACGAGATCTAGCAACCTTCGAATATGGGCATATCGACATATGGAGAGAAAATCTAGAACAAAAACGAACGAGGTCAAATCGAGATAGGGAGATATCGAGATAAGGAGATATCGACATACAGAGTGGAAAAATGTATGCAGATTGAAGGGACCGATCATACCATCGAGATAGGGAGAGATATCGAGATGTAGAACATCGACATGTGGAGAGTCGACTGTAATTGCGATGTATCTGATTAAATCATATAAGAGTGCAAATTAACATTTATCATGTATGACTAAATCGTAGTAGACGATATTCTGATGTTTTATTGCGACGAACTTTGCTCATTCGCAAAAGTGTTCAAGCAAACTCGCAAAGTGTCAATTGAATTTGCATAATTACGTACTGCGATGGTTATACGACTTCGCTTGGTACTTTTCTTATTATGTCAGCTTATATCGCATTGGGGTATAGACTGAATCGCATAAAAGTAAAAATAAACTCGTTAAAATGTACATACAAACTCGCATAAGCTAGAATCGTTAACGTTGGCATATTGCGATGTGATTTGTGATAACAATGATAGAGGTGCTCTTGGAGTGCCAAAAAGCTACAAGAAAGTGAGCAGTCATCATTATGGTGACAAATCAAGTTACAAAGTCATCATTTTTGTTTTGTTGACCTGATAATTAACAATGGGTTTTGCTAGCAATAGAGGAGTAGTGCGATAACTGTGCGGGAAATCACGCTTCATCACATTGAGCTCCAGATAGCCTGCCGAACATGTACAACGCAGGGAAATCAAGTGCATTCCAACAAATACCGAGGTGAGTTAGAATGTCATGACAATTAGCCAGTGTGTTTCATAAGTAGTGTTTGGTGTTAAGTTTGAAGTGTGGCTCGATAATCCAAATGTTATTAGTTCGATACTAAGGTGACAAGCATTTTTTCTTCGAATATTATAAAGTCGTATAAGATGTCATATTACGTCGTAATAGTGCACACCGTGCATCGCATAAGATATCGCATCAAGTCATATAGCGTTATTATTTTTCCGTCAATGCACGTATAGCGCCTCCACTTTTGTACGCATAAGGCACTTATACTGCATGCTATGCGATGTAACTTTACCGCATAAAAGTACGTATAACATGAACATAAACTTTATTATACGTGCAAATTGGTTGTCTGGGCATTTTAGTGCGATGCTGCAATACAAAAAAAGACACGTTTAATGCTTCGAGTGAGCTATTAGCTCTTTGAAGGAAGCATGACACTAGACAACGGACTAGCATGCAATGCTCAGTGGCTCAGCCGAAAAGTTTTCCTGACAGCTGCGGCGGGAATCGAACTCGCGCTCCTCAGCACGATGCGACTAGGCTTGGTGACGCTTGCCGCACGACCACGACGCCACAGTTTTTGTTCTTGTTTGACGTTTGCTTATTACCGCCACCTGCTGATGGATCGACGAAACACAGCATGATTAGTATTGTGCGGTTTAATTTTCGGTACGATGTTTTTGAGTGTAATTCCGTAGGGATTCCTTCTGCGATATTTTCGGGATTCTATCAAAAAATCTTTCCTGGAATTCCTTTGTCGATTTCCCCCAGGATCTCTCTACGGATTTCTTTCGAGTTTCTTTCTGGGCTTCTTCCACAAATTCCCGAAAGTGCATCAGGGATTCTTCTAGGAATCTTCCTGGGTTGTCTCCCGGGATTAATTTTGGCTCTCCTCACAGAGGATTCCTTCAAGGATTTCATCTGGGCTTCCTCCTGAAGTTCCTTTTTATAATTCATTCAGCCATACCTCCAGGGATGTCATTCTTTATTGCCGGGTTTCTATTGGAAATTCCTCCCAACATTTATTTGGGAATTTTTCAAGGATTCCTTTGGGAAGTCCTTCCATTTTTCAGGCATTACTCTCGAGACTCATTAAGAAATTCTTTCTGAATACTTTTAGGAACTCATTGAAGATTTTTTTCCGGGAATCCTATAAGATATTTCCTGACAGTCCATCAAGATTTCGTCCCGGGATTCCTTTGAGTTACTTCCGGGATTTCTTCCAGGATACTTCCACGCTTTGTACCCGAGACTGCATCAAGGAAGAAATTCCGGAAGGAATCAATGATGGATTCATTGAGTGATTCATCATGGATCCTCCCAGGGATTTCTTCAAAAAATTCTCCCATGATTCCTTCATTGATTTTTCTCGGGTTTTCTTTGGGAATTTTTCCCAATGTTCTAACGGGATTCCTTCTCTGATTCTTTTGATTATCCCATCAGTGATAATGTCAGCAATTCCTCACAAGAATTTTCATAGGTTTCTCCTGGGGTTTCTTCGAAGACTGCTTCCATGATTCCTGCATAATTTTCATTTGGATTCCTTAGGGCCTCCTCCAATTATTATTTCGGGGGTTCCTCCACAATTCTTTCAGAGATCTCTCCTAGGATTTTTTTGTGGACTTCTCTAGAATATTGACAAGGACTGCTTTTGTAATTCTTTCAAGGCTTAGTTCCAGAATTTGGATGGATTTCTCCCGTGCTTTCTTCGTGGATTCCTTCCAGAATTCCTAAAAAAATCTTCTTGGAATTCCTCTATTGAGGGTTCTTTCATTGATTCTTCTCAGGTTTTATAGGAATTTGTTTCAAAAGTTTCTTTCGACATTTCTTCGGGGATACCTTCGGAGTCTCTTGTTGATTTCTATAGGAACCCTTTCGGGATTTCTATAGGAACCCTTTCGGGATTTCTTTCAACATTTCTTCGGGGATACCTTCGGAGTCTCTTGTTGATTTCTATAGGAACCCTTTCGGGATTCCTTAATGGATTACTCTCGCGATTTCATCTAAGATTCTTAGGTTCTTTTAGGAATTCTTCCAGAATTCTCTCAGTGATTCATTTTGAGATTATTTCAAAGATTACTCCATTGCTTCAGGGATTTCTCTTATCATCTCTTTCCCTCGTTTGGAGTTGTGTTGTATCTGCACCTGAAAATTGGAATCGCCAAGGGAATCGCTCTTGTAGTGCCCTAGTGGACAAAGAGCTGTAAATTAGGTTAAGTCGATAAGAATTAAAAAAAAAAACTTCAAGAATACCTCCAGGTGTTTCTCCAGGAATTCCTCTATGAATTCCCCAAGGAAATTCTTTAAAAAATCCTTCACAGACTACTGCATGATTTTTTCCAGAAAGTACTGTAGGCATTCCTCCAGGATTTCCTCCACAAATTTCTTCCAGAAATTCTTGAAGAAATTCCTGGAAGTATTCTTGTAGGAATTCTTAGAGACATTCCTGAAAGAATCCTTCAAGGAATTCCGGTAGAAATTCCTAGAGAGATGATGGTGGAATTCTTGAAAAAAGTCTTGGAGAAATTCCTGAAGAAATTCTTGGAAGGAAATTCTGGAAGGGATTGTCCTGGAAGAATTCTTAGAGGATTATCTGAAGCAATTCTTGTAGGATTTCCAGAAGAAATTCTTGGTAGAATTCCGGGGGGATTCCTGTAGGCATTTCTAGACTAATTTCTGAAGGATTTCCTGGAAGAATTCCTGAAGATGTTTATTGAAAAATTCCTGAAGGAATTTATGAAGAAATTTCTGGAGAACATCTTGGAGGAATTTTTGACAAAAGTATTGGAGCAGATCTTTGAGAAATTCTTATTGAAGTTCCTGTAGGAATTCTTGAAAGAATTTCTGGAGAAATTCCTGGACGGATTCCTGGAGGAATTCTCAGCAGAAGTCTTGGAGGAATATCTGGAGACATTCTTAGAAAAATTCCGAGCCGATTTTTTGGGGAATTTTTTGGAGGAATTCTTGGAGAAATTTCGGGTGAGATTCATGGAGAAGTTCTTAACAGAATTCTTGGAGTAATTCCTGGAGAAATTCTTGTAGGAATTCTTAAAAAAAGTTATTGAAGGAATTCTCGGGGGAACCCCTGAGTTTGTTCAAGAGTATTTTCTTGAGGAATTTCTGTAGGTTTCATGAACAATCTTGGAGGTTTTCATGAAGGAATTTCTAGAAGATTTTCTGGATGAATTCTTGAAGAAATTTCTTGAAAAAATCCCTGGGGGGATTTCTGGCGAAATTCCTGAAGGGTTTCTTGGAGGAATTCTTGGCAGAAGCCCTAGAGGGACCCCTGGTGAAATTCTTGGAGAAATTGCTGTAAGATTTTTTGGAGGAATTCCTAGAGGAATTCTGGGGAATTATAGGCAGATGACTTGGAGGAATTCCTGGATGAATTAATGCAGATATTCCTTGAGGAATTCTTGATGAATTCCTGGATGAATACTTGTTGGAATCCCTGAAGGTATTATAAAAGGAATCCCTGAAGGACTTCCTGAAGGAGTTCCTGGAATATTTTCGGGAGGAATTTTTGGCGCAATTCCATAAGCAATTTTTGGTGGAATTTCTGAGAAAATCTCAGAAGAAATTCTTGTACGAATTCTTAGAGAACTCCGGGAGTATTTTCTTGAGAAATTTTGAAAGGTTTCCTGTAGGATTCTGGAAGTATGCATGCAAGAATTTCTGGAGGAATTCTTAAAATAAAAATTCTTAAAAATCCCTGTAGGAATGTATTGAAAAATTTCCTGACGAATTCCTGGAGGATTTTCTGAAAGAAATCTCGGAAGAATCCTTGGAGTAAATTTTGGAAGAATTTCTAGAGGATTTCCTACGGGTTTCTGGAGGAATTCTTCAAGGAATTTCTGGAGAAATTCCTAGAGGGAATCATGAAGACATTCCTAGAAGAATTCTTGGAGGAAATTCTGAAGGAATGCTTGGATAACTTCTTGGCGCAGGTCTTAGAGGACTTCTTGGAGAAATTCCTTAAGAAATATCCAGAGAAATTTTCTAAAGAATTCGTGGCTGAAGTTTTAGAGGAAAATCTGGAGAAATTCCTGATGGAATTGTAAAAGGAATTCCTGTAAAAATTCTTTGATGGATTCTTGGAGGAATTCTTAGCAGAAGTTTTGAAAGAGTATCTGGAGAAATCCTTAGAAAAACTCCTAGAGGAATTTTTGGAGAAATTTGTGGAGGAATTTATGGAGAAATACCATGTGATATTCTAGGAGGAATTCTTTACAGAAGTCACTGGAGGAATTCTCGGAGGAATCCCTGGAGTTGTCCCAAAATTATTTTCTTGACGAATTTCTGTAGGTTGCCTGAACAATCTTGGAGATATTCTTCTTCTTCTTCTTCTTAATGGCTTTCTTTGCCTGCCATTCCATGAATTTGTATATTGTGAGGCAAGTACAATGATACACTTCATTCATTTCATTTCATTTCATTTATTTAGTTAACATCAAATTCATGATAATACTGAATCAACAATTTGCCGCCATAATACTCGATTTGCAGCTGCAGCTCTCCAACCTCGGTCACGCCCAACACTCGCCAGATCACGCTCCACCTGGTCCGCCCATCGTGCTCTCTGCGCTCCACGCCTTCTTGTACCAAACGGATGGTTAGCAAACATCAACTTTGCAGGGTTGTTGTCAGGCATTCTTGCAACATGCCCTGCCCACCGTGTCCTTCCGGCTTTGGCCACCTTCTGGATGCTGGGTTCGCCGTAAAGTGCAGCGAGCTCGTGGTTCATCCTTCTCCGCCACACACCGTTCTCCTGCACGCCGCCAAAGATCGTTCTTAGAACTCCGAGTGCTTGCAGGTCCTCCTCGAGCATCGTCCATGTCTCGTGTCCGTAGAGAACCACCGGTCTTATTAACGTCTTGTACATGGTACATTTGATGCGGCGGTGAATCTTTTTTGACCGCAGTTTCTTCTGGAGCCCATAGTAGGCACGACTTCCACTGATGATGCGCCTTCGTATTTCACGGCTCACGTTATTGTCCGCCGTTAGCAAGGAACCGAGGTAGACGAATTCTTCTACCACCTCGAAAGTATCCCCGTCTATCGTAACATTGCTGCCAAGGCTTGTCCTGTCTCGCTCAGTCCCACCTACCAGCATGTACTTTGTCTTAGCCGCATTCACCACCAGTCCGACCTTTGCTGCTTCACGTTTCAGGCGGGTGTACTGTTCTGCCACCGTTCCAAATGTTCTAGCAATAATATCCATGTCATCCGCAAAACAGACAAATTGGCTGGATTTCGTGAAGATCGTACCCCGGCTGTTGAGCCCGGCTTGTCGCATAACACCTTCCAGGGCGATGTTGAATAGTAGGCAGGAAAGTCCATCACCTTGTCGTAGTCCCCGTCGAGATTCGAATGAACTGGATAGTTCACCCGAAATCCTTACGCTGTTCTGCACACCGTCCATCGTTGCTCTTATCAGTCTAGTCAGCTTCCCGGGAAAGCTGTTCTCGTCCATAATTTTCCATAGCTCTGTGCGGTCGATACTGTCGTATGCCGCTTTGAAGTCGATGAACAAGTGATGCGTTGGGACCTGGTATTCACGGCATTTCTGGAGGATTTGCCGTACGGTGAAGATCTGGTCCGTTGTCGACCGGCCGTCGATGAAACCGGCTTGGTAACTTCCCACGAACTCATTTACTTTAGGTGAAAGACGACGGAAGATGATCTGGGATAGCACTTTGTAGGCGGCATTCAAAATGGTGATCGCTCGAAAGTTCTCACACATTAACTTGTCGCCTTTCTTGTGGATGGGACAGATTATCCCTTCCTTCCACTCCTCCGGTAGCTGTTCGGTTTCCCAGATCTTGACTACTAACTGGTGCAGACAGGTGGCCAACTTTTCCGGGCCCATCTTGATGAGTTCTGCTGCGATACCGTCCTTACCAGCCGCTTTGTTGTTTTTGAGCTGGTGGATGGCATCCTTAACTTCCCTCAGCGTGGGAGTTGGTTCGTTCCCGTCCTCTGCTGCACCAACATAGTCATTTCCTCCGCTGCCTTGGTCCTCCGTGCCTACATTCTCTTCGCCATTCAGGTGCTCGTCGAAGTGCTGCTTCCACCTTTCGATCACCTCACGTTTGTCCGTCAGGAGGCTCCCGTCCTTATCCCTGCAGATTTCGGCTTGCGGCACGTAGCCTTTGCGGGATGCGTTGAGCTTCTGATAGAACTTACGTGTTTCCTGTGAACGGCACAGCAGTTCCATTTCCTCGCACTCCGCTTCTTCCAGGCGGCGCTTTTTCTCCCGGAAGAGACGGGTCTGCTGCTTCCGCTTCTGTCTGTATCGCTCCACATTCTGTCGGGTTCCATGCTGCAACATTACCGCCCGCGCTGCATCCTTCTCCTCCAGAACCGCTCTACACTCCTCGTCGAACCAATCGTTTCGTCGACTCCGTTCTACGTACCCGATAGTGCTCTCGGCTGCGTTGTTGATGGCTGCTTTGACTGTACTCCAGCAGTCCTCTAGAGGGGCCACATCGAGCACACCCTCGTCCGGCAACGCTGCCTCGAGATTCTGCGCGTATGCGGTGGCGACATCCGGTTGCTTCAGTCGCTCTAGATCGTACCGGGGCGGCCGCCGGTAATGTACGTTATTAATAACGGAGAGTTTTGGGCACAGTTTAACCATCACCAGGTAGTGATCAGAGTCGATATTAGCGCCACGATAGGTCCTGACGTCGATAATGTCGGAGAAGTGCCGTCCATCAATCAGAACGTGGTCGATTTGCGATTCCGTTTGTTGTGGTGATCTCCAGGTGTAACGATATGGGAGGCTGTGCTGGAAGAAGGTGCTACGAATGGCCATGAGAAGATATTATGAGAGGAATTCCTGAAGTGATTCCAGAAGGAGTTCCTGGAGCAATTTCGGGAGGAATTTTTGGCGCAATTCCTTAAGCAATTTTTGGTGGAATTCCTGAGGAAATCTCTGAAGGTATTCTTGGACGATTTCTTAGAGTAATCACAAAAGTATGTTCTTGAGGAATTTTCAAAGGATTCTCGAGGAATTCATGCAGGAATTCCTGGATGAATTTAACAAAAATATCTTTGAAAATCCCTAGGGGAATTCCTGGAAGAATCCTGGAGGCATTCTTGAAGTAATTTCTGGAGGAATGCTTGGAGAATTTCTTGGTACAGGTCTTAGAGGACTTCTTGAATTTCTTGAGAAACTCCTGGAGGAATCCTTGGCAGAAATTCTTGCAGGAATACCTGGAGGAATTTTTGAAAGAATTTACGGAGCACCCTAGAGTAATTTCTGGAGGAATCCTTAGAGAATTCTTGAAAGTACTTGTGGAGTGATTTCTGAAGTATTTCTTGGAGAAATTCTTGTAGAAATTTCCAGAGGAACCCTTGAAGAATTGCTTTGGTTATTCTTGGAGGAATACTTGGTAAAATTTATGATGGGATTTCTTTAGGATTTTTTGTATAACTCTCTGGATGAATTTCTTTGGGATTCGTAAGAGGAATTCCTAGAAAAAGTATTAAAGAAATTTCAGGGAGTATTCGTGAAGGAATTTCTGAAGGAGATCCTGAATTAGTAATTCACAGAGGAATCCCTGGAGTAATCCCAAGGAGTAATTGCTGGAGGAATTTTTGACGAATATCCTAAAGAAGTCACTGGGAGATTGCCTAGAAGGATTCTTGAAGAAATTCCTTGAATAATTCCAGGAGGAATTTCTGAAGGATTTCCTGGAGCAACTTGGCATCTCAAAACACACCAATTAGCTGATTTCTATGATTTGAAAAACCAAAACCAACTAATATTTGAAAAGTTTTTTTTCTATTGACAGTTTCTCCACCCTTGCACATATTTTACTTGAATTCATCTTTGTTTTGCTTCATGTCTCCCACAACCTCACAATTATATTCGGCGAGCATACGCTACAATGAAAATGTGCTGAGATAAACATATTCTACGATCCATACTTCAAAATACTATAAAAATCATTTGTAAGTCAGTGGACACATAAATATTAACGCAATGAGATTATCGTAATACTATGAGATACAACAGACACAATCGTGAAAGAATTATGCCGATAGGGTGAAAAGAAGCAAGAGTAGAGCCTGTAGTTCTTGATGGTCCTGATTCCAGAATAGTTCGGAAAGCCTGGAATATCACATGAATGTAGCAAGAGCGTTATAGTTATGTACTGAGACTCCATTCCTTAAATAATTTTTTTACAATTACAGCATGATACAGTATGTAGTTATCGTAACCCAAACTTCAAAGTGTATTGGAGGCCATTTATATTACACGGAATGTCCAACTACCACAATATCGAGTTGCTCGTAGAATTGCGAGGTATAATGGACATCAACGTGATTAAATGTCTTGATCAGAGTAGTTTGGATGACATACATCACCCAGTTTATGTACCATGAAATTTCTAGGGGTACTTGGAGGCTTTTTGAGTACCGTATGCTATGTTCTGTGATCATGCATCGTGTAGACAATTTGTGTCAGAATATTGGATTTACGAGACAAAATTCGGAGTACTTTGGAGGCCTTAGAATAGCTCTGGGATGAAAACCTCAACAGACTATGGCGAGTAGTGATACATTGAATGTCAAGGATCAGTCAAAATTATTGATGATTAGCAAAACGATGAAATTTGAGCAAAAACATCTAGAATTTATATTCAAATCCGAGCATGGAAACGTCGGTGATTAAATAAATTAACTAACGCTTCTGTGACCGCAAGCCGAAACCATTAGAAGTCCCACCAAAACCAGTCATCCAAGAAACCTATCATTGACCTGTTTTTATTTTGGTCACTAAACCCAACAAAGACCCAACAGTTATCCAATGCACAATGGGTCCAGAGCCGTATTTACGAAGACAAAAATGTTTGTGCCTAAACCATAAGTTTTAGATACATGGTGTCTTTGGGAAACTTTCTTCTTATTTTTCGACCTTTTTTCTCATTATTGTGGAATTAGGGTGGTCCCTCTAGTTTCGCTGATCCAAACATCTGCTTTTTAATAGTTTTATGTACGTTTACAAAATGTTCTACAAAGTTGTAAAAGAACTTATTTAGAGCAAATTTGCCGAAGAAACCATTATTCTATCTCTTATGGTTCCTAACTTATAATTTTTTAACAGATTCATGTTAGGGTGATCCATGAATTTCAGTTTTCCTGAAATAACTTTTAATTCATTCGTTTCTCGTAAATACTTTGTTCCGAGCACTTTTAGAACTATCAACGACGCATGTTTTTTCCAAAGAGCTCAAAGTTCTAACTCTCATAGTTACAAAGATATTGGCATTTTTCTTCGAAAAATCACTTTTTTTCAAAATGTCATATCTTAAAAAGGAGCAAATGGATTTTCAATCTACCGGTTGCATTGGAAAGATCGTACTCTGTTCTATTTATGGTGAAAAAACTGTAGGTACCTTTTTTGTTTAAAGCTTTTTATTGAATTTTGAAAATACGATTTTTTTCATGGAAAAGCAGTTGTAACTTTGAAAATCGATGAGATACAAACTTGGCGTCTTCGACAAAATTGTGAGTTTTTGGCTGCTATAAAAGTGCCCAGAACAAAGTATTGCGAAAAAATCAACACATAAAATTATATTGAGTAAAAACACCCTTTTGTCCGCAAAGCAAGCATTACCTCGATGCAGCAGCAGAATTCCTCCCTGCCCAAGGACGGAAACCGTTCGCTTACATTAACGAGATCGTGGACGAAGCCGTCGCCACCACCGCCTTGCTCTGGCGGAAATTGGGATCTGCGACCGCTTCCTGTTTTACTTTTACCCACCCACCACTCCCAGCCAACACAGTCAGTCGTACAACCAACCGCACAGATACAAGCAGCGAGTGCACTTGCACCGCAACTACTTGCAATGTGCCCTGATGCACCATAGCATCCGGTTCGTCGTCGTCGACCCAGGAAGTACATAAGTGCCAGCGAAACCCGATACGGACCGACCGGCTAGACAAAGCACCACCGCCACTCGTACCACTCCCTGGCCAGTTTTCATGCCGGATTGCCGGCATGAATACTGCCACCCTGCTCCGTTCATCAGATATTGCTTCTGGCGGAGTTTCATGCATGAGTATTGGAATGGCGATAGGGTGGCAAGCGTATCCTTCCTGTCGGTGACGATGATGATGATGATGATGATGATGATCATATTAACCGAGAGAGAGAGAAATTGAATTACATGCAAGCTGAGGAGAGTGGGGGAAAATGTTCCCCGTTATAGAAAGTTGTCCACATGTTGGCCGAAATAATTGTTTGTGTTGTTTAATAAGTAAATAGGGTCTTAGACCATTTGGGCAGGAAGACCTATTTTCGGCACTTGCTGCTATAACTCAGTAAATTTTGATCCGATTGACTTTAATTTTTGAATATTGCTAGGTATTGCTAGACATTGCTACTACGTATCTGATGGTGTCCCAAAAATCAAGTCAATCGGATCAAAATTTACTGAGTTATAGCAGCAAGTGCCCAAAATAGGTCTTCCTGCTAAAATGGTCCCAGACCCTATCGTTTTTTTTTAATTACGAATCATAATGTTTCAGAAATATACCACAAAAATGGAGCTTGGGCTTGATTAACGAACGTAGCTGCTAGTCCAATATCACAAGATAAGCTACACTCACACAAGAAACCAGCGAGATAGCTGTTTGGGACCAACAGACATTTTTTATATTTCTTTTTATTCGTGAATTTGGACTTAAGCTAATTCTTCACACACCAACAGACATCCTCCGTGTATGATTGTTAGTGATCTTGTGTTTTAAAGCGAGAATGGTGTCTGCTACGTCAGATTGCTTTCTTCGCATCTATTCTTGGCAGAGGGTTCACACATTGGTGCATGAATGCCAGAGGAGAAAGTGATAGGTTTTGTGAAGATAATGCGGCACAATTCGCTTGGCTGTATAACTAGTAGACATTATATGATAGACTGACACTGTGCTGTGAAGTTGGAAGGAAGGGAAACGCCTTTCAATCCGTTTCTGGTTGTTGAGATGTTTAAAGAAGAAAAAGAAAAAAAAGTAGATAAAAATATACATAGTAGAAGAGAGGGCCGAGCCAGGGATTGAGCCCAGTGGCTTCTGCACATAAATCAGATGCGGTAGCTACTAGACCACCAAGCTCGTTCTCAGAAAAATAGTGTTTAGATTAAAAAATGGTATAATAACAGTGCAACACAATAATTTTGAAGCATGATTGTTGTACATATCTTCAAACGGTGCATTTTATACCAGATATCTCCTACCCCACATCGCGATGCATTGCTAATGGCACTGCATCCGTACGAGGGTGTATGCTTCACCACCACTTATAGAATACCAATCAGGGATGCTGCGCTGCAGTTCGTATCGATGCCACATTTCCGTATCTGCCACAGAGTGAGAATTCTCACTCCGATAACAGCAGAAACCCGGAGAATTTTACTCTCCTTTCCAGGATTCTGAGTTCTTATGTATAATTTCACTGACTGGGGACTAAGGCTTATGTACAACGAACGAAGAACATACCGGCAACCTGGTGGATGCACACAGGACAGAATCACACAAAGCGCTTGCATGCGAATATTGTGCACTTTTTTCAGTGAAGGTTTTTATCGTTTTTACCGGGAAGTGTATTGGCATCATAGGGTAGCTTACTTTAGAGACTTATGTATTATTAATGAAAATTGAAATTTTAGTGGCGATACAATGTATCCCGTTTTAAGGACGCAATTGCAAAAATCCAAAGATGACCGCCGTTTAGTTCACTCTAATTTATAAGAGCACATGCCTGATTATCTAGCAAACCTGACGCCCTACCCAATTACAAATCATTATGCATGCTTGTTGGTATAGACTCGCTAGAAATTCGTAGGAAAATGGCCGATGCTTTATTTTTGAAGGATGTCATAGATGATAGATACGTTTCTCCATACCAAGCAGGGCAGGTCTCATTGTATGAAGGACGATCAGGTTTAAGACAAGTACGTCCGTTTCAAATTCCAAATAGAGTTCAAAATTACGCTAGGAATGAACCCATGTATTGCATAATGTCATTTTATAATGCTAATCGAAATTAGTTTAATGTTGAAATGTCCAAAGAAAAAATTAAGCATGTAATTAGATGTAGTTTTTAGATTAATTGACTTGAAATGAATGTATGTGTTGTAATAGTTTAAGATAATGGGCAAATGCCTACAATCATAATAATAAATCAAATCAAATCAAATCAAACCCTGAGAACTGACAATGGAACATGTAGCTGACTCACTCGCAAAAAAAAACAAGTAATTCAGTCAGCTTCCTTTAACGGATCTCCAAATATGTGCTCATAAACATGAGGTAAACTTACTCACTCATTAACTCATAAACTATACAGATCACTTACTATCTCACTCACTTACTCATCAGCTTAGTCTCAGTCTTTTAATCACATATTCACACACTAACAGGCTCATTGATTCACTGATTTACTAACTTACTAGCTCACTTACTAATTCATTCACTAATCCATAAATATATCTACAATTAACTCACTACATCATCCACTCCTCAATCTACTAACTCACGCACTTAACAATTCACACGCTAAATGAATTATTAACTCACTACCTCAGTCATTAACTCACTTACTTATTCATTATCTACCACATTACTCAAAAACAGGCTCACACACTCACTAATTCACATCCATTAAATCACTCACTTTCTTGCTATATCACTGACTAACTCAATACATCCTTCACTTATTCATTAACTCACTAAGAGGCTAACAAACCCACTAACTCACAAGCCAACTCGCTCACTTATTAGCTCTCTACATTCCTCACTGGCTAACTCAAAAACTCACTCACTAATTTCACTCACTTGTTCACTCATCATCTATCTCATACACTTGCTCACCAACTCACTCATTTAATCACACATCACTTTCACTCGCTAACATGTTCACGTATTCACAAAATCACTAGCTCACTAGCTTACTCGCTAACTCATTCATCAACTTATTTATTCACTACTCCACTCACTAACTCACTGAATCACTCAGTTGCTTTTGAACTCATCAACTTACTTACTCTTTATCATCCAAACACAGTATTTTGCATACTCGCTCATTAATTCTCTTACTAGCTATTTTACTAGCTCACTAATTTTCTCCCACTCACTCTCTCACTAACTCACCAACTCATTGCCTCACAGAGCTAACGGAGAGAGTAATGGGTAGAAAAGGTTCAAGTGGAAACCATGTGTCCCGAAGCTACGATCCAATGCAAGGATTTGGAGGAGATCACCACCGAAAAGAGGAAGTGACAATCGCCATGAGGGAGCAATGCGACTTAGAAGACGAGCACATAACATTACGCTTGAGAAGGGGACCGTTCCAAACGCAAGCAACCTCGATAAAGCTCCTCCCAGTAGACGCAGCCAACAAAGCGATGACAACCGGCAAAAGTCGTTTGTTCAGGATACCCACTGAGATTCTCCCAGCGACCGAAAGGGTGCTACAGGTGTCTAGAATACGGCCATCTGGCGCGGAACTGCAAAGGAATCGACAGAAGTAAGCTGTGCAGGTGGTGCGGTCAGGAAGGCGCAAGACTGCAACAACGAACAGAGATGTCTGTTTTGTGTCCACAAAAGTCGCGACTGAAAGCACAGAAGTTGCTGTGGCAATCCGTATCACAGTCGAAATGCGATGTGGCAATCCTTTCTGAGCCGTATACCAGCTGGAAACGGCAACTGGATCGCGGATAAGGCGAAGACAGCTGCTATTTGGACGATGGGGAAGTATCCCATCCAGGAAGTTGTGTACCAGGCAAACGAAGGCTTCGTGATCGCCAAAATCAATGGAGCTTTTGTTTGTAGCTGCTACGCAGCCCCTCGATGGACAGTAGATCAGTTCAACCAGATGCTAGATGAGCTAACCGACGAGCTAGCCGAACGGCGATCGGTCGTAATCCCCGATGACTTTAACGCCTGGGCAGTTGAGTGGGACAGCCGCTTCACAATCCCAAAAAGCACTAGCAAAGCTCGACGTAGACTTGGCTAACGAAGGAAGCATCAGCACCTCCCGAAGGGATGGTCGAGATCAAGAATCGATCGACATCACCTTCTGTAGTCCCGTGCTCGCGGGAAACATGGACTGGAGGGTTTACGACGGATACACTCACAGCAACCACCAGGAGGCCCGGTATAGGATCAGAGTACGGTCACGGAGTACACGGATAGGAAGGCAAGGCAACCTTGGAATCGAATGTGGAAGACGAAGCAGTTCAACAAGGAGCTCTTCAGAAGAGAAGATCCGGGATCGGATCTGAGGTCCGAGGAGCTAACGGAAGATCGAGCAAAGCCACAGACGTCGCCCTGCATACTGGTGGAATGAGGCGATGCACGATCTCCGGAAAAAATGCCTCAAAGCCAGGAGACGAATGCAAAGAACCAGAACCGACGGTGTAAGAGTAGTGCTGCGAGCCACGAAAGCTGCTTTGAAGGATGAGATCAAGCTAGAAAACGAGCTTCATGGAGTTGTGTCGTGCTGGGATATCTAGTTGGCCTAGTGGTTAAGGCTATGGATCGTCAATCCGGAGATGGCGGGTTCGATTCCCGTTTCGATCGGGAAAGTGTTCTCGACTCCCTGGGCAAAGACATCATTGTACTTGCCCCACAATATACAAATTCATGCAATGGCAGGCAAAGAAAGCCCTTCTATTAATAACTGTGAAAGTGCTCAAAGAATGGGCTATAAGAGTTTTCCGTAGGTTTGAAGAAGTCCAGAGGCTTTCAGAAGAGATTCAACAGGGTGTTCAGATCTTAAGAGCCTTCGAGGAGTGTCAGAGAGCTAAGAAGGCTCTACAGGCTTGCATGTGAGCTTTCATGGGGTTTCATATTCTTTTCAGAGGCGCGTCAAGGTGTTTCGAGGCAATTCAAGAAGCTTTACGGGCTTTCAGCTGAATTTCAGAGGCTTTCCAAAGCGTTTCAAGGCGTTTCAGCACCGACGAACCAATTTGACAGTAGTTGTTCTTCAAAACTGACCCCCCCCTCATTTTAATGGTCGACCAGCGAAGCGTGCAGTGCAAGCTCGACCCTGTTCCTATATGAACACACGGAGGTTTATTGGGGTCAAGCTGCCCATTCACTGTTTTCAGCCAATGCTTTCAAGAGTTTCAAAGCGTCCCGAGGGGGTTCAGCGGTTTTCAAAGACGTTCAGGTGAGCTGCTTCAGACTTCTAGGACGTTTCAGAGGTTTTCATAGGAATTGCAGGGGCTTCACAGGCCTTCGGTTGAATTTCATGGGAGGTTAAAGCGGGGCTCAGAAGCGTTTTAAGGGTGGATCAGCGGGGCTCCCAGTGGTTTTTAAGGGTTGCATAGGCTTCGAGGGCTTCACTCACATTCGGATGAGTTTCGGAGGGCTTTCAAGGGGTTACAAGGCGTTTGAGGGAGTTTCGGGGTGTTTATGGAGGTCTCAGGGGTTTTTGCATGAGCTTCAAAGAAGTTTAAGGGCATTTCAGGGGTTTCAAATGAATTTAAGGAGTTTCAGACTAATTTCAGAGGTGTCCTAAATAATTTCAGGGCATTTCAGTGTTATTCCCTGGGCCTCACAGGATATCGGGTGAGCATCAGGGTGCTTAGGAGGCGTTTAATCTTCCCAGTACCAGATGCCAACATCTATTTTTCAAAAAAATATTACTTTGTCAGATAAAAATTTGACAGAAAATCTCAAATGAGTCATTTTTTATGGTTCCGTTCATGTTCCAAATACAGTTCCTGTGGTGCGGTCTGCCTCAGAATCTCACTCCATGCCAGTTCGGGTTTGGAATCCACATGAAACCGGGATGAGTGAGTCGCAGGTTAGTTTTGTTGTTGTCCGTGTCAGGCTGGGTCTTTCATTGGCTTGAGGGAGTGAATGTTTGGTTCTCTAGAAGTGTCCGTTGTTTGAGCTGGGTTATCGGGGTTGGTGGTTACAAGTTCAATTTCAAAGAGAGTGCCCTTGATGTTCTCAGAGCTCCACCCTGTGCGAGTCCTGGCTTGGAACCCACAGGGGGCAGAGATGACGAGCCACGGAGAGTGGGATGCATTAAATTTGGTCGTACAGCCCTGCGTCTTTTAGAAACAGAAGAACTACAAACCAAGAAGACTGACCTGCAACGAAAACGGACCCCGATGGATTATGACAAGACCTACCAAGCCTGATTATGACAGACCCAGCTAGACCCGGATAAGACAACCCCACCAGTTGCCAGTTATTTTCGCGTTCATACTACGCACAAAAACTCTGTTTAAACCCTTTTCCCCTCCCTGACTCTGCCAGGGTTCTCCTCTTTCCCTTCTCAACCCCCGTCATACTTTTAAAGAGATGAACCAGCCTAGGGCTGAAAATCTCTATAATAAAGAAATAATAAATAATAAATAAATATTTTTTTTATGGCCGGAAAAAACCTGGGGTACCGTCAAAATGGACATTTTGATTCAAACATGTGAAATTATGATAAAGTTCATAACAAATCAATTTAGTTTGAATCTTTGAATGAACAGTTTTGAGACGGATGGACCTGTTCCACTTAGTATGCCGGAACCGTTTTTGGTGGTAACCCCTAGGAAAAACTTTCGGAATTTCTTAAAACTTCATTGCTGGATAGATCAAAATTCATGATTTTTCAACCAGTAGTCAAAAGGCACTTTTTCGATGACTTACAATGGATCTGGTCACATCCGGATATTCTGGAACCGATTTCAGTTGGGATTCCTCATAATTCATTTATTTTCGTCCAGATGTCAACACTACTTAGAGATTCAGTGTCTTCGGCAACGTTGTTCGGTTAAACTCCCTGATGATGGGTCGTATGATTCGAAATGCCATCACAAGGAGGCACTGAAGAGCATACACATTTTCAATTTCATTTGTCTTAGAATCGCGATATTTTAGATAGATTGCTGCTTCGGCAGAGTTGTTTGGTAGGTCAGGGGCTTTCATTTTGTATGTGTTTCTGCCACCAGGTGATAATAGTTGCAAATTTGCAAAAGAACTTTGCCGGCAACCCTCCAAGATGCGTAACCAGAGCTCTAGAGTAAGGAAAAACTGATCTAGATCAGTTGAACCATATCTAAAACAAAACGAAAGACGTGAAAATGTACGACCAAACCAAGCAAAACACCTGTCATATTATAATTCATAATTATATTGACGTTATTCTAACACAATGCTAGAATAAAATTAAAATAAAACTAGCTTCTATGCGCTGCCGTAACTCTTATATAATATGTGTACCGCTTGAGAACTAATCCGAAGCACTTTGTGCCGAGGACTGCCACCCTCCAAGATGCATATCTAGAGCTCAGGAGCGTATTAAAGAAAGAAAAAAAAATCTTTTATTTATTGACGAGATATTTAACCCGGGGTTAGTTCAGACCCTTGCTTTACTTCCCTTCCGAAGGAAAAACTCACATTTTGTGATCAACGGAAGTGGGGTCCGATACCAGGTCCTCGGCGTGATAGTCACGGGCTTACTCAGGAGTAAAGAAGGGCGAGTATTCTCGAGCTCCTGTTGTTCAAGAGGATTCGAACTCGTCATCTCCAGCATGCATGCTCATGGTCATTAGTACCCAATTTATGGGTATCAGGTATCAGAAGGCCGGCTTCAGAGGCACGTTATCCTCCATTTGGGACATTTGTGCCATCGCCATACATATAAGCCTATTTCATCATTTACCTGAGGGAATGGGATTAGGAAAGGGAAAGGTGATGAAATAGGAAGGGGTGCCCTAGAAGAGGGAATGAACGCATAAGCGCAACGAGAGCTCATAGCCCATACCACAACGGGTTTAATCAATGCCCTGAAAAGGACATTGTAAAACGCATAAGCGTAAAGAGAGCCTATAGCTCATTGGAAGGTAGCTTGTGACGTCATTCCACTTTCAATATTACATTGAAGGGCACGTCATCGAAACCATCCTCAATATTCAAGAAATCATCCAAGCAAAAACTACGTTTGAGCGAGTACTTTCTTGAAAACGTATACAACTTTGTGTAAAAGAGTCACTGTGGACATCCCAAATTGGGAAGCATGTGTGAACTCACAAAAAGGCATGTCAGCCAGATGAACATCACAGATGTGATAATCGACAATGCGTTTCAAGCATTTCAGAAAGAACGATGTAACCAACCAGATGAATCTGGAACTCATTCCTTCTTTATGCAACGCACGCACCCTTTCGGGATAAAACTATAGAGTAATTTCACGCCATGAAAATACCCAATAGCAAACTACAAGAGTTCGAAACATGTTTGAAATACTCAAATCCCTATGGAGAAAAATAGGACAAACCCCCATTTGCACCTGGAGATTTGAAGTAAGCAGAGCTTTTTAGGGCCCACTAAGTCGATTATATAGCTATAATTATCAAGCGGAAGCTAGAGATTCGTAAATATACAAAAGAATGGTTTATCCGAAGATATTTTGAACTTGAACAGATCAGAGTTCCATTCAGGAATACCTCTTACGGTCGCACAGACCGCAGAGGACAAGCTTCTTTCAAAGCAATAGTTATGGTATACCACAATGGAGGGCGTTGTAGGTACAATACCACAATGAAACTCTCTTGGAGTAGCAATGGAAGCGAGTTAGATATCCGTAAAATGTGGTCGCAACCAGTCAGTACAGGTTCCCTAGTTTGTTAATCAGGATCGCCTAAATACGCAAATTTTGCGAAGGAACACTCAAAAGTGCAAAGAATGTCAAATGGAGACTCATCATCTGACACATGCCAATCAGTCAACTCATGACAAATTCTGCTCATGCAGAGTTGGGTTAGGTGCAATTCTATGTTAAGTTATCCATGAACTGTACTACCTAAGTAACACATCCAACTGAAGCATCTCAAATTAATGTTTGAGCTACTTCAGATGATATAAACATCGCAGCAATACTGCCAAATATCAGCGAAAAGATGCTGAAAACAAGAGCATGCTTGAAGGCATCCATAAAGAAAGGTTGAAACATGCTGTTGACGTTACACAATGGTCGGAAAAAGATAAAGTTCGGCCAAAACTCTTTTTATGTGTTTAAACGAAGTTATAGGCTGCCTAGATATGATATATAGTATTTTTAGTGTTTAAAAAGGAGTATTCCAAAATTACGTAATTTCAATAATTTCAAAAACGGTGAAAATCAGTATACCCCATATTTTTTGCGTTTTTTGTAAGAAAATCAATTCGAATTAAAATAAATGATCATCTTTCGATCAAATCCAATCAAGTTTGTTCCAAACGTGTGAAAAATGTGGAAAGATAAATTTTATTACAGTGAAAAATGGAAAAATAACGTAAAATATATGAAAAAACATGACTTTTTTAAATAGCTCTAATTTGAAAAACTGCAAATTTCTGCAAAATATTTAAACGTTTTTAGGCATCTCGAAGCATAATGTTTAAGATGTAAGTTAGCACCAAACCACGGTCGTCCACCATAAAGGAAACGCGACCCGGACAGCACACCGGTCAGTGCACCGAGTCGCGAACGTTGAGTGCTTAGGTTAGCAGAAACAGTGCGTAGGTCCAAAGGGTAGTTACTAAGTAGAACCGATCGTGTGATCGATATTAATTTTCTGTGGAAATAAAATTAGTCTTGACTCAACTGTCATGATGTGCAGTCTTTTTTAAAAACCCGAAACCCTCGGAAAGAAAATTGCTGGCGCCCGAAGCCGGGACCTGATCAGTAATCGTATAAGTCAGCGGACGAAGCCAACCCTAGCTGCCTCTTAGGAGAATTTGGATTCCGGTCCCAGAACCATCACTGATCAACTCAGTGACTTGCGAATCCAAAGCGCGAAAGGTTGCACTGATAGGAACCGACAACCCGGATCAATAGGACTTCCCAGGACAGAGGCGCTGTCCCGCAACACTCTAATGTGTTTCCTGACCATTTTATTGTAAGTAATAACCTAACCAGAAAGAAATAGTGCAAGTAATTAACCAAACCATAAACGCGTTCTCGTCTACTAATAACACAGTGGCAAGCCCGGACCATCCGTAAGCGACCCACTATAATATCACAGATAGGCGCGAAACTAACCCAAAAACAAAACCAAGTTAAACCCCCACGAGCGGTAGTGCGAGTGCAAGTAATTAATTAAGCAACAGTAAACGCGAATCGCTTACTAACAGCACAGTGGCAAGCCCGGACCATCCGTAAGCGACCCACTAAAATATCACAGATAGGCGCGACACTAACCCAAATCTAAAACCAATCAACCAAACCCAAGTGATCAGTGAAAAGTGTTAGATTAAGCTAGCCTCCCTCAAGTGATAGTGCCAATTTTAGGAAGTGAAGAAAAATTGACTCTCTAGTCGATTTAATCAAAAATTTGACCATGTCGAATCCTATCCTGCCGGCACGGCTCAATCCCGTGATGCCCGACCCTCAGGAAAATGCTGTTGAAAATCAGCTGCCGAATCCTGTGCAAAATGTTTTGCCGAATCCAAACCAATCTCGGTTCGCCATAGACCGAACGATCGGATTCGAGGATCGCGGTAAAATTCCGCAAATTGTGAGGGATTTGCCAGACTTCACTGGTAACCCACGCGATTTAAGCCAATGGATACTGGACGTTGAAGACGTGTTAGAACTTTTCGACGATCTGAAAAATAGTTTCCAGTATTATCTTCTAATAAAAACGATCAGAAGGAAAATTAAAGGAGAGGCGAACGACGCCCTCATTACTAGTAATGCTCCCACGCAGTGGGATAGCATAAAGGAAGTGTTAAAATTGTATTACGCTGATAAACGAGACTTGATGACCCTCGATAACCAGCTCAAATCTCTTAGCAGGCATAAAGTTGAAAGCTTGGAGAATTACTATAGTAGGGTAAGAGAGCTAATGACACTAATTAGCTCTGCCATCACCATGGACGATCAGTGGCGCGGCCACGAAATGATTTTAATGAGATTGTACAACCAAATCGCATTAGATACATTCATTCGCGGACTCGGAGACCCGCTCTCCCGATTCTGCAAGAATTTCAAACCGCATAGTTTGGCACAAGCTTATAGCTATTGTGTCGATTACTTGAATCTTGATGCTCGTAATGCACCAGTCAACATACCTTCATGGCAACCTATTCCCACTGCAGCACCAAGGCATTTTATGGCACCTAACCCTTCAGGAAAGCCACCTGTTCCGCCGCGTCAGCATACGGCTCAAATTAATTCCCTGCGAATGCCACCAAACCCGCTGCCACGGCGTTTCCCTACTCAAAATTTCACTCAACAAGCTCCAGCGCGACCGAACGTGTTCGCACCAAACAGAACATTCTTTCCACAACAACCACGTCCCGAGCCAATGGATTCAAGTACTATTCGAACCCAACAAGTAAATTACGGAAATAGACCAATTGCCCAGCGTAGAGGACCGAGCGACTCTATGAGAGCTCACGATCCTACAGCTAAACGCGTTGCTCATACTGTGGAGGAATATCTAGATCCTGCAGAGTATGAAAAATGGTACGAGGAGCAGCTCGAGCTGAGTAAAGAATTTTTTAATGATGGAGACGAACTCAACGAACTCGAAAATTTAACCATTGACGAACAAAGTGAAGATAACACCTCGAACACCAAGGAAGAAGCCAATTTTTTAGAGGACACCGAATGGGTCTCGAAATGGTTCGAGTAAAACCCAAAATCAGATCTTTACCGTATATCGAAATTCCAACTTCTAAAGGATCAATTAAAATGCTAATAGACTGTGGAGCAAACGTAAATGTTATTTCAAAAAAATGGGCACTTTCGTCAGGCATTCCGATAGAAACTATACGCGCACTGAATATAAGAGGGGTTACAGGCAGTGAAAAAGTGAAACAGGGTATCAAATTAAATCTTTTCCAACCACTCTTGAGTGAAAATTTCATGTTCTTAGTGTTCGATTTTCACCCATTTTTTGATGGCATATTAGGTACAGAAATTCTTTTTGAAAATAAGTTTAATCTCATTACTGCAGAGAAGATACTACAAGTAAAATGTGATTCTGGAAAGCTTAAAACTATCCCTTTAAAATTTTACACTCCCGTTCCTACTGAAAGGCAGTCAGTCAACAAGGCGGAAGCACCAAACATTTTAGAAAAAATCAGAATTTCACACCTCAATGAGACCGAACGGAACTCGCTGATTCCAATATTAAATAATTTAAAAGAGGTCTTTCATGATCCAGATAACAAACTAACCTGCACAACAAATGTTGAATGCGAGATTAGAACAACAGACGATTTACCGATATATCAAAAAACGTACCCATATCCTATAGCATATAAATCAGAGGTCGAAAAACAAATAGAAAAGCTGCTAAATGACGGTATTATTAGACCATCTAGATCAGCATGGAATTCTCCTGTTTGGATAGTGCCTAAAAAAATGGACGCCTCCGGGGAGAAAAAATTTAGGCTTGTCATAGACTACCGCAAGGTAAATGACAAAACAATTTCTGACAAATATCCTATGCCAGAGATTTCGAACACGATAGATCAATTAGGAGGAAATACATATTTTACAACCCTTGATCTTGCATCAGGGTTTCATCAGATCAAAATGAAGAAATCGGACATCGAAAAAACGGCATTTTCAGTCAATTATGGTAAGTACGAATTTGTTCGTATGCCGTTTGGCTTGAAAAATGCACCGGCCATTTTTCAGCGATCTATTGATGATGTTTTGAGGCATCATATTGGTAAACGTTGTTTCGTATATATAGACGACGTCATAATTTTTGGAAGAACACTCGAAGAACATCTTGAAAATTTGAGAATCGTTTTGAAAACTTTACATGAAGCCAACCTTAAAGTCCAACTCGATAAATCGGAGTTTTTACATCACTCGGTTGAATTTCTTGACTATATCATAACTGCCAAGGGAATTAAGCCAAATGAGAAGAAAATTGAAGCAATCCAAAAGTATCCTGAACCAAAAAATTTGAAGCAACTTAGAGGATTCTTAGGTGTAATGGGTTATTATCGGCGATTTATTAAGGATTTCGCAAAAATAGCTAAACCCCTAACCAAACTCTTAAGAGGGGAGGGAGACTCCAAGAGTGCCAAAAAAATAGAGTTTGATAACGATCAAAAAACATGTTTTGAAAACATGAAGCAAATTTTGTCAGGTAATGACATTCTAACATACCCTGATTATTCGAAACCCTTTTGCTTAACCACAGACGCATCTAACTTTGCACTAGGCGCTGTATTAAGTCAAGGAACCTATGGAAAGGATAGGCCGATCCATTTCGCATCTAGGACTTTAAATAAGACCGAAGAATCGTATAGCGCTACTGAAAAAGAACTTCTTGCCATTGTTTGGGCATTGAAAGTTTTTAGAAGTTATCTTTACGGGCAAAAAGTTAAAATTTTCACCGATCATCAACCACTCACTTATAATCTTTCTCCGAAAAATTGCAATCGAAAACTTATGAATTGGCGAAATTTTATTGAAGAACATGATTATGAGATCATATACAGACCCGGCAAGTCAAATGTGGTAGCAGACGCTTTGAGTCGTATTCAAATCAATTCACTAACGCCAACTCAGCATTCTGCTGAGGACGATGACTCTCACTATATCATTTCGACCGAAGTACCATTGAACACCTTTCGTCATCAAATAATCATCGAATGCACAACCACGAACCCAGAAACCTCCATTACAAACCCATTTCCCGGTTATCGAAGAATTTTAATCAGAAGAACAAGATTTGATGAACAAATTTTGACCTCAATTCTAAAAGAGTTTTGTGATCCAAGTAAAACTAATGGCTTGAACACTTCTGAGGAAATTCTTGGACAACTTCAGGAAGTTTTCAAAAAATATTTCAGTTGTTCCGGCCTACTGAAAATCCGATTCACTCAGATCGTATTGCGTGATGTTACAGACGAAGAAGAGCAAGAAAAAATAATTCGTGACACACATGATAGAGCTCATCGCGGCATCCAAGAAAATAAATATCAAATTTTGCGCGAATTTTATTTTCCAAAAATCACGCAACACTTGAAGAAATATATCCGTGTATGTGATACATGTAACACCTCGAAATATGATCGACGGCCACTTGTAGTACCCATCCAAGAAACACCAATCCCTAACTATCCTTACCAAATCCTCCACCTAGATATTTTCCAAATAGAAACCAACTACTTCTTATCGAGTATTGATAAGTTTAGTAAGTATGGACGCATGATCCCTATCAAATCCAGACACGCCTCCCACATTGGGCAAGCAATATGGGAAACCGTTACTTCTTACATCATACCGGATTCTCTAGTGATGGATAACGAGCGAGCGTTCCAGTCGCCCGATATCAAAGGCAAATTACTCGATTTGAATATTAAAGTGTATCTTACACCTAATAGCAAATCTGAGGTAAACGGTGCCGTAGAGAGATTCCACTCTACCATCTTGGAACTTTACAGAATTCAGAAACAAATCACCCCTCACTTGCCATGTCAAAATATTATTCACATTATTGTTGAAAAATACAATAACACCATTCATTCATCCACACTCAAAACTCCAAAGGAAATCTTATTCGGGAAACAGAGGGACCCCGAGAGACAAATTGACCCAGACACGCTTGAACAAATACGCAACAAGACATATGACGAGATTATTATCAGACTCAAGGAAGCCCAGTACAAGCAACTTAAAGTAGCCAACAAAGACAGAAAACCAGCCCCTGAACTTCGAACCGGACAAGCTGTATATGTTAAAGACAAAATTATCAAGCCCAAACATAAAGCAATATTTAAAAAGACCTATGTACAAAATAGTAACGAAGTAACCTTTAGAAATGAAAATAATTCCAAGTTCCACAAATCGAATGTAAAAAATTTACTTAACTAATTGTTTGACCTTCAATTTGTTTCCAGAATCCCGGCAGCTCTAGCGAGCCTGCGTATACAGAGTCTAAACCAGGAACATGTAGCAATTGTACATTTATCTCATGCTAAGATCATAGTAGGACAGTCTAAAATTATCAGCAGAATAAACACAACCAAGTTGGAGTGGGCAGTAAATGACATCAAGACGAAACTACTCACACGCAATCACGAAGATCCCGAAATAAACGACTTACTAAGATGGAAAATGGATGAACTTGAAGTAAACCTTCACCAAATTAAACCAAAACATCAACGACAAAAACGATGGGACTCACTAGGTAGAGCTTGGAAGTGGATGTCGGGCTCACCAGACGCTGACGATTTGAACCTCATTAACTCCGGATTTAACAAAATTACTACAAACAACAACAGACAAATATCTATTAATGATGACTTATACGATGGGCTAAACAATATGACGAACACTATTAATAATTTGATTAAAGAACATGATAGGACATTTGAACTTATTCAATCTAGTAATAATCTTTTAAAAATTATCCTCAATCTAGACATCTTGAATCAAGAAATAATTAAGATTCAGAATTCTATTACACTTTCAAAGCTAGGAGTAGTTAACAATAGAATGCTTAGACCTAAAGAAACAGAGCTCATTAATCAGATCCTCAATGATCAGGGCATACCAAATGACCTCTTAAACCAAGCACTCGGTTTCGCAAGCGTCGTCGTAGGAACTGATGGCGAAACAATACTGTACATCATTAGCATTCCAAACCTTAGCAACCCATCATATCAACACCTCAAAATTGTACCAATAATAACGGATTCGCTACGCATAAAACTGGATGGTTCCGAATACTTTCATGGCAACGGTAAACTTTATCTGAAAACTGATGTTTGTCCTAGACTAGGCAATTGGAGCCTCTGCAGCCTCAGCAGTTTGAAAGACGTTACATCAGACAACTGCTTATCGAACATACTCATCGGTCAAGACGGTAGCTGTATTTACGAAACCATTGAACACTTCCAATCGGTAATCGAAATGAGCCCTACGATTATTCTTTTAAACGATGTGAACGATACTCTTTACAATAACTGTGGAATTTCTGACAGACAACTAGTAGGTTCGTTCCTAATAACGTACCAAAATTGCACCATTTCGATACATAACACGTCATTCACAAATCAAATCATGGAAACAGTCGAACATCCCGTTTTCTCACTATCAACTGGCTTGAATGTCACCAAACAACACATCATACAGCGAACCGATATTCATTCATTGAAGAGATTACACCACAGAAACCTGGAACATCTGGAGAATTTGAAGCTTGTAACAGTCACCCACCGCTGGACAATAGTTGGAGGATTCTCATTTACAACCGCTATGATTTTGTTTTTTGCCATTTACACTCTTTTAAGGCTTAGACCCCGATCTGCTACAGTCCAAATCAACCACGAAGTCAACACCGTTAAACCAGAGGAGTCCATCCAGGGGCATCCCGCCAATCCAGTTTATCAACCACCCTCGCTAAGGGCGTAACCGTCGAACCAGGAGGTTCGACATTCAGAGGGGGAGCAGTTAGCACCAAACCACGGTCGTCCACCATAAAGGAAACGCGACCCGGACAGCACACCGGTCAGTGCACCGAGTCGCGAACGTTGAGTGCTTAGGTTAGCAGAAACAGTGCGTAGGTCCAAAGGGTAGTTACTAAGTAGAACCGATCGTGTGATCGATATTAATTTTCTGTGGAAATAAAATTAGTCTTGACTCAACTGTCATGATGTGCAGTCTTTTTTAAAAACCCGAAACCCTCGGAAAGAAAATTGCTTGTACTATTCGAAATTGCGGCGACACGTGACGACACGAACCGTTTTTTATCTTAAAAATTACCAAAACTTCTAAGGTACAATATCTGAAAATTTGAAGTTTTGTGACATATTAATTTTGCACCATACGTGCATTCAAACAGTCCAATAACAAGCTTTCATATGCTGGATAACTTAAAACATATATTCCATTCCCAAAATATTATTATTTTACTTTTTTCGAATAATTAATTTTTCAATTTTTTTACTTAGGCCACTTTGGCAGTGAAAATGTCATTGAAATACAATAGCTGGTATGCTTTTAATTAAGAATCATAAAAGTACAATACATTAACTTTGTTATAAGGTGAAATAAAGTTTAAAAATATCAATTTCGTTTTTTGAGAGTTTTGGCCGCCCCTTTGTATGGAGCCCGACCAATGTGCGTTAATCTAAAATATAGCATGCCCGAGGCACGACAATTCATTTATAATGAAAGATGCAAAACTGGGTTCACAAGGTAACCTATACAGAAGTTACCCTACGAAAATGAAGTTTTCGAAGTAGAGCCGCTTGAGCTACGCACGCTTTTTACGCTGAAAATTGATTTGAGGTTTCCTAGCCGTAGCCACTACCCAAACTAGACAGGATTACACTCTTCACAATCACAACACAAAAAGGAAACATCAACGACAAACCAAATCGGTGTCAATTGAAAAACTCCAATGCCGAAAACGCATTAAGCGAAACCATGAAGGTAGTAATGTAAACTAATTTACAACATTTGAATAATCCCACCCTTATTTAGCCTCAAATTTGAGATTTAAGAAGGGCACCTGATTATCTCGGAGAAACGCAAGGTCCACTGCACTATTCCTCCGGTTATCGCAGTAAGGGCGTAATACTGTGGAGGACGCCCTAATTCTCCACAGGCTCCGTTTGTGGTAAGGTCTTTATTAGACCCTCCTAACCATTCATTCATTGGCACGGTAAGCATAAAGCCGCACAACACCATGAATTAGGGGTCGCCTGTTTAGTGAACTCTTACCACTGGATCAGGCGGTCCGTAGTGTTATTCTTAGCCAATTGGAACAACCGCTACCGACACTACACAGCTATCTAGGCTGATTGGGAAAAGAAGTTAAAATTGATGGTTAACTCCCAAACGAGCCCGAACAGCCACCAAAAAGAGCAAAGAGCGAAAAGATACTCTACTAGACCGACCGGGATTCGAACTCGTCATCTCCAGCATGCATGCTCATGGTCATTAGTACCCAATTTATGGGAGTGCCCATAGAACACTAAATTTATCTTTCTAATTACGCGGGTATAACGACTGAAAGAAAAAGGAAACATTAAGAACGTAGGGTATCGCGCCACTTGGGCGGTGGCTTCTATATTCGTCTGTTTGCCACTATAACTCAGTCAATCTTGAACCAATTGACTTGAAATGTTGTACACGGGTAGATACTATACCTATCTCACCACATTCCAAAAGTTGTGCCAATTGGTTCAAATTTGACTGAGTTATAGTGGAAAACATACGAATATAGAACCACCGCCCAAGTGGCGCGATTCCCTAAAACAGATTTGATTTTAATTTATGCAGCATGCAAGAAAAGTTCCAGCCCACCAACGTTGGATAGTTCGAAACTCCCCCGAACCTTCATATCGATAGCTCGCTCCCGTCTTCCACTATAGTTGGAAATAGTGCTCTCATTTAGTTCGAACTTTTTTTTGCCTGGTCCTTCCCAAATACATGTACATAATTCAGTCTGGTTACCAGATTTTCGATCGTCTCCCCTCACAAACACGGAATGGGTGCCACAACGGAACCGGTACCCGGTTAGAGCGCCGCACAAGGGATATGTGGAAACAAAGTAGCGAAAACTGTCATTTAAGTTGTCTGGCTGACAGTTTTTGCACACTGCCACTTCTCCTTCATTACCGCTGATCCTGGCTGCTGCTGCACCGAAGTCATCTGTGCAGCAGTCTGTGTCTGGTCTGTTCTGATCTGGTGCAGAAGAATCTCAAGGTGTTCGCGGAATTGTGGGTTAGAGGGATAGCCATCAGCTCGCTCATCCGATGATGCTAAAGTTCTTTGTGTGCTAGAATTGGAACGGTTTTAAACTGGATAATTTCGAGATAATGGAGCTGTCTCGTTTCGAAGTTGTTATTAATTGATGCAGATTTCATGGAGCTTTTAGGGACTTTTAGAACTTTTACTTTGAAGCGTGTTTTGGTTCGATGAAATCTACTTGCATTGTACTCTTCTTTGATATTTACATATGTCTGTTTCCTATTCTTCATGATGTAAAGTCTCCACAGATACAGGGCCTACATTTCAACTATATGGACTCTTAAGCCGATACAAATCGTAAATAGTTATGCGTGATCTAGAGGATTAAATTCAAGACTCCAAGACACATCTGAAAACCTTAATTGATGTATCATTTTCATTTTAATTAATACTGTACTGAAACATTGTAATTCTCATGTACTACTTAGGTAGGAGTCCCGAGTTCGAGTCTGATCGAAAGGACGAGTAACTCAATCGCAAATTTCACCTCAATTTGCTCGTTTCACACTCACGCCAGTATATGTGAAGTCTAGCTTATGGAATTAACTAAAACTCCCACTTTGGTTTAGCCACGAACATCGATAATAATTATTGATCGATTAATTAACACACGCAGATTTTCACAACTTTCATTAGAGATGATGCTTCCTCATTTTTAGGGTGATTTTATTTTTCCCGTACATACTTTAGTATTTCTACATTTACGTAAACTAACATAAAAATAACATTATTTGTCTTTCTTTTTTCATTTCAGGTACTTACATGACTAATGAGTATAAAAATCGTATAGAAGCCATAAGTTAAGTAAATATCTAATAAGTTGTTAAAATGGAATATGTTAATTTTATTTAGTACATTCGATTGTCATACGAAATTGCTCCCTTAATGCGGTGTATCAAAAAGAATGAATGGGATTACCAGAAATAGGTTTTAAATACACTCTCAGTGTCGTTGAAATTAACCGAAGTAGATGGCATCATGTTCTTCTCTAAATCAATGCAGCTAAGCTGAATTTTGCAACAACCACCTTATGTTCCTAACAAAACTATTTGGGTGTTCAAGGCTACTACTCCTCTGCAGCAAACAGCATATTTTTGCATGGTTTAATAATTGGGTTCTAATTAACAACTTAAAGCATTACACTTCTGCTGGTCCGTGCCATGAAAATCATTCAGGGGCTGTCTAGATATTCCAAAACACGCCCCATCCCCCCCACCGCGTGTTCTATTGTTCCCACCATTTTTTTTCAAAGTTATAGAGTCCATGGTCTTCAACTGAACCCCTTCTCCCAGCAATGACCACGTAGTTTATGGACGGCCCCTAAACTGCTTTAATATGTCGAATATATTGAACGGCACGAAAACGATATGGTCGGATGTAAAACTGGCCTAATCGTTATTTAGGTGAAGCTATCTTAAGGTATACCATGTGGTAGGCACAAAAATACTCTATGTCAAAGAGAATCGAAGAAATTTCCATTACAAAAAGATTCTGAACCGATCGGGAATCGGACCGGTCATCGTGTCATTATGTTATCCGGTCATTCTCA
This sequence comes from Aedes albopictus, assembly GCF_035046485.1. Classification (NCBI taxonomy): domain Eukaryota; kingdom Metazoa; phylum Arthropoda; class Insecta; order Diptera; family Culicidae; genus Aedes; species Aedes albopictus. Next base: position 104,468,549 of record NC_085136.1, read on the forward strand.
ATACCTACGCATTTACAGCCGTGGCTATATGGGCCATCCAAGTTTTGCTGTAATACCTGAAACATTTAATCAGAGATTGGTATTGGTATGATATTTTTCTGTAAGCCTACAAAGAGTGTAACTAATGTTACACTAATGTTCAGACTCGAATGACTCGTGAGGTTAGAGCATCTAAATCGAATATTATTCGCAAACATTTTAAATAACAACTTATTTGAACCATACCCACTCAGCGTCCTATAAATAGGACAGTTTTTTTTATTTGAATATCTGCATAATTAGGCAAGATTTTATGCTTCAGAGAAGATGTTCTCCACGTCCATATCTTGTTCATAGTGCACAATATCGTTTGTGATTGGTTCACTAGGTGGCGCAAACGATGCTGCAAAGAATACATATTGTCACTATCTATGAGTTTCATTTCAAATGCGAAAGAAGTTTATTTCCCAGGAATTTTATGCATGTTCCGGCACAGCTCTGGAATTCGTAAAGTAATTTCAATCATATTTGGCATACACATTCCTTAGGATGTGGAAGTGATTGTAAGGGTATTGAAATTCAAGATGGTGGCTTAGGTTCGAAGATGGCAGCCAAAACGCCAAAAATGTATTCTATTTAACGACAATGCTGCTTCGCATAGTATACAATATGGGTGGGTATCTATCGATCGGGCTTCATAAGTAGAACTCAAAAATGAATATCTGGCGCCATTTTGAAATCCTAGATGGCGGATCATATCCAACATGGCAGCCACGGAATGCTAGTTTGAACTATAATACCATGTAAAAATTGATATTTAATATTCTTCTCTGCATTCTTCAGGGATTCGTTCTGGAACTCCTTCCGGAATTCCTCTCAAAAAAATATGAAAAATATATATTTTTGCCGAGTTTTTTTTCAAGCGATCCTAGATTGTTTAGGTATTCGTACCGGAGTTTCTGATGGGATTCTTTCAAAAGTTCTTCCGATTTTTTTGTTCAGTGATTTATTCAATTTTAGAGAACGCTTCGGTCGTGTGACATCCCTATCAGGAAACGTGGTGCATCAGAATTAAGCGGATACAGAAACGATTCATTCGCTTTTCGCTTCCTGGTGGATGCCGCCTACTGGGACTGGAAACGCTGCATCGACGACGGCAAATACAGCAACCGTTGCTAATTGCAAAACTTCTAATTGGCGAAACCGATGCTTCGGACCTGCTATCTTTGCTGAATATGCATGACCAACACATCGTTAATCATGGCAACCTCGGATTAATGTCCAACTACCATGGCAAATATTTGTCATTATGACAAACAGTCACGCAGAAAAAAACATGGTAAAATCAAATAAATTGTCAATTTGTTCTGGCAACAAAAATAACACTGTTTGGAGCAAATCGAACGTCACATTTGAAGCAAATTCAATCCATTTTTGAAACAAACATGCATCTTCTGACAGGTTATGTTAGAAACAAATGTAAAAATCTTTAATTTTTGTAGCAGGTCGGCCCTACGGAAATATTTGTTTTACAATTAAATTTACAGTCATTTCTTTCTCTAGGAAAACCCACTTCCCGCGTGGCACTTTCAATGCCAACATCATGTAGATAACATACGTTCCCGAAATCAATGGGATTTCGTGAAAACTTTTGGTGAAACTTGACTTTTTTTGCAACAGAAAATCTTGTTTGGTGGTGCAGCTGGAACTTGAGAGTTTTGTTTATGTTCTCGACAGCGGAACGGGGGGCTCTTCAATGGGTATTGTAGAAATCAATATGTAATTGAGTTAGTTTTAAAAATTAATATTTTAGTAATAAATATTGTATGAGTTTACCGAATAAACATGAATATTTTTGTTTTAAACGAACGAAATTTGTCTCCGTGGTCAAATGGCCCCTTAAGATAACTTCGCGATACTACGTTGCTGCAATCGCATTTCCATCACACTGTGTATGGTTACTATGAATCTATTTTTGCGTGTATTGGTGCGTTTACATCAGTCGAGGAGCTTTTTGAGCTCAATGAACCTTTAGGGCGTTTTGCAAATATAATTACTATCTGTGTCAAACTAAATAGTGTAGAATATGTTAATCAATAACTAGCTGTCCCGGCAAACTTTGTGTTGCCATGTTGTGGTGGTTTGACAATTGTTAAGGTCTTGCAACATGGCACTAGATTGGTTTCATTCCGATGGTGTTGATTTTCTTTCCCGGTCATAAAAATCATCATTTTCTAAATTTACTTATTTTTTAGTTCATTTTCGTAACCTATTGTACATATAAACACAGCCACCACGAATACTAACCGAACCGTGCAAGAATCTTGCCTATAGGTTCATCCGTTCTTGAGTTTTGTTGCCTCAAAGGAACTTCAAACTCATTTTTATATAGGGTAAATCGCCAATTGTTGCACGGCTAAAAATTCGCCAATTATTGCACACCCCATAAGAAAAGCATGGAGTGTGCAACAATAGGCGGGTTTTTAGCCGTGCAACAATTGGCAAATTACCCTATATAGATACAAAATTGTCAGATGGATTTTTTAAAATACTGGTGGAATTCTTTCAGGTACACGTGCCGGAATCCCTGCTGGCTTCTGGGGAATTTTTTGGGCATTCCTCTCGGGATTCATACAATAATTCCTGCTGGATATTCTTCAGTGATTATTTCAGGGATTTCTACCAATTTTTTCGCGGAGATTCCTCTCAGTAATCTACCAGAATTACTTTAGGAAATCCTCCCGGGATTCCTTCAGGGATTTCTACCGGGATTATTTTAGAAAATCTTGAAAGGTTCCTTTCAAGTGATCTAGTCGGCATTCCTTCAGGGTTACTGGTGGAGTTCCATCAAAGATCCCTTCCGGGAATTCGTAACGGATTCCTTTAGGAGTTTTGCTAGGATTGCTCCAGGGAGTCCTTGTATTCTTGCAAAGATTCCTGTGAATCTTAAGAATCTTGCGAGATTCTTTGAGGTATTCGTGTCATTATTCCTGACAGGGTTCCACCAAAGATTCTTCCCGTTTTCAGATATTCATCCCGGTATCTCCTCAATTATTCTTCCAGGGAGTCCTGCCGAGCTTCCAGCCGGGATTACTTCCGTAATTTCTTCAAGAAACCTATCAGGAATTATGTTCGGGGATTCTTTTGAGACATTCAAGGATTCCCTCCGAGCGTGAATTACAGCAAATGAGAGTGATAGAGTAAAGGAAAAAATGGAGAAATAAGGAGAACTATGCTTTTTTATGCTCTTAGTTATCTTTAGTAAACCATGATGTCATGTGACAGTTTTTTTTTTCTTCAGTAGTTATCCTCTCTTTCACTAATTATAGATACATTGTATCTATACGGATCAGAACACAATGATAGTATAATGTTAACGGGTTAATGCATATGAGGCTTTCCACGAAACAGCACGAAAAAATACATTTTTTTTAATTTTGAATTTTTGATTTGCATAAAATTTTGCACAGCTGTTCTAATCAATATAAATAACCATTTTTTCATATTAAAACTTTTTATTGAATCTCGACTTACTTTCAAATAGGGCCTATGAAAAAATGGAACACATGCAAATGAAAAATCATATCTCTGAAACTGCTTATTTGATCGGAAAACTGTCTTCGGCAAAGTTGTAGATTAATAAATGGTGGCTCTCAGAAAAATACACATTGAAACATTTATTTAGTTTTTCTTCTAAAAAACTGAATTTTGTTACTAAAAATTAAATATCTCAAAAAGCTATTTTTTTACCTTCGTGATATTTTGTGAGAATAAAGTTCATTCTGTTAGCTACCATCTGTAGAAATTTCATAATGGTAAAACAATGTACAAAAAAGTTATGGCACTTTGAACATTTTCGGTTGTGTGTTTTTAGAGTGTATGACGAATTCACGCAAACTCGCCGTAGGGGTTTGGCAAAACTGTCTCAGAATCCGATGAAATTTCTTAGCTTTAAAGACTATGTATTTCAAAGCAAGGTTGCATACGTTGTTTTTTTATTTATCTAGACTAATATTTGAAAAGGGATAAAGTATTTGACCGTTTTTTACTCAATATAACTTAAACATGACATTACCTACAAAAAAGTTATGTATGGGTGACTTTTAGATAATCATGTGAACTTTCATATCATTGAAAAATGTCAATACGCTTTAAAAGTCAAAAAAATGCAAATAAGAAAAATTATTTCAATTTGCAAAACATGATATTTTTGTAATTATTGAAAATTTTACCATATATCGCAAGATGGGCACTTTTGAAGAAAAGCATTTCTGAGGTACCGTGATTTCGGATAAAATTGATCAGTGAGGTGAAATTGATCGACGTGATGGTCATTTTCATTTGTTAAAAATATTGCTTTAAACTTAAAAGAATTTGTAGAAAATGACCATCATCCGGCTAAAGGATTATTGAATGATGAGTTACATGTTTTACAGTCAATTAGTCACATATTTTTTTAAATTCAATATTTTCCGTAATTGCGTGTTTGGCACCCTTTCAAACTTTTGTTACCATGACTGTATCGCACATGTAATGAATATTCGAATGGATGCTTTTAGCTGCCAAGTATTTGCTAAACACGATCTCATTATCAAAAATTTTATAAATATTCAAATTTATACATAAAATTGCACTTTTCCGGAAGTAATCACTTTTTCAGTATAAAAAGTGCATACTTTAAGGCGTTTTCATGAAATTTATTAAATTTAAAACTTGAATAATTAAAAATTGACAAAACTCGTTAAAGTTTTGGGCAGCATTTCGCATTCTGGGGTTGATAATTCAGGTGGAAAACATATTTTTGGCACATGCAAAGGTATTTCATTTACTGATCAATTTCATCCCGAAAGCAAAATTATTGATTTTTTATTTTAAATGATATTTATACCTATTGCAATAAAATGATTTGTAGTAAAAGTTTCAATCTAGTGACTGATGAGAATCGTGGTCGTACTTGTTTATTGCTTTGAGTTTGACTTTCTTTGGGTGATCGACTGTACGTTGGATGATATCTTTAATTTGCATTTCAGTCTAATTTGGTCAATCAAAAAGAACTATATGTTTTCTTAACCCGACGTTTCGGTCCTTATTGGACCTTTTTCAAGGATTCTGTAATGTTTGAATTTGACCATATCGCTGCATTTGAAATCACGGTAGCATTAGTAGAACGTTTTTGACAGCTCCTCCCCTCTTGAAGTATATTCTCCCATACCTAATAGAAGGCTCCTAGCAATATCATAAACTTCCCCTAAAATGCTACGTCTTTAATGGACGGTTCCTAATAGAGGTGGGCAAAACGGCTCACTTCAGTGATCGGATCCGAACCGTATCTATGACATTAGTGAACCGGATCTTTTGAGCAGATCAGCGGCTCAGTTATGGAATGAATGATCTTGCTGCACCGAACGAAATGGGATTGCTTGCTTCCAATTTATTCTCTCACACACAGCAAGCGACACTCATTCTCTTGATCTGCTTTAACATACCCGCACATACCCGTATTATCTCTCTTCCAGCGCCGCAGCAGCAAACAACATACTGGATACTGCTGAAGAACCGAACGAGTAATAATGTGTGAGTTCGTGTTCGAGTTCGGATTGTTTGGATCAGACTGCCGGTACTGCTCTCCCGCTAGAGCTGAGAGCGAGAGATCGTTTTCGTTGTTTTGCGGCTGCCTGGCCAGGGGGAGGGAACTGGACCACCGCTGTTGGTTGTGTGTGCTTGACGCATTTCGTAGAGCTGTGTTTTGAAAATGAACCAGAGCAAAACAAAGAGATCCTATCGGTTCTTTTAGGCTCTTTCTCACAGACGCATGTAAACTAGTGACCCGGCTCTCTCTGTAAAAGATCCACGGTTCACTCACTCACCTTACTGATACGAATCTTTTGAACAGGTCCGGATCTGATTGCCCATCTCTAGTTCCTAACAACAAATACTTCATGTCATCATTTTCTCGTGTTTCTCTTCGGTAGAAAACAAAAGTTTTTATCCAGGGCGTTTTTACAGATATTTTCATATATTAAATTAAACATAGCTCCACATGTTTGATTCACAAGTCTATCTAATGCAAAGTATTTATTTTATTCTCTTATAAATAAGAAAACTTTTAAGTTGAAATTCGACTTCTGGTTGATGTTCTGAATTTCTGTGTAACAGATCTGGTGTTCTGGTTCAAAAGAGAATCCTAAAATATACTCTTTGTATTGGATAGATTTATAATTGAAACACGTAAAGCTATGTTCAATATCAATATGTGAAAATCCACGTATAAAAATACCCAAAAAATGGTTTTACTTAAAAAAAAAACATTTTGTGTTGGGTTAGATTTAGATAATAGCAATTTAATTACTTTGATCCATTTTGAATTCTATTCTTAATGAATGGTGTGGGGTTTGGTTCTCCGAAATAGGATTAATTTGATTTCGCAAATGGGCATGTATTCCAAATTGACTTCAATTTATTTTTTAACTTTTTTTAGCGTGATCGTTTTTTCAATATTTCAATTTTTACTTGAAAGTTCACACAAATACCTTAAAGTCACACATACCACACTTTTTTGTAGGTCATGTTATTTTTAAGTTATATTGGTATGAAAAAATAGTCAAAAACTTAAGCCCTTTTCAAATATTAGTGTAGATAAATTTAAAAAAACAACAAAGTATGCAACGTTGCTTTAAAGTACATAGTCTTCATACCTACACAATTCCATTGAAATCTGAGAGGGTGTTGCCAACCCCAAAATCTAGTTTGCGGGAAATTCGTCATGCACTCTAAAAAAACACGCAACCAAAAATGTTCAAAGTGCCGTAACTTTTTTGTACATTTTTTTACCACTATAAAAATTTTACAGATGGTAGCTAACAGAATGAACTTTATTCTCACAAAAAAAACACGAAGGTAAAAAAAATAGCTTTTTGAGATATTTAATTTTTAGTAACAAAATTCAGTTTTTTCAGAAGAAAAACTAAATAAATTTTTCAATGTGTATTTTTCTGAAAGCCGCCATATATTATTCTACAACTTTGCTGAAGACACCTTTCCGATCGAACAAGCCGTTTCCGTGTTATAATTTTTTATTTGCTTGTGTTCCATTTTTCCATAGGCCCTATTTGAAAGTAAGTCGAGACAAAATATGAACTTTTGATATGAAAAAATGGTTTCTCACATGAAAAGGAATAGTATACAAAAATATCAAGTAGATTAAAAACATCGATTAAAATGGATTCGTGCTGGTCCGTGGAAAGCCTCATATAGGCTTCTCTTTTGAGATACCTTGTACAGTATGCGGCAGGAAAAAATGCGAAAGTGTTTTTCAACTTCAAACCTTATTTTCGTCCATTTGACATTAACCAATCTATGTTTCAACGTTCCATGATCTATAATAGGCTAGTTTTCTGAAAAGTTAATTAAAAAATTTCCTATTTTGGTCACTAACCTTTACAGGGCGGCGCCTGAAGATGAAGACAACCAGAATTTTCAAACCGCAAAAAATCGCACAGGTCGCTAAATTTCGCATCTGATAAAACAAAATTTTTGATTTTCTCTACAATATCATCAAATATATGTACTTATTTCATCTGGTATGTGAAACTACATGGATCTGGATCAGTGTGGTCTGGTTGTTCATCGAATTTGACCTAATTTTGTTACTGTTATAGTCATTTTGTTTAATGACCATTGGGCGCGCAGTTTATTGATATCGGCTTATTAGGCCTGCATTATCACATGTTAAACATCAAATATGTTCATTTTTATTTTTCAGTGCTAGAATATAGACATTGACTGATACACTGTCATGAAAAAATACACATATACATCCTATATTTAGCGTGTAATAGTGTCTTGAACTTTTCGCATTTTTTCCTGCCGCACCCTGTACTTGGGTTACTTGGGTATTATGTGGCTCATCACCCGACTAGAAAATTGAATCAAGTTTATTTCATATTGTGTTATGATGTTATAATATTTTTCTATATCTTATTACCTATGTTACAAACTAGATGCAGGATGATGTTAAAATAACTAAAATAGTAACAAAAGTGCACTGGTCTAATCAAGATTAACCTATTATGTTATAATCAGATTAAAATTATAACAAAATGTGATATGAATTTTAGGCTCAAGATTGCTAGTTTCTATCACAATTTGATACAATTTCGTAACATTATTTTCCAAATGTCGAAGACTTAAAACTAAATTATACATAACACAAAAAGTTATCAAACAACATTTTTAGCATAATGCCATTGAGTTACATTATTTTGAAACACCAAGGATGTTGATACTTATAATCATGGTTTGTTAGGATTATGTTATATTTTTGTTACAGTTCTCTAATAATAGCATGAACTTAGTAGTTTGGGTTGATCTTGAGTACGGCTTCTTTTGATTTAATGGCGTTTGAAAAATAATCGAATTATTATTTCAGCCTTTTGTAATTTCTGTTTATGCTTTTCAGTCTCTTCCCGACTAGAAAATTATATCAAGTTTATATCATATTGTGTTATGATGTTATAATATTTTTCTATAACTTAATATGTTATAAACTAGATGCAGGATGATGTTCTTTTTCTTCTTCTTTATGGCTCTATGTCTCCACTGGGGCTTGGCCTGCCTCGCTTCAACTTAGTGTTCTTTGAGCACTTCCATTCCACAGTTATTAATTGAAGAGCTCTCTTTGCCTGCCATTGCATGAATTTGTACATTGTAAGGCAAGGACAATGATACACTATGCCCAGGGAGTCGAGAAAATTTTCCCGACCGGAACGGGAATCGAACCCGCCGTCTCTGGATTGGCGATCCATAGCATTAACCACTAGGCAAACTGGAGACCCCAATTGTCGCAATATGTTTACAATAAGAGATTGTGGTGCTGAGGAAACTTGCAGATGTAAACGAAAACGTTTATCATTCTAGCGCAGTAAATCCGCAAAGTTCACCTTATCAGCCTTTGCCAATCAAGTAATTAGGATGTGATATAGCATAGTCAAGTGACAGATTCTTCGACAATAGTTTCAAACGGGTTTTAACACCGAGTATCCAAAATATATACTTAAGAGGGTCCAAAATGTATTGGGGTGTCCAAAAACTGATGCTTCAAAAATCAGTTATTTTCATCAAATTTTCAGCCATTAATGACCGTATGGGTATTTTCAACAGACAGTGGAGGGTTTTACGATCATATTAACATCATCATTATGTTTAATACCATCGTGTGGGCCAAAATTCCGCACGTTTAGAATACCACGGGAATACATATGAGGGGCCCAGAAACAAAGGGGTGTAAGTGACCATTTCGTCGATTTTGAGCTGAGCATATCATAAAATTCTGAAGATTTCAAGCTTTAAGGAACTTTTTTAACCTTCCAGGACGCGCGCCATCAAGCAACCGAAACTGCACCGCGCTCGCACTGTATACGAAAAGCGAGGTTTTTTGGTAGTGTTGCACTTTTTACAACAGCGCGCGCGCTGAAGGGTTAAGATTGTTTTTACGATGTTTGGAAAAAATACAATATATCAGAGAAAATTTGGTTGATTTTGAAACTCCATACATTTTGTATGGGATGAAAAATTGGTCAAACACTTTAAACCTCATTTACTCGAAAGTGGGTTTTTGTCACTTACACCCCTTTGCTTCTAACCCCCTCATATTGTGTGCTAAACTCCTAGAATACATAATTCTAATATATGTACTTTGCATCGACCGTCGGATTCTCTCTGACTTGAATCCGTGGGATCGATGGACCAATGTGACCCTTTAGGCCCAATGTCACCCTAAGCGACGGTACCCTCTGAAACTGTTTGATTTTAACTTAAATACAAATTAATATCCTCTAGGGGTCCAAAATTCGACCGTTACCCTACATACTATGTACCAATAGGTGAATCGACTTCCATCCCGGGTGCTACTACACCCGCTTGAGAATGTGCCATTTTTCTTTGTGCTGATTGTGTGACTGCTGGAGCTGCTGCAAAACGCGTAACGATGTTGTTGGAAATCAAACCTTGGAAGGAAAAAAAAATCAAAACCCAGCTGCAGCCTGCAGCAGCCAGCACCACCGTCAGTAAGATGTGCAAGAATTTGCTGTCTGGGTCCCAAACCACGCCAAAAGAACAACGCGACGACGCGGTGAGAACTGTAAGTTCGTTCTCGTCGAATAATAATATCAAATTCATCCCATTCGAGGATGCAAGGACCGGCGACTGATGATGGCAATGAATGGCAAGATGACGACGACGACGTCAAACGGACAGAGGCACAGACGGGACGGGTGTGCGATGATGCTTTAAATGGATGCATCTGTCTGGTCTGGGATGTCTGCTAGCGGTCTGCTGCTGTCTGATTAGACAAAGAACGTCTCGGGGTCCACCCGTCGCCGCGTCGGGGTGGAGATGGTGCTGGAGACTGTCTGCAGTCAGGAGGTGGTGGATCCCCTTTCGGGGATTAGAAATTGATGCACTTAACCTCGAATTGACAGCGTGACAAGTTATGCCGGTGCAAGGCTAGACCGTATGATTTCATACATTGTAGTCTGCAAGGACAAGGACACGTCTGATTAGATGCCAAGCTAGCGGAGTCACGTCCTTTTCTGTGAAGCGGAAAGTGCATGCGAATAGATGACGCAAGCCATTTTCTTCATCGAGATCCAAATTTATGATGCGACCTAGAAAGCAGAAGTAGCTTCCATCTATACAATTCAAATGAATGTTTCTAAGATTCTCATGTGACATAAGCTTTTGGAGGATTCTACAAAATATCTTTCTAAGGCATCCTTACATGATTCTCATAGATCGAACTTCCCGAAATGTTCTCGATTCTCCGGGAAATTTTCAAAGGACTCTCCAGGAAATCCTCGGAGGAGTCTCCTGAAAATTTTCGATTCTCCGGGAGATCCTGGAAGGATTCCCTGGGAGATCCTGGAAGGATTCTCCGGGACCTCCTGAAGGATTCTCCGGGAGATCCTGGAAGGATTCTACAGTAAATTTTCGATGGATTCTCCGGGGAACCCTCGAAGGATTCTCCGGGAAATCTACCCAGGATTATCCGAAAGATCATCGAAAAATTTTCCGAGGAATCCTCGAAGGATTCTCCGAGAATTACTCCAAGGATTCTCCGGGAAATCCTGGAAGGATTCTCCGGGAGATCCTGGAAGGTTTCTCCGGCAGATCCTGGAAGGATTCTCTAGAAATCCTAGAAGGATTCTCTAGGACATGCAGCAAGGTTTCTCCGGCAAATCCTGCAAGAATTCTCCAGGAATTCCTGGTAGGATTCTCTGGGAGATCCTGGTAGGATTCTACGGAAAATTTTCGATGGATTCTCCGGGGAACCCTCGAAGGGTTCTCCGGGAAATCCACCCAGGATTATCCGGAACATCATCGAAGAATTTTCCGAGGAATCCTCGAACGATTCTCCGGGAATTCCTCCAAGGATTCTCCGGGAGATCCTGGAAGGATTCTCCGGGAGATCCTGGAAGGATTCTCCGGGAGATCCTGGAAGGATTCTCCGGGAGATCCTGGAAGGATTCTCCGGGGCGATCCTGGAAGGATTCTCCGGGGCGATCCTGGAAGGATTCTCCGGGGCGATCCTGGAAGGATTCTCCGGGGCGATCCTGGAAGGATTCTCCGGGGCGATCCTGGAAGGATTCTCCGGAAAATTCATGAAGGATTCTTCGGGAAATCCTCGAAGCTCCGAGAAATCCTGGAAGTATTTTCCGGGAAAACGTGGAAGGATCTCCGGGAAATACTTGAAGAATTTTCCGGGAAATTTTAATTTGCTTCAAAATAACATCTGGTTTAAAATTGCCAGTAAAATGTATATTTTTGCGCTGCAATTTATGAGCTTTCAATTATTTTGAATTGCAGATAAAACTTCACAAAGCCATTTATTCGTAACCGTGGGAAATCACACAGTTCTCACCAAAAACCCAATATAACTGAAAGTCATAATTTAGCACCCTGTACATTATGAGAGCGAACTACCTATCAAAAAGGACCCTACCAACCGACCTTGCTGTACCGTTCGATTTCAATAAGAGGGTTCCCCTCTGCATCCCATGCCGGCGAAGGGAACCAACATTGAATCCTGCCATATCGTTTTAATTCCGCATTTGCCCCTACAGGCATAGGGTACCAAATTGAGGAGGAAGGAAAAAAACAGACCGCTAGAAGGTCACCAGTCGATAATTGTCGAATTTGAATTTTAACGGAACCTTATGACGCCGCCGCCGGTTCATGGGGCCAACCTCTTAGGACCACTTGCTTCTTCTTGCCGTTGTTACCATCGCCGGTTTCTATTGAAAAACGAAAGGTTTTTTATTTGATAATTCTCTTCTGCATAATGAATCCTTTTTGGCTACTGTTCCTGCTGAGACTGAGAGCGCAGCAGTGGCCCCCGGTTGCCGATGGATTGCTGCATATTAGCGGCGAGGGGGCAGCTTTTTCTTCCTTGCCTGTTTTGCTGAACTCATTATTGAACAAAGGGTATCTACCAGCCGAAATCGAGACTGTTTTCTACCTGGAAACGGGTCCACCGTCGTCGTCGACCAATCTTAGGAGGTTGAGGTTGCAGATGCAACTCAATCCTATATGGAGAATGCACTGTGGGCCAGAAGACAGAAAATTGTGTCCATAAACCACAAGTGGTTTTCAACGGTTTATGTACACATGTACGACAAGCAATACGTAAAAATGGGATTACAAAAAGTTCAACAATTATTGTTCCATGAAGATTTCTTCGTTTTTCTTTCCTCACGATCTCTTTCCATTATGTTATGTCCTTTGGACATTTTTGTCACATGTTTTATAAGACAAAATGTCAAAAGAACAAAAAGTAACAATTATTTCAAAATTAAATAAAAAAAACATCAATTGCGACTTCTTACTTTTCGACTTTTTTTACATTTCGACGTGCTTAATTATGACTTTTTGCTTGTGAACCAATATTGCAAAAGTAAGATATACAAAGAAAATTCGATAGTTTTATACTTTTTTTTCCTAAACTATTTTTGCGAAATTCTGCCTTTCGATCTTTTGTCCTTTGGAACACCTCAAAAATGCCACGAAATTTCCACATCTGTGCCACAGTGTACCGTGACGATCCGCCAGACTATTTGTGCAGACATCCTCGATAAATCAATAAATACACACACGCTTTGCTTTGCTTAGCCGGCTTTAGGGTTGCTTCCAGTCAGCCAGTCACAACCAACTAGGTAGTAGGTACTGTCGAGCGATGACAATCCAGACGATAGCAAACACAAAAAAAAAAACACATCTAAAACGGACCTCCAACTGAATTGATATCGATTGAGGTGCAAGAGCAGTAACAAACGCTTTAACGTGGAAATTTTTGTTGCGCAGGATTGGTCGTAAAAGTGGAATTTGTAGGATATTGCACAATTTTACAACCTTTTGCAACAAAATTGCAACGGTTAACTCGCGAGAGCTGTGAGAACACGAGAAGACCATCTCAGATTACACAGCGCAACATTTTTTTGTCTCAAGAGCAAACTTATGTGTCGCTGACAGATTTTGGACCGCTGAATCCAAATCCGGGCTCAGATTCGCTCCTGCACGTCTCAAATTCGGGCTATACCTCAATTTTTGGGGCAAAATATGCAATTTTGGGCTTTTTTGATTGCAAGCCATTTAGCATGGAAATATTTTTTTAAGCAATCAAAGGGTAAATTGGCCAATCAACGTCTAAATTAACGACTCATGCAAAATATTTCGTTTTACCATATCAAATTTTATGCAAAGTTCGTCACTTCATGTGGCGGCCAAATTTTTCATTAATTTTGTTTTATTTTAATTAAATTCTCCTGTATTTTTGTACAGTTCACCACCTTACGGTGCTGGCCACACTGATTTGATCCGTAATAAAGCGTCAGTAGTTTGTGCGGTCCGTCACTGTTAGTGTCGGCACAAAGTTTTGTTTCAATATAGGCGTTTAATTTAGAGGTTTCCTGGAGTACTTACATGCTACTCCTATACTTAATTTCTTTTACAGATTTCTGCACGAGTTCTATCGCTCTAGGGATATCTATGGGTATCCTTCTAAGAGTTCCTTTAAGGGATTTCCCAGGAACTCCTTGTTCTGCCTGTGGATTCTAAGCAGGTTCCCACTGGAGATTCCTCCAGCAATTCCCTCTCGGGATTTCTCCAACAATTCTTTCTGGGGATTCATGCAGGAGTTCCTCCTGGGAATTCCTCCACGAGTTCATATTGGAGAATTCAACGGAAGTTCTTTGTGGGAGTTCCCATTAGTTTGCTCTAGGGATTTTACCAGAAGTTCCCTCTGCAGATTCCTCCAGGAATTCTCTCTGGGAATTCTAGCAGTAATTCCCTCCGAAGAATGCGCCAGGAATTTCCTCTGAGGTTTCTGCCGGAAATTACGTCTGGAGATTACGTCAAGATTTCTACTTGGAAATTTCAATAGGAATTCGCTTTTGATATTTCACAAGGAATTTCCTTTGGAAATTCCTCCAGGAGTTCCTTTTTGGGATTTCCTAGATGTGCCTCCAGTATTCCTAGGATATCCATTTGGGGGTCCCTTTTGGACTTTCTCTGCAAGTAATCGATACCACAAAAGTTCAACTCACTGGACGCAGTGGTTCAACTCCCCCCAACATACAAATTTCTGGGAGATACTTCAAAAGGAATCACTGATAGAATCCCCAGAGGGGATTCCTCGAGCAATCTCCAGAACAAACTTCAGGAGAAAGCCTCAGATGGAACCCTCGAAAAAAATATCCTAGTAAAATTCCTGGGGAATCCTCTAAAGAAACTCCTGAAAAGATCACCAGAAAGAACTCGAAGAATAATTTCTACACTGCCATTCTACGCATAACTGTCCCATGTTGTATGAGAATCCCTATGCACATGGGACATTTGGGCGTAGAACGGCAGCACAGTAACGCTAGAATAGACACGTGGAAGAATTCCCAGAGGGTAAAGGAATTCCCGAAATGGAACTTCTGAAAGTATCCTCAGATGGAACTCCTAGAGGAATCTCCAAGAGGAAATCCCTGAAGAACTCGTGGGCGAATCCCCAAAGGCAAATCCTTCAAATTTCCCCAAAAAGAATCCCTGAAGAAATCGCCAGAGGAAACTCCAATAGAAATCTCCAGGAGGAACTCTTGGGAAATCTCTTGAACGAACTCCTGAAGGAATCTCCAGAGAGAACTCCTAGAGAAATCTCCAGCGAAGACCCCAAGAGAAATCTCCAAAAGGAACACTCTTGGGAAATCCCTAGAAGGAACACCTGAAGAAATATCCAAAGGAAACCTCTAGAGGAATCCCCAGAGGGAATCCATAAGAAATCACCAGAGGGAACACCTGAACCAATCCTCAGAAGGAACTCCTCCCATGTAATATTTTTAGTCAAATAGACGAGAAGAGGTTCTTAAAACCATCATAAAACCAAAATAAAAGGTATTAGATTAAATGACGATTTTGAAAACCTCTGCAAGACTAACTGGTTATCAAAATATTACATGGGCTGGAGGTATTTCCAAAGATTACTCCAAGTGGAATCTCAAGAAGAAACTCCTAAAATATTTCTCAGAGGAAATTTTGATTGAACGATTTTTACTTCCGGTTTACTTCCTGAAATAATTCTCGAAAAATCCCTTGAAGGGATGACTCCATCATTTTTTTCCGGAAACTCCTCAATTCAAAATAATGCAGTCAGTTTCTATCGCCACCGATTGCTGCAGCAAAATCCTCTTGCAACATGTCTGGGAATATTTCAGCAATTTCTGCTGAGGAATGGAACTATTCCTACTAAAGGAGTTCTCCGGCAATTCCATCCGAGAAAAATTTGAGAGAACAGCTTATGAAAGTGCAACAAGTTTGAAATGAATCTTCAAATCTCACACTGCTTTCATAACAAGGCACTAAACGGATGCAAATTTTCAAGTTTCCGCACTCCTAGCCTTGAACGATGAATTTGGGCCCTCCATGATAATACTACCAAAATTTAGGCTTATTCGGACTGTTAAACGCCCCATAATAAATAAAAAAATATCAATAAATAATTCCAAAATCGCCAATAAAGTAATAGTGGTGGAAGCAATATTGATCTACAAAAGTTTCATAAATAAATCTGAAAATAGCATAAATAAATCAAGGTTTTCCACAAATAATTGATTCTCGAACAACAAAGTTACAACGCAGTTACAGTGCGTTTATTACTTGAAAATCTTGGAGATGAACCAGCCTCGGGCTGAAAATCTCTCTAATAAAGCTAATAATAATAATAATAATACTTGAAAATCAATTATATATTTGTAGGAAATTTTGATTAATATATGCCCTTTTTAGATTTGTTTATGCATCTTTTGTAGTTCAATATTCCATTGGACTTCCATCACTATTTCTTTATTGTCAGTTTCTTTTAATTTTATGTAAAATAATCTTCGTTTCATGTGTCGTTTGCATTTTAGCCGTGAGTTCAATGCACAATTTGGCTCCTAGTAAGTTCTGCATTCTATGCGAGTTCTAGTAATCTGGGTATGTTCTCAAATGAAGTGACCGAGCGCAATAACATTCTGCGTATGATCGCCAAGAACAGTAAAAGTGCACCTAAAACGAACAGCGAATCCTTGCCCGTCGGTTCTGGGGTGTTGTCTGCATCCTCGCCGGTTGCAGCACAGCAATGAAAAAAAATGCACCGGTGCAACCAACATCGAGAGAGCGCTGCATTGGTATGCATGTTGAAGTCGGAGAGTTGCTTCACTATAGAGTTCTCGCAGCAGTCTCGCTCTCACTTTCCTTCTCTTCGCTTCTCTTCGGCCGAAACCTTGCAATCTCTCAGTGCACCGGTGTGGTGCAGATGCAATTTTTACCGGGCGCATCATCCCGACCCGGCTCTTCGAAGTTTGAGGCCGTTAGTCTTGCATGCCGGTTGCATCGCAGTTTGCAGTCGCACATACTGTATGTAGCTAGGAAGAACGCATGAGGTTGGATTTGGTAGGTAAGAGGAACCCGCGCTGCTTTGAGCTTCTGTCTGCTGCATCAAAGAAATAGGTATTGTAGAAGGAAAAAAAATGCCAAAAACAAAATCAACTCGGAATGGTTTGTCGTTCGGTTTGTTTTGGCAAAAGGTTTTTGAAGTTGTTGCAGGCAACCACATATAAATCAGAATTGCCTGCCTCATACGTCGAATGAATCATTCACCTTCAATCATCAAAGAAGCAAACAAATTAACCGGGTTTCGCGAAATACTGTGTGTGGGAACCTTGTTTCCAAAGCATTTCTGGCGAATCTGCTCTACTTTTAAGTTCTAGAAGTTTAGAAGCCTTCTCCGAATACAGCTTCTATGTATTCTAAGGATGCCCCTACTAAGCGATAGTTTCTTCCCTGCGGCTGCCAGTACACTGAGTGCGCGCGTCGCGATGTGGTTGGGTGCAATGTTGCCCGTCTGCTTCCCGCAGGCCGGGTGTGTGCGGTCGCAGTGCACGCTTGCCTCGAAGACACTCTTGGGTCTTGATGTGCGCATATTTATGTGCATCAACAAAGGGAATGCACCACACCACCCGACCGGTATGAAGCAGTCGAGTTTCGGCTGCTGCTGTCTCGAACTCTGTCGCAGCGCACCGCCGTTCATGATCAATTTGGTGGTGGAAGCACTTTGCTACCGTCCTCGTTCAACCTTGCCGTGTGGCTGGCTGCGTTCAACTCTTTGCGCAGAAAGCGCAGTCAATGAATGTGGTAGAATGTGCACTTGGCTCGCAATGCAATAAATGCATAGAACACACGGTTGCGTGACTGCGATTTCTGACGGATTGATACTTAGATGCATGTGGTGCAGTGCAACGTATGCTTGGGCTCTTGGTGAAAAATTCCCATCAAATCATAGCCGTGGTATCTAGCTGGGAGGCCGTTGATGTGCATGAATAAAAAGATTCTTGAATGATTTCATGCTTTTCGATGATTGAAAACTGTTGTTTGGTCCTTCGATACGGATCGTCGTTGCTGCAATTGTAGATTTTAAAATACATAGAATAGGTAAATTTTGAAGTACACAAGACATCCATTTAACCCTTTGAAGCCGGATTTTTTCCAAGCGTTATTATGGAGATTTTTCAACGTTTTTCTGTAGTTTTGGTGGTCAATAGCAGATTATTTTTTCCGGATATTTTAGGTCATCCAAACTATTGTTGAGTTAAGATCTACGAGTGTAACGGCAACTTCTTTCATTATACAAAGCTACTATTTGTAATCTATCATGTTCAGTGAGTCTTCTGAAAGGTTTATAGACAATATCAGATCAGTCGAGATGTCCTACGTTGCCCAAATTGTTCTTGAGTTTAGATCCTAAAGTCTACGGGTGTAACTGTAACTTATTTCATTATACAAAGCTACGATTTGTAGTCTATCATATCCAGTAAGTCTTCTAAAAGTACATTAGGCATAATCAGATCAGTCGGGATATCCTAGGTCATCCAAACTGTTCTTGAGTTTAGATCCTAAAGCCTACGGGTGTAACTGTAACTTATTTCATTGTACAATGCTACGATTTGTATTCTATCATGTTCAGTGAGTATTCTGAAAGGTTAATAGACAGTATCAGATCAGTCAGGATATTCTAGGTCATCCAAACTGCTCTTGAGTTAAGATCCTAAAGTCTGCGGGTGTAACGGTAACTTCTTTCTTTATAGAAAGCTGCGATTTGTAATCTATCATGTCCAGTAAGTCTTCTAGAAGGTAAATAGACAGTATCAGATCAGTCGGGATATATTAGGTTATCCAAACTGTTATTGAGTTTAGATCCTTAAGTCTGGGGGTGTTACGGTAACTTCACTAAACAAAGCTACGATTTGTAATCTATTATGTCCAGTAAGTCTTGTGAAAGTTACAGAAGTTGTTTTTATCAACTAAGCTTCATAACAGTAAGGAAGCCCATAATATCTTAAAAATAAAAAATAACAACGCATTGTTCCTCTAACTACTTTGGTAAGTACAGTGGATTTTGTAACACTACTTAACGTAGTGGCAATACCTATTACCACAAGTTTAGACCTGAAGCTATGGTCTCCGGAGTAGTTTTGTTGATCTTGAATATCTCAAAGCCATCTTGAAATGACTCATGATATGGCCCCTTGCATACAGATTACAGTTCAAAGTTGATTGTGAGAATAACTACTGTTACTATCAAGAGCTAAACTTCAGGATAGTTTGGACGACCCTCAATGTCCGAAAGATTCATAATAAAATATCAGCCATTCCATAGAAAAACGATATAGTGCATCTCCGATTGTCGTGAAACTTGGTGGGCTTGTAGTTCTTCGGAAATAGTTAGACCCGTATTTTTTTATTTCGTCATTAGGGTGACCAATTTTCATATAGGGTGTTCCAAAAAAATAAGGTTTTTCAAAACTAAAAATTTTCAAAAAATCGTAACTTTTGAACCAGTTGACCGATTTCAAACTTCTTTTTTTTTGTTTGAAAGCTATTGAATTGTAGTTTTCAGGGAAAATACGTTAAAGGGGCTAAATTGTAAAAAAAAACTATAAAATATGCAAATATATTAGTTTTTTCACGTTTTCATGGTCTCGGGACCAAAGAGGAACCCTGGTTTTATATTTTGATCAGAAAATTCAGGAAATTTGGCGTAACATATCAAAAAAATCAGAGATGTATGTTTTTTAGTTTTTGAGATATGATTTTTTGAAAATAAAAGGTTAAATTTTCCCATACAAGACACTTTATTAAATTTGATTATATTTTGATTCCTTATAATATTATGGATACCAAAACCACCAGGAATCACTTTAAAAAGCAATACTATGCATAGTTTCATGAGAATTTGCAATTTCAAGCAATTTTAGAGTAGCTAGTACTAAAATATATGACTCTCTATATTAAAAAAATCATATCTCAAAAACAAAACACGATTTTTTGAAAATTTTTAGTTTTGAAAAACCTTGATTTTTTGGACCACCCTATATGAAAATTGGTCACCCTAATGACGAAATAAAAAAATACAGGTCAAATTATTTCCGAAGAACTACAAGCCCACCAAGTTTCATGACAATCGGAGATGCACTATATCGTTTTTCTATGGAATGGCTGATATAGTAGACTTCAGGTTGGTCCAGTCGACGCGATTGATTATGAAACGCTACTCAGTATGTCAGATATAGCTGATGTTATTAGAGTAAACCTGAAGATAGTTTGGCTCACCTGGAACATTCCCATAGTATCTCTTAATGACATTTGAGATTTCAAGAGCTTCACGGATCTCAGCAGATTATGCTCTGCTATTACACTAAAACCTCTTTTTATGCATGTTATTTTTATGCACTTTTAATTTTTGCACCTTTTTTATGCCCTGCATAAAAAAAAGGAAATCTACTCAGAGCCAAGATTGTGCATAAGAATATTTCATAATGACGGGAACTGTTGCAACGCAACGGAGGCCAAGGAGTGTTTATAGAGGAGAGCAAAGGAAAGTTACAGGTTCATTTTTGGGTGTTTCCGAAGGTCTCATGTGCGTTATACATGGGGTCCGAGTGGGTCTTAAGGGGGTTTCGGAGCCATTTCAGGAAGTCTCAGAGAATTTTAGGCTGGTTTCAGAGGCGTTACGGGCGCTTTTAGGGGTTTTGGTTTAGGAGGATTTTTTGAAGCATTTCAGGATGTTTCAGATTATTTTCGGCGTGATTCAGGCGTTACGGAAGCGTTGCGGAGGAGTTTTGGGATTTGGAGCTTCTCAGGTGCGTTACATGGGGTCCGAGGGGGATTTTGGAGGCATTTCAAGACGTTTCTGAGCATTTTTAGCGGGATGCAGAGGCGTTACTTTAATGTTACGAGGGGTTTTCGTGGTTGTTTGAAGCGTCTCAGGTGCGTTACATGGGGTCTGAGGGGGTATACGGGGGATTTTGGAGGCATTTCAGAATGTTTCAGACAAGTTTCGGCGTAATTAAGAGGCGTTACAAAAGCGTTACGGAGGAGTTTTCGGGGGGTTTGGGGCCTCTCAGGTGCGTTACATGGGGCGTTACGTGGGGTCCGAGGGGGTTTAAGGGGGATTTTAGAGGCATTTCAGGACGTTTCAGGGCCTCTTCGGTGGGATTCAGAAACGTTACGGAAGCGTTACGGAGGAGTTTTCGTGTGGTTCGGAGCTTCTCAGGTGCGTTACATGGGGTCTAAGGGGGTTTAAGGGGGATTTTGGAAGCATTTCAAGACGTTTCAGAGAATTTTTGGGGGGATTCAGGGGTGTTACGAAAGCGTTACGGAGAAGTTCTCAGGGGTTTCGAAGCCTTTCAGGTGCGTTACATGGGGTCCCCGGGGAGTTTAAGGGGGATTTTTGAAGCATTTTAAGAAGTTTCAGAGCAAACTCTGAAATACCTTAAAACGCCCCTCAAACCTCTTGCTACGCCTTTTAAAGGCTCCTGAGATCCCATGAATTGCCCCTAAAGCCCCTTGGAACGCCCCTGAAACCCACTTAATACTATTGAAATACCCCAGAATTCCCCGTAATCCCATGAAAACACCAAAAAATCTTGACAGAACATCCTCAGAAGGCTCCTCAAGTCCCCCGAAACAACCCCTTAAAACGCCCATGAAGCCCCTTGGAACCTCCTTTTTGGGCTCTCTGGGAACTTTCTGGAAACCCCCTTAGCCCCATCTCAACTGCCCATGAGGAAGACCTGCTCTCGCGAACTAGATTCTCTAATTAAAGCCCTAGTTAAATTCATCGAAACGTTGGAAGAAGAAAAGACTGAAACGCCAAAACTATTCGAAAGCCCTAGTTAAAGCCCAAACTTAATTTATGCATAAATTTCCCTCTTTTTATGCCTTTTTCAATTTATGCACATTTTTAATTTATGCAGTCCCAGCCATGTGCATAAAAATAGGTTCTAGTGTATATTATATACAGTTTTTCTTGTAAATTTAGAGGACTTCATTATAGAACAGTTTGGACGAACCTGAATGTCCCAAAGGATAATAATGACAAAAGTTGACTTCAAATTGGTCCACTAACCACGAATAAATATGCAACGTTACTCAGTATAGCAGATATGGCTGTTGTTACGAGTGTAAACCTGAAGTCCTGAACTCCAAGGTAGTTTGGCTGACCTGGAATATCCCTGTAGTGTCTCTAAATGATATTTGAGATTTCAAGAGCTTTGCGGATCCTAGCATATTATGCAATGCTATTGTTTATGGCGATAACACATAAAGTAAATCTTGTAGATTTGAAGGACTTCATAACAGAACAGTTTGGACGAACCAGAATGAGTCAAAGGTTTACAATAAAAAAAAAATAGACTTCAGATTGGTCCAGTAACTACGGATAAATATGCAACGTTACTCAGTATAGCCGACATGGCTATTGTTACGAGTGTAGACCTGAGGTTCTGAACTCCATGGTGGTTTGGCTAACCTGTAATATCCCTGTAGTGTCTCTAAATGACATTTAAGATTTCAAGATCTTCGCAGATCCCAACAGATTATGCAATACTAATGACAAAAACACATAAAGTTGTTCTTGTAGATTTGAACGTTCCTGAATGTCCCAGAGGTTAATAACAAGCTAGTATACTTCAAATTGCTTCAGTTACTGCGGTTGGTTATGCAACGTTACTGTTACGAGTGTAGTTCTGAACTCCAAGGTAGTTTGGCTGACCTGAATATCCCTATAGTGACTATAAATGACATTGTACATAGATGTCAAGAGCCTCACGGATCCCAGTAGGCTATGTAATGCTATTATTTGTGGCAAAAATACATAAAATTGTTCTTGTAGATTTGAAGGACTTCACTATAGGACAGTTTGGAACATCCACAACATCCCAGAATATTAAACACCTTTTGGTATTCTTGACGAAGGCTAAATGAATACATATAAACGTAACCCACATCCAAGTTCTTCTTTTAGAACAACTGGTATGTCAATTAGGGAACGTTCATAAATTACGTCACGCTTTGAGGGGGGAGAGGGGGTTCAGCAAAGTGTGACGACTTATACAAAAATGTCAGAGGTCCCATACAAAAAGTGTGACATAGGGGGGAGGGGGGGTGTGAAAATGATCGATTTTTGCGTGACGTAATTTATGGACTTTCCCTTATTTCGTTTTTCCAAATTTCCGAATTTCTAGGTTATCAATGAAGTCCCAAATTCAAATACCCCCATTATTCCCTAATAGAGGACTCAATTTGCAACAACTTTGCCGAAGACAGTATTCTGTTGGGATCATATATGACCCCTCCGGTTCCAAAGAGTTAAATCGATACGTGTACCACAGACAAACAGACGTAACACTTCGAACAATTTTAGATTCAAATCATAGTCACGAAAACATATTCTCCTAATACTGAAATAACTGAGTTTGGCTAATCATGAACCAGGTGGCGGTAGTGAGCAAACGTCAAACTCGAACAAAAACGATGCAAGCGCCGCGTGTGGTGAGTTGGCCAATTATAAAATATTAAAATCCACCGTATAATCAGTTTACGATGGAAATTATTAGAGTGTTACGTCTGTTTGTCTGTGCATGTTGAACCTACATATTACTACGGGTGACGAGTTCGATTCCCAATCGATCCTTTTAGGAAATATCGTAAATAGTAGAGAAAAAGCAGTAGACTTCGCCATTGCTCTAGTCTTTGCCTCCCCATACAAATTCATACCTAAATGAAGTGGCAAAGATTAGAGCAGAACATTAGGGGGGTGTCCAGTTAGCCTAGTGGTTAAAGCTATGGATCGCCAATCCGGAGACGACGGGTTCGATTCCGGTTCAGGTCGGGAAAATTTTCTCGATTCCCTGGGCATAGTGTATCATTGTTCTAGCCTCACAATATACAAATTCATGCAATGGCAGGCATAGAAAGCCCTTCAATTAATAACTGTGGAAGTGCTCAAAGAACACTAAGTTGAAGAGAGGCAGGCTAAGTTCCAGTAGGAAAGTTGAGCCATAAAGAAGAAAAAGAAGAAGATTAGGGGGGCAAAGTCTAGTGTTTTTACCCTAATAGTAAAAATAAACCAGCGAATTCACTTGCTGCAGAGTGATAATCCTCCAAGAATTGCTTCAGGCGTTCCTTCAGAAGTTACTGCTGAATTGCTCCATAAATTCCTTATGATTTTCTTAAGAAAATTTCTTCTCAGATTCCTCCTGGAGTTCTTCTAAAATTCATTCATGTGTTCCTTCTGGAATTCCTCCAGGAGTGCCTTCAGAGATTGATCTAAGAGTTCTTTCTAAGATTTCTCCAGAGGTTCCTTCGAGGGACCCCAGGAATTCTTGCTGAAGTTATTCCAGCAGGTTCTTCTGCTCCTCCAGAAATTAAATCTGGGAATCTACAAGAACTTTCTTCCCGGATTCGTCAAGAAGTTCCATATGATTTCCTTTTTTGAAAATTACTCCAGCAGTTCCTTTTGGCAATGCTTCAAAAGTTTCTGCTGCGATTTTTCAAGGAGTTCTTTCTGAGATTCCTCAAGGAGTTTCTTAGAGTCTTTTTTGGATCCCTCCAGAAGCTCCTTCGAGGAATCCCTCAGGAGTTCCCTTACAAATACCCACTGAAGCTCCTTCTCCGAAATTTTCCAAGATTGACCAGAAGTTGCTTCTGAGAATTATCCAAGAGTTCCTTCAAAGATTCATCCTACTGGAAATTTCAATCGTAATTTCTTCCGAAATTCACTCCTTCCTTTTATAATTTCTTCAAGAGTCTTCTGGGATTTTCAAGGAGAGATTTGAGATCCCTTCTTTAAAAATTTCGAGATTTCTCTCAGAATTCCTTCCGGGATTCTTCCACGATTTTTTTCCTGGATTCCTCGAGGAATTCCTTCTGTAATTCCTCAAGGAGTTTTTTCTGGGATTTCTCAAGAAGTTCCTTCTTAGATGTCTCCAAGAGTTTTTTCTGGGATTGATCCAGGAGATCTTTCCTGGATTCCACCAAGAGTTTCTTGTGGGGTTTTCCATTAGCACTTATCAGCATTGCTCCAGAAACTCCTTCTAGAATTCCTCCATGAATTTCTCCCATACTTTCTTCTGGGATTCCTTCAGGATTTTCTCCAACGATTACACCAAAAGTTTCTTGTGGAATCCTTTCAGGAATTTTTGGGAAGAACTTCTGGAGAAATACTGTAAGAAATCATGGTTGAAATTCCCAGAAAGAGGAATCTTTGAAGCAACTCCTGGATGAATCCCGGAAGCAACATCTGGTCAATCTTGGAAAATCTTGGAGGAATGCCAAAAGGAACTAAAGTAGGTATCCGTAAAGAAACTCCTGAGATAATCCTCGAAGGAGCTTCTGGAGGAATCCATGAAAGACTCTTAGAAACTCCTTTAGGATCTCAGCAAGAACTTCTTGAAAATTTACAGAAAAATGAACATTTGAATGAATTCTCAAAAAAAGGCAGTCCTAAGGAATTTCTTGACTAATCCAAGAAGAAACTTCTTGTGGATTCCCAGATTTAATTCCTGGGGGTCCCTCGAAGGAACCTCTGGAGAAATCTTAGAAAGAACTCTTAGATCAATCTCTGAAGGCACTCCTGGAAGAATTCCAGAAGGAGAACTGGATATGTCTGCATGTGCTGCATATGTCCCGCTCAGTGGAACCCACTGTGCCAGTAGTATGCCATAAATCTACGGTCTAGTCTACACAAACTCCCCATCATGCACCACTAAAACGTGATGTGACACATTCCCACTCTGTGCATACAAAAAAAAACATCTCTCGTACATTTATTCTCTAAGAACTATCTCCCGTTTGCTTCGTTCCGCTCTCCGATTTTACTTCCAGAACAACCATAATACATAAATCTTTACATAACCATACCCAAGGCACGTACGTACGTCAACGAATTGAAGCGTAATGTGCCGGCTTTTTTTGCCAAACCAAACAATATCCATACAAAAACATAACAACTCATACAGTGCGAGAATCTATGTTATTAAGAAGAGAGTGAGAGTGTGATTCATTGAGCAGCAAGATCCTTCTTCAAAGTTCTCGCTAGGCTATATAAAATCAATGAACAGTCTCAAATCAAGAGTAAGAGAGAATCACCTAAACGTTTGAGCATTTCTGTACTCTTCCACACATTCAACGAATCTTTCTCAATCGGAGCTTGTTCATATTACTTGCAAAAACTACATTGCAACAAAGACTGGTCTGTGATTTATATTCCCTATTTATAAGTGATGTTCTTTCATTCGAGAATTTATGTCCTTAGAAGCATCATAAAACAAATACAAAACCTTGGATTTTACTATGATATTCAAAATATCAAAATGAAAAAATAAAAACACATTGAAAAACTTTTCTAAAAGAATGATCGGTACTACTTCTGTCACATTTTTTTTTATTAAAATAAAAAAATCATTTTTTTATTTGAAAACCAAATCCAGAATCTTGCACAAAGCCCTGACTAATTATATTTTTTCTTATTTTTTTTTCAGGTGGGTACATTTGACGTTACATCCTGGAACAATCTGTAAGGAACTACAGGTATACCTCCATTTAGGGGACCCTCGATTTTTTGTACATGGTAATGGTAATGGTATTTTTTAAACATTCAATCAGTTTAAAACTTTCAATATGTTTAAGATGACTTATAAAGCAGGGGTTTTAAGCCTTTTGATAGGCGGGGCACTTCATATCAATAAGTTGTTTTGTGGTGCACCCATAATAGCGCCAAAGTATAACTCATAACATACTTAGTTTAATATATTTATATTAATCTTATACTTCCCTTTCTGAATTTATTTTTTATAAATATCACTCGCAAGTCGATGCGCAGCGGACTGGGACTCCGGGGTTGAGGTCATTGTAATGCTGCGGCAGATTACTGACAAGATGTCAGATAGCAGTGCTTCTTTCATGGTAAAATCAGAGCAAGTTAGTCAAGGTTCCCCGATTTCAGCACCCCTTCACTGATGCATTTCCATGGATGAATTCCTAGAGGAATCTCCACAGAAACTGTTGGAAAAGCTTCTGCAGTAATCCATGGAACAGCTTTCAAAGAAATCCCTATTAAAATTTCTGAAGTATCTCTAGGAACATTGCAGAAGTCTCCAAAGATAGGGTGACGATGGGTATTATCGGCAGGTTTGTTCTCTTCGTCATGGGGGGTTTTCATTGGCCAGTTTTCCTGAAACTTGGTCATATAATTTAGCTTGTTAGGGAAGGATTTGAGGCTAACTTTGAGTTCAACAGCATTTAAAAAAAAACTCCCATGACGAAGACAACAAAGCTGCCGAAAATACACAATTTCCCATATTTCCGAAAGTATCGCTGAAAAAATCAGAAAGAATTAAAACCTTAAGAAAAATCTAAATGAATTCCTGAAAGAATTTCTGAAAAAAAATAAGAATATTTTAAGAATCCGAAGATATGTTTTCTGAAGAAATTCCAGGAGGAATACCTGAAGAAGCACCTGGAAACCCCTGGTGGAATACCTAACGAAACCTCTTGAGATATGTTTGCAATAAATATCCTTTAGAAATGCCTTAATAAAAGTCCTAAACAATATTTTTAATCATTTCCTGGAGGATTCCATAGATAAATTCCTAGAGGTACACTTGGAGAAAATCCTGGAGGAATTTCTGAGAAAATATCTGTTTGAATTTCTACAGGAATATTTGCAAGAACGTCTTCCAGCTTTTCCGCAAGAATCCTGGAGCAATCTTAGGAGAATTCTCAGAGACTATCTTAAAAAAATGCTTGGAGTAATTTCTGGAACAGAAATGTCTTGAAGGAATATTTAAAGGAATGTGAAGAAATCTTGGGAATTTCCTTAATAATCTCTTGTAGAATTTACAAAGCAATTCTTGGAGAAAATGCTTTAGAAAGCTTCTGAGTACATTTGAAAGGAGCTCTGAATTTATGATTCTTAATGAATCCGTGAAACATTTTCTAAAAAAATCCGTGGAGTGTTTTAAAAACAATCATGGATAGTTTTCGTAGATAAATGCTTTGAAAAATTTCTGATTTCTCCATTGAAAAATGGTCTGGAGATATATGTTATAAAATTTCTGGAACAGTATTTTCTAAAGGATTCCATGCAACATTTTTGGAAGCTATCTGTGCAAGACTTTTTAAGGAGTCCTGAAGGAATTCTTCAGATTTTTTCATGAACTCGTGTAAGATATTTTAAATGAATCCTAGGATGAATTTCAGCAAGGGTCTTCCAAGAGCTACCGAAAAATCTGTAATCGTTAAGTAATCGTTAAGTAATCGCTGAAAAAAACTGTAAAGTAATCTCTTGAGAAAAATGGAGATATTTCTGAAGAAATTATTAGTTGAATTTAGGCATAGAATATTTTCTAAAAGAATCCCTCGAAAAATTTGTGGAGCATCCCCTAGGAATCCTTGCTAAAAATTCCGAAATCGATCTTAATTTTTTTAATGAGTTCACAGAAATTGTGAAACTTCTGGAAAAATCCCTAGTGGAATTTCTGGTGGAATTGGAAGTTGCTGGGGAATTTCTGGTGAAATCCTCGGAAGAATTTCCAAAGTGATAAACTTTGGAATACTTTCTGTAGATTTTATTAAAGGACTCTATGCAGAAATATCTGAAGAAATGTCTGAAAAAAAATCAGAAAGAATCTCTGAACGCCTTTAAAAAAACATGTGAAAGTAATGAGGAATTCTTACTAGTAGGAAAGGTACCTCTTTGCGGAAAGTTTGAACAGCTTATTACGAAAAAACAATGAAACACTACAAATGCATGTTAAAATATAGCATACTGTAGTGGGACCTTACAACTGCGTAATAAATTAGGACATCACATTTGGGCAAATACAACACAGAACATATATTTTGCCCTGTTACTCTATTGGATAACAATTTCCGATTACAGGATAACGAGGTTTCACAAATGTTTCTGGTCCATCAGTCAATGCTGTAATCATATTTTCTCTGGCAGGTTGCCTTTTGTTCGCAGGATTAGTTACTTTCATAGCTTGAGTTTAGTCTAGGAATGTCTAATCCTCAGGGGGCATGCTTATTCGAGTTTCATTACAAATCCTTTACATTTTGATGTCCCTGTTAGGTAATTGGTTTTTGCTCGAAATGACCTAAATGTAGGCCATCAAAATGAGACTGGTGAGATCTCAAGGTGCTCCATTAGGCCAGAACACTTCAAATGTGCATTACCTACCTTGATACCTTGTTGGCTACAAAGTAACTTTACTCCAATGCCGAGCGTATAGTAGAGCACCATCTTCGTCGGTCTTGGGCGCCCAGATAACCAATAAGCACTTTATTCAGCATTATTTCTGCACTATATGCGCCTTTACAGCTGGGCATTTAATGCTACTCAGCCGTATATGCGCCTTAAATGCTACTTAAATGCAGGTTTTGGCCCAATATACGGTTGCTTAAATGCTAGACCTTCAGGAACTTCATAAACTCCTGTCAAAATAGTAACGCCTTGAATGTAACGCATCATACAAAACAAACCAAAATAGAAATTTCACCTCTCTCACTTCCCTCCACCACTCACTCTGTTTATTTGCCATCTCGTTCTTTGCTGCATATTTTTTGGTTGTTGTGTCTATCTAACCTTTTTTCTGTTTTTTTTTTCTGACTGCGATTTGATCTTAAGGCCCGTCGATTGCGAAGAAGCTGTTGCACGTTACAGGATAAGCTAAACATGAAACTGTGAAGTGCGCCGATTTTTTGTTCTACTTAAGGTTTGTTGTAATTGAGTTACATTTCCTCTCAGCTTGAATAATTTCGCTTTGGGCGAAGTTGAACTAGGACGACGGCGACAGATAGAGGAAACATATAAAATCGTATTCTTCCCGATGTCTTGTTTTATTTGGCATGAGTATAATTATGCTAAAGCAATTTATCAGACATCATGCAACATCAGACGTCGATTATAGTCTACATAAACGTGGCAATAAGACAGAAATATGAAAAAGAGAATTGAGTTTTTCAATAACATCAGCAGCAACACATCAGTTTTCTAGCAGTTTTGTGGCAATAAAATAACATTCAGGATGCTTAAACCCCAACACATATTGTGCATTTGAAATGCTACATAACAGCTAATGGTTGTTGGATAGCATTTTGTATGTTAATTAAAGACGTTTTAGCTGTCGAACTGCCATGCTAGGGCAGCAAGCACAATAAATGCAAATATAAAACTGATGTATTGCTTATTCAAATGCTTATTGGTTACCTGGGCGATGTTCCTCCAGTTTCCCCGAACGTGTAGGGATCGTAGATCTTCTTCAACCGCGTGCAGCCAGCGAGTTCGCGGCCGCCCACGAAGTCGCCTACCTTTACCGGGTTCTCTGCTGAATATTGTTTTCGCTATTCTTTCTTCCGACATTCGCACTACGTGTCCAGCCCACTGAAGTCTGCCGTATTTTATACGTTTCACAATATTCGCCTCTTCGTACACTTGGTACAACTCGTGATTCATGCGTCTGCGCCACACTCCATTTTCTTGTTTCCCACCGAGAATTGTCCGCAGCACTTTGCGCTCAAAAACTCCAAAAGCTTTTCGGTCTACCTCCTTTAACGTCCACGCTTCGTGACCGTAGATGGCAACCGGAAGAATCAGCGTCTTATACAGAGCGAATTTTGTTTGCGTTTGCAAGTTACGGGACCTAAGCTGGCTACGCAATCTGTAAAAGGCCCTATTCGCAGCTGCAATACGCCTTTTCACTTCACGGGAAACGTCATTGTCACATGTCACAAGTGTTCCAAGATAAACAAATTCTTCAACAACTTCAAACACTTCCCCATCAATCACTACCTCAGCACTAACACCACTAGGCCTGCTTCTGTCTCTACCCACTATCATGTACTTCGTCTTGGTAGAGTTAATCGTCAAGCCTATCCTCGCTGTCTCTCTCTTCAGAGGAGCATAAGCTTCCTCCACTGCCCTACGATCGATGCCGATGAGATCAATATCGTCCGCAAAACCGAGGAGCATGTGCGACCGTGTGATGATAGAGCCATTCCTCTGCACGCCTGACCTCCTAATCGCTCCTTCGAGTGCAATGTTGAACAATAAATTTGAAAGAGCATCCCCCTGCTTCAATCCATCCAAGGTCACAAACGACGTAGACACTTCGTCCGCGATCCGAATACTTGATTTTGATCCATCCAGCGTTGCGCGTATCAGCCTAATTAGTTTCGCCGGAAAACCATGTTCTGACATTATCTGCCAAAGCTCATTTCTTTTCACTGAATCGTACGCTGCTTTAAAATCAATGAACAGATGGTGAGTCTGCAAGTTATATTCCCGAAATTTATCTAGGATCATCCGCAGGGTAAACATTTGATCCGTCGTTGATCGGCCCTCACGAAAACCAGCCTGGTATTCGCCGACGAAGGACTCCTCAAGAGGTCGCAGTCTGTTGCACAGGACACGCGACAGTATCCTATACGCCGAATTTAAAAGGGTAATCCCTCTGTAATTGGCACACTCCAGTCTGTGCCCTTTCTTGTAGATTGGGCATATGAGGCCATCCAACCAACTAGTGGGCAATTCTTCATCCTCCCAAATCTTTATAATAATCTGATGGATTGATTGATGTAGCTGCTCGCTTCCGTGCTTAAGAAGTTCGACCGGGATCTCGTCCTTCCCAGCAGCCTTGCTGTTTTCCAGCTCCTTAAGGGCCTTTTTAACCTCATCCAGTGTTGGTGGTTCCACTGCTTGACTGTCATCCATTATGTTAATCCTGTTCCTGGGTGCTCCTTCGCTGCTACCATTCAACAAATCTTCGAAGTGCTCCTTCCAAATGTGCATTAAACTTGGCGAAATATTAACAGGTTAAAATACAACACGTAACAAAAAAATAAAACTTGTTATAAGCTTCATCAATAATAGCATTAAAAATGCAGCGAGTGAAAATGACGGATGGCCATCAGGATCAGGTGATGTGGAGTCTTTCAGCTTCCAAATAGCATTATAAACGTGTTCTTCAGTGACGTCATGAATACCAAAACCGATTACATCCGATGGTGTATCACGGATAACCTCACCGATTAGTGCAGGCGTGACAGTGTTATGCAAAAAGGGATCACTTCCCAGTAGCAGTATCCACCGAAGATTCTTCAAATTGGTGGAGCCTCGTAGCTGTGCGATTAGGGTCACCAAGCTTCTAATCGCACCATGCGGGTGAGGGTTCGATTCCCGCTCCGGCCGATGAAACTTTTCGAGAGAACAGTTTCTTCTCCGCATCCACTGGTGCATGCTCCGTGTGTTCTTTGTATAGTGTTATATTTCATTTAGTCTGTACAGCCTCTGGCTGAAGACGGTGGCCGCGTCTTTTTTTTTTTTTTTTTTTAATTTCATGACAGTCGGTGGTCCGTCTTCCTGGCCGTAGTCCTGTAGTTGAAGATTCCACTGCACTCCGTCAACATATGGAGCATATGATAGTCGTTTGTTGTTAGCCAACACGAAGCAACGTTTCAACCGAGGAGAACAATTTCGTAGGTATTTCCGATGAGCTGGTTTTGGTACTTCCGGGGAGACATGAAGCACTTCAACACTGACAGCAAAACCATGTAGATGAACTTTCACCCAGAGTTGCTCTGGACGACTACTAACAGGCGAATGGTCAATACAGCATTGAAGTCTAGACAAAACGGCCTCTAGATCTAGAACTCCACCACCTCTTGTTTTCCAGTTGTAATGCTTACTGTGATCAGTTTGTAGATATTTTTTTGGCATTACAGTCAAAGAAACCTTGCGTTGACTCTTTTTCATATTCGCCAACGTTTCGGCCCTTGTTAGAACCTTCTTCAGGGCTCCACGCCTTCTTGTGCCAACCGGATCTGTCACGAGCACCAACTTTGCAGGGTTGTTGTCCGGCATTCTTGCAACATGCCCTGCCCATCGTATACTTCCGGCTTTGGCCACCTTCTGGATGCTGGGTTCACCGTAAAGTGCAGCGAGCTCGTGATTCATCCTTCTCCGCCACACATCGTTCTTCTGCACACCGCCGAAGATCGTCCTTAGCACGCGTCGCTCGAAAACTCCGAGTGCTTGCAGGTCCTCCTCGAGCATGGTCCATGTCTCGTGCCCGTAGAGGACCACCGGTCTTATTAGCGTTTTGTACATAGTGCATTTGGTGCGTGGGTGAATCTTTTTCGACCGCAGTTTCTTCTGGAGCCCGTAGTAGTCCCGACTTCCGCTGATGATGCGCCTCCGAATTTCACGGCTCACGTTGTTGTCAGCCGTCAGTGTGGATCCGAGGTAGACGAATTCCTCCACCACCTCGAAAGTATCCCCGTCTATCGTAACATTACTACCCAGACGGATCCGGTCGTGTTCGGTTCCGCCTGCTTCGTGTTGCAGGCGGGTGTACAGCTCTGCCACCGTTCCAAATGTTCTGGCAATAGTGTCCATGTCATCCGCAAAACACACAAATTGTTCGGATTTTGTGAAAATCGTTCCCCGGCTGTTGAGCCCGGCCGATGTAGAAGAGTAGGCATGAGAGTCCATCACCTTGTCGCACTCCCCGGCGAGATTCGAATGAACTATGGATAGCTCACCCGAAACCCTTACGCAGTTTTGCACACCATCCATCGTTGCTTTAATCAGTCTAGTCAGCTTCCCAGGAAAGACGTTTTCGTCCATGATTCTCCATAGCTCTGCGCGGTCGATACTGTCGTATGCCGCTTTGAAGTCGATGAACTGGTGATGCGTTGGGACATGGTATTCACGGCATTTCTGGGGATTTGCCGCACGGTGAAGATCTATCCCGTTGTCGGATTGTGAATGGGACAGATGACCCCTTCCTTCCACTCCCCCGCTAGCTCTTCGGTTTCCCAGATCCTGACTATCAGCCGGTGCATACAGGTGGCCAACTTTTCTGGGCCCAGCTGCTTTGTTGGGTTTGAGCTGATGAATGACATCTTTTACTTCCCTCAGCGTGGGAGTTGATTCAGTTCCGTCCTCAGCTGCACTGACATCGTCATTTCCTCCGTTGCCGTGGTCTCCCGTGCCTACATCCTCCACGCCATTCAGGTGCTGCTTCAACCTTTCAATCACCTCACGTCCGTCCTTCAAAATGCCTTCGTCGTCGCGGCACGAAGCCGTTGCGGGATGCGTTAAGCTTCTGGTAGAACTTCCGTGTTTCTTGGGAACGGCACAGCAGTTCCATTTCCTCGCACTCCGCTTCTTCCGAATGGCACTTTTTCTCCCGAAAGGCGAGTTTGCTGTTTCCGCTTCTGTTTGTAACGTTCCACGTTCTGTCTGGTCCCTTGCTGCAGCAGTACCACCCTCGCTGCATTCTTCTCCTCCAAAACCGTTCTGCACTTTTCTTCAAACCATTCGTTCCGTCGATTCCGTTCCAAGTGCCCGATGGTGCTCTCGGCTGCGTCATTGATGGCTGCATCCACTGTACTTCAGCAGTCCTCTAGAGGGGCCTCATCGAGCTCGCTCTCGTCTGGCAACGCGGCTTCGAGATTCTGCGCGTATGCTGAGGTGACATCCGGTTGTTCTAGTCGCTCAAGGTTGTACCGTTGCGGTCGCCGGTACCGTCCATTGTTGATAACGGAGAGCTTTGGGCGCAGTTTGAACATCACCAGATAGTGGTCGGAGTCGATGTTGGCGCCACGATACGTCCTGACGTCGATAATGTCGGAGAAGTGCCGTCCGTCAATCAGAACGTGGTTGATTTGAGATTCCATCGGCTGTGGTGATCTCCAGGTGTAACGATAAGGGAGGCTGTGTTGGGAAAAGGTGATACGAATGGCCATATTTTTGGAGGCGGTGAAATCAATGAGTCGTAGGCCGTTTTCGTTCGCCTGCTGGTGGGCGCTGAACTTACCAATCGTCTTTCTGAATTCCTCCTCCTGGCCTACCTGAGCGTGCAAATCTCCTATGATGATCTTGTCGTCGTGGCTTGGGCAGCGATCGTACTCGCGTTCGAGCTGCGCGTAAAATGCGTCCTTGTCATTATCAGTACTTCCGGAGTGTGGGCTGTGCTCGTTTATTATGCTGAAGTTGAAGAATCGGCCCTTGATCCTCAACCTGCACGCACATTCTTTCGTCGATCGGCCACCAACCGATCACGCGCCTCTGCATATCACCCATCACGATGAAAGCTGTTCCCAGCTCGCGTGTGTTGCCGCAGCTGTGGCATGATTACCTCTAAAAGTTCGCACCATGGATCCTGTCCGACACACCTCCTGCAGCGCTACGATGCCGAACCCGCGGCCCTTCAGTAGATCGGCGAGTATGCGGGTGCTCCCAATGAAGTTGAGAGATCGGCAGTTCCACGTACCGAGTTTCCAATCGCAAGTCCTTTTTGTTCGCTGGGGTCGTTGCCGTTGGTCTCGGTTCGAATTATTCTGTTGCTGATTTTCCGTTACAATGGTTTTTTACGGCTGGCTCGTAAGGCCTGACACCAACCCCCTACTTTCCGAAGGACCATAGTGCACAGTTGAGCTTAGAGTCCTTCCCTGGCACTCGGACGTAGATCAGCCGCCCCTAACATGGGGATCAGACGTTGTTGTGAGCCGCTCCTCCTGGAGAACAGACGCTCAGTTTTGTAGAAGTGAATCCCGCCTTTCCTGTTAGTCTACGACCAAAGTTCCCACCGGGGTTGGTTACCCGCTCTTCCCTAAGGTTGCTCATAGTTTCCGGCCGGTACCGCGAGGAGGAAGGGATATGAGATGCTGGGCAGAGGCTAGCGGATCACAATGGGATCTGAATTGCGCAGCATATCCAGCCTTCACCGTGCCCTCTACCAACCATATTTGTGACAGAATTTTTCTCGTTCGTCACTCGTTGGTTTCTTGTCCAAAATTCCGATCAATTTTGATCAATTCGGAGCACTGAACTTCATAACAATAAATGTCTTGGCAAATATTTCTTACACCGTATGACGACTTTAGTACATAAATTTTAAACCAAAACATCTGCGGTTGGTGATGAATCTTCCGAATATGTCATCTTTGCTGATAAGCTCTCTGCGAGAAAAGGTACAATATGTTGTATATGTACTCCGGCACGCTGTGGACCTCGTGAGATTCAGAATCCGCGATATGTCGTTCTAGAGAGAAAGAGAGAGAGAGCAACCGCGAGCTTGAGCGTGCGAGTAATCTCAACCGCGCTCACCAAGCTTCACACGCTACTCCTGCTAGCTTGGTTCGGTTCCGATTCGACAGCGACGGCCGATGGTGTGGATGGGTAGATGGATGGCATGACAACCGCCACCAACCAAAACCAGCTATCAACCGAGGTAATCTCGAAGATCGCTCCATTCAACTCCATGCCATCATCGCGGCTGCTTCTGCTTCGTCTGGTGTTGCAAACCGATATGGCTGCCATCCCGGAGGGGGCGCGCGCACACCGACTGTTTCGGCTGATTGCCTTCTTGTACCGGGGGCTTGGGAAGTATGGTTATAGGGCTCTGGGAGAACGGGTGGTATGTGAACCACGCACATGGGTAGTAGAACAACCCGAAATTGAGTAGAGAGCGAAACGCGATACGAGCAAGAGCATGGAAAGAAGGTTGAAGAGTTGGTACCGAGCATATGTACGGGCACCAGCGCAGATTCTTCGCCGGCACGGCACACACGGTAAGCTGCACTTCATGCGCTTTGGTTATTCTTGGCTGGTGTGGCGGACGGTGCGGAAGAAGGGCCCATGCTAAGGGAATCGCCGAACCGGCAAGCCAAGAGAGTGCGAGACAGACCGAATCCAGTCGAACGAACCCCACCGACCGACGACGAAGACCGGCAGCACAGCACATTTGCTAGTAGTTTGGTAGTCGGCAGTACCGCGATAGTAGTGCAGCAAACGATATCCGCCCAAGGTAGACCTAGACAGAGACGTGAAGGACTGCTGAAGCTAGAGCAAGTTCCACACCCCCATTTTCGAGAAGACTAGACTTCGGTCGGAACAAGTGCAGTCTGGGCGGCTCAGACTTGTAGATAGAGGCAGTATAGGTAGATCTTTTGACAGTTCAAAGAGCCGGGCGACACGCGAGTTTCCGACGACCTCGCGCTGTATCGGTGCGCTTTCAGAAGACAGGTCTAGCAGGAAGTGTGGTTGGGGGTCGTTTCCAGTGCTTAGTGCTTAGACTCAGAGAACATTTCGTAGTAAAATCGATAGCGGTGATTCGTTCCCACATATAATCGTAAAAGGGTTTCGAAGAAGAATTACGCCGGCAATCGCACTACGCAGTACAAGTACGGACCGAACGACGATACCAATCGAGAAGAGTCTCCGTCTGTTGAAAGGGAAAAGACGGTTAGGTGGGCACGGGGGAACACCGCGAGGCCGAGTGAAGCGAACGCGACGCGAGGTACAGTTGGAGGAGGAAGAAGATTTTCGCCGGGACTAGTCTGTGTAGTATACAAACGGCCGAGAGCCGGCTGGAAACGAGAGCAAAAGTCCCGTCGTCGTCTCCCCCGAGTGACCGTGTTTTGCTTGTGGTTAACAAAAGAGGCGAAAGGGTTGGACGCCACCACAGACAGTGGAGAAGAAGGCCAAGACTAGGGAAAGGGTGGTCTACATAAACCCAGGGGGTGGGAGAGGATAGTGTGTAGTGTGTAAAAGCAGGCTACCGCAGACCCAGCCGGCCAGACTTTATGTACAATAATCACGCTTCTCCACCGACGACGACGTTGTCGTCGTAGTCACGAGAATCACAAGACAGAGAGATTGAGAGAGAGAGGATTCGCAAACGCAACCGTCGAGTAACAGAGCAGACAGAGGCAAGTGAGCGAGCAGCGGCTCAGACAAAGGAGACTGAAGCAAGAAGATTGACATCGCCGGCGCGGCGGAGAGGCAGCAAGGTGCGAGTGCGAGGTAGGTAGCAAGCTTTCATCCGGTCTGTTCTGGGGGGCTTCACGTACCTACGTACGCGGCGAGATCCCCAATAGATCTTCACCACCGGAGTCGGAGTCGGACCCCAAGGTCTTTGACTGACGGCAATGACGACGACGACGCAGACGGACGATGGTAATGACGGCGATGATGATTATGGTTCTGCACGGTTGGTCGGTCGGCCAGTGGAGGACATCCAAGTGGGGGGTTCTGCTCACTCGCTCTCGACCAAGTCGATCGTCTTTTACATACTTTATTTACGTAAAAATCGTACCGGCTCCTCCGCCGCTCGTAACCTCTTCCCCTCACCGATTGGGTACTACTTTTTTCCATTCGGAGCTGATTTTGCACACCAAGAATGGTGCTTTTTGTTGTTATGGCTATATAAAATGCTGCGCACGGTGGAGGCTTCTTCCACCAAAACACTCTCGTGGCTTTTCTGCGTTTTTCGTAGTGCCGGCTGAGGGCGATTGGGATGAAATGCTGATTGGACAAAAAAAAACTGATTGTAACGAAAGTAGCCAGATTTCCGATTATATAATTTAAAGCGATTTGCTTGATTTGATGTTTTAAACGACCCAGAATAACTCCATAAACTATGAATCTAGTGTATTGTACCATTTGGGCAGGTGTACCTATTTTGGGCACTTGCCGCTATAACTAAGTCAATTTCGAACGGATTGATTTGAAATTTTGTATAGAGTTAGCCACGTACAGTATCTAACTCTATACACTAAATTCTGTTTTTACGCGATTTTTTGTTCCGCGTAAAAAAAATCGTGTAAAAAAAGTTTTCAAAACTTTTTTTATCGGATCATCCTAAAATTTTAACAGGGTATCAAGGATGATAAGAGAGATCTCTGGTAGAAATTTGAGCCCCATCGGAAGTAAATTGCGACAAGGAGAGAAGAATCTTTGCAAAAACACATCGCGTAATTTCGAGAAAATCGTGTAAAAAAAATCGTGTAAAATAAAACCGCGTAAAAAAAGATCGTGTAAAAAAAGAATTTAGTGTACATAATTTCAAATCAATCGGTTCGAAATTGACTTAGTTATAACGATAAGTGCCCAAAATAGGTACACCTGCCCAAATGATACAATACCCTATGTCTGTTCTTCAAAAATATTCTGTGAAAATGGTTGATTACGTAACACTATATAGTAGACAAATCAAAGCGTCCCAGGGATGTTCCAGAGCTTCTTAGTGTCGTTTCAGAGGGTCTCAAGAGCGTTCAGAGTATTTCAGGAGGTAGCAGGTGGTCTCAAAGGTTAAACACAGGGGATCTCATGAGCTGGTCAGAGGATCTGAGGGCCAGAGGGCCTTATAGGCGCTTCAGGAGGTCCCAGGGACCTGTAGGTCATTCCAGGGAGTCTCAGGGGCTTTCCAGAAGGTCGCAGGCGGTTTCAGGGCCCTTCAGGGAAGTACCTGCAGGTCTCAGGAACGTTTCAGGAGCCTAACGGTGTTTCATTGCAATGAGTTATACTCACTTTCTACTATCTCAGTTCAGAAGCTTGCTGTAAAAACGGCGTATAAAAGACTTTTTCGAAATTTCTCATCGTAATAGGCCGTTTTACCTCACGCAAATCTGTCAGGAAAAGGCCTGATTTGCGTTGCGTAATGAATTATTACAGCACTGTTTTCTGTTTTGGACAACTTCTTGATGATGATGTTTTGGAAAATTGTGACAACTGCACAGTATAACCTGTTATGTTCAGATTTTCTAAAACATGGCTATGAACATCAGTGTGCAGTTTGATGAAGAAGTTTTGTTAAAAACTATCCTCAAGGGTAATTTATGAAATTGCAAAAAACGTTGTACGCAACTTGGTACAGAACTCGATTTTTCCAGCACTCGTCGTAATTATCCAACTCGGCAAGCCTCGTTGGATAAATGTACGACTCGTGCTATAAAAATCATCATTCTGCACCTTGTTGCGTAAACTACTATTACATTTTAGGGTATGAGTTCCATAAGTAATCTCACGCTCCCAATTTCCCTACGTAGGGTCTGGGACCATTTGGGCAGGAGCACCTATTTTGGGCACTTGCTGCTGTAGCTCAGTCAGTTTTCAGCCAATTGACTTGAGTTTTGAAATACGATAAGATACGCACAGTATTTAGCCATGAACAAAATTCCATGTCAATTGGTTTGAAATTAACTGAGTTTTAGTAGCAAGTGCCCAAAATAGGTGCTCCTGCCCAAATGGTCCCAGACCCTACTTTTTGTTTTCGTACGTTCTCACTAATAACATAAAATACAAAAATATAAAACAAAACAAACAATGCTTCAACTCTTTCTTTCTCGAAGGTTGAAAACGGGAGCCACATGCTCAATAAGGAAACCAATACCCTAGTTTTATCTAAAAGTTTGCGAATAAACTGAAGCACACGCACACCAATGCCATGAAAGAGCTCTGAAGGCGACTTTCCATGGTGCGAGTGTAATTTATACTCACATCGTGGAGCGCCTCCCCCGCTTACTGGAGGTATCAGAGGTGTGGGATCTCATGGACGTATTAGGGGGTTTCATGGGATTTCAAGGGGGGTACGTGGAGGTCTCAGTAGATGGACCCCCTGGAATCCTCTGAAACACTTCTGAAATGTCTTGAGGCCACTTAAAACCTCTTAAAACGCCCCTGAGACTCCCGTAATACCATTGAAGCGCCTCTGAAATATCCGTAATACCTTTGAAATACCCCAGAAGGCCCAGAAACCTCATGTTACGTTTTTGCTGTATAAGAGCTTGAGAGAGCTTGATCCAAAAGCGTTTACTCCATAAGCTGTTATGCAACTACTTTTGTTGGTAGGGAAGGCTCCTAAGATCCCCTGAAACCTTCTAAACGCTTTTAAACGCCCTCCAGAAAAAATCTTGAAACTTTTGAAACGCCCCCTGAAGGCTTCATTATTCCATTCAAACGCCCTTGAAATCCCCGTAATCAATTTGAAATGCCCCCCCCCCCTAAAACCCCATGAAACGGCCCTGAATTGGTATCAAAAGTCCCTCAAACCTCTCAGAACGCCCTTAAAACGTTCCTGAAACCTTAAACTACTCTCTAAAACACCTCTGAACCCTCTAGGAACGCCTTTTTAAAGATCCTAAGGCCTTAAAATCCCTTGAAACGTCCCTAAAACTTCTGTTATACTATTCAAACAACCCTGAAACTCCCATAATCCCACTGAAAAACCAACGAAACCTGCCGGAACACCCTTCAAAGGGCTCCTCAATCTTCTGGAACAACTCCGCGAATCGCACCTGAACTACCTTGGAACCACCTTTTTTTTTGGGCTCTCTGGGAAGTGCCTGGAAATTCCATTAGAGGTGGGAGACCTGTTCTCGTGAACTAAATGTCCTCAATAAAGCATTGAATCAATTTATGCAAAAATGTCCCTCTTTTTATGGCCTTTTTCGTTTATGCACATTTTTAATTTATACACCCCCAGCTCGTGGCATAACAATGCTAATCTATCAAAGCGTCGTCTGATGCGATTTACGTGCACTATTGCGATGCAGTGCAGCATCTTATGCATCTATTATATTTTCTGAATAAGGATCGACTGGACAATTAACTTTAGTCTTGTGTTAAATCAAGACAAGTGTCACTTGTTTAATATGTCTTTTTGGCCTTTCATTGGACTTGGCCTTCCTCAGGGGATATAAACTTACGCCGTCCGATACAAAAAATACGAAAACTAAAACCAGACTAGTTACTTTGACACAAAAATGCATGCTTTCATTCTATTCATGTAAAGATGCTGACAAACTAGTAACCGTTCGACGAATGCACTCGAAGTTTTTGGTACTAAACCGATAACTTAAGCGCCATTCTTGGTGTACAAGAGACCACTGATTAATTTTAAATTTGCCCGACTAATACTTAGTCTTTTCACCTTAGGGGTTCTTGAATGATCACTGGTTCTAAATCAATTCAAGAATGTTATCTTTAACATGAAAAATTTCAAAATGACGTGAATCCCTACTGAGATTAGTTCAACCCACTAGACACCACGAGACAAGTTTAAAACACAACGAAGATTCCAGTTAGTAATGAAAACGGAATGGTACTGGTAATTCGAACAAACAGTTGATTGGGAGTTAAGGAACAGGAGATTCGTTTAACACTAGATCATGGCCCTATCTAAAGTTTAACACATACCTGCACAGGTTTGTATTTGTCAACTCGATGGTATGGTATGGTCGAAGTTAAAATTGCTGGGTGAATGCCGGCTGGACGGAAGGCCTCCGATGTTGGGGACTAGAGCGTCCGAAGTTGATCTTTTCCTCTAGAGGGAAGCCCACTTTTCTCAACGACCCGGCTACGCGTACAAAGATTCCACTAGATTATGAAGACTTCCGGTCCTTCGCACGATAATTGGGTTTCAAATTTTAAAAATTTCTTGTTTTCTTAATTTTATACGAAAGGGCATCTTTTTTCTGTGCCACTATGATTTTTTCAGATTTTAAGAACTAGATTTTGTTTGGTGCCTAAATTCAATTTCAAAGAGATTTTTTTAAATCACCTTTTGACAGCTGGGCAACTGTTTGACAGCTCCACCCAGTACAGAATGCGACGAGGGGTGATTCGACAAATCGCTCCCATACAAACTTCAAATTGATTTTTAGATAGGTTCCCGGGCACCAAAATTCATGAAAATTTGGATTTCGGCTCAGTTTGGCATGCAGATTCCGAATATAAAATTATGTCAACACCGCTTAAGAAGCCAATTGGTGTCGTGTGAGAACCGCGTTCTGATTGTGTATCCATAGTGTAGCATATTGGATCCTTTCCGGTGAGTAATTGACGACCCCCGCATTGGCTTCGCTTCACTTCGGTAGGGTGACCTCTAAAACAGCGAAATCGTAGTTTTATCTACTACCCCGCACTTATGCTAACTGCGAAAGGGATCCAGTGGTGTGGGAAATGCGCAATATGACTTAACCAAATACATTGCAATAAGTTGAAAAAAAAAAATAACATCATATGCGTTGTCTATCCGCTCATACATGTATACGATAGTAACTCAAAATCGTGCTTTATACGATGTTATGCTTATATGGGGCTGTCCATAAACCACGTGGTCATAGGGGGGTTCATCTAATGGCAATTTTGTATGGACAAATTCAAAAAATTTTATGGACAAATGACCACACGGGGGGGGTTGAAAAGTCCCTAAAAAATGACCACGTGGTTTATGGACAGCCCCTATCCTTGTGTGAATCTTGGTTGTCTGGCAAGGTTCCAGATTATAATTGGTAGGAAAAAAAACTACAGCAGTGGCTGTAAAGTGCAGATGCCAAGGATTAAATTCCAAGATTGTCTGAAAGATCCTAGATATCCACTTTGACTAACGAAAATGCTCAACACCATGCATCTTAACTAAGTGTTTAACGACTCAACCTCAGGATATTGACCACCCAACAATTCTGAAAGTAAAGCTTGATTGTGTAAAGTAACTCAGTTGAGTGAAAATTATTACTGTCACAACTGTGTAGACCTTAAGTTCTGAACTTCATGGTAGTTTGGCTGATCTGGAATATCCCAGAAGTATCTCGGCATTATTTCCGAGTAAGATTTCAAGGGAACCATGCTCTAGCGTGCGTAGCTTTTTTCTTTTTCTCACTCACTCTCGTAAACAAACACGAGAATGGGAAAGATAAAAGAGGGGGCATTTCCGAAAGAGATTATCAAAGAGAATGAGCGAGACGAAAGAAAAAGCTGCTCACGCTAGTGGAACCATGGATTATAGTTAGTTTTGTAAGACTACAGATTATGCTACAGTGTATGTATATCGGAAAAAAGCTACTGTAACGGCTGTAGCTAAGACCTGGAATTTGTGGGTGGGTGTCGAGGCCTCTCAAAGTCAATTAAGTTCTGGTAAGTTCAAAGCAGTTCATTCCAATTTGACATATGTAAGTGAAAAATAGTGGATAAGGCTAAAAAAAAGTTGCGATTTGTCCAATTTCGAAGAGTTTCGCACCAACGGCTACGATCATTCATATTCATACATGAGTTGGACATTTCGAGAAAAGGGATCCAAAGTACATTAGAGGAAAGGGATGGACCAGGGATTGAACCCATGTTTTTCTGCATACAAATCACAAGCGATAACGTGGATTCGTTTTACAAGACCACAGCATGGATTTGTTCCAAAAAACATTAGGGTTTTTTTTTTTGATTTTCTCCTTGGATTTTTCATTAAATTATTTGGATTTAACAATAAAAACAACTGTTGACGGGGAAATCGAGAAATTGCGCACATCAAACGATCTTAGATTTGCGGTTTCGTGCTGCTTTAAAATTTAAACAATTATTTGTTTTTACTTAATTTCGGTTTTTCTGCCTTATTCCTTCATGTTCAACAAATAATTGATATCCTTTAAGGCTCTTCTAGGCACTGTAAATAATTCATATCTAGTTAGTTTTAGGTATTTCTAGTAATTTAAGTTCACTCACTATGTCTATCCAATTAGATTTAGGTAGCATATAAAATAATAGGTTTAGATTATTGAGAAAATCACACTGATCCATCTTCTATCGCTCCCTTCTAATAAACAGACTTTGACAGTTCAAAGTGAAAAGCCACTGTATATCCCTTTCGTGACGAACCAGCACAAGTGTGCTGTTGAGCAATAACAGTTTTGTAATTTTTTTTTTCATCTGTTTAGTCTTTGTTTTAAATGATGTGGACTGTTTCAATAATTCAGGCATTACTTATACTTGTTTGTGTCTAAACAAACTTTTATTTAC
Organism: Aedes albopictus; assembly: GCF_035046485.1. Lineage (NCBI taxonomy): Eukaryota > Metazoa > Arthropoda > Insecta > Diptera > Culicidae > Aedes > Aedes albopictus. The sequence continues at coordinate 104,513,022 of NC_085136.1, forward strand.
GTTGCCTCTGAGATTTACCACCACAAGTTAAACAAAAAGTGGACAAAAACCGCATATTTTCTATTTTCGCTCTATCTATGTAGTCAAAGATTGAAATCGAAAGACAAAAGAACAGTTATTTCAAATAAGGAAAAATGATTGCTTTTTGTTGGGAAATCTGAGAGTTATGGAGAGTCAACGTTGGGCCATTTGTATAGAGATTTCGTTTTTTTGCGCTCCTTCCTGAAAGGGATATGTAATTACGGTATTCGAGTGATTAATCTGCCGACTGGGTAAAATGAACTTTAACTATAAGTACCGTATCCGAATACGAGCAAAAGACAAGATTTCTTCCAGTATTTTTGTCGGAATTTGTTTTTGTGCTGTTACGGTTGGGCCTCGCAGTCTTAAGGGGAATGAAAACACTATTTTTTTAATTATTCCCGACTTTTCGGTCCGTTTGGGCCCTTTTTCAAGGGATCAATCTTTAAGGTTTACTGGTCAAAAACAGTAATACTAAACTTAAAAAGTCGCACATTTGCCTTGGTTTAGTTGAAAATTGATCGAGTATGGACCACCGAGAGGTGGCCTAACTGTTTCTAATCCAGCGGTATGGAATTCGGGTTTTATCTGCACGATCTTCCCCCATGATCCACCCATGAATCCCATTTTCCAGGATTCCTCCATGGATTACTTCCTAAATTCCTTCAGGGCTTCTTCTAATAGGTACCTCTTGAGATTTCTTGAAAAATTTCTCTCGGGAATACACCAAGAATTTTTTATGGTTCCTTCAGGGATTTCTTGAGACAGAGCTCTCATAATTCTTTTGGTTTTTTTTTTCAATAGGACAGATCGGTGAAGTACTAGATTTGTAGTAATGAGCTGAATTTTAGTATGGTGAGAAGGTCAATTCTCCGTTTCTGCAGTGAAATGGTGCAAAAAGCGTGGGTATTATGATTATAGGCAAAAAGCGTGGGTATTATGATTCCTTGCCTAATTTGATGCTGTTTGAGCAAAACTTCGGGCAACAGTGTTGTTGTTTTCTCTATTTCTTGCAACATAAACAACATAGTTATCCAAAGTTTTGCTCAAACAGCATCAAATTAGGCAAGGAATCATAATACCCACGCTTTTTGCACCATTTCATTGCAGAAACAGAGAACTGACCTTCTCACCATACAAAAATTCAGCTCATTACTACAAATCTAGTACTACACCGAACGTGCCATATTGCTACAAGGATTTTTTTAGAATTTCAAAAAAAATCCAGATTATTTTCTGGTAGTTCTTTTCTTGTAGGTATACATTTCTTCCGAGAGTTCATCATGGATTTCTCCAAGAATTCCTCCGGGTTTTCTTTACGAATTCTTCAAGGGATTATTTTCAGGAACTGCTCCAGATATTCGTACAGATATCTCTACTGGGATCCTTACCAGGATTTTTCGTGAGATTTCTTCACGGATTCCACGCGGGGATCCTTCAGAGATTTTTTTCAGAATTCCTCCATGGACAACTTCTGGAATTTCTCCAGTGATTCCGCAGGACTCACTTGAATTGCCTGGAATTCTCGTAGGGATTCCTTTTTGGATGCTTCTGAGATTTCTTCTAAGAATTTTCCCATAGATCCACCATTATTTTTTTCTGGATTACTTCAAGGATTACTCCAAAACTCCATTGATAGATAACTCCCAAGATTGCTTGAAAAGTTTCTCTTGCGAAAGTGCCACAAAAAATTTAGGATTCCTCCAGGTATTTCTTGTGATTTGGTCCAGAGATCTGTACTTAATATTTCTGATACAAACCTGGATTCGCTGGTTGGGTCACGACTGCGCCCCGATTAGCGAACCGTGTTCGTTCGTTGGGGCAACTGACAACTGATAAGAATGCTGTAGACACACGCAAGTGACGAGAAATACGTCACGAAACACTCACACACTTGCACAAACGTTCTAGGAGCTGCGATGCAGCGGCGGTCAGACGTCAAACTCGTTTTGACATCGATTTTGACATTGACAGTGCTTTTAGTTGGGTATTGCCCCAACCAGTGAACATTCAACCAACGAGACAGCCCATCTAACGAGCCCCCAACGAACGAATCAGCAATTTTCTCAGGGATTACTATATTAACCCGGGAGCGGTCGCCTCGTGTACTGAGTACACGCTCCATGAAATATGCACGTATGTGGTACACAGCGTGAGCGCGGCAGCAGGTATTCAAAGACGTGACTGCTCGAGGGTTAATTCTTTCAGGAATTTCTTCATATATTCTCCCTGAAGATTCTCCGGCAGTTTTTTCAGGTTTCCTGTAAGGGTTACTGCACACAGGAAAAAATTTCTACTCAGTGGCTGAATTGGTCTTACTCAGAAATCGAGAAATGCTTTGTTGTCTTACTCAGTTTCCTTTAAAAGTGGGGCAACCCATTGCCAATGGGTTGTCCCACTTTTAGCCGAAACTGAGTAAGAAAACAAAGGATTTTTCGATTTCTGAGGAAGGCCAACTCAGTCATTGAGTAGAAATTTTTCTCGGTGTACTGTGGGTCCATCAGGATTTTTTCCTGATTCTCACAATGGAGAAATATGATTTCCATACTGATTCTTCCTGAAATTTCTCAAGAATTATTCTGGTATACCTTTAGGTATTCTTCCTTTATTTTTTTTCGGATTCTTTCAGTGCTTTCTCCCGGAAGTGCATCAGGGACACCTCCATGGATGTCCCAATTTTTTTGTGGGTATTCAGGGATTCTCTTCACAAAAGGTTTCGAATGTTATCTAGAAATTCCATGAAGAATTTCTGTTAGATTTCCAATAGGCATTCTTTGTTAAAAGGGAGAATGAAAGTAAGTGAACATAAAATGAATAAATAGATGAGTTCCTTCTTATGTTAACGGGTTAGGGACAAAACGTCGAATGCCAAAAGGTCGAATGCCACAACGTCGAAAGGGATGAAACGTCGAAAACGTGTAATATAAGTAAATAGTGAGATTTTTATTCTTTTGAAGGAAACCCATTCTTTCACTTATAACTGCCGACTAGCTAAGAGGGGAGCCTTCTTGAGACTTCCTGAAACAACACCTCAAGGGTCGGCATGCTTCTTGACCAGTTCTTCGCGGGCAGGGTATAATGTGCTACCTGCTTCCATAAACTTTCACCATAACGGTGCAACTTCCTTCAGGGTGGCTACGATGGCGGCTTTAACTATCGTCGCCCGGATCTCTGGTACCTTTAAGGTGACGATGGCGATTATCTGGCCCGTTATTCATTCAAGGGCGTTTGGTTTACGGCGGGACTTGCCGGTACTTTCCTACGTAGGGAGGGGGGAGGAAAAGGGTGCCATCATCATTCAGAACCATAGTTCTGCTGTTTTCCCCCGCAATTCATCCGGTATTCACAGGATATGGTAGTAGTATAAGAATACTATGTTCCAGACAGATTACTCAACCTTTTCAGTTGGTGGTTTAAACATGAGTTTGAAGCATCATGGAGTGCAAAATAAGTCACTGGCGCTCAGACAGTAAGCCGAGATTACGCGACAATGTTCGTGTGTACCCATTAGTTAGTTCGTCATCCTTCTATCTTGCTGGATCTACCATATTGCCACCCCTCTCAGGCTACCAAAAGGATCATGCATTCCTTCTGGTGGTGGGCTGTGGAACTTCATGTATGGTGGCGCAGTATGGTAGACTATTCTATTCTTGTTTAACAACTAACTGACAAAGAAAATTGCCAAACACATACGGACACTATCTGCGTTTTTCACAAAACATAATTTAAATTCAAAAATACTCCACACTGAACTGCGAACACATACACACTTTTCGATGTTTTGTCCTTACGACGATTTGGCATTCGACGTTTTGTCACCCATTCGCAAACTTCTATTGAAAAACATTGATTATAAAAGATTCTTGATGGTGCAAATTAGAAAATAACAAAGCTGAGAGGTGTGTCAATGTTTTTCAATAGAAGTTTGCATATTGGTTAAAAGTGGTTAAAAGATGTCAGAAGCTGCTGCGGGGCCAAGTTTTACAATTTTCAATATGCTCACTGTGAGTACTTGGCCTCTCGGCATCCGTTTATGAATAAACATGTTCTTGAACTGGGGTCTCCAGTTAGCCTAGTGGTTAAGGCTATGGATCGCCATTACGGAGACGGCGGGTTCAAATCACGTTTCAGTCGGGGAACTTTTCTCGACTCCCTGGGCATAGTGCATCGAAACCGGTGCCCGTACCCTACCTGCGAAAGCTCATGGGATTTCAAAGATTTTGGAGATTTTTGTTCACATTTCTTAGAGTTTAGTTCCTGACATTGTCGTTGTGTTTCATCGAACTCCTGTGTCTCGATTCTCATTGGAATTTATAAGATTTTCATCTAATATTTCAACACGAGTTTTTCGGATATTTTCTTTTGGAATAAAGCTGGCAAATTTTGAACTTCTCTTCTTTAAAAACCCAGCCTGATTGGGAATCATTATTAAAGCTTTAGGTTCTTCGGATGCCAGTTTAGACTCTTGGAACTTCTGGTCAGATTTCTGGAAATTTCATAAATCTCTCTCTTCTTGGCGTAACGTCCTCATTGGGACAAAGCCTGCTTCTCAGCTTAGTGTTCTATGAGCACTTCCACAGTTATTAACTGAGAGCTTCCTCTGCCAATGACCATTTTGCATGCGTATATCGTGTGGCAGGCACGATAAATATGTCCTTTAATTCCCGATAGCTACTTAGGCACTCTCAATAGAATTCTTAGAATTTCCGTAGATTTTTTGTAATACCCATAGGGATTCGTGTGGAATTCCTAATTCGTATATTCTCACCTAAATTCTCGAGATGCTTGTTGCGGCTCTTGTGATTCTGTTTTGTAAGTATCACTTGGGATTCCCGTCTAACGTTCTATGATTATCATCAAGATACTGGGAATTTTCGGCAATATTCTCGAAATTCCCTATTGAAATTGTTAAAATCGTGTTATGATAGCCTAGATGTATTCGGAAAACTCCGAAATTCGTCAACTAGCTTGGTAATAAAATGTAGGGTCTGGGACCATTTGGGCAGGAGCACCTATTTTGGGCACTTGCTGCTATAACTCAGTCAATTTTGCACAGTGTGAAGCATTAAGGAACATCAATTCCGAAAAGAATCAAATACATAAAATTTGAAAAATTCTTACGATTATGTCGAAGGATTATTGTAGTCCTGAGCTGTATGAAACGTGTTTTTCACAAATCTTGTAATATTTCTGAATTCATTTCTCAGGACCATTTCACCCAACACCCCCTTGCGAACTGTGTTGTAGATGTTTGCCAATTTTGTTTTACGCATGTTTATCGAGGAGGCCGTGACTGCCGCGCCGCCGACCGCCAGCAGCCATATGTACCTCTAATGTGGGTTGGTAGGCTAGAGGGTGGTTGGCTCCTTTCGCGGTTTGCGTATACAAGAACACATTTCCAACCAAGCTTCGAAGTCTTCGGAGTAGGCCTTGTTATTCTCTTTCTGTGCATTCTTTCGTTCGCGTTCTTTCAATAGAAATCCAGGGGCCTGCTTTTCCTTTCACTCATAGAAGAAGCACTTTTTTTGTTATCGAGGACGACGTTGCGTTGTTTGGAGGGGGCAACGCTGATAACGCTAAGCCAAATTAATCGACTGGTTGGAGATTTATCAGCGAGCTTTTTCTGTCGGACAAACAAGCGACGAATTTGTGGGGACGAAAGGTGACAATCATTCATTTAGGTACGGAAGCTCGAGGTCGAGACGACCGCGTGCTTCTGTGGGTAACTAGGTATTTACCACGCGAAAACATCCGAACCGTGTGATGGGATATGTTGGTTTCAATGGAGCGTTTTTTTTTTGTTGTTAGCTACCTTCCTCAGGAATGATTCAATCACTGTCATTTGAATAAAAAATTACAATGACAAACGAGCCATGATTTATTCGTTTTTACGTGAGATTTTTCAACCATCACCGATTCACACTGGATAGAATTTTGGTAGAAAATCTGCATCTTTTCGTAACCACCATGAGGGTGTCTAGAAGATTGTTCAATAGAGCAAAAGCTACTTCTGATTGGGTTCATTACAAAAAAGCCCTAACAGAATATAACAGGGAACTGAGGCTAGCCAAACGTAAGGATTGGAGACGGGTGTGTGAAGACATCAATAACGCTCCTGCAGCGGCAAGGCTCCATAAAGTCCTTTCAAAAGACCATTCCAATGGTATTGGAAGCCTCAAAAAGGAAGATGGCAGTTTTACTGTTGATTCTTCTGAAACATTGAAAGAGATGATGAAAACTCATTTTCCAGGGTCGATCTTTTATTCGGCAGAAGAGCAGGACTCAGACAAGGTAAACCATGCATGGTCGACAAATGCCTATCAGAAAGCCTGTGAAAGTGTGAAATCTTTACGCCATCGAGGGTCGAATGGGCACTGAGTTCTTTTCAGCCTTTCAAATCAGCTGGGATAGATGGAATCTTCCCAGCGTTACTTCAACAAGGGAAAGGAGCGATTGTTCCGCAATTAACCGAAATATTTAAAGCCTGTATCACTTTAGCTCACATACCTAAGGCATGGCGTAAGGTTCGTGTTGTCTTTATTCCAAAAGCTGGTAAAAGAGATAAAACAACACCTAAAGCCTTCCGACCTATAAGCCTTTCCTGTGTTCTGTTAAAGACCATGGAGAAAATAGTGGATGACTTTATCAAGTCTACCAGCTTAGTAGAAATGCCTTTAAGCAAGTGTCAATTTGCTTATCAAACAGGCAAATCTACCATAACAGCGCTACAGTCGCTAGTCAGTAAAATTGAGAAATCATTTCAAGCCAAGGAAATAGCCGTGGTTGCTTTTCTCGACATTGAAGGAGCATTCGATAACGCATCCTTCAGCTCAATGCGTTCAGCAATGGAAGCAAGGGGCTTGGATAAATGCATTATCGAATGGATAATATTAATGCTAAAAGATCGAGAGATCTCATCCGTTCTTGGAGGTGCGCAACTATCAGTAAGATCTGTGAAGGGCTGTCCTCAAGGAGGAGTACTATCGCCCTTATTATGGTCTTTGGTAGTGGACGAACTCCTTAAGAAGCTTATCAATCAAGGCTTTGAGGTTATTGGATACGCAGATGATGTAGCTATTCTGATACGTGGAAAATATGACGACACGATATCTAGCAGGCTACAATCTGCGTTGAATGTTACCCTCAAATGGTGCCGAGAGGAGGGCTTAAACGTTAACCCTTCAAAAACTGTAATTGTGCCTTTTACTAGGAGGTTAAAAATAAATCTTACTGAACCTTCTTTATATGGAGTTCATATTCAGTTTTCGGAAGAAGTTAAACATCTTGGGGTAACTTTGGACAAAAGACTGAATTGGAATTCACATTTAAACAATGTTTTGACCAAGGGTACGAATGCCCTTTGGGTCTGCAGCAAAGCCTTAGGAAAAACCTGGGGTCTTAGACCTAACATGATTCACTGGATCTATGCTGCAATAGTCCGACCTAAGATTACTTATGCTTCACTTGTTTGGTGGCCCAAAACAAATGAGGTAACTTCTCAAAGGAAGCTAAGTAAGCTACAAAGACTTGCTTGTATATCTATGACAGGAGCAATGAAAAGCACTCCATCAGTTGCTTTGGATGCTCTTCTCAATATACTTCCATTGCATCAATTTGTTAAACTACAATCGGCAAAAAGTGCCCTGCAGTTTATACGTTAAAATAAAGTCCTAGACGGCGATCTTGTTGGACATTTGAGGATCATCAAAGACTTCAAATTAAACATGGACATAAAAACAGTAGAAGATTGGATGATAACGAAGACCAACTATGATGTTCCCTTCAAAGTGGTGAAACCATGTCGCTATGTTTGGGATGCTGGTGGGCCAAGTTTACGTCCAGGTTCTATTGTATTTTATACTGATGGGTCCAAGATGGGAGAAAACACTGGGGCTGGTGTTTTTGGCCCTGGTATCAGTAAAGCTATACCAATGGGATGCAGTCCCACTGTATTTCAAGCGGAAGTTCAAGCTATTCTAGAGTGTGCCAACATTTGTTTGAAAAGAAATTATAGGTTTGCCAAGATCTGTATTTTTTCGGACAGTCAGGTGACTCTAAATACGCTAAAAGCTTTCACGTGTCAATCCAAGCTAGTGTGGGAATGCATTATTTCTCTGAAGCAATTGGCCAGTAGGAACGAGGTAACTTTATACTGGGTGCCCGGTCATTGTGGAATTCCGGGGAATGAAAATGCCGACACTCTCGCTAGACAGGGTGCGGCATCAAGCTTTGTAGGCCCTGAACCTTTTTGTGGAGTTCCTGAGTGTGCTCTACGGATGAAACTAAAAACTTGGGAAATGTCCACGGTAGAATCTAATTGGAATGCCACGGATGCATCCAAGCAAGCGAAAAGGTTCATACAACCCAGTGCAGAAAAAGCCAGGTCCATATTGAATCTAAATAAAAGAGATCTCAGGGTAATTACTGGTCTGATGACTGGCCACTGCCCGAGTAAATATCATCTAAGTAAGATTGGAAAAACTCAATCCTCCGAATGTCGTTTCTATCAAACGGAAAACGAAACTGCCGAACACTTACTCTGCAACTGTGGAGTGCTGTCCCATCAAAGATTGGCGGTATTTGGTAAAGGGTTTCTAGAGCCCTTGGAAATTTGGCGAAGTAGTCCCAACAGGGTAATAAACTTTATAAAACGAGTTGTGCCTAGTTGGGATCAGGTGTTACATCAACCATTGTCCATCACAGCCAGGGTGCAAAATGTTCATAGTCATTGACTGAAAACAGCACGAATTTGAATGATTCTGCACTGAATATTCAAAACAAAGAAAATCATTTTCGCTCTCCCTCTTCACACAGTCAGTCAATTCGTAGTCATTGAATATGAAGCCGATCGAGAAACATCTTCATAAATACCTACGTTTATGGCTACGATTCCTTCCAAAAACGCTTCACAACAATCAAATGGGGAAAGATCTGTGTAAAGCATCGTTAAATGTAATCGAAACGTTGATATTTTATCAGCAATTTAACACTTTGTAAGATGTTTACAAATATTCATTGACTTTCATTCAGTTGACAAACGAGTATCGAGCAGCTGAATATGAATATGAAGGCAAGTGAATGAAAATTGCCACAAGGTGAACTTCAGCTCGCCTGCTCGAAAATTTTGCGCCCTGGGTATGACCCATATTTAATTTGGTGCTAGTCAAATATCCTGTCACAATTGAGCTGTGAATCACAGCTCAATTGTGACAGGATATTTGACTAGCACCAAATTAAATATGGGTCATACCACAATATTCCTAAATAATGGACGCAGTGGTTAAAAGGCTCTACAGATGAGGGATGAGGGATGAGGGTGAGAACGTCAATGCAATTTTAGTACAGATCAACTAAAACACAAACCTGCTTCCTAGGATTCTGCATTCTAATTCAAGACTTAACCTGAACAAAAAAATAGTTGATACTACTGTTTTCTAAGCTATTGTAAGTCGAATTTAACTGCTGTTACCAAAGCTGTTACTCTTTTCGTACTAAAAAGGCTACTACGTTTGACAATAACTTGAAAAGAATCGATTTACTTGGTTTGCAAATCTTTTAAACGACATATGATATTTGCAAACCTTTAGTACAGTTTAATACCTTCTGAGGCCAACGGACCGACGTCAAATGATCGTGTCGAATTCCACAGACGCGAGATTCGCCCAAACGGATTAACAGCTCAATTATCCTTCGCCTTTGAAACAAAGAACCGGCATCGTTCGTCAACCAAATAATTTCATGGTGTAAAAACAAAGAACAAAAAATCCAAGGAAACGGTGTTGTTCCTACGACGACGTAAGTACATGTATCCCCCATTTCGGGGGATGAAATTTGAGCACCCCTTTGTTGGTGCACTTCCCGAAAAAGGCTCGATTCCACGTTAGAACCAACCAGACAACCTCGCCTCGCACAGGTTCATGCTGGTCGAAACCCAACCAACCGATAGAAGGCTACCAGGGTGGGATCTGTCACATCCAAACAAACTCATTCGCCCTTGCCCTGGCCTATTGCATTGTTGCCAGAAAGGTTTCAGATTACTTCGGAGGTCTCCAACGGGGCCTTCTTCTTCAACTGATGTGTCAGAAGGGTATTGCACTGGAGGTACAAAACGCGGTACGCGAAACTAACCAGGCAAAGAAATTATCATCGCCCTCATACATGTGCATTGTGCAGCAATAACTCTTCCGAGCATTTGAAGGCCAAAACAAAAAGTATGACATTTCTGCCTAGATATTTTTCAACTACCAATGAGATTTTGTTCAGGATTTTTTTCCAGAGATTTCACCAGCAATTTCTCCGGGGATTCCATCAGGAATTCCTCCGGGGATTCCTCCAGGAATTCCTCCTCGGATTTCTCCAGGAGTTCCTCCAGGAATTCTTCCGGGGATTCCTTCAGGAATTCCTCCGGGGATTCCTTCAGGAATTCCTCCGGGGATTCCTCCGGGGATTCCTTCAGGAATTCCTCCGGGGATTCCTTCAGGAATTCCTGGGAGAATTCCTCCAGGAATTCCTCCGGGGATTCCTTCAGGAATTCCTCCAGGGATTCCTTCAGGAATTCCTCCGAGGATTTCTTCAGGAATTCCTCCGGCGATTCCTCCCGGGATTCCTTCAGGAATTCCTCCGGCGATTACTTCAGGAATTTCTCCGGCGATTCCTTCAGGAATTCCTCCGGGGATTCCTTCAGGAATTCCTCCGGGGATTCCTTCAGGAATTCCTCTGGGGATTCCTCCAGGAATTCCTCCGGGGATTCCTCCAGGAATTCCTCCGGGGATTCCTCCAGGAATTCCTCCGGGGATTCCTCCAGGAATTCCTCCGGGGATTCCTCCAGGAATTCCTCCGGGGATTCCTCCAGGAATTCCTCCGGGGATTCCTCCAGGAATTCCTCCGGGGATTCCTCCAGGAATTCCTCCGGGGATTCCTCCAGGAATTCCTCCGGGGATGCTTCAGGAATTCCTGGGAGAATTCCTCCAGGAATTCCTCCGGGGATTCCTTCAGGAATTCCTCCAGGGATTCCTTCAGGAATTCCTCCGAGGATTTCTTCAGGAATTCCTCCGGCGATTCCTCCGGGGATTCCTTCAGGAATTCCTCCGGGGATTCCTCCAGGAATTCCTCCGGGGATTCCTCCAGGAATTCCTCCGAGGATTCCTCCAGGAATTTCTCCGGGGATTCCTCCAGGAATTCCTCCGGGGATTCCTCCAGGAATTCCTCCGGGGATTCCTCCAGGAATTCCTCCAGGGATTCCTCCAGGAATTCATCCAGGGATTCCTCCAGGAATTCCTCCAGGGATTCCTCCAGGAATTCCTCCAGGGATTCCTCCAGGAATTCCTCCAGGGATTCCTCCAGGAATTCCTCCAGGGATTCCTCCAGGAATTCCTCCAGGGATTCCTCCAGGAATTCCTCCAGGGATTCCTTCAGGAATTCCTCCAGGGATTCCTTCAGGAATTCCTCCAGGGATTCCTTCAGGAATTCCTCCGAGGATTTCTTCAGGAATTCCTCCGGCGATTCCTCCGGGGATTCCTTCAGGAATTCCTCCGGCGATTACTTCAGGAATTTCTCCGGCGATTCCTTCAGGAATTCCTCCGGGGATTCCTTCAGGAATTCCTCCGGGGATTCCTTCAGGAATTCCTCCGGGGATTCCTTCAGGAATTCCTCTGGGGATTTCTCCAGGAATTCCTCCGGGGATTCCTCCAGGAATTCCTCCGGGGATTCCTCCAGGAATTCCTCCGGGGATTCCTCCAGGAATTCCTCCGGGGATTCCTCCAGGAATTCCTCCGGGGATTCCTTCAGGAATTCCTGGGAGAATTCCTCCAGGAATTCCTCCGGGGATTCCTTCAGGAATTCCTCCAGGGATTCCTCCAGGAATTCCTCCGGGGATTCCTCCAGGAATTCCTCCGAGGATTTCTTCAGGAATTCCTCCGGCGATTCCTCCGGGAATTCCTCCGGCGATTCCTCCGGGGATTCCTTCAGGAATTCCTCCGGGGATTCCTCCAGGAATTCCTCCGAGGATTCCTCCAGGAATTTCTCCGGGGATTCCTCCAGGAATTCCTCCGGGGATTCCTCCAGGAATTCCTCCGGGGATTCCTCCAGGAATTCCTCCAGGGATTCCTCCAGGAATTCATCCAGGGATTCCTCCAGGAATTCCTCCAGGAATTCCTCCAGGAATTCCTCCAGGGATTCCTCCAGGAATTCCTCCAGGGATTCCTCCAGGAATTCCTCCGGGGATTCCTCCAGGAATTCCTCCGGGGATTCCTCCAGGAATTCCTCCGGGGATTCCTCCAGGAATTCCTCCGGGGATTCCTCCAGGAATTCCTCCGGGGATTCCTCCAGGAATTCCTCCGGGGATTCCTCCAGGAATTCCTCCGGGGATTCCTCCAGGAATTCCTCCGGGGATTCCTCCAGGAATTCCTCCGGGGATTCCTCCAGGAATTCCTCCGGGGATTCCTCCAGGAATTCCTCCGGGGATTCCTCCAGGAATTCCTCCGGGGATTCCTTCAGGAATTCCTCCGGGGATTCCTCCAGGAATTCCTCCGGGGATTCCTCCAGGAATTCCTCCGGTGATTCCTCCAGGAATTCCTCCGGTGATTCCTCCAGGAATTCCTCCTGGGATTCCTTCAGGAATTCCTCCGGGGATTCCTCCAGGAATTCCTCCGGGGATTCTTCAAGGAATTCCTCCGGGGATTCCTCCAGGAATTCCTCAGGGGATTCCTCCAGGAATTCCTGCGGGGATTCCTCCAGGAATTCCTGCGGGGATTCCTCCAGGAGTTCCTGCGGGGATTCCTCCAGGAATTCCTCCGGGGATTCCTCCAGGAATTCCTCCGGGGATTCCTCCAGGAATTCCTCCGGGGATTCCTCCAGGAATTCCTCCAGGGATTCCTCCAGGAATTCCTCCGGGGATTCCTCCAGGAATTCCTCCGGGGATTCCTCCAGGAATTCCTCCGGGGATTCCTCCAGGAATTCCTCCGGGGATTCCTCCAGGAATTCCTCCGGGGATTCCTCCAGGAATTCCTCCGGGGATTCCTCCAGGAATTTCTCCGGGGATTCCTCCAGGAATTCCTCCGGGGATTCCTCCAGGAATTCCTCCGGGGAATCCTCCAGGAATTTCTCCGGGGATTCCTCCAGGAATTCCTCCGGGGATTCCTCCAGGAATTCATCCAGGGATTCCTCCAAGAATTCCTCCGAGGATTTCTTCAGGAATTCCTCCGGCGATTCCTCCGGCGATTCCTCCGGGGATTCCTTCAGGAATTCCTCCGGCGATTACTTCAGGAATTTCTCCGGCGATTCCTTCAGGAATTCCTCCGGGGATTCCTCCAGGAATTCCTCCGGGAATTCCTCCAGGAATTCCTCCGGGGATTCCTCCAGGAATTCCTCCGGGGATTCCTCCAGGAATTCCTCCGGGGATTCCTCCAGGAATTCCTCCGGGGATTCCTCCAGGAATTCCTCCGGGGATTCCTCCAGGAATTCCTCCGGGGATTCCTCCAGGAATTCCTCCGGGGATTCCTCCAGGAATTCCTCCGGGGATTCCTCCAGGAATTCCTCCGGGGATTCCTCCAGGAATTCCTCCGGGGATTCCTCCAGGAATTCCTCCGGGGATTCCTCCAGGAATTCCTCCGGGGATTCCTCCAGGAATTCCTCCGGGGATTCCTCCAGGAATTCCTCCGGGGATTCCTCCAGGAATTCCTCCGGGGATTCCTCCAGGAATTCCTCCGGGGATTCCTCCAGGAATTCCTCCGGGGATTCCTCCAGGAATTCCTCCGGGGATTCCTCCAGGAATTCCTCCGGGGATTCCTCCAGGAATTCCTCCGGGGATTCCTCCAGGAATTCCTCCGGGGATTCCTCCAGGAATTCCTCCGGGGATTCCTCCAGGAATTCCTCCGGGGATTCCTCCAGGAATTCCTCCGGGGATTCCTCCAGGAATTCCTCCGGGGATTCCTCCAGGAATTCCTCCGGGGATTCCTCCAGGAATTCCTCCGGGGATTCCTCCAGGAATTCCTCCGGGGATTCCTCCAGGAATTCCTCCGGGGATTCCTCCAGGAATTCCTCCGGGGATTCCTCCAGGAATTCCTCCGGGGATTCCTCCAGGAATTCCTCCGGGGATTCCTCCAGGAATTCCTCCGGGGATTCCTCCAGGAATTCCTCCAGGGATTCCTCCAGGAATTCCTCCGGGGATTCCTCCAGGAATTCCTCCGGGGATTCCTCCAGGAATTCCTCCGGGGATTCCTCCAGGAATTCCTCCGGGGATTCCTCCAGGAATTCCTCCGGGGATTCCTCCAGGAATTCCTCCGGGGATTCCTCCAGGAATTCCTCCGGGGATTCCTCCAGGAATTCCTCCGGGGATTCCTCCAGGAATTCCTCCGGGGATTCCTCCAGGAATTCCTCCGGGGATTCCTTCAGGAATTCCTCCGGGGATTCCTCCAGGAATTCCTCCGGGGATTCCTCCAGGAATTCCTCCGGGGATTCCTCCAGGAATTCCTCCGGGGATTCCTCCAGGAATTCCTCCGGGGATTCCTCCAGGAATTCCTCCGGGGATTCCTCCAGGAATTCCTCCGGGGATTCCTCCAGGAATTCCTCCGGGGATTCCTTCAGGAATTCCTCCGGGGATTCCTTCAGGAATTCCTCCGGGGATTCCTTCAGGAATTCCTCCGGGGATTCCTTCAGGAATTCCTCCGGGGATTCCTTCAGGAATTCCTCCGGGGATTCCTTCAGGAATTCCTCCGGGGATTCCTTCAGGAATTCCTCCAGGGATTCCTTCAGGAATTCCTCCGAGGATTTCTTCAGGAATTCCTCCGGCGATTCCTTCAGGAATTCCTCCGGGAATTCTTCCAGGAATTCCTCCGGGGATTCCTTCAGGAATTCCTCCGGGGATTCCTTCAGGAATTCCTCCGGGGATTCCTTCAGGAATTCCTCTGGGGATTCCTCCAGGAATTCCTCCGGGGATTCCTCCAGGAATTACTCCGGGGATTCCTCCAGGAATTCCTCCGGGGATTCCTCCAGGAATTCCTCCGGGGATTCCTCCAGGAATTCCTCCGGGGATTCCTCCAGGAATTCCTCCGGGGATTCCTCCAGGAATTCCTCCGGGGATTCCTCCAGGAATTCCTCCGGGGATTCCTCCAGGAATTCCTCCGGGGATTCCTTCAGGAATTCCTGGGAGAATTCCTCCAGGAATTCCTCCGGGGATTCCTTCAGGAATTCCTCCAGGGATTCCTTCAGGAATTCCTCCGAGGATTTCTTCAGGAATTCCTTCGGCGATTCCTCCGGGGATTCCTTCAGGAATTCCTCCGGCGATTACTTCAGGAATTCCTCCGGGGATTCCTCCAGGAATTTCTCCGGGGATTCCTCCAGGAATTCCTCCGGGGATTCCTCCAGGAATTCCTCCGGGGATTCCTCCAGGAATTCCTCCGGGGATTCCTCCAGGAATTCCTCCGGGGATTCCTCCAGGAATTCCTCCGGGGATTCCTCCAGGAATTCCTCCGGGGATTCCTCCAGAAATTTCTCCGGGGATTCCTCCAGGAATTCCTCCGGGGATTCCTCCAGGAATTCCTCCGGGGATTCCTCCAGGAATTCCTCCAGGGATTCCTCCAGGAATTCATCCAGGGATTCCTCCAGGAATTCCTCCAGGGATTCCTCCAGGAATTCCTCCAGGAATTCTTCACTCTAATCTGCGCCAAAGTTGTAAATTGGATATATGAGATCATGCAACTGGTGTGAAATTTGTTATCCTCACATTTCGTTAAAAAAATCTTCTGTATTGATCGTTACAGCTGATCGCTTTCGCTTCAGTAGTCTTCCAGGAATTCCTCCGGGAATTCCTCCAGGGATTCCTCCGGAAATTCCTCCAGGGATTCCTCCGGGAATTCCTCCAGGGATTCCTCCGGAAATTCCTCCAGGGATTCCTCCGGGAATTCCTCCAGGGATTCCTCCGGGAATTCCTCCAGGGATTCCTCCGGGAATTCCTCCAGTGATTCCTTCGGGAATTCCTCCAGGGATTCCTCCGGGAATTCCTCCAGGGATTCCTCCGGGAATTCCTCCAGGGGTTCTTTCAGGAATTCCTTCAGGGATTCAGCCAGGGATTCCTCCAAGGATTTCTCCAGAAATTCCTCCGAGGATTCCTCCAGAAATTCCTCCAGGCATTGCTCCAGATATTCCTCCTGTATCCCCGTTTGGGTATGCATCCTAAGCTACGCTCAAAAGTTGAAAAAAGATCGAATTTTCAAGGTCTGCTCAAAATACTGAACTTTTTAAACCACATACAGCAACCTGAAACACAACAAAAATGTCAGTGATCCATTGCCCTTTAAATTCGAATCAAGAGCAATCGATGAGCAGCGCTGAATCACACTTTCGATGCGTAAGACACAACGAGGACACGACCGGACACGACTCGAATCAACAAAGCGACTCTGGTCTGTGCACGACTGGACTCTTCCAATTGAGCATAATTAATTAATCCCGTGCCCGTCGTGGACGACGGCGTTATTGAAGCCTGGCCTAACGCACGCTCTGCGAGTGCGGGAACACGTTCGGAACATGTGTTCGTACATGTAATTGATTGATTGATTTGTCTTTATTAGAGAGACTTTCAGCCCTTGGCTGGTTCGTCTCTTCGTACATGTAAGCTTATGTTTGTCCATTCGAAATAAGAGACGGGACACAAAAATCTTTGCCATTTCGGAAGAGTTTCTAGACGGCGCATGCCAATTTGGTGAACTTTGAATAATAGTGCGTAGCTACATACCTACTGTATGGTCGGAAATGCTCGTAATGGTCCATAGTTCCCAGTTCGTTTATAACATTCGTATTAATAGCTGATAACTATTGGACCCCTGGTGGAAACACATTTGAGGGTACATACGCAGTACGTACTGGATCGGCTTGGCCCTGGTTGTCTAAAAAGTGAGAAACCATGCCGACAAGCCAACGATGACAACACAGCTTCCCCGCTGAACTGTTTTCAATAATTATATGACCACTTACTAGGGACAAACGTCTTGAAATTCCAGCTCAATATTGCAGCAGAACTTCAGTTCCACAAATCTTAAGAAGTGAACTACCAACGAGATCGTAGCTAGTGATCTCTCGCTATTTGTACTCACTCCCAGAAACCTACTAGAACGCCTTTGAAACGCTTTAAAACTCATCAGAAAACGCCCCTGAGACTCCTTTAAACTGCTCTTAAATTCTAATGAAGTCTTCTGAGACCTCTCGAAACTCCTTGACATCCCTTAAAAAAAAACTTTCCATAGAAAAGCGTCGCAGGACTCGTCTAATCTCTACTGAAGCCCTAGAAACCTCTTGAAGTTCGCTGATATACCTTTAAACCCCTTCGTTGCCTTTTTTGTCGTTGAAACCCCCTCAAACTTTTCTGAAACGTCCTGAAAATAATTGGAACTCTTCTGAAACCCCTATGGAGCTTTCGCCAAGTAATATTTACATCAAATCAGAGGCATGTTCTCCATTTGGGGCCGTGTTACTCCCAGCTATGATTAAATCCCCGTCTTGAAGCCAGACGCTCGTTTCGTGCCACTCCACGAAAGAAAACATTCATAGGTTCAATTAAGATACTCCCTGTATTCTCGGTCTCGCGTACACTCTTCCTTTTAACTTCCTGGCATCCTACTTTTCCTCTTTTATCCATTCCTCTACTTTCCTAGATTACCGGACGACGCCTCCTTTGTTAAGTGTTAGTCCTATCTTACTTCGCTCTTTCTTCGTGACCCCGCGCACTGCACACCTTTGCTGCAGCTTCTTTTGCCTGTCCGCTGGTTCCTTCTTTCCTTCCTGTGCCAGGGGGCAGGCGATTCTTCTTCTTCATTTCTAATGCGTTGGCTGCAGCCTTTCGCGGATCTTCCTTATGTCCCGTGTGCTCCTCTAGTATGGTGACGGACTCGAGGCTTCAGTGATCCGTGAATTCACTGGGAAAGCCTTGGTTTCGTTGGCGTACTCGATTATTGTATCTGGTACAGGGCTTGTGGACGCACCAAATGTTGTGCAAGTTCTATGCGGCGGAGTGGCTACAAACGATACCGGAAATTTCAGGTTTAAAATAAAACATGCGAGGTCCTGGATGTCCAGATTTTCTCCAAATTCTCATCTTCTCCTTATTTCATACACTTTTTCGTATTCTCGACTACTTCTTCAATTTCTCCGAAAATACTTTTCTTAGATAGCTGTATCCTTATTTTTCACTTTTGACCTTCTCTCTCTCTCTCTCTCTCTCTCTCTCTCTTCTTGGCGTAACGTCCTCATTGGGACAAAGCCTGCTTCTCAGCTTAGTGTTCTATGAGCACTTCCACAGTTATTAACTGAGAGCTTCCTCTGCCAATGACCATTTTGCATGCCTATATCGTGTGGCAGGCACGAAGATACTCTATGCCCAAGGAAGTCAAGGAAATTTCCTTTACGAAAATATCCTGGACCGACCGGGAATCGAACCCGTCACCCTCAGCATGGTCATGCTGAAAACCCGTGCGTTTACCGCCTCGGCTATATGGGCCCTACTCCATATGACCTTCGTCTATGGCGATTGCCACGCTAATCAGCCTCCGTAGTTTCGGAGAGCTCCCATCACATACCGTTGGCCATTGACCCGCCGTACATTTTACTAATGCTGGCCACCCATTTCGCCACCCCCATTGCCACTCTTCTTGCGGAACTAACGTCGTCCTTACATGGACCAGTGTTGCGATGGCTGCGTTCTAGGGATTTTTGGGGCTATACACTTAACCTATCCACTAACTTTTTTTTAAACAAACTTAACGTATACTATAACGCGATACTGGACATTACACTGACACTTGTTACACAGGTAACGCACTTTTTCACTTCACGGCATTCTACAGTAAACTCTTCAACAACTTTTAACATCAATCCATTTGAGATCGTTTGTGAAGACACATCGTATGCTGTCCAAATACTCGATTTTGTGCATTTTTTTCCACTCAATTTGTCCATTTTTGACCACATTTGGTACCTATAAACTCTAGGCATTACATAGATCTATGTAATTTGGGTACTTGGTGGGCTACAACTCACTTCGTTGAATCTACGTTGAAGCATCCTCTCCACTGTACCTGGTCTGTGATATTCGGGACGATCAAGAATAATACGTCTGTTCTCTTAGCCGGCCGTAATCCAAGTGAAGTACTTTATTGTCCATATATGTAGATGAGCTCATCGTGTGTATTAGTACGTCAGTGGCCAAACCTGGCCAGAAAAACAATTCTCTGGCCCTAGCTTTGGACTTTTCAACTCCGAAGTGGCCAACGTGGAGCCAATCTAAGACGGTCCGCCTGAGACTCACTGGCACAAAAATTTTATCATTCATAAAAACAATATCGTTTTCAACGTGCAAGTCATCTTTGAGTTTCCAAAGGAATCTCATATTTTCATGTAGTCCTCTTTTATCATTCGGCCAACCCTTATGGTAAATTTCCAAAAGCTTACTCAGAATGGGATCATTTTTCGTAGCGACAACAAACTGCTGTTTACGACTGTCACTAATGTTGATTGTGTGGACGTATCCAGTGAGATCTTCTTCGACATCATCTGGACCAATTGATCTTTTGAAAAAACGAGAAAGCACATCCGCGATGTACATGTACTTTCCTGGTAAATAGTGCAGGGTTAGATTGTATGGTAGTAATTTCATACGAAGTCGTTGCAGCCTAGCAGACGGTATTCCGCATAATGGTTTCTCCATTATGGCAACCAGCGGTTTATGGTCCGTTTCTACTAAAAACTGTCGACCATAAACGTAGTTGTAAATTTTTTTACAAACAAACACAATAGAGAGCATTTCTTTTTCAATCTGTGCGTACCTCTGTTCCGCATCATTCAAACTACGAGAATAGAATGCCACGGGCTTGCCGTTCTGCAAGAGACAAGCACCAAGTCCAAATTGAGAGGCATCGCACTGCAATTTGATTGGGTTTTTATCATCAAACGCTGAAAGATGAGGAGAATTCTTGATGAGCTTTTTGATTCGCTCAAGACAATCCTCTTGAGCTTTGGTCCAAGAAAAAATACTATCTTTCTTTAACAAATCCCTCAAAGGTTTTGAAAGCTCTGCTAAATTTGGTATAAATGTTCTTATGTAGTTGATCATCCCTAGAATTTTCTGCAATTCGACCTTGGTTGATGGAGCTTTTATTTCCTGAAGGTCATCTAGTCGAGCTTGATCTGGTCTGAATCCGTTTCGTGAGATTTCATGGCCTAAGTAGGAAACCTTTTCCACGCGGTACTGCAGTTTCCTGGGATTGAATTTGATATTCCTCTCTCGTGCTCTTTTCATCACCCTCTCCATTATCCGATCATGCTCTTCTATGCTGTCTGCAAAGATCAAAAGATCATCTATGTGGACAAACACACCATCAATATCCGCAAAGTTCTCTTCATTGAACTTTTGAAAAACTTCAGGGGAAATCGATAAACCGAAAGGTAATCGATTGTAGCGATAAACTCCAAAAGGGGTGTTGAAAGAGCACATAAAACTTGATCTCTTGTCCAACTTGATTTGGAAAAATCCATCCTTCAAATCAAGCACTGAGAATATTTTCTTATTGGCCAATTTGTTCCTCAAATCATCAATAGTTGGGATCAAATAAGGTTCTTTCAGAAGAACTTTATTCAAATCACGTGGATCCAAGCATAATCTCAACGATTTGTCCGGTTTTTCAACAATTGTCAAATTAGAAATCCATTCTGTTGGTTCATTGACCGGAGAAATGATCTGGTCTTCGCATAAACGTCCTAGCTCCTTTTTCAATTTGTCTAACAAAGCAAACGCAACTCGTCGAGGTGGTTTTGCGGTGGGGGAGGCACGCGGGTCAACTTTCAAACGATGCTGTTGCTTGAAACATCCAATACCAGTAAACACATCTGAATACTTATCAACGAACTCTTGAGCATTGCTATGCGAACGAACATCAAAACACGATTTATTAACCCGAGATCTACGCAACTTTTCAAGCCCAGTATAGGATTCACATCAAGATCGACAATCACAAAATCCAGATCATGCAAAACGCCACGGGACACGACTTTGAGTGTTTTCTTACCGAGCGGCTTAATCTTTGACGACGTCCCGAATCCTTGGAGAACGATAGAGATATCTTCCAGTTCAGTCACTCCAATCTTCGATAAAACCCGTGCGGGAAGCACATTGACGTCCGCGCCTGTGTCGAGCTTGCATGACACATCCATATTGACGATCCTAATCACCTCACACCAGGGAGATCCAGTGTCAGATTCCAGTACATCCATATAGCAAACAGACAGTTCTCCAGCATTTTTCGTCTGCGAACGATTCCGACAGACAGTGCTAAAATGATTTTGCCGGCCACAGACCGAGCAAGTCTTCCCAAATGCTGGACACTTGCCTTTTGCATGGTCATACCCACAATAGCTGCAATTAGAGACAATAGATCTATTGTTGGACTTGGCAATCTTCTTTGTGTTGTTGTTAGTGTTCTGGTTAGTAGTTTTGTGTGAGCTATTAGCTTTTGGCCGGTTTTGCCCCTCCGAGCTAGTTTTACCCATCCTTTTCCCCGTTGCATCCCCCTTTTTGTTGATCTGATCTACACGTCCAGCTGGTCCTGGATCGCTGTGACTCATAACCTTCATCTGTTCCCTCCGTTGTTCCTCGATCTTGCATGCTTCAACGACCTTTTCCAAGGTCAGCTCTCTGGCCTCCCTCCCCATGAGCTTGTCCGAAAACGCCCGATCGTGCAGTCCAAAGACAATTTGGTCCCTTAATAAACTGTCTCGCAGATTCCCGTACTCGCACGTCTGCACGAGCGTGGTAATATCCCGAAGAAAATCATCGAATTTCTCGCCCTCACGTTGCTGACGATGCGTGAAGACGAATCGCTCGAAGATCACATTCTTCTTTTGCCCACAGTAGGCATCGAAGGCCTCCATGACCTCATCGAAGTCTTCTTTGTCCGCTGCCGTTAGCGGTAGGATGTTGAATATTTCTAATCCATCCGGACCGACGACCGACAGTAAAATTGCGATTTTTACGTCGTCATCGTGACGTTCATGGCCGGCTCCCTTCATCCAGAATTCGAATGCCTGCTTGAACCTCATCCAATTAGTGTGCAATTACCTGCCGTTTGTAATGGCGGCGGTGGTGGTAGCGTAGGTGGCATCAACGCTTTGAATTCTGGAGTGCGTACCAGCACCGGTGACTCCGATGATTTCGATTTTGTCTTAACCATTTTCCGTAAGAATCACTTTTCACCACGTAATAACAAGGTTGAACACCAGGCACGCACACGAAGGGTTTAACACTATCACTTCGCAATGGCGACTTTGCTACAGCGCCATGTGATATTCGGGACGATCAAGAATAATACGTCTGTTCTCTTAGCCGGCCGTAATCCAAGTGAAGTACTTTATTGTCCATATATGTAGATGAGCTCATCGTGTGTATTAGTATGTGTTAGTGTATGTACAATTTTATAATTTCAGTTCAGTGTTTAAGTAGTGCCATATTCAAATAATAAACTTCTTGTATGCAAGATTTAACCTATGCAGCAAATGTGGATTTTTCGTATATTACATGGTCCTTTGCAATTCCCTTCTAGTTCCCCTAGAGTGTTCGTTGGTCCCTTTCAATCACAATGAGCCATATTGTGCGCGGTCTTCCACAGATTTACCGGCTTATCCTTGGATATCTACCTAATGTTCACATCGCATGCCGTTCTTTCGGCATACTTGCGACGTGACCAACCCAGCTCAGCATGCCATGTTTTATTAGCTTGACCATATTCAAGCATGATTCGCACCACCTTACGTTCAAAGACACCAAACGACAACATTCGAGTCAAATGGCCGTATAGAGCAATTGTGTCTATGTCTTCAAAATACGGGACTTCAGCTGGATATTGAGGCTGTAGAAAGCTCCATTTGCAGTTGCAAGACTTTCCACTTTGACTTCGCCGCGGATAATATTATTGTTGCACGTCACTGGAGCTCCAAGGTACATAAGTTTTTCCACTATTTTAATTTTTTTACCACCTATCACCACTTCGTTACCAACATTATTGTTGGCCCCTCACTGTCTACCAGCGATCATATACTTGGTCATGCCGGTATCAATTGTGAGACCCACTCTTGCTGTTTCGCATGAAAGCCTCTTCCATGAATCGACGGCAAATTAATATGAAATCGATATCGTCCGTAAAACCTTAGAGCATGCGCGATTGTGTGACGATGGTACCACTCCTTTGCACACACTTTTCCCAATTGGCTCCACCAAAAGCAATATTGAAGAATAAGTTCAACAGCGCTTCGCTCTGCTTGACGATTCTCTTAGGTTACGAAGGACAACAAAATCCCGATATCTACCAGGACATTTTTTTTTACTGAATCGTACGCCGCTTCGAAATCAATATACAGATGGAGGATAAATTACGTAAACAACAAGATCAGTCTGTGGTATTTTCCGACAAAGGACTTCTCCAACAGCCTTAATCCGTAAAGCGGAATACGTGACATGATTGTGTACACTGACTTGAGGAGTATAACTCGGTAATTACCTCAATTCAGTTTTTGATGCTTTTTCGTAGAAAGAATAAATGAGGTCTTTAGCAAATGTTCTTCTTCATCCCATATCTTCATTATAGTATGGTGGAGTAGCATTTCATACAACTGCTCACTGCCATGTTTACGTCATTTCCAGCAGTTTTTACTATTCTCCAGCTCTTTGATAGCATTTTTTACTTCATCTAGCATCAAGAGCTCTACAGGTTGCCCTTAAATTTCTCCACCATAAACTTCCTTTTGCAGCAGCAGCTCGCTAACGTAGTGTACGGTTTAGGTCAAAATTGACCCTAATGCCAAAGGAGGGTAAAATAAGCTCTCGAAGCACTGTCCATCTGAAACATACCATAGTTTTATCAGTCAGAAAGTTACCTTAACGGTTATTGCACATAACAGAAGACGGTGCTGTTTTTCACAGCACGCCACTGACAGATCCGTAAAATTTCCACACATCTTTTTGTTCCATACTGTTTTGCGCCTCTGTGATGACGATATCCACACAAACCGCTTCTTCTTTCTGCGGTGAGTTATTTTCTTGGCTGCCCTCTCTTCCATATCGTTGATGTGTTCGACTGTTTTACGAAACTGTTTCGTGGTAGCTTGTCAGTCTTGACAAAAATAAAACACTATTTATTTTATTTTGTCCGACGTTTCAGTTCGTTTGAAGAAGGTCCCAAAAGGTCCCAAGGAGGCGTTGCAGTCCTTGAAGAAACCTTTCATATTATCGGAAAACAGATTCTTGACTATCAAAGACATGGAACAAGTTTCCCAAATGGAGGCGAACGTACCTGTGGAGCCGTCCTACTTATCAACGGCAGACGCCCAAGTTCAAGTGGCTCCTTAGCTTAGATTTGTGGGTGCCCTTCTAGATAATGGGTAGTTGAGGGTTTGATTCCCATCGGAGCACATCAATTTCTTTTCGCGATCGAAATTTTAATTTGTTACCATAAGTTATAAGTTCATACCGAGTACACACACGTGTCCCTGCCATTCTAGCAACCAGCATGCACATTACGACGATCATGTCGATGGATGGTGATGACGGTGATGGTTTACCACGCCACCGCCGGGTGCCGGCTTCCCAGTTTGGCCTTGATGGCTTCTTGAAAGCCTTTTCACAATTCCAATCATGATCATCATCAGCACCGATCATGATCATGTTAATTCCGTCCGTCTGAATCGCAGACTGTGATGTCTGTCTGGAAAGAACGCGGCAAAAGTGCGCCGCGCTCGTAGCAGGTACAACTAGCAAGCAAGCAGTACCAAACAAATTCGTGTATTTTGTAGTGGCTACAACGACCGCGCGTGTAGTAGCCAGTAAGAGGGTATATCTTCACGCGATTCGGAAGAGAGGGTGGCGAAGAAGTTAAAAAAAAAACATCAGACAACGACGCTTATTGCAAGGGATGACTGATAGGGGAGAGCGTGGCAAAATACATTCCCTCTGCTGATTAGATTCAAACGGAAGAGTAGATAAAACCTCAAATTCATCGAAGCAGTGCAAAGTTTCAATCAGTTAAGTGTTGCTTACAGCAAGGAGTAATCACAGTTTTGTGCCGACCGGGACGAATTAATTTGCATTTGAAAGGATCTTTTATATATTATTCCAAGAATTGACAAAAAACGTATGTTTCCTTCAATAATGTTTTTAAGCTACAGAAAGGGTCGATATATTTTATGTCAAAAATACATGAAATATTCCCCATTATCACGTACTTTAATTCTCACACCAGGTCCACTCCACAAATTTTTCGTTTGTTTTTGGGATAAATTGGGTTTTTAAATTAAAAAAAAATGTATTCCTTTTTTGATTTTATACGAAAGAGCACCTTTTTCTGTGCCACTATGATTTTTTCAGATTTTTAGAACTTTATTTTGATACCTAAAACCAATTTCAAAGAGATTATTCGAAAGCACCTTTTGACAGCTGGACAACTGTTTGACAGCTTCACCCAGAACAAAATGCAACGAGGGGTGATTCGACAAATTGCTCACATACAAACTTCTATTTAATTTTTAAATAGGTTCCCAGGCACCAAAATTCATGAAAATTTGGATTTCGGCTCAGTTTGACATGCAGATTCAGAATATGGAATTATCTCAACACGGCTAAAGAAGCCAATTCGACAGCTTGTTTTCACACAAATGATGAACTATTACAAATGTATAATTTTAAAAACACGATTTCACCAAAATGTGTGAATTTGACCTTTTCCACCGTTCAGGCTAAAAACATGTATGTAACACCTGTGGAGCGGACCTGGTGTGATGGTTAGAGTACGTGACTATCACGCCGAGGACCTGGGATTGAATCCCACTCCCGACAAACTCACAAAATGTGAGTTCTTCCTTCGGAAGGGAAGTAAAGCGTGGGTCCCGAGATGAGCTAGCCTAGGGCTGAAAATCTCGTTAAACTGGAGCACATTTTTATGCACTTTATATTAGTCCAATCCAGAAAGTAGTGGAGTCGAGAGCAGTGGATGACTTTTTTTCAACAGCACGCAAATTTTCATGAGAACATTCTTCCATTGTATTGTACTTTTTTGCAAGCCCCTTCATCTCGTTACTTTTCGTTTCGCTACCAAAGCATCAGACCCTTGAAGTCAGTTCAGTACAGGCCCTCTTTCCTGTATAGTGGACTTCGGAGCACCAGACCAGTAGGCTGCGGCGCGAACGAGCGAAGGTTGCTTCGTCTGATTTGCGCAATTTTGGCCATTTTTCCTATTTTCCATTCGGCAGCAACAGCAGCAGGTAATCGACGGCAGCAGCATGCTTGGATCTGTTTTACGTGTGAAGAATGGAATAATGATTGGCCATTAGAGATGCCTATGTACCTACCTAAATGTAGAAAGATGATAGAGAGGTAGGCTTTCAGAATGGACCTTAGTGTGTCCTTGAAGAATCTGTAACCGGTCTCATTATACATATGTAGTCAATGTACAGCGTTAGATCGATTGAACTAACTCCATCGATTCGGTGATCGATTATGTACTACATATTTTCGAAGTTCTAAAACATGCGAGAAGAACTTTGGTAGTGAGATTGTTGACATTCTAATTCTGAGCAATTGAATTAGGTAACATGAAGGTGAAACATATTGGTGTCCAATTTTAAAGATTTATACTAATTTCAGACGCATATTGTAATATTTCTAGTACGACTGCTGGCATGCAGATTTCTTTCAAAATCTGTATTGAGGTCCCTGCCTGGATAGTATTAAACGGTATTGTTTTAACCTTATTCCAGCATTAGCTGACGCTCACCTCGCTGACGTAGTGCACGCTCAGTGTGCTAGTCTGGATTATATTGACCCCAAATGCACGTTTAAGATACTTATGAAATTTGATGCAAGATACTCTGAAATGCTAACGAGAACAGCGAGTACGACTCTGAATGACTAAAAAATACACAGTTGTAATATCTATCGGTCTTCAAACAGATCCTGCTCTAGGATGTCAATGATATCTCAAGCACAGCTATCAACATTTTCCCTAATAGAGGAATAGGTTTGCATAAGCGATTAATGAGGTTTAGATGCCCTTCCGCGAGTTCCAGAGAGGTATTAAGTGCTTTCAGAGATTTTTGGAGTTTGAGGAACTATGAACCCTCCTAAGATGTTATGTTTTTCGCAGCACGCATAGTACATGTTCCTGACTGAGTCATATGGACCCCAACATCCCACTAGGGTTAAAGGGGTCCCAGATAAGGGATTTCAAGGGAATTTTCAAAAACATCAGGAAACTTTTGTAGGGGTCAAGGAGCGTTTTATAGGACTTCTTGAAGCGTATAGGGATTTCAAGCATTGAAGTTTCAAGGAGTTTCAAAAGTGTTTCATGGGGTTTACATGGGTGTACGGGGCTTCCAGGAGAGAGGTAGTATCCAAAGGGACTAGTCGCTTGGAACAGTGTGTATGCCAAGAACACTCTTCCATGCCATGTAGGACAGCGACGCACGGTGTCAAAATTTCGATTTTTATCGAACACTCATGTAGGGTCTGGGACCATTTGGGCAGGAGCACCTCTTTTGGGCACTTGCTGCTATAATTCAGTCAATTTTGAACCGATTGACTTGATTTTTGAGACACAATCAGATACGCACAGTATCTAGCCATGTGCAAAAAATCAAGTCAATCGGTTTGAAATTGACTGAGTTGTAGCAGCAAGTGCCCAAAATAGGTGCTCCTGCTCAAATGGTCCCAGACCCTACCTCGGATTTTTCTTCG
Organism: Aedes albopictus; assembly: GCF_035046485.1. Lineage (NCBI taxonomy): Eukaryota > Metazoa > Arthropoda > Insecta > Diptera > Culicidae > Aedes > Aedes albopictus. Next base: position 104,540,806 of record NC_085136.1, read on the forward strand.
TAAATGATTAGTATTTGGGCTATATATTCATAATCAGAATACTAGAAATGAAATATCGGCGAAATTTTTTTCATAAATTTTGTAAGAGACGTTTTATGGGCTAAAATAGCCAAAAACTCAGCTAACTCAAATTTTCCCTGATAGAATATTTTCAAATTTGGCATTTATACATTATAGCCGAAATTCTAACATTCTATGAAGAAAAATCTGAGCTACATGAAAATTCGATAATAATCGAAATTTTGACACCGTGCGACGCACATGAAGGCTCGCTTCAATACTTGGTGACATACTGAAAATATTTGGTACAAATAAAGGTCTTCCTTTTGGTTGCTTTACAAAGGTTTCAGCATGTTTAAGGAGGTTTCATGGGAATTCACAGGGCTTCGGGAAGATTTGCAATACAAAGACCCCTCTTTGAATTGGGTTTCACACTAGTTCAATGAAAACCCTCTCTAAAACCGCGCTTAAACCCTAATGAATAATCTCTAAAATCCTCTGGAACGGCCTTGCAGCCTTTAGAAACGCACCTGAAAAGCCAATGAAACTGTCTGAACGACGGGCTTGGTGGTCTAGTGGCTAACGCTTCTGATTCATATGCAGATATTCTGGGTTCAAGCCCTGACCAGTCCCATTTCTTCTACTTTGTGTCTTTCTATACCCAAGTAACACACATGTTAAATAAAAGTTACGACAGCGCAAGTTTTGGTTGTATTGAAGTTTACGTTACGTTATTTCAACACAATGTTAGAATTACGTAAAATAAACTTCTATACAACCAAAACTTGCGCTGTCGTAACTCTATTATAACATGTGTGTTGCTTGGGTATATTTTCTCCCTTTCTCTTTTCGACATATACAACTCATGTATATTCACATTTTCATATCCATCGCTAGAACAGAAACGGGTTGAAAAAGCCGTTTCCCTTTCTTCCATACTTTCACGGCACAGTGTCAATCTATCAGATAACGCCTACGAGTTATGCAATCAAGCGAACTGTGTGGCTCATCTTCAGAATTCACAGAATTCTATCACCTTACGCCTGGCATCCACGCGCCAATGTGTGAACCCTCTGCAAACCATATCCCACCAACACTCCGACATCCGCATGAATTTGTGCAGAAGCAGAGCTATATTTGGTCTGATGTGGATACAACCCAAGTAACACGCATGTCATATAAGAGCTACGGCAGCGCAAATTTTGGTTGTATAGAAGTTAATTTGATGTTATTCCAACATAACGCCAACATTACGTCAAACTTACTACTATACAACCAAAACTTGCGCTGCCGTAACTCTTATATGACATGCGTGTTACTTGGGAAACGAATACAATCATTACTTGCTTCCCTTTTCCAACATTGACCTGCAACCAGTGCTGAAAATGTTATTTCAACATATCTAAATTCTACCTCCTACAACTCATTTTAGAAGCTATACCTGATAATATGGTATATGAAAAACTTGTGCGGCTAGACCAGTTCTACAAGAAAGTCACCGAAAAACTAGTCCCCGGCAGATATCTCATTGATTCCATGTGTGAGTGTATTTAGCTGGTCTGGCGATACTGTAGTAGCATCTACGGGCGGTCAATCAAGCTTAAGCTCAGGAGAGGCCAATTAAACTATCTGAAAGCTCCTGGAGCCTTTCATGAACCCTTGTCTAACCCCTAGAAGCTCCATGATTCCCCTTGACACGTCTCTGAAATCTTCTGAAACGGTCCCGAAAACCACAGTTGTATGCCCTTCAAACTTCCAGAAATATCCTTAAACTCCCCGGAATGTTCCTGAAAAGCCCCTGAAATTCCTAGAAACCCCCTAAAACGTCCTAGAAACGCATTAAAACCCCATAGACCTTCCTGAAACCTTCTCAAATTATCTTGAAACGCCCATGAAACCGCCTGTGTTCCCTTTGAGCCCTCTTGAGCATAATAAAATGACCCTGAAATAACTCTAAAATCCTTTTGATGCTCCTCAGGATCCAATTAAAAGCTCATGAAACCCTCTCTGTGTCACCTGAATATGACCACCACTTTTTAGGTTTCATCGAATACCGTGAAAGATGTTTTTGTTTGTATTGTGTGACAAGTAATTCCTGAAGAAATTCCAGAAAGAGTTACATGGAGAATTTTGTGGGAGGAGTCTCAGCTGGAGTGGCCGGAGGAACACCTGGAGGAATCGCAGTCAGAATTTCTAGAATAATCACAGGAAGAATGCATAAAAAAAAACGGCTGCAAAACGGTGAGTCGAAAAGGAGAGCGTCCAACATAGCTCTGGTTCCCACAAGTTCCTACCTCATGCTTCCACGGGTCAAGCGATGGCAAAGACCGCCAACTAAGAGTTGTGTGCTTAGCTGGTACTGAAGCCTGGGCACTGTTGTCCTTCTGACTTCAGCTAGATTGAGGAGGTACGTCCCGAGCGTCTGTTCACCAAGGAAGTGTGGCTCAAACAGCGTCTGTTCTGGCATCCAGCGGCTGAGTATGAAATGCTCCTCCACCAGAAGCTAAGCTGGCAACCATACCACGGTGGATAGGGGACCTTAGGCCAACAACCCACTGTTTTCGAATCCCAAAAAATCGTTACTGCAACCAAAAATGAAAGATATCGAACTGATTCAACGGCAACGACTTTTTGCGCGAAACAACGGACAAGAATTGGAACTTGGGATGTATTAAGTACTGAGCGAAGTTCGTTGGCCGAATTTTGGACAACACAGATTGGCGCCGGGTCAAATTCTGCTATGCTCTGGCCTACGAGGTGAACAATAGAAATACACTAGAACTTCAATGGCGCTGTAGTCGCTTTTCCTGTTTAATTATATTAATAACTTTGATTGTTCTAATTGACTATTTTTAGGTGTCCATCTTATATGGGACCATTTGTTTTGGTAAACAAATTTTATTTGACACTTCTAGTACCGCTACTGACGCTGTAAGGGCGTTGCAAACTAGATGTTAGTCACACGAACAGTCACGACATTGGACTTCTGTGGCTAGTTATTCTAATAGGTGAACACAATCCTCGCCACCGTGGAGTTGGTTTCCTGCTCACGCCCACACTGCGCTTATGAAGTGGGAACCTATTAATGAGAGGACAATTGTAGCTAGATTCAGAACACGGGTTCGATACCTTACCATGATCCTATGTTACGCGCCAACCGATGCTGCCAAATTGCAAGATGAAGAGAACTTTAACAGTCAACTGAATGCTGTCGTGGACAAGGCTCCGAAAGGTGATATCAAGATCCTCATGGGCGACTTCAACACGAAGGTTGGTTCCGACAACTCGGACTATGAGTACGTCATGGGACGCCAGAGTCTCGGAGTAATAAGCGAAAACGGAGAGCTGTTTGCAGAGTTTTGTGGCAACAATAACATGGTGGTTGGGGGATCGCTCTTTCCCCATCGACCAGTGCACAAAGTGACATGGGTTCCCCGTGATGGCGTCACGGAAAATCAAATCGACCACATCTGCATCAGTCAAAAATGGAGACGGAGCCTTCTTGATGTGCGGAACAAACGTAGCGTCGACATTGCGTCCGACCATCATCTCCTAATCGGCGAGATCCGACTGCTCATTGCCAGGATCCAGCGACAGGAGGAGAAAATCGGGCGCCGGATCAACACACGCCGACTGGAAGACGCTGCGGTGAAAAAGTCCTTCATCGAGGAGCTAGAGAACCGTGCTGTGAATATTCCAGAAGGTTGGAGCGGAGAAGATCAATTGAGCGCCATCAAGAACTCCTTCATCGCCACCGGCGAGAAAAATTTGGGTGAGCTACGCACCCAGAGAAAGCAGTGGATCACAGATGATAACTGGAGGAAGATAAAAGAGCGAAGGAACGCCAAAGCCGTGATGGAGCGAGCGAAAACACGAGGAGCCAAAGACGTAGCCCGTCAGTGCTATTCGGCTCTCGAGAAGGAAGTGAAACGCTCATGTAGACGGGACAAAAGAGCGTGGGCAGACCCCCTAGCCGACGAAGGCGAGAAAGCCGCAAACACCGGCGACATCCGTCTCCTCTACTTTGTCTCACGTCGCCTTAGTGGGACTAAGATGAATGCTACGATGCCCGTGAAAGACACGTCTATACAGTTACTGACCGACCCGGCTGATCAGTTGAAACGCTGGTTCGAGCACTTTGGAAACCTCTTTCAAGTGCATGGAAAAATTTTCAGAATTATATCCTGCAGAAATCCTTGGAGAACTCCCTGGAAAACAGCTCCAGACGATAGCTGAAAATCGCATAATTTAAATCGGTCCTATGAACAATTAACCTAGCTCAGGATGAAGAATAGTAAGCGTTTAAAGAAGATCCGAGTCGGGTTTGAAGCCCATTCTGAGTCCAACATGAACACCATGTTCGGATTTGCCATTCCGAATCCCATTCAAGGCAAATCAAAACCAGAACAATCGAAATTCAGATTTGCGATCGTCATCATTCCGCGCGTTACCCACTTAATTATTCTCCAGAAACCATTTCGAAACCGGAATCGAAGCGATGAGAACCGCCGCGCTGTCGAGGACCCCGGGAGGGCCACCGAACAAAACAACAAGAAGCCATCAACCCCTAAGTGAGGTCTTTCGCTACGCACCACTCACCGGCTCAACTCGCGCCGCTTGGTGGCTGGCTTCTCGGGGAATCCTCCTGGCCAGGCCACAAGTGAATACACCCCATCATCATCAACATCACCTTCATCGCAAGAATGGCAACAGCAGCAAGCGTGGCCAGCGAGAGCGAGAAATACACATCATCGCCCCATAGAACATCGTTTGTGCGCAAAAATTATAATGTCTTCCGGTCCGTGTGGTGGTGGAATAGGTAAAAATAGTAAAAACAAAAATCACTCTATTTATGGCGCTTCCGCGCCACTCCGAGCCTCCGCGTCGGTGCACAATGGATCAAAAAGTGTGATGTTAACTCATTTTAGATTTATTTTTAATGTGAACATTTTTAAGGTTATATTTCTCAGTACCTAACTTTTGAGAATGTTCTGAAGGAAAAATACATATGTAAAAAGGCTGATTATTGACAGTATATGTACATGTTTGCCCTTCTCGTACACCAAAGTGCACTGAAAGGCTATATGTTCATTTAAATACGAATATTCCATAGAAGGCTCGGAGGGTCAAGTCACATCTACCAATTAACTCAGTTTGACGATTTGAGAAGATGTCTGTATGTGTGAATGTATGTATGTCTGTGCGCAAAACAAATTTGCTCACTTTCAAGGCACTTCCCATTGGCCAATTTTACGAATTATAGCTCGAATAGAAGCGGAATTTTACCACATTGTTTGCTATCAAAAATGGACCGGATCGGCCAAGGCGTTCCGAAGTTATGGCCATTTCAGTGGCCGTATATAAAACTGAACCAAGTCCCATCATGCGACACATCAAACTGTAGGGTATGGCCAGAGATTAGTGACATTCCCCTTGAGTGACTTTCCCTTTGAGTTATATTTCAATTCCTTCCCCTCGGCAGCATCGGACAAAGTTGTTAGTATGATGCTGTCGCATTCTGTAGTGGAATATGCCAAATGATGCTACTGCAGTTCGATAAAATGGCTAGGAATAGATTGTTCCGATAAGTTGTGCAATGATCACACAAACTACACCGATTTTTGTAACCTTTAGCATGATCAGGGCATGATTGACAAATTTTGTGCGGAAGTCAACACTGGAGACCAGAAATTCCACGATTTCGGATTAAAATTCAAGATGGCGACCTAATATTCAAGATGGTGGCCCAAAATTCGAAATGCTATATGGGTATATCTGATATGGACAAGATGTCCGGAGTCCAAAACTGGCGACCAGAATATCCAAGATGGTGGTGGTTCAAATCCGAATATGGTGGTTCCAAATTCAAGATGGCGGCTGTTTAATGGAGCTGTAGGCTCTGAAACCATGCAATATGGGTGAATTTGGTTTCGGGAAGTTGTCCGGAGTCCAAAAATGACGACAATAATATTCAAGGTGGCGGTCTAAAACTCAAAATGGCGGCCAAAAATTCAAGATGGCGGCTGTTTAATGGAGTTTGAGGCTCTGAAACCATGCTATATGAGTATATTTGGAATGGGGAAGATGTCCGGAGTCCAAACAAGGCGACCAGAATATCCAAGATGGTGGTCCAAAATTCAAGATGGCGGCGGTTTAATGGAGTTTTATGCTCTGAAACCATGCTATATGAGTATATTTAGAATGGGGAAGATGTCCGGAGTCCAAACATGGCGTCCACAATATCCAAGATGGAGGCTCCATATTCAAGTTTGTGGCGGTTTAATGGAGTTTCAGGCTCTAAAACCATCCAATATGGATATATTTGGAATGGGTAATATGTCAGAGTCCAAACATGGCGACCAGAATATCCAAGATGGTGTTTTAAAATCCAAGATGGAGGCTCTAAATTCAATATGGCGGCTGTTTGATGGAGTTTTGGGCTTCAAACCAAATATACCCATATAATAATGGGTATATTTGGTTTGAAGAAGTTATCCAGAGTCCAAAAATGTCGACCAGAATATCTAATATGGCGGTCTAAAATCCAAGATTGAATCACCATATTCAAGTTTGTAGCTGTTTAATGGAGTTTATGGCTCCGGTGACATGAAATAGAGTTTTATTAAACGTATAAAAGTGCGATATTCATCACATACATATCACTTGAGTTCTGTTAAAATGGGTTTTCGAAAACACGAGAAAGGCGCCATCACCGCTAGGTGGATTAATCAGGTTTTTTTGCTTCCATTTTATGAGGTATTGGCAAAAGTAAGATGAACCATCTGTAATTATAGGCTACTTGCTGTCTGGTGGGACGGAAATTAGCGCATATGACGAAGTAGATTTCTACCCTAAATTGATATGAAATCAAAATGTCAATTATGTCGACAATTACCTGTAAAATTGAATTCTATATTTGTAAGGTAAGCCTTCGCATGGTTAAACTATGTTTAGAATAATACTTTTGGACCACTGTGCGGTGGCGATCGGATGGATGATGCGGCGAGCCTTCTCAGCAAATTGTGTGCTACGAAATCAACAGAGCAAGAAACTAGAAAGAACCAAAATCTATTGCGAAACGAAGCAACGCGCGTGCGCACATTCAGACCTCGCAAATCTCAACCCCATAAGTTTTGCTCCCCGTCGGCGATGGAGACGGCGGCTGTGGCCCCGCAGCAGGTTGTTGTTGAGATCGAGAACCATCAAACCATCACCATCATCATCGTCAGAAATGAAGACGTTGTTGGTTGATAAGTTTGATCACCTCGCTCTCAAAGCCGGCCGTCGCCGGCCGCTGCTGCTGTGTCGTTCTTTTGCACATCGGGTATTGGCGGACTGGCTGGTTGGTTGGTTGGTTGGTTGGTAAGCAAAGAGGGGTACAATCAACTCAACCAGCGGCGGTGGCGATAGACGACGACGACCGGCATACCTGCCGGCAGGCTTCAGTACTGAAGAACTGGCTCGATCCATCTAGCCTCTCAGAAGAAGGCTCACTCAGCAGAGGCGCACAGTCAGAGTCAGGTACGCGGCTGCGCGCAAATGTTCAAGGCCACTGTTGGATGGGTCGTCGGCGAACACGGAGCGGCTCCATCATCAGTGCCACTGACTCCGACTGGAGCGCACGCGGTGGTGCTTTGTGATGCTCATTGGAGATGGAGAGTCTCAAGGTGGCGAAAAAGAAGCTTTACCACTGGGCTGACTGACTGACTGACTGACTGGTACCGCCGACCGATTAGCAATAACCCCATCGACACTCGGTAAGGTAATAATGTTACTGAGAGAGGCTCATTTGCTTGCGACTGGGGTGGAATAAACGTGGACCCAAGCGGATGAAGATTCGTGGATTTGTTAAACCACTTCCGTACATGGGTTACTTCAAACGCAAATGTTTAATTAATACGACAACAACGAAAGTTATATCAACTTGATGACTTATGTTGTTTCAATTAAGAAAAATATTTGAAAGCATGTCATCTATTCTTCTGGCTTAATTTCATCATACCTCAACTGGTCAGACTAAGGCCTGAGTGTCCTCTGCTGTCCGAAGGAGTCTTCTCCATTCGACTCAGTCCATGGATGTACGTCTCCTGCTACACACTCTGCGAAGAGCCTGCAAATCGTCCTCCATTTGATCGATGCACCTTGCTTGCTACGTTGCTACGCGTTTTCTAGTACCAGTCGTACCTACCTGTTGTATTGTTCTCGAGAACCCAGAGAGGGGCATCATGGTCGCTTCAAGTGGATTCTGGGGATTCCAAAGGAACTCTATAAGGGTATCAGGGGCTTTTTTGGGGCACTCATGTTCAAGGATGTTTTCGGTCACCTGGAACTCGTTTTACTTATTTGTCAATAACAAAAAATGTCATGTTCGGCAAACTTGTAGATTAGTTTTTTTCCTACAATTTTTACCAAGGACGCCGTATTCTAACTGTTATATATACGGTGTGAAAGCACTAGTTTCACCATAGAACTAATAATCTCAAGGGCATTTATGGGGGTCTCAAGGGCGTCTCAGTGGGTATCAGGGGGCTCCAGGGGGTTTCAGGGGGTCTCAAGAGGCTCCAGTAGGCTTAGGGACGTTCAAAGGGGTCCCTTGGAATTTATGGGACGTTTTGGGGGGGGGGGGTTCCAGGATTGTTTCGTGGGGTCCCAAACGTTTTTAGGAGCGCTTCAATGGTCTCAGCGGCATCCCAAGTAACACACTTGTCACCGAAGAGTCACGGCGGCGCAGGTTTATGTTGCGCAGAAGTCACTGTGACTTACTTCTAACAAATAAATACTTACTTGCTAGAATTAAGTCATAGTAACTTCTGTGCAACAAAAACCTGCGCCGCCGTGACTCTTCGGTGACAAGTGTGTTGCTTGGGATGTTATTGGGTCCCAGGGGGCTTCAGAAGCGATTTAGGGGCTACAAGAGCGATTCAGAGGTCCCCATGGGGCGTCAAAGAAGTTCCAGGGTCTGTAGTGCACTTCAGAGGGTCTCGTGGGCGTTTTATGGTGTCCTAGGGGGTCTCAGAAGGGTACCCGGAGGCCTCAAGAGCATTTTAGAGAGTCAAAAAGTGTTCCACGTGTGTTCCAGGGGAGTTTGAATAGATTCAAGGGAGGTGCAGGGAGTCGTGAAATGCCTTGAACCACAGAGAACAGACTCATTAACCTCGAGCGATCGCGCTGTTGCGTTTTGTACAACACGTTGAAAAATCTCGCTTTTTATATAGCGTGATGGTAACGGTGGCTGCCAACCACGCGAGTGCCGGAAGGTTAAAGCCTTGACTTAATTTATACACAAAATTCCCTTATGCCCTTTAAAATGTTTGCACTCCCAGGCAATGGTATACAAAGGTGCTGTCCATAAACTACGTAGACTAGTTTTGGTCATAATCGAACCTCCCCCCCCCCCTCGTATACTTTTGTCCATACAAAATTTTCGAAATTTGTGTGGAGCGTAGACTTTGGCCAGGCCCCCCGTCCCCTAAGAGTCTACGTAGTTTATGGACAGGCCCAAAGAGGTTCCAGCGTATACGGAAAGGGACGAGCCAAGGATTGAACCGAGGACCTTCTGCATACGAATAAGAAAAAATAGTCGATTGACCACCAAGGAAAAGCACCAATATCACCCAAACCTACGTTACACAATGTTTTAATTTTATACCTTTCCGCTTTGATTTACCTGTTCATTGTGTTGCCGTTGTTGTCCGGCATGTCCTTGACCACCGTCGTCGCTCGCGACGATGGACAACAGCACCGTACTGCGCGCGATTGACCAGCAAGCAAGAGACGAACAAAATTCAAAGTTATTCGCAAGATCGCAGACTGCCGGCTGGCTTCTTCACGCGCGCGCATAATTGGGTTCGAATGTGAGACTTTGCCTCGCTTTGATGATGGTTGGATTTCAAGGTTCCTTCTCTGCGTTTTTTTTCTCGATCCTACCGATCTAATCTCACTCTGAATCTAAAAATTATTCTTTTCTTTCGATTCTTTCCAGACGACGCACCAACTACCATACCCACTACTCATCGCATCGCATCATGCAATTATCGGACAAGGTTTCAAAAGTCGCAGCATTTCATTGAACGTTTCTGAAACGTTAATACCACAAAAGCAATAAAGGACTCGGACGACGCGGTCTGCTCCATTTTTTTAGCAAGGTGCACAGTAGAAGAAACACGGATTTCGGCACACAATTCAGAGCTGGATCCCACGAAACAGTTGTAGGTTATCGAAAATAAAATCATCATTAATATCTAATCTATAACAAAAGTTTGACTGGAAAACATCGTAAAAACGTACTGGCAGTTGGAGGCATCCCCGGAATCAAAACGAACGAATGCAAGAAGGAATTTCAAATTAGCAAAATTTCAGACGTAGTTTTCTAAGGTAAGTACTCAAGTTATTGACTAGGAAAAAAAAACATGACGAATTACAAGCCAACACTAGTTTAGGGCCTGTCCATAAATTACTTTGACATTTTGGAAGGAAGATTGTTGGAGATCTGGCCAAATTTTTTTTTTCTTTTTTATTGGATGAGGATATTTGCTAATCAGATACCCAAGAGGTGGGTCCTCGGGTTATGTGGAGGTCGACGCACTAAAACCTTATTTTCTCTTTTCCATAACTTCGCGGTACGCCCGTTAGGGCTGACTTTTTTCCCTTCTAAAACATGAGGGGAAAATCTGCTCAACAGACACCCGAACAGGAAGGTCCGGGTAGTGTGGGGTTAAGACCGTTTTCTACAACAAAAGTAAATGCCAGAACTACTTTCTCCTCGACCCACTGAACAACATTCCCATGGTCGCCAAATCCTTCGGGTCTCAGAAACCATCAAGAAGGCATTGCTTCAGAGAGGGACTAGTGCACATTGCACCCTCAAGGTTAGCTGCGTAGCCTGCTGCAACGAACATCGATGACTCGCTTTGGAAATCCACCACGAAAGCATGCTGGCGCTTGGCCAGTTTCCCAAGTGGTCCGTACCATTCCCTTTGTCCTCGAAAGGCGGGCATGGTTGACCTCACGTCCGCGCCTATCTGTTTTGTAGACATCAAGAACTGATGTCTACGTGCAACCGGATCTGACCTGTTCAAGGCAATGGTATCACCCTGCCCCGGCCGACGCCACGACAACAACGCTACCGGAACTTCTTCTCTGTGGCCACTTAATCGCTGTAAGGGTCGATCTCGACCGCAGGGCACCGGTATGACCTACGAAGCCGGCTCCGAACCCCTGGACCACCTCTTGTACCGCATCTGAACTAGCCATTCTCCGAGTCCACGCGCCACCTCTTCTGTAGCTCCCAGACGATATGGGTGATAGCCGTTGAAGCGGCGTTCCAGCCAAGCTCATCCCTACATATCTTCTGAACCAAATTGTCCGGAGCTGTGTCCTCTCCGCATGTAGCAAGCATACGGTCACGCATTGTGCGAAAACGCGGGTACAAGAACAAAACGTGTTCCGCCGTTTCCTCTAAACCAGCACAAGTAGGGCATTCGGGAGAATCCGCATGCCCAAAACGGTGTAGATACTGTCGGAAGCAACCATTACCTGAAAGGACCTGTGTCAGGTGGAATGTAACTTCCCCATGGCGCCTATTAATCCAACTATCTACCCTCGGTATCAACCTATGGGTCCACCTTCCTTTGGTGGAACTGTCCCACGCGCGCTGCCATTTGACGATAGAGGTCATCCTGACAGTCCTGCGTATGCCTCTTGTGCCGCGCATTTCGAAGCACTCCATGTCCTCACTGATAAGAATGCTGATAGGCACCATACCAGTAATGACGCAGAGAGCGTCGTGTGACACGGTACGGTACGCGCAACCCGCAGGCACATAAGCCTGTAAGTACTTTACAGCTTCCGTCGGTAGCATTCAGTACTTAACGCGGTGCCCCACGCAGGGCCGCCATACCTAAGTATGGACGTAGCAACACTATCAGAAGCTTGCGCCTTCTGGCGTACACCACAGAGTTATTGGACATCATCCGAAACAGTGCCGCAATAGCTGTGGAGGCTCTTTTACATCACGTCCAAGTGTTTGACAGGATAGTGCACTCACCTACACTGATCTCCGCTTGCTGATCTGTTGTTAACAATCGTCATCTCAGTCTTGTGGTGAGCCAGCTCCAGTTTCCTGGACCGCATCCACACCGCCACAACTTGGATCGAGTGGTCGGTAGTCAACTTCACCTTCTCGATCGTTTCACCAGCGACTTCGAACGTAATGTCGTCGGCAAATCCGACAATCTCCACTCCCACTGAGTACTCTAACCTCAACACCTAGTCGTACATGACATTCCATAACACCGGACCCAGAATGGAACCTTGTGGGACTTCTGAGGTTATGTAATAGCATTTCCGGCCCACCTCCGTGTCGTAAACTAGTACGCGATTCTGAAAGTAGCTTTCGAGAATCGTACAGGTACCCCGCCCAAGTAACAATCAGCATGCCTTGAAGGTTTATTCATGCTTTATCCTGGTTTTATACGAGCATGTGAAAAAGCTAGTTGTTCTAAATTAGTTTTATGTGATAGTTTTTCACTTTGAACCTTTGGCGTTCCATAAAACTATCATATAACTTCTGCTATAAACATCGTGATTTAAAGACTTGCTAGTGGTCATGAATTGGTTTTATTACTAATTATATGCCATTTCAATAGAACTTGCATTTGCGGTTGTTGTCGGAGAGTTTTTTTTTTTTTGTAAACAAATACACAAAACTGTGAGGCAATGCATAAAACCAACAGAAGATTTCGTGGCCGTAACATAAACCAAAAAATGCTGTGATAAAACCGCTAGTTCTATCATGAGCTCAGTTATGACCACCTCAGGAGGGTTAGCCCTATTGGAGGAATCATCAGGAACACAGAGTTTTATCAGAAAAATATGTCGCCTAGCCGGGATAATTTTTGTAAATACAGAAAAATCATTACTCAATTTTATGATTTCACGTACAGCTTAAGATCAACACAACACGTTTCCGTCATTTTATTTTGTCAGAAAAAATACATAATGTCTTTTAAACTCCGCTGTGTTGAAAAAACCTTTTTTGCACCCAATTTCACCGAGTAAATTAAGTGCATTCAACTTCCAAATTATGCATAGTTTGTGTGGCGCACTTAGTTTTTGTCATTATCACAGTCACATTCACCACAAATTTTCCGTGGTATGTCTCCTGACACGTATTAAATAGGAAAACAAGTCTGAATTCCATATCTGCATCTTTCCAATTGATGCCTGGATAAACAACCAAGCACAACTTATTCTGACGATCGAACCTTGAGAGTAAAAAATAATCAAAACAATTATTTGACAAGTCAGAAAATGGTTTTATTTAGAAGGTTGATAAAACTATGATACAACCCGAAATCCTAAGCCAGTTTGCATACGAAGTCCTGTAGACCCTAATAAGACTGGGCCAACTAGCCAGAACGTGGGCTTATTGAGGCATACAAGAACTCGAGAGCATTTTCAAGTCGGCATCAATGGTTTTATGTTGAGGATTTTTGAATCGCTAAAAAACTTTGATAAAATTAAAATTGTTACTTGGGCGGTATCCCCAGACACAAGAGCGCATCGGCAATAGCAGACCAGCTGTCGTTATTAAACGCATTCCTAACATCCAGAGTCACTACCGCACAGAAACGAATTCCCCTCCTCTTAGGCTCGAGTGCTTTCTCGGCGGTTTTTGTAACCGACAAAATCGCGTCTATGGTAGACCTCCCCTTCCGGAAGCCGTACTGGTTAATCGAAAGACCATTTTCGCCCTCGGTGAACCGCAACATTCTATTGAGGATGATCTTTTCGAGCACCTTCCCCGCCGTGTCAATCAAGCATATTGGTCTATATGCCGACGGGTTTACGGGTGGTTTCCCCGCCTTTGGCAATAGTACCAGGCTCTGCCTCTTCCATACTTCTGGGAAAACTCCCTCGTCCAGGCATTTCTGCATAGCAGACCTGAACATCTCGGGAGCTACTGCAATAGCTACTTTTAATGCCAGGTTCCGTCCGGACCCGGGGCCTTACCTACGCTAAGGGACTTAGCTATCCCCGCAAGTTCCACATCGGTGACCCTTTCCTCATCGCCAGCCCCAGTCCCCGGCTGTCCTACGAAAGGAGGCCAAGGACTAGGATCATGACGCGGAAAAAGTCCTCCAATGATCCCCTCCAACATCTCTGGAGATTGCTCTGTAGGAGCCATCACGCCTCTCGTCTTGGCCATAACGATCCAGTAGGTATCACCCCACGGGTTTGCATTGGCATTCTGACAGGGACTTCTCGAAGCAGGCCTATTTGTTTGCCCTTATCTCAGTCTTTAGCACGGCTTTTGCAGCGGCGAACACCTCCCGCCATTCATTTCGCTCTTCCTCAGATCGAGCTCGCTGTATCGGCTGCCTAGCCCGTTGGCAGGTGCGGCGCAGGTCCGCAATCGCGTCGGTCCACCAGTAAGCCGGTGGCCTCCCATTTCTAGGGTGGACTCACCTAGGCTTGGTCGCATCGCACGTACGCGAGAGCACCGCTAGCAGCTCGTTCCCGTCTAAACCTGGTAGGTTTCGCTCACGGCTGAGCGCTTCCCTAAATACCCCTTCGTCGTAGTCTGATGTCTTCCACCTGCGAGGGCTTGGCCTTGGCCTAGCCGCCTCTTCTTCTATCCGCTGTCTGCTATTATTGTAGTCGATACTGTAGCGAACCGCAAGGTGGTCGCTGTGAGTGTAGCCATCATGTACTCTCCAGTTCGAACTACTTGTTAGACCAGCACTACAAAAACTATCGTCGATGATCGACTCGGCTTCTATGCACATAAAGGTATTTTTGATACCGACATTAGCCAGGTCAACATCTTGCATGGTCAGTGTCTCTAGCAAAATCTGACCCCGTTCTGGTTCATAAAACGGCCTCCCCGTTCTATTACCGCCCAGGTATTGAAGTCACCTGCTATTACCACCGGCCTTCTTCCTGCGTCACAGTCGTTCAGGCTCAACTGCATTACCTGCACTGTGACTTGTCAGCTGTAGCTCTTCTGACGCCTGAGAACCATGGGCCTCCCGTTAGGTGCTTGCTGTTCGCGGATTTCCCAGAACAAATCCTAACATGACTTTCACGTCCGCATCGCTTACACAGCTTGCTCCTAACAGGGTCTTTGTAGTCCCATGTCTTGTTTCCTGGTTCCAGACACCTGCAGCAAGCCTCCGGTGGGTCGTGTATGGTCAATTGGCATACCGACCAGATAACCTTGAGCTTCCCTACTTTAACAGGCTCGTTAGCATCCACCACAGGTAGTTGTACTAAGGCCACTAATGTCCTCGTCAGACCTATCCGTAGCCGCACGGCTGAAAAAGGCCACCTTCATCTCGCACTGTTGCCGCAGTGTTGTAACGAGCTCTTTCGCAACACTGATCTCGTCAAGGTTTTTAACCTTCAGATTCGCTTCCAAGGTGAGAGCCCTTGCGTGAGATACTTGTAGGTTGCTCCCTGACACTCTTGAGCGCTTGGGTTATGTTGTTATAGCCGTAACCAAGGAAATAAAACCAGTCGCTAGGAGCTAGAGTTTATAACTTCTTAGTTGATTGGTGGTTGGCTACTTCATGACATTTTATATAATTTTAGATTCCCGGCCCCCTACTATTATCAATATCAGACAAGGCCTGCTACATCTCCCCCTTTTAGAATATACGACATCAGCCATCTTGGAATTCTTGATTCCCGCACAGAACGTCGCAGAAATTCTCCTACTGGTTCCGAAGGCACCAGCTGTGGAGCGTATGTAGCTTCTTCATCATCTTCATTTAGTACCGGACCTGCAGCTCCTTGCAAGACCGGCGGCGGGGTGGCAACAGGAACTA
Organism: Aedes albopictus; assembly: GCF_035046485.1. Classification (NCBI taxonomy): domain Eukaryota; kingdom Metazoa; phylum Arthropoda; class Insecta; order Diptera; family Culicidae; genus Aedes; species Aedes albopictus. The sequence goes on from NC_085136.1 coordinate 104,556,636, forward strand.
GGGATTCAGTCATACCAGGCTGCCCTTCTACATCAGCCGGTACCGTTGCAGCGATTGGAATGCGTACTTCCTCACAAGACCTCCCATGCAGCGTCGTTGGTTCCGGAACGACGGTATCGTAGCCAGGGCGCATTTGGTGGACATGCGCTCTAACCATCAGCTTCGGTCTTCCGTTGTTTTCCATCGACACAAGTTAATGAACAGAACCTTTCCGTTCGATTACTCGGACTGGCATCCATGACTTGGTATTCCAGAAATGTTGGTCAACGTACACCAGGTCATCTTCTTCAAAGTCGCGCTTGATTGCTCCATGCCGGCGATTGAACTGTTCATTCTGCTTGAGGTGCTTGGTACCTGGGGCTTCAGGAGCAGGCTTCTTCAAGAGATCCAAAGTCGTGCGTACTGGTCTTCCGAAGAAGGCTTCTGCAGGACTCGTCGATTACGGTGTGCTTCGATTTGGAGTTGAGCGATACACTGAAAGGAATGTCTACAGGTGCTCCAGTATGGGTAAGCCTTCCGCCTTGCTCAGCTTCTTGAGACCACGCTTGAGGAAGTCAACGAATCGTTCCGCTGCGAAATGATAGGGAGCAGTGCGGAGGTGGGTGATACCATTTACACGGCAATACTGTTGAAACTGCACGCTGGTGAATTGCGTGCCGTTGTCCGATTGGGCCACGACTTCTGGTTTGCTTTCGTTGGACACTTTGCTGCTCCAGCGCACGCTGCGCACTGTCGAACGAACTGCGTCACGTCGTCATCCACATTCGGACAGTAGATGTAGCTTCGGGCCAGAGACTTCATCCGGTCAATTCCTGAGTGTCCACGATGTAATTGTCGAACAATCCGCTTGCGAAACATGAAGGGAATCGACGATTCGATCGCCGAACATGATGCAGTCGTCGACAAACTTGAAGTCCATCTCTTCTTGCAAGCCAACCCTCCTTAAGGAAGTTCACCACTTGCTATAACTGGGTCCTTTCGTGTTTCAGCCACAATGATCTGGTGCGTTGCTGAGGGTTTCTTCGAGAATCGCTTTTGCTTCAGATTCGACGTATACGACGGCTATCACGTAATCTTCATCCGGCCTTCGTTGCGATGACATCGTCCACAAAAGGAAACCCGCATAGCCGAAGTTTGTCGTTGAAACGTGCTTGATGTCGAAATCATACAGCAGGAGAGTCAAGGCCAAACGCTGCAATCGGTTCGCGGTGTAAACAGGAGTACCAATCTAGGATCCAAAAACCTTGAGGCGCGGTTGTTGATCGGTCTGCAGGAGAGAGTGACGTCCGTACAGCATCTTGAGAAAGCAAGTGGCAGCGAAAATCAGGGCCAATGCTTCCTTTTCCACATGTCCGTAGTGGCATCTCTGCCGGGTTCAGTGAGTGAGAGGCATGAGCGATTGCCTTCACTTCACCGGTCGGGAACCGCTGCATGATAACTGCGCCAAGGCCGTACTTCGATACATCTGCTGCCACGATGATCTCCTCGGATGGGTCATAGTGGGTGAGCCTTAAACTATTCGAAGGATTACTTGCATTCATCGTTCGTCGGTCCAATCCCAGCAGGCATCTTTCTTGGGCAGGTTGTCCAAGGGACCTGGAGCTTCTTCATCTGCTTCACGAATCAACCATATGTTAACTACTAGGTAGGGTACCGAGGTAGGAACGGAGCTGCTGAAGGTCTTTCGGAGATTCCATCTTGGCATCGGTTTTGGAAGAGTCCGGGCGAATGCCATCTTTGTCCACGATATGTCCGAAGAACTCAATCTGGGAGAGTGCGAAACGACACTTTTCTAGACGTAACCATACTAATGTACACGCTTAAGAACAGCGTAGAGATTGCGGCAGTGTTCCTTCTCCAGATAAGGCTTGACTTCAGGAATGCTGTCGATGATGCGCTGGAAAGCATAGGGTGGCGAATTGACTCTTCGGGGGGGTAATTGGTTGTACAGGTCGGACTCGATTATCCGGAGTCGGGATCTGATACTTCTCAAACATATATCTGGGGAATGGAATGCTCTACGGAGCTGAAATTTTAACTTTTTGTCAAACCAACTTCAATTATTGATCAGTCAAAATTTCAGCTTCTTATAGCATTCCGTTTGCAAGATTTTGGGAAGCGCCAGAGCCTGACTCCGGATAATCGAGTGCAACCTGTACTGGAATAGGTAACGGGGGGTGTTAACCGTGAGTACTGAGTAGCTTCCGCGATTCCTCCTCGACCTGCAGGTAAGCGACAGACAAGTCGAGGTGTGTGAAGTAATGTGCTCCGACAAGTTCCGTAAAGAGGTCGTCAGGATAAGGCAGTGGGTAGCGGTCACATTGTAGCGCGTCGTCGTTCAACTATTGGAGCTTCCCAGTCGAACCGGAGAAATAATACCGTTGTTCTGGAGCCTTTCGAGTTCTTCATGTACCTTGGGAAGCGCAGCGTACGCTACGGATCACTTCAGGAAGGACGTGCACCTACCCAGCGTGCTGCGAAAAACCTCCGGGAAGTGTTGCTTGAGTTGATTCACGTATTCAGCGGGTTGTTGGTCGAAACGTTAGTGTACGACGTTGACCAATCTGCTGATCGGCACCAGGGGCCTACATCGTCGAAACCAAAACATGACGCTGAAAGTGAGCACCCATCAGCATCGGACGGACGCCGACGACGGGAACATTCAAAACAACATGCATGCGCTTCGCTTCATCCGCCCTTATTGTCACTTTCTTCGACGCAACGACGGGTGGCGGCTCATTTTCACACCGATTGGGATTCAATTGAAATTTTCAAATTGTCTAAAATGTATGTTTGCTTAATATTTTTATGGGTATTAAACTATTTCAGTAAAATATGCATAGCATACATTAACATTACACAGATTTGACGGTTGTTACACTCATTAAATGAGTAATAACAGAGAAATTCATTCGAAGTCGAACGAGCGTGCGTGAGCTTGTGAGTGCGAAACAAAGTGGCATCTGCGACGACGCAGCAGCGTCGGTTCATCGGTGACGATGACAGTCGGGCTGAGCGACGACGACGGCGCCTTGTTTCCATTGACGATTGAAAGCATTGTTTACAAACTTCGCCTGAAAATTTCAATTGAAATTGAAAATGTAGGGCCCTGATCGGCACAGACCGCAGATTGAATAGATCCATAGTCTCGGTTCCAAGAACGTTGAGTTCAGCACTGTCCGAGACGAAAATGCGACTGGTTTTGGTCACATTCCTAATGGTGATCTCGGTTTGGAACTCGGTGAGAAGGTTGAGGTTTTACTTAATTACAAAAGCTAGACTTTACAAATACTGGCGAGAGTGTGAAATCGACAAATTGGAGTGGAATTTGCGAATTCCTCCGTCGGTTGAGTGGGTGGCTGTCCGATGCTGATCCAAGTGTCTTCGGAAATTATAGTAATGTCGGACGCCGAGTCGTGCTGAAGCTGGACTGTTGTATCGTTGAGCTCGACCGGGATGAACTTCTGCTTGCCTCCGACACGTCCGGAGGCGTCCTTTCCCTAGCCCGCCACAAACCGTTGGAGGTCGAGAAGCTATCAATGGTCACAACTCCTGTTTCCTTCGATCTGGGATGGACCTGTCTTTTCAAGCCCACCTTTCACAGCTTTCCGGGACGCCTGGCAGAGGTCCAACTTACCGGCATTACTAATGACTTTCGGGGTTAAGAACCCCTAGCCTTGGTATGCTTCTCATCTGAGGGCTGACACGGCTTACGCGCTTCTGCGATTGCTTGTCATGAGCAATCGCGTCCGGAGTACTAATCCGAGTATGCGAAAGCCTCCGTCTGGGTAGACTTCGGCATCTCTAACTTTACGAGTTCTGCGGCTACCATAGTTTCCAAGAGTTCATCATGGTCGTGCTTGGCCGCCATCGTTGACTTGCATTTTATCACGGCCTGCTCGGATCCGTTATCAGGAGCTACTTGAAGTATGATTTTTTACATTTCGAGGATTCGGCTTCGTATCAGCGTAGCTATTTAATTGTACTTAGCTTAGCATAGACTGACTGTACACATGTCAATGGTTGCTCCTCCGTGATTGATCTGAACTGGTGCACTGAGAGCGAGGAGGCAACTGAACAAGGGACTGAGACACTCCACTTATTTTCAAAGTACAATTTAAGCAGCTCATGCATTTTGGATCAATACCGGCCAAGTCCTTGCAGTCAGTTGGAAGCGAAAGTAATGTTAGAGTGTGATGGTTGTTGCTACTAGAGACGGTTTATAACATTCACCCGAAAACCATTTATCCGAATGTAACATATACCCGAATGCCAAACACCCGAATGCGGCATTTACCCGAATGCAACATTCACCCGAATGCGACATTTATCCGAATAGTGTTTTACTCTGCACGAATCATGTTTTTGTGAATAAAGTTCATTTATTTTGTTCAATGTAATAATTTCACGTATTTTTTGTATTGCGGCTCAGACAAGCATTTTGAATGTCAAGTTCCTCAAGAACACATTTTATTAAATTTTCTCTGAAATGATGCGCGATAAGAATTCACAGGGCAAATATCTGAATAAAACTAATCACTGCAGCTTACTATTGTTTGTGTTAACGCTGTTAGCATTCTCTCTAGAGATTAACCCTTCTTCGATTCATAAGCTGTTCTTTCGACAAGCAAAAAACAGTTTATGATATATAGAAGGGGAAATCTCTGTTTGAAGGTCGAATGGTCATTAGACCGAATGGATTAAATAACAGCCCTAGTAAAATCAACATATCATTAGAAAAAAAAATCGTTGATAGAAAAGTTTGATGATTGTTCACCAAGCAGAACATCCTGTTATTAAAAGAAGGAAACAATCTAAGAAGTAGATTTAGAATCCAGGTAATCCTGTAAGAATGTAATTTAAAAGAACATCCTATAATCGAAAGAAGGACAAAACTCATATACGTAGTTAGAACGCCAATAAAATATGCAGTAGTAAAACTCGAAAGAACAGCCTTTGAAGAGACGAAGGAAAAATCTCCGAAGGATTGGTAATAGTTTGGCCACCAAACAACTCAGTGAGGGTAACAACCAAGTAACCATATGACACTTTTATCCGCCTTCCGTACTAATACAATCGTAGTGTACAACAGATCTGCTGTATATTGGCCGTATAATAGCCCTATAAGGCTGACAAGGCGAAATATAGTGCTAATGGTTACTTGGGCACTATTTTTGTAAAAGAAACTCTACCCCATTACCCAAATGCCAAGACCTGAAAATCATAACCCTGAATAGGCCATTATTCCAAGATGGACAAATCTCCCATGGAGTTAGTAGTTTGTCTGCAATTCTAACATTCTAACTCGAAAAAGTATCCTCTAATGAAAAGAAGGAAGATATTAGCAGTTTGACCGACCAATTCAGCAACAGTACACGGTTGGACACTGCGAATTCAAAAGAATAGTCTATTAAAAAAAAGGCAAATATTAAAAAAGTGGGGAAAGCTTGCAGTATGGCTGCCAGTTTGTGACCGTGTATATAAGTGTATATAAGTAGCTCAAGGCAGCCTGTGTTGAGAAAATGTAATAGCTTCGTAATAAAAAAGTCATCATAGTCGAATGTTCAGTTATGCTAAGAACGGCTCACTTTAACCCAAACTGCTTGGTGATAATTAAGCATTCATCCTCATGACTTTCGGCCTAAATGATGTTTGGCCGAATGGCTGGAAGTTTTCTCGGTCATTTTCACTCATCAGAAAGCCAGCTAGTTGACAAGACCTGGGGCAAGTATTCGGAACCAAATGAATTATGATGAGAACGAACATTGTGGGGGTATAATCAGGCCCGGATTTAAGGGGGGGGGCAAAGGGGGCAAGTGCCCCGGGCCCCCCGATTAGGGGGCCCAAGAATCCTGAAGCACTATATATTTTCTTCAACAAAATCATATAAAATGCACTTCAATAGACGATTATATTTGAGGGTGTTAGAAGCAAAGGGGCGTAAGTGATAAAACTCCACATTTGAGTAAAAGAGCTTTATAGTTTTTCATTAATTTTTTATCCCATACAAAATGCATGAAGGTTCAAAATAAAGCCGATTTTCTCAGATGCATTGTAATTTTTCTTATCATCTAAATCATCTTAAAAAAGTTCCAAGAATCTTGAAATCTGAAGATTTTCCCGATATGTTCAGCTCAAAAAAATCAGGGCCCTCACTTAACACATGCCCTAGAGTAGTTATAATTGGATTTTAAGAGTACCATATTATTTCATAATCCGAATTTTCACTTGAAAATCCAATGTTTTATACATTTTTGGTGCAAAAATATTTTGCATTTGAAGTGTATTTCCCAGAATGACTATTTTGAGGGGTCAATTTTAATACTTGGATGTAGCAAATTCATACCTTAAGAGGTATTACAGTATTTAATAATCAGGTATTTTTTTAAATTTGGTATACGCGAGTGTTTTAAATGCCTTTGTAAGTTCTTGTGGAATTCAGTAGAAAATGTTTTAAAGGGCTTAAAATTGAGATGTTCGGGGAATTCAGGGCAGTTTTGGTAACTTACTTTTTATATTTAGGAACAATGTTTGATTAAATTGTTTTCACTACTCTTCCTGAATACGGTATCTTGACATTTTATCAAAAATATTAAAATAAATGTTCGTAACATGTTTTCATTTGTTCAAATAATCTGTCGATATTTAAGAAGGTTGCATTGGAGAAAATGTATACTTTTTAAAGGACGTAATGTTCGGCTTGAAATTCATCAAAAAAAAAAAATGAAAAATAAATGAAAAGTACACAACATTGAATACAAAATATTATTTCTGGGGGCCCTTTTTATAGGGTTTGCCCCGGGCCCCCCGAAGCCTTAATCCGGCACTGGGTATAATTATTAGCGTGGTTCAAAAAATCATTTTTGCTCCACAGCGCTTATTCGATTTGTAAGACCAGATTCTATGCCTTCTCCCAAAAATTTGAGCTCATTTGGTTGAAAATTGAGACTGCACACTTGAAAGAAGGGAACATTTCAGATTAAACTACTTATGGCCCCTTACAATGGATCCGAGATGAACCAGCCATGGGCTGAAAATCTCGTTAATAAAGATAATAATAATAAAACTTATGGCTTCTATAATCACTTCTAAAGAACAGCCATAGCTTGAAAGAAGGGAAATTCTCAAATAAAAAAATCAAAACCTATATTGCAACAGCATTTTACTGCTTCAAAGAACAGCCAATGATAAAAAGAAGGGAAAATAATTATTGCAATATGATTTGCGGTCAGCGTCAACTGCAAATGTTCAAGCAACTTTCAAAAGATCACCTTAGTTTCAAAAATGTCCAGTTAGATAAGCTTATTCAGCACTCCAGGGTCCATATTTGAATAGACACGTACATCGTCTTCGGCCATCCTATATGCACACTGAATATCAGGCAAATTGTTTGAATCTGCAGCTTCTCCTTCGTCACAGTTTTCTCAAATGCTTGTATTTGCTTCTTACCTTTTCGCAAACCTTTCTTGTTCATGAAACACAACGTTGTTACAGATTACTCCAAGGATTACCCTTTTCTTACTATTTAAGTTTCATCTACTTCTGATAAATTGTCCCCAGTGAACACTTTTTGGGCGATCTTCTGAATGATTCGGGTTAGCTTTCGGGCCAATAGGGTGAATCCGAACAAGAACAACATATATAAAAAATCCTCTGAATAAAATTGCATTTTGATCGCCAGTTAGTCCTCCACCAGAGTACTTGATGATTTTTAGGTCTAAGGAAAGCCAGCTGACTGACACCGGGCCTTAACATATTTATTATTGACAAAATCATATGGACCAAGTCCATCTTTTTTTCATTTTCCGGGTAAGTCTCGTATACGGGTAAATGTCGCATTCGGGTGAATGTCGCATTCGGGTAAATGGTTTTCGGGTAAATGTCATGGAACCCTAGAGACTGAGAGCATGTTTTTCACCCCCTCGATCACTCATTCTTCAGCACGGGTCGCTTGACACCTTGAATTGGGGTTAGTTGTCCTATTCTTAGCTGGCGACTACGCAGCTGGCTCACAAGCGGGGGGGGGAGGCTTCTTCAGGCCCCGGGACAATAATCCCTGCTGCCCCCATTGGCGTAGTTTCATTAAAGCGAATTGTAGCTGAATTTGAAGTTAACCAATTTATCTTTAGATAATTGTATGTGTTACACAAGCATCTAGAGACAAAGAAAGATACTTATATCTGTTAACATCTGTTTTAACATATTCTACTTAATAGCCCTTAAAAGTAACTTCTGAGAAGCCCTGTAAGACGTACTGTACTTCTGATTTTTTTTAATAATCTTTAGATATTAGTATCTCAATTAATTTTTACATTCTTCGTCTTAATCTAGGTGTTCTGTGTATTATAACACACTATCATCCTAAATTGGTAAAATAAATTTGAATTTCTGATTTTAATGTTTTAATGATATCCTTTTCATATGGCGTGAAGAACTTCTGGAGCTTCTTTGTATTCGAAGATTGTACTACTACTTTTTGACTAGACCTAAAATCGTCATTTAACTCTTTCATTTCCTGTTTCTTCTTTTTCAGCTCGTAAATCATAAAAATCAACTGCATTTTTGGACGTAAACCATTCGAACACATACTTTCATCGTAATTAGTAGAAATTACTTTCTCGCATAGATTGTCAATCGAGAGCGTATGCGATTTTTGTAACAAGTCTAATCAAACAACAATCTCTAGGCAAATATTTAACCCGAACTTAGTCAAATTTAACTCGCAACCGCAATTTCTTCGTAGAGGAAGCAAAAAGGTAGCAAAATCAGCAACCACACATTATACTTCTAAAAGGTTAGACTTTTTTACACACTCACGGCAAGAGCCCCAAAGTAACACGCACATACCAATTAATAAAACAAGGCAAAGATCGGGCGCGAACCAAGAAGACCAGAATATACAGGAATAAAAGCAAACCGAATCATCATCGCATCGCGGGCGCGCACGTTTAGAGATCTTCCTTGAACTCTCCTCCGTGAGAACCAACCAAATCGTCGACGACGACAACAACAAGTAGCATCAGCGTGCAAAAGTGTAAACACAGAGGCAACAACAGGGATTACCAACCAACGAGAAAACAGGAGAAGGAAACAGGAAAACATCAACTACTACTAGAACCCCACGAACTTACTACCCCCCTTTACCCACACTAACCCTCGCCCATCGCCAATTGCCATCGCCATCGTTCAGCCCTTTCGTTGTTGGGTGCGGACGGAATACCTTAGCTCTGTGAAATTTCGGAGCCGGAAGAACTGGTGCGAGTGCGAGAAAAGTTTTCCCATCGCAACGGAAACGGTAAGTCAACTAATGCACCCCTTTTTGTTTATATGAATATACCAAGTGCGGCTTTTTAAAATCAATTTTCGATAATTTGTAGTGGCAATAGCAGAGCAGTTATTAGCGTCAATTTTTTTTTTTATTTTTTGTCTATTTATCAATTAAGTGGTAAGCCCTGATAGAAAGGGTTCAACCCTGGTTCGCGTTTGTCATCAAAGAATTATTAATCCTAATGATTTGTAACATAATTTTTTTTCAATCTGTACAATTTATATATTTTTTGTTTTCTTTTTATTTTTATTTTTATTTTTTTGGTGTCGAATTACTTTCTTTGTAAAAAAAATATTCATATTGAAATTGCTAAAGATGAATTATCAAATGTGAAAGAGATATATTATATTTGAAAAATTTCTGAACAACGTGTTAAGAACGCAAAAACTTTGAAACAAATTCAAGTTTCCATAAAAATTAAAGAAATTATTTGAAATTGTGAAAGTTGCTGAGAAGATGTGTATCTAATTTTCTATTTTTTTCAACGGATTTTTTTAAAATGTTTTTAGTTTTGATTGCACAACTTTTTTATATGATAGATTATATTCAATATAAAAATTGAATTTAACAAGTATAGCAATGAACTTCTTAATGGAGTAGATCATTCCAAAAGAATTTAACAATTGAATTTAACAAGTATAGCAATGAACTTCTTAATGGAGTAGATCATTCCAAAAGAATCTCTAGTAGAAATTTTCGATTGGAAAATTTTCATACGAAAATATATATAAATATATGTAAAAAAATAGAAAATAAAAACATTTTTGCTAAATAATAAAAAAAACTAATTTCGTTGCAAAAAAAGAAAATTAGATACTCATCCGCTCAGTAAACAAACCCGGAATCCAAACCAAGCGAGCGTTTAAAAGGCAAGGCCCAACTTTTGCTTGCAGCATTCACGCATGCACGCAGAAGATGCAATTAGAATGACATTTTGTCAGATGTTTTGGACCCGCCGTTAAAATTAGCACAATCCAAGACACAAAACGAAAATCGCAACGCAACGCGTTTGGCAGGGATGGTAGAGCAGCAGACGAAGAGTCGAGAATGTGCATCAAGCTCAAGCATGCCATGACAACGACGACCACGCTGATGGTTTTAGTAGGTATTTAGAGACACTCGCAAGTCTAGTAGTTGGTTGACGTTCGGTTGGTATCTATAGAAACAGTCGTCGCCTGTCGTTATAGGCAATGCGGCAGCCGGCCGGCAAGCGAACCTTGCTGTTTTGCTTTTACTGATTTACGCCGACTGTGCAGCATGCGGCATGCTTCTACTACACATAAAATGAAACAAAATGCAAACAAAAACATGAAGAAAGAATCCACACGCCCCGCAATAACCGATATTCGCGACAAGTCGGTAAACTGACATGTACCCAGGGATCCCAGATGTGAATTCGATAGAAGGCTCGGAGAAACGAGTCACATATACCATGATAAGGATTCTCTCGAAATCCTGACAAATATTCTCTCGAAATCCTGACAAGGATTCTCTCGGAACCTCGACAAGGATTCTCTCGGAATCCTGACAAGGATTCTTTCGGAATCCTGACAAGGATTCTCTCAGAATCCTGGCAAGGATTCTCTCAGAATCCTGGCAAGGATTCTCTCAGAATCCTGGCAAGGATTCTCTCAGAATCCTGACAAGGATTCTCTCAGAATCCTGACAAGGATTCTCTCAGAATCCTGACAAGAATTCTCTCAGAATCCTGAGAAGGATTCTCTCAGAATCCTGAGAAGGATTCTCTCAGAATCCTGAGAAGGATTCTCTCAGAATCCTGAGAAGGATTCTCTCAGAATCCTGAGAAGGATTCTCTCAGAATCCTGAGAAGGATTCTCTCAGAATCCTGAGAAGGATTCTCTCAGAATCCTGACAAGGATTCTCTCAGAATCCTGACAAGGATTCTCGCAGAATCCTGACAAGGATTCTCGCAGAATCCTGACAAGGATTCTCGCAGAATCCTGACAAGGATTCTTTCACAATTCTGAGAAGAATTCTCTCCGAATCCTGAGAAGGATTCTCTCCGAATCCTGAGAAGGATTCTCTCCGAATCCTGAGAAGGATTCTCTCTGAATCCTGAGAAGGATTCTCTCCGAATCCTGAGAAGGATTCTCTCCGAATCCTGAGAAGGATTCTCTCCGAATCCTGAGAAGGATTCTCTCCGAATCCTGAGAAGGATTCTCTCCGAATCCTGAGAAGGATTATCTCCGAATCCTGAGAAGGATTCTCTCCGAATCCTGAGAAGGATTCTCTCCGAATCCTGAGAAGGATTCTCTCCGAATCCTGAGAAGGATTCTCTCCGAATCCTGAGAAGGATTCTCTCCGAATCCTGAGAAGGATTCTCTCCGAATTCTGAGAAGGATTCCCTCCGAATCCTAAGAAGGATTCTCTCCGAATCCTGAGAAGGATTTTCTCCGAATCCTGAGAAGGATTCTCTCCCAATCCTGAGAAGGATTCTCTCTCAATCCTGAGAAGGATTCTCTCCGAATCCTGAGAAGGGTTCTCTCCGAATCCTGAGAGAGATTCTCTCCGAAATCTGAGAAGGATTCTCTCCGAATCCTGAGAAGGGTTCTCTCCGAATCCTGAGAAAGATTCTCTCCGAAATCTGAGAAGAATTCTATCCGAATCCTGAGAAGGATTCTCTCCGAATCCTGAGAAGGATTCTCTCCGAATCCTGAGAAGGATTCTCTTTGAATCCTGAGAAGGATTCTCTCCGTATCCTGAGAAGGATTCTCTCCGAATCCTGAGAAGGGTTCACTCCGAATCCTGAGAAAGTTTCTCTCCGAAATCTGAGAAGGATTCTCTCCGAATCCTGAGAAGGATTTTCTCCAAATCCTGAGAAAGATTCTCTCCGAATCCTGAAAAGGGATTCACTCAGAATCCTAAGAGGGATTCCCTCAGAATTCCTTCAGAAGGATACTCTCAGAATCCTAAGAAGGATTCTTTAAGAATCCTGAGAAGGATTCTTTCAGAATCCTGAGAAGGATTCTCTCAGAATCCCTAAAAGGATTCTCTCACAATCCTGAGAAGAATTCTCTCCGAATCCTGAGAAGGATTCTCTCCGAATCCTGAGAAGGATTCTCTCCTAATCCTGAGAAAGATTATCTCCGAATCCTGAGAAGGATTCTATCCGAATCCTGAGAAGGATTCTCTCCGAATCCTGAGAAGGATTCTCTCCGAATCCTGAGAAGGATTCTCTCCGAATCCTGAGAAGGATTCTCTCCGAATCCTGAGAAGGATTCTCTCCGAATCCTGAGAAGGATTCTCTCCGAATCCTGAGAAGGATTCTCTCCGAATCCTGAGAAGGATTCTCTCCGAATCCTGAGAAGGATTCTCTCCGAATCCTGAGAAGGATTCTCTCCGAATCCTGAGAAGGATTCTCTCCGAATCCTGCGGAGGATTCTCTCCGAATCCTGCGGAGGATTCTCTCCGAATCCTGAGAAGGATTCTCTCCGAATCCTGAGAATGATTCTCTCCGAATCCTGAGAAGGATTCTCTCCGAATCCTGAGAAGGATTCTCTCCGAATCCTGAGAAGGATTCTCTCCGAATCCTGAGAAGGATTCTCTCCGAATCCTGAGAAGGATTCTCTCCGAATCCTGAGAAGGATTCTCTCCGAATCCTGAGAAGGATTCTCTCCGAATCCTGAGAAGGATTCTCTCCGAATCCTGAGAAGGATTCTCTCCGAATCCTGAGAAGGATTCTCTCCGAATCCTGAGAAGGATTCTCTCCGAATCCTGAGAAGGATTCTCTCCGAATCCTGAGAAGGATTCTCTCCGAATCCTGAGAAGGATTCTCTCCGAATCCTGAGAAGGATTCTCTCCGAATCCTGAGAAGGATTCTCTCCGAATCCTGAGAAGGATTCTCTCCGAATCCTGAGAAGGATTCTCTCCGAATCCTGAGAAGGATTCTCTCCGAATCCTGAGAAGGATTCTCTCCGAATCCTGAGAAGGATTCTCTCCGAATCCTGAGAAGGATTCTCTCCGAATCCTGAGAAGGATTCTCTCCGAATCCTGAGAAGGATTCTCTCCGAATCCTGAGAAGGATTCTCTCCGAATCCTGAGAAGGATTCTCTCCGAATCCTGAGAAGGATTCTCTCCGAATCCTGAGAAGGATTCTCTCCGAATCCTGAGAAGGATTCTCTCCGAATCCTGAGAAGGATTCTCTCCGAATCCTGAGAAGGATTCTCTCCGAATCCTGAGAAGGATTCTCTCCGAATCCTGAGAAGGATTCTCTCCGAATCCTGAGAAGGATTCTCTCCGAATCCTGAGAAGGATTCTCTCCGAATCCTGAGAAGGATTCTCTCCGAATCCTGAGAAGGATTCTCTCCGAATCCTGAGAAGGATTCTCTCCGAATCCTGAGAAGGATTCTCTCCGAATCCTGAGAAGGATTCTCTCCGAATCCTGAGAAGGATTCTCTCCGAATCCTGAGAAGGATTCTCTCCGAATCCTGAGAAGGATTCTCTCCGAATCCTGAGAAGGATTCTCTCCGAATCCTGAGAAGGATTCTCTCCGAATCCTGAGAAGGATTCTCTCCGAATCCTGAGAAGGATTCTCTCCGAATCCTGAGAAGGATTCTCTCCGAATCCTGAGAAGGATTCTCTCCGAATCCTGAGAAGGATTCTCTCCGTATCCTGAGAAGGATTCTCTCCGTATCCTGAGAAGAATTCTCTCAGAATCCTGAGAAGGATTCTCTCAGAATCCTGAGAAGGGTTCTCTCAGAATCCTGAGAAGGATTCTCTCAGAATCCTGAGAAGGGTTCTCTCAGAATCCTGAGAAGGATTCTCTCAGAATCCTGAGAAGAATTCTCTCAGAATCCTGAGAAGGATTCTCTCAGAATCCTGAGAAGGATTCTCTCAGAATCCTGAGAAGGATTCTCTCAGAATCCTGAGAAGGATTCTCTCAGAATCCTGAGAAGGATTCTCTCAGAATCCTGAGAAGGATTCTCTCAGAATCCTGAGAAGGATTCTCTCAGAATCCTGAGAAGGATTCTCTCAGAATCCTGAGAAGGATTCTCTCAGAATCCTGAGAAGGATTCTCTCAGAATCCTGAGAAGGATTCTCTCAGAATCCTGAGAAGGATTCTCTCAGAATCCTGAGAAGGATTCTCTCAGAATCCTGAGAAGGATTCTCTCAGAATCCTGAGAAGGATTCTCTCAGAATCCTGAGAAGGATTCTCTCAGAATCCTGAGAAGGATTCTCTCAGAATCCTGAGAAGGATTCTCTCAGAATCCTGAGAAGGATTCTCTCAGAATCCTGAGAAGGATTCTCTCAGAATCCTGAGAAGGATTCTCCCAGAATCCTGACAAGGATTCTCCCAGAATCCTGACAAGGATTCTCTCAGAATCCTGACAAGGATTCTCTCAGAATCCTGACAAGGATTCTCCCAGAATCCTGACAAGGATTCTCCCAGAATCCTGACAAGGATTCTCCCAGAATCCTGACAAGGATTCTCCCAGAATCCTGACAAGGATTCTCCCAGAATCCTGACAAGGATTCTCCCAGAATCCTGACAAGGATTCTCCCAGAATCCTGACAAGGATTCTCCCAGAATCCTGACAAGGATTCTCCCAGAATCCTGACAAGGATTCTCCCAGAATCCTGACAAGGATTCTCCCAGAATCCTGACAAGGATTCTCTCAGAATCCTGACAAGGATTCTCCCAGAATCCTGACAAGGATTCTCCCAGAATCCTGACAAGGATTCTCCCAGAATCCTGACAAGGATTCTCCCAGAATCCTGACAAGGATTCTCCCAGAATCCTGACAAGGATTCTCCCAGAATCCTGACAAGGATTCTCCCAGAATCCTGACAAGGATTCTCCCAGAATCCTGACAAGGATTCTCCCAGAATCCTGACAAGGATTCTCCCAGAATCCTGACAAGGATTCTCCCAGAATCCTGACAAGGATTCTCCCAGAATCCTGACAAGGATTCTCCCAGAATCCTGACAAGGATTCTCCCAGAATCCTGACAAGGATTCTCCCAGAATCCTGACAAGGATTCTCCCAGAATCCTGACAAGGATTCTCCCAGAATCCTGACAAGGATTCTCCCAGAATCCTGACAAGGATTCTCCCAGAATCCTGACAAGGATTCTCCCAGAATCCTGACAAGGATTCTCCCAGAATCCTGACAAGGATTCTCCCAGAATCCTGACAAGGATTCTCCCAGAATCCTGACAAGGATTCTCCCAGAATCCTGACAAGGATTCTCCCAGAATCCTGACAAGGATTCTCCCAGAATCCTGACAAGGATTCTCCCAGAATCCTGACAAGGATTCTCCCAGAATCCTGACAAGGATTCTCCCAGAATCCTTACAAGGATTCTCCCAGAATCCTGACAAGGATTCTCCCAGAATCCTGACAAGGATTCTCCCAGAATCCTGACAAGGATTCTCCCAGAATCCTGACAAGGATTCTCCCAGAATCCTGACAAGGATTCTCCCAGAATCCTGACAAGGATTCTCCCAGAATCCTGACAAGGATTCTCCCAGAATTCTGACAAGGATTCTCCCAGAATTCTGACAAGGATTCTCCCAGAATTCCGACAAGGATTCTCCCAGAATCCTGACAAGGATTCTCCCAGAATCCTGACAAGGATTCTCCCAGAATCCTGACAAGGATTCTCCCAGAATCCTGACAAGGATTCTCCCAGAATCCTGACAAGGATTCTCCCAGAATCCTGACAAGGATTCTCCCAGAATCCTGACAAGGATTCTCCCAGAATCCTGACAAGGATTCTCCCAGAATCCTGACAAGGATTCTCCCAGAATCCTGACAAGGATTCTCCCAGAATCCTGACAAGGATTCTCCCAGAATCCTGACAAGGATTCTCCCAGAATCCTGACAAGGATTCTCCCAGAATCCTGACAAGGATTCTCCCAGAATCCTGACAAGGATTCTCCCAGAATCCTGACAAGGATTCTCCCAGAATCCTGACAAGGATTCTCCCAGAATCCTGACAAGGATTCTCCCAGAATCCTGACAAGGATTCTCCCAGAATCCTGACAAGGATTCTCCCAGAATCCTGACAAGGATTCTCCCAGAATCCTGACAAGGATTCTCCCAGAATCCTGACAAGGATTCTCCCAGAATCCTGACAAGGATTCTCCCAGAATCCTGACAAGGATTCTCCCAGAATCCTGACAAGGATTCTCCCAGAATCCTGACAAGGATTCTCCCAGAATCCTGACAAGGATTCTCCCAGAATCCTGACAAGGATTCTCCCAGAATCCTGACAAGGATTCTCCCAGAATCCTGACAAGGATTCTCCCAGAATCCTGACAAGGATTCTCCCAGAATCCTGACAAGGATTCTCCCAGAATCCTGACAAGGATTCTCCCAGAATCCTGACAAGGATTCTCCCAGAATCCTGACAAGGATTCTCCCAGAATCCTGACAAGGATTCTCCCAGAATCCTGACAAGGATTCTCCCAGAATCCTGACAAAGATTCTCCCAGAATCCTGACAAGGATTCTCCCAGAATCCTGACAAGGATTCTCCCAGAATCCTGACAAGGATTCTCCCAGAATCCTGACAAGGATTCTCCCAGAATCCTGACAAGGATTCTCCCATAATCCTGACAAGGATTCTCCCAGAATCCTGACAAGGATTCTCCCAGAATCCTGACAAAGATTCTCCCAGAATCCTGACAAGGATTCTCCCAGAATCCTGACAAGGATTCTCCCAGAATCCTGACAAGGATTCTCCCAGAATCCTGACAAGGATTCTCCCAGAATCCTGACAAGGATTCTCCCAGAATCCTGACAAGGATTCTCCCAGAATCCTGACAAGGATTCTCCCAGAATCCTGACAAGGATTCTCCCAGAATCCTGACAAGGATTCTCCCATAATCCTGACAAGGATTCTCCCATAACCCTGACAAGGATTCTCCCAGAATCCTGACAAGGATTCTCCCAGAATCCTGACAAGGATTCTCCCAGAATCCTGACAAGGATTCTCCCAGAATCCTGACAAGGATTCTCCCAGAATCCTGACAAGGATTCTCTCAGAATCCTGGCAAGGATTCTCTCAGAATCCTGGCAAGGGTTCTCTCAGAATCCTGGCAAGGGTTCTCTCAGAATCCTGGCAAGGGTTCTCTCAGAATCCTGGCAAGGATTCTCTCAGAATCCTGGCAAGGATTCTCTCAGAATTCTGGCAAGGATTCTCTCAGAATCCTGGCAAGGATTCTCTCAGAATCCTGGCAAGGATTCTCTCAGAATCCTGGCAAGGATTCTCTCATAATCCTGGCAAGGATTCTCTCAGAATCCTGGCAAGGATTCTCTCAGAATCCTGGCAAGGATTCTCTCAGAATCCTGGCAAGGATTCTCTCAGAATCCTGGCAAGGATTCTCTCAGAATCCTGGCAAGGATTCTCTCAGAATCCTGGCAAGGATTCTCTCAGAATCCTGGCAAGGATTCTCTCAGAATCCTGGCAAGGATTCTCTCAGAATCCTGGCAAGGATTCTCTCAGAATCCTGGCAAGGATTCTCTCAGAATCCTGGCAAGGATTCTCTCAGAATCCTGGCAAGGATTCTCTCAGAATCCTGGCAAGGATTCTCTCAGAATCCTGGCAAGGATTCTCTCAGAATCCTGGCAAGGATTCTCTCAGAATCCTGGCAAGGATTCTCTCAGAATCCTGGCAAGGATTCTCTCAGAATTCTGGCAAGGATTCTCTCAGAATTCTGGCAAGGATTCCCTAAGAATCCTGGCAAGGATTCTCTCAGAATCCTGGCAAGGATTCTCTCAGAATCCTGGCAAGGATTATCTCAGAATCCTGAGAAGGATTCTCTCAGAATCCTGAGAAGGATTCTTTCAGAATCCTGACAAGGATTCTCTCAGAATCTTGATAAGGATTCTCCCAGAATCCTGACAAGGATTCTCTCAGAACCCTGACAAAGATTCTCCCAGAACCCTGACAAGGATTCTCCCAGAATCCTGACAAGGATTCTCCCAAAATCCTGACAAGGATTCTCCCAAAATCCTGACAAGGATTCTCCCAAAATCCTGACAAGAATTCTCCCTAAATCCTGACAAGGATTCTCCCAGAATCCTGACAAGGATTCTCCCAGAATTCTCAGAAGAATTCTCTCAGAATCCTAAGGGGGCTTCAGGGCTACCAGGATCCCTAAAGGGCTTTTCAATGGGGGCTTAGGGGCATTGAGACTACCAGGGGCGCTTGAAGGGATTTCAGGGGGTTCCAGAGGAGTTTCTGAGGGTCTCAGGCTCGTTTTAGAGGGTCTCAGTGGTGCTTCAAGAGGTCTCAGAGAGACTTCTTGGTTCTCAGGGACACTTCGGTGTGTCTCAGTTGCATTACAGGGTGCCTCAGTAGTGTTCCCAAGGCGTTTAAGGGGGTACCTGGTGTTTTTTTATCTGGAGGTCTCAGGGGCGCCTTGGTTCGTCTTAGGAGGTTTAGGGGATTGCAGGGGCGTTTCAAGGGTCTCAGGGTCTCAGGGAGGTTTCAGGTGATCCCTGGGGATTCCTGGAGTTCTCTATGGCTCTTCAGCGGGTTTCAGGGGCGCTTAAGAGTAATCTCAGGGGTTCTTAGGAAATTTCAGTGGATTTCAGACAGACTCCGAGGGGTCTCAAGAACGCTACAGGGGTCCACTGTCGAAAAGTCTTCTAAGAATCCTGTAACCCCCTGTAACGCCTATTAAGTCCCTTGAAATTTCCTTCTGGTGGGGTCTCTGGGAACTTTCTGGAACTTGGCCCCAACACAAACGGCCAAGAACAAGATCTGTTTTTGTGAACTAAGTTGCCTCATTGAAGTCCTGACTTAGGCAAGGACCATCAATGAGGGTAAAATGGAAGTCATGATGATGGAAACGGTCGTCTACAGCAGTTCGTACTACATATTGCGCCTGCGTAGTTAATGTTGGTCCAGTGAGATTTTGTAATGGAAATTCTTTTGGGCATAGAGTATTTCTTGGAAGGAAATGAACAAGGTTCTTAAGTCAGATCCTTGTATAAACAAGTCAGTAGCCGTAGACATCAATTCAGTAACAAATTTTGAAAACGACGTATAATCAATGCAACACCATTGATTATACGTCGTTTTCAAAATTTGTTACTGAATTTACCAAGCCTACGTGCAAACATTTTGGTATAATGAAGATAACATTCCTAAAAGATGGTTGAGGACAACTTTTTGTTTAATTCTGTGCTGGAGCACGAATGATAGCCATTTGTTCGAGCCATGAATGCACCGGCCGCAGTTGGTGGCTCATTGCTTGTGACTTGACTGGCTGGCTTCCAAGCCTCTTCCGCAGAAGTTGTGATGCACTTTTTTGTGTGTTATTTTGCAAGTTGTGCATCAAGTTCATCGTCAACGACGACGCACGGTAAACATATGCGCGGTGCACTGCACATTCGTGCACAATACGTATATTTACCATCGTCGTCGTCGTCGTCATTCCCTGCGGGTCTCTGATGCGAGTGCTGGCTGATGATGGGAAGAAAGGGTGCAATGCACATATCATCACACGCTACTAGCCGACTGCTGCTACTAGAGATGCCTACTCGACTCTCACCCTTCATCCATTCCGCCACCAACTGCCAGCCAGCGGCGGCATTGGCGGGCTGCGATGATGATGATGTGCGGTGCATCACCGTACGGTAATAAATAAGGACAAAAAGTCAATGACATTTGGACCGTTTATAATGCACGCGGGGAATGTCTCTGTTTCGGTTTCATTTGGTTGGTGTTTGGTCGGCATATGCTTGGGAAGACTTTCGAGGACGACGACGCATTTTGAATTCATTCTAACTCTGTGCTGACTACATTCACTGTAATATCAAGAAGTATGCCATTTATAATTTGATCTCCAATCACCAACTTGACTTTTGTAATTCATAGCTCTAAGAATTTGTTACAGTTTGTCAATGACATTCGCGAAAACAAGCAAACTGACTGAATTTGTAAAAAGCATAGCCCGATGCTAAACAGCAGTTTTTTTTACTAATTAGGCCGCTTCTCACCAGGACCTGAAGGCATTATAGGTACTTACCTTACCGGTCAGACTAAGGCCTGAGTGACCTCTGCTGTACATAGGAGTCATCTCCATTCTGATAGGTCTTTGGCTGCGTGTCTCCAGATCCGCACTCTGTGAAGGGTCCACAGATCGTCCTCGACTTGATCGACCCGATCAAGGCACTATGGGTATGCCCAAGATGATTACCGCTACAAAATATCACTGGACCGTCATGAACTACGCAGACGCAATAGTATGAACTGCAGTGGACGACCGATTGCGTCATCATAGCGTCCACTTCGCCCTTATTGGTGATCCTCCATGTACTCCCTGAAACTCCCCTGAATCACAACTAAAACCCTCTAAAACCCCCTGAGACTCCCTGTAACACTCCTGAGACACTCTGAAGCGCCTATGAGAACCTCTGGGACAGCCTTAAATCCCCTTGGAACACCCATAAATCTCTCTGAGACCTCTTGAAGCACCACTGAGACCTCCTAAAACAAGCCTAAGACCCTCCGGAACTCCCCTGGAACTCCCTGAGATCCCTTTACAGTGCCTCTGGGACCCCCTGGAACGCCAGAAAAGGTATGAGTCATTAGTGCACATGGCATGGGCCGAATGTGCCTATTCTCCTTTCCTAGTTTCATAACTTATACAGGTATACCTCGATTTAGTGGATATTTCCTTTTTCGAAATGTCTATAAAATTGAATTAAACATAAAATCTGAGAAAATCCTTCTCAGGACTCTGAGAGAATCCTTCTCGGGGTTCTGAGAGAATCCTTCTCAGGGTTCTGAGAGAATCCTTCTCAGGGTTCTGAGAGAATCCTTCTCAGGATTCGGAGAGAATCCTTCCCAGGATTCTTAGAGAATCCTTCTCAGGATTCTGAGAGAATCCTTCTCAGGATTCTGAGAGAATCCTTCTCAGGATTCTGAAAGAATCTTTCTCAAAATTCTGAAAGAATCCTTCTCAGGATTCTGAAAGAATCCTTCTCAGGATTCTGAAAGAATCCTTCTCAGGATTCTGAAAGAATCCTTCTCAGGATTCTGAAAGAATCCTTCTCAGGATTCTGAAAGAATCCTTCTCAGGATTCTGAAAGAATCCTTCTCAGGATTCTGAAAGAATCCTTCTCAGGATTCTGAAAGAATCCTTCTCAGGATTCTGAAAGAATCCTTCTCAGGATTCTGAAAGAATCCTTCTCAGGATTCTGAAAGAATCCTTCTCAGGATTCTAAAAGAATCCTTCTCAGGATTCTGAAAGAATCCTTCTCAAGATTCTGAAAGAATCCTTCTCAGGATTCTGAAAGAATCCTTCTCAGGATTCTGAAAGAATCCTTCCCAGGATTCTGAAAGAATCCTTCCCAGGATTCTGAAAGAATCCTTCAGAGGATTCTGAAAGAATCCTTCCCAGGATTCTGAAAGAATCCTTCCCAGGATTCTGAAAGAATCCTTCCCAGGATTCTGAAAGAATCCTTCCCAGGATTCTGAAAGAATCCTTCCCAGGATTCTGAAAGAATCCTTCTCAGGATTCTGAAAGAATCCTTCTCAGGATTCTGAAAGAATCCTTCTCAGGATTCTGAAAGAATCCTTCTCAGGATTCTGAAAGAATCCTTCTCAGGATTCTGAAAGAATCCTTCTCAGGATTCTGAAAGAATCCTTCTCAGGATTCTGAAAGAATCCTTCTCAGGATTCTAAAAGAATCCTTCTCAGGATTCTGAAAGAATCCTTCTCAAGATTCTGAAAGAATCCTTCTCAGGATTCTGAAAGAATCCTTCTCAGGATTCTGAAAGAATCCTTCCCAGGATTCTGAAAGAATCCTTCCCAGGATTCTGAAAGAATCCTTCTCAGGATTCTGAAAGAATCCTTCTCAGGATTCTGAAAGAATCCTTCTCAGGATTCTGAAAGAATCCTTCCCAAGATTCTGAAAGAATCCTTCCCAGGATTCTGAAAGAATCCTTCCCAGGATTCTGAAAGAATCCTTCCCAGGATTCTGAAAGAATCCTTCCCAGGATTCTGAAAGAATCCTTCCCAGGATTCTGAAAGAATCCTTCCCAGGATTCTGAAAGAATCCTTCCCAGGATTCTGAAAGAATCCTTCCCAGGATTCTGAAAGAATCCTTCCCAGGATTCTGAAAGAATCCTTCCCAGGATTCTGAAAGAATCCTTCAGAGGATTCTGAAAGAATCCTTCCCAGGATTCTGAAAGAATCCTTCCCAGGATTCTGAAAGAATCCTTCCCAGGATTCTGAAAGAATCCTTCCCAGGATTCTGAAAGAATCCTTCCCAGGATTCTGAAAGAATCCTTCCCAGGATTCTGAAAGAATCCTTCCCAGGATTCTGAAAGAATCCTTCCCAGGATTCTGAAAGAATCCTTCCCAGGATTCTGAAAGAATCCTTCCCAGGATTCTGAAAGAATCCTTCCCAGGATTCTGAAAGAATCCTTCCCAGGATTCTGAAAGAATCCTTCCCAGGATTCTGAAAGAATCCTTCCCAGGATTCTGAAAGAATCCTTCCCAGGATTCTGAAAGAATCCTTCCCAGGATTCTGAAAGAATCCTTCCCAGGATTCTGAAAGAATCCTTCCCAGGATTCTGAAAGAATCCTTCCCAGGATTCTGAAAGAATCCTTCCCAGGATTCTGAAAGAATCCTTCCCAGGATTCTGAAAGAATCCTTCCCAGGATTCTGAAAGAATCCTTCCCAGGATTCTGAAAGAATCCTTCCCAGGATTCTGAAAGAATCCTTCCCAGGATTCTGAAAGAATCCTTCCCAGGATTCTGAAAGAATCCTTCCCAGGATTCTGAAAGAATCCTTCCCAGGATTCTGAAAGAATCCTTCCCAGGATTCTGAAATAATCCTTCCCAGGATTCTGAAAGAATCCTTCCCAGGATTCTGAAAGAATCCTTCCCAGGATTCTGAAAGAATCCTTCCCAGGATTCTGAAAGAATCCTTCCCAGGATTCTGAAAGAATCCTTCCCAGGATTCTGAAAGAATCCTTCCCAGGATTCTGAAAGAATCCTTCCCAGGATTCTGAAAGAATCCTTCCCAGGATTCTGAAAGAATCCTTCCCAGGATTCTGAAAGAATCCTTCCCAGGATTCTGAAAGAATCCTTCCCAGGATTCTGAAAGAATCCTTCCCAGGATTCTGAAAGAATCCTTCCCAGGATTCTGAAAGAATCCTTCCCAGGATTCTAAAAGAATCCTTCCCATTCTGAAAGAACCTTTCCCAGGATTCTGAAAGAATCCTTCCCAGGATTCTGAAAGAATCCTTCCCAGGATTCTGAAAGAATCCTTCCCAGGATTCTGAAAGAATCCTTCCCAGGATTCTGAAAGAATCCTTCCCAGGATTCTGAAAGAATCCTTCCCAGGATTCTGAAAGAATCCTTCCCAGGATTCTGAAAGAATCCTTCCCAGGATTCTGAAAGAATTCTTCCCAGGATTCTGAAAGAATCCTTCCCAGGATTCTGAAAGAATCCTTCCCAGGATTCTGAAAGAATCCTTCCCAGGATTCTGAAAGAATCCTTCCCAGGATTCTGAAAGAATCCTTGCCAGGATTCTGAAAGAATCCTTGCCAGGATTCTGAAAGAATCCTTCCCAGGATTCTGAAAGAATCCTTCCCAGGATTCTGAAAGAATCCTTCCCAGGATTCTGAAAGAATCCTTCCCAGGATTCTGAAAGAATCCTTCCCAGGATTCTGAAAGAATCCTTCCCAGGATTCTGAAAGAATCCTTCCCAGGACTCTGAAAGAATCCTTCCCTTCTGAGAGAATCCTTCCCAGGATTCTGAAAGAATCCTTCCCAGGATTCTAAACGAATCCTTCCCTTCTGAGAGAATTTTTCTCAGGATTCTGAGAGAACCCTTATCAGGATTCTGAAAGAACCCTTCCCAGGATTCTGAGAGAACCCTTCTCAGGATTCTGAGAGAACCCTTCTCAGGATTCTGAGAGAACCCTTCTCAGGATTCTGAGAGAATCCTTCTCGGGATTCTGAGAGAATCCTTCTCGGGATTCTGGGAGAATCCTTCTCAGGATTCTGAGAGAATCCTCCTCAGGATTTTAAGAGAATCCTTCTCAGGATTCTGGGAGAATCATTCTCAGGATTCTGAGAGAATCCTTCTCAGGATTCTGAGGGAATTCTTCTCAAGATTCTGAGGGAATTCTTCTCAAGATTCTGAGAGAATTCTTCTCAGGATTTTGAGAGAATCCTCGTCAGGAATCCAACAGAATCCTTCTCTGGGTTCTAAGAGAATCCTTCTCTGGGTTCTGAGAGAGTCCTTCTCTAGTTTCAAAAAAAAACCTTCCTATGATTCTGAGAGAATGCTTCTTAGGATTCTGAAAGAATCCTCGTCAGGATTCTGAGAAAATCCATCTCAGGATTCTGAGAAAATCCTTCTCAGGATTCCGAGAGAATACTTCTCAGGGTTCTGAGAGAATCCTTCTCAGGATTCTGCGAGAATCCTTCTCAGGATTCTGGGAGAATCCTTCTCAGGATTCTGCGAGAATCCTTCTCAGGATTCTGCGAGAATCCTTCTCAGGATTTTGCGAGAATCCTACTCAGGATTCTGCGAGAATCCTTCTCAGGATTCTGCGAGAATCCTTCTCAGGATTCTGCGAGAATCCTTCTCAGGATTCTGCGAGAATCCTTCTCAGGATTCTGCGAGAATCCTTCTCAGGATTCTGCGAGAATCCTTCTCAGGATTCTGCGAGAATCCTTCTCAGAATTCTGCGAGAATCCTTCTCAGGATTCTGGGAGAATCATTCTCAGGATTCTGGGAGAATCCTTCTCAGGATTCTGGGAGAATCCTTCTCAGGATTCTGCGAGAGTCCTTCTCAGGATTCTGTGAGAATCCTTCTCAGGATTCTGCGAGAATCCTTCTCAGGATTCTGAGAGAATCATTGTCAGGATTCTGAGAGAATTCTTCTTAGGATTCATTTTATTTTAGTACATTATAGATTCTAGAGTATTGTTGATATATTACTAAGCAACTCCCATTTGAATAAATAAAAGAAAAGTTAAAAATACCCCACAAGGACCTCAACGCCTAAACCGATAGCATCGCTTGCAAATACACACAATGGCAAAAAGTAGCAGTTTGTCGATGACTCCTTAAAGTGCTCTTATCAAGATTCTTGGAACACAGCAAGCTACACCAACGGTCGTCGCCCGGCCTACTACTACTGCCTACTGTTGTCAACAGGACGACGACTGCTGCTACTTCCACACACCACCGTTGTTGTCGCTGTTGCAGTTGATGCAGCCTGCTGCGTTTAACAAATTCCTTCTCGCTAATTACAACTTGATTGACAGATGTTTCACTTGAACCCGCAATGCGTATGTTCGGTAGGTTGGTACCCAAACCAACCAACCAACCAGTCGAAGCCAGGCCAGGCGGCGCAGCGATCGCGCAGCAGTTGGATTTTCTGGTTCAATAACAACTCAGCTGTTCCACTTCCTTTCCATTTCGCTCGGGTTTCTTGTGCAGCACACAGCAAAAGCCTTCTCTTCTCTCGTTGCTTCCTTCCTCCACATCACATCACATTCACTCAAGCATTCATGAATGTCCTTTATGCCGCGCTTCCACTTCATCCGTCCGTCGTCGTCTATCGCTGCTTCGTCTGGTTTCCCTTCCTTTCTTCCGTTCTCGCCGTCTCCTCTCTTCTTGTGCGACTATATCCCTTTTGCGCTACGGTTCTTATCCCTCTCGATGGTTGTGTTTTTCCTTGTTCGACTTTTTCGGATCAAGGTAACCCCCTACAAACAAAAGACCAGACGGCTGCTGCTGCTGCCACAATGAAGTCGAGTTTAGGGGAGGCTAACTAAAATATAATATTCTCTACTAAGTTGCAAGAAAAAAAACTTTTTTTGCTTGATTTAGAGATCATATGTTTGCCTGTGACTCATTAAGAATACAACTGATTACGAAGTACCTAAAATTACCAAATCATCTTCGATTCAGATATTTTCTTGTTTGCTAAGATAGTAAATTGACAAATTCCTTAGAAATTGGTGAGCTCGTTTCATGTAACTTCTCTATTCATTTTGTTTTCCAATTTTCTTTGCTTTGAGTGGGTGGCATCCATTTATTACGTAACGCTAAAATATACTATTTTTGACCTGCTCCCCTTAAAACATATGTAGTTCCATAAGCTCTCAAAATCCGTGAGCCACTGTTGCCAACTATCCCCTATGATCCTGCCAAAAGTGAGAACACTTTTCGTTTTGGGGGTTTCTTCCTACATACCTACTTCTGCCTGCCAGCGCTGCGAGGCTGCAGCCGAAGCCGAGGGCAAAAATTGAACGCTGCTGGCTGATGGCAAATGCATGCAACCTCTGCTCTGCCTGCTGCACTGGTGAAACCAGATCAACTTTTTTGGCCATGCAACTTGCGGAGCGAAGCCTGTAGTGTCGAGGTACCATTCCACATCCTCCTCTATCAGACTGTGCAGCATGCTGCACACAGAGGATATTGTTGTACGATGCCTTTCGTCGTGTTCCTCGTTGTCTGGAAGATTCGGATGTGTTCCAGAGGTTGATGGATCGATTCGTGATAAAAGTTTGAGAACTGAAATAGATTGGCGATTGGGATGATTTCAAGCCTGTCTTACGTGGACTCGGTGACATCATTTCCATTTTAAAGAAACAGTGTCGAAACTGAAGATATTCTCAAAAACCCTAATTAATCCACCTAGCGGTGATGGCGCCTTCTCATGCCTTCGGAAACCCATTCCAACAAAACTCAAGTTCATGTTGCTAAATATGGCACTTTCATACGTTTGATCCATTTCATGGCACCAAAAATCATTTTGATGTTTGAGCCTCAAAATCTTAAGAAAAACCCGCTATCTTGAATTTTGAGCAGCCATTTTGGATATTCTAGTGGTTATTTTTAGACTTTTGGATATTCTGGTCACCATTTTTAGACTCCGGACAGCTTCCTCATACTAAATTTATTCAAATTGCATAGCTTTAGGGCCTAAATTAAACAACCGCCATCTTGGATTTTAGCCCGCCATATTGGATATTCTGGTTGCCATTTTTGGAATCCAGGCTTCTTCCTCATTCCAAATATAACCAAACAATATTGCATGGCTTTAGAGCTTAAAACTTTATTAAACAGCTGCCATCTTGAATTTGGAACCGCCATCTTGAATATTAGGCTGCAACCTTGAATTATGGGCCGACATCATGGTATTTCTGATCTGTAATGTTGATTTCCGCACAAAATTCGTCAACCATGCTAAAGGTGGCAAAAATCGCCGCAGTTTGAAGTGTCGCATGACGGGGATTGGTTCAGTTTTAAATACGGCCAGTTCTAACGGTGCTGGTCCGGATCACTGAAATGGCCATAACTCCGGAACACCTTGACCGATCCGAACAATTTTCAATAGCAAACAATGCGGTAAAATTTCTGTTCGATTCGAGCTATAATCCGAAAAATCGGTCAATAGGAAGTGCCTTAAAATTGAGCGAACTTTTTTTGCGCACAGACATACATACATACACACATACAGACATCATCTCAATTAGTCGAACTGAGTTGGTTGGTGACTTGACCCTCCGAGCCTTCTATCGAAAATTCATTTTTTGAGTGAACATATAGCCATAGCCTTTCAGTACACTTTGGTGTACGAGAAAGGCAAAAATATAAAAATTATTTATAAACAAGGTGTATCTTTTTAGCTTTCTCGTACACTAAGTGTACTACTGAAATAACAACTTTAATCAACAGTTTCAAGATCCAATTCCAATAAGTTTTGGAGGAAAACACGTTTGTTTCGAAACTATCTCGGAAGAAAAACCAAGGAAAAAAACTAAAAATAGAAGAAATTGATACACAGTAAAATTAGAAAAGTAGTATGTAACGAGCTCACCAATTTATCTGGAACTGGCTTTATACGACAATCGTTGCATTGACTGATTAACTTAAACACCACAGAAGGTGGATCGATTAAAGCTCGTGACTGTTACGCCGAAAACCTGGGATTAAATCCCACCCCTGGTAGCACACATGTTCTAGAAAAGTACATGCAACTCCTATATGACTGAATTCAGTCATACTCGAGTTGCTTATACTGCTCTAGAATATCTGTGATTCTTGGGACTCCCGAAAACTAACAAAATGTGAGTTCTTTCTTCGGAAGGGAAGTAAAGCGTGGGCCCCGAGACGAATAAATCCCGGGCTAAAAAAAAACATCACAGAAACAAACTCGCGTTGGTTTACAATATTCGCTCGATCTAAATATGCCAGTAGAGCTTCAAGATAGTTTTCCAAGGATTGCTGCAGAAATTGCCCAATAAATTTCTTCAGGAATTTTTCCAGGGTTTCTTCCAGATATTTCACTGGTGTCGTTCAGAAAATTCTCGAAGAATTTCTTTTACTTTCCATAGCTTTCCTCATTAATCCATTTATAGATTTTTTACGAATTCCTCTAGCGAATCCTTCAGAAAATCTACCAGGAATTTTCTCAGAAATTCATTTGATTTTGGTTAACATTTGTTAATAGGGTGTTTTGGAATGTTAGGCTTCAATTCAGTCATTATTCCAAACTTCTTCAGAAGTTGTTCCAAAAATTCCAGAAAGAAATCCAAAAATTTCTCAAAAAATTCTTTCATGAGCGCCTTAAGAATTTTGTCCAGTGATTATTTCAAATTTAACCCTCTTAAGATATAACGCTTGGCGCATCATGATAACGTAGGTACGTTCAACGAGGGCTAAGTGATTTTTAGGAATTCCTCCAGCGTTTCTTGCTAACCTTAAGAAATTGTTTAAGATAATCTTGGAATCTTGTTTTAAAGAAAATCTTCTAGATATTTCTTCAGAAATATGCCACTGAATAGTTCGAGGATCTCTTTAGAAACTTTTCTAGCGATTTCTCCAGATTTCCTTAAAAAACTTTCATGGATTCCTTCACAAATTCCTCTATCAGTTCCTTCGGAAATCTTGCAGGGATTCTTCCATTTCTTCGTTGTTTTTTAGGAATACTTTAGGAAAATCGGTCATAGGTTGCTTCAGAAATTTCTGAATGAATTTCTTTAGAAACCCTTTCCCAAAGTTTCCTATAGAAATTCCACCAGGGATTCCTTCGGAAATTTCTCCAAAGATTTTTCCAGAAAACCTTTTATATATTTCCTTAGAATTTTCCTAATGTGTAACTTCAGATATGCCTCCGGAGATTCTTTCCGAAAACTTTCCCTGTATTACT
Source organism: Aedes albopictus (assembly GCF_035046485.1). Lineage (NCBI taxonomy): Eukaryota > Metazoa > Arthropoda > Insecta > Diptera > Culicidae > Aedes > Aedes albopictus. Next base: position 104,586,129 of record NC_085136.1, read on the forward strand.
ACAGAAATTCTTCTAGAAAATCCTTCAGAACTTTCTTGAGGGATTTCTTAAGAAAATCATCCATAGATTCTCTAAAGAATGCCCTAAAAGCTTTTTCGTCATGATTTTTTTCAAGGAATTTTTAATACAATACACCAGGGTATAATTGAGAATGCTTCTATGGATTTTTAAGTAATTTCTCCAGGGATTCCTTCAGAAGTTGCTCCAGAAAGTTCACTAATAAGTGTATAATTAGCATAGGTAAAAATACACGTTGATAAAAACAAAAAAAAAGTTCTCTAATGATTCCTGTAGATAAACTTCCAAGGATTCCCTCTAAAACTGCTCCTTGGATACCTTCAGAAATTTCTTCATCAAAACTGCCAAGAACCTGCTGAAAATGTCCACCAGTGGTTATAAAGATTTCTTAAGAAATTCTTTTAGAGATACATTCTCAAACGGTTCCATCAAAAATTACGGCATGGATTTTTTTCCGAAAATTTTCCATTTATACTTTCAGAAGTTTTTCCAAGGGTTCCTTCAATTTTTCTAAGGATTCTTTCAGAAATTTCTCTAGAAAATCATTCAGAAATTTTTGCAAAGGTTCTTCACAAATTTTTGTACCGTTTTGAGGGATTTTATCTGGACTTTTTCGATTCATTACATTGGAAATTTCAGAAATTATTTGTCTAGGAGCACCTTCAGGGATTCTTTCATGGTTTCTTTCGCTAACTCCAGCAAGGCTTACTCTAGAGTTTTTTGTAGAATTTCATAAAGAAATTCGTTCAGGAATTATCATGTTTTTTGTCAGATATTCCTCAAAGGTTTGCTCCAAGAGTATCTCTAAGTATTTCTCCACGAGTTCTGTCAGGAACAGGGAATGAAATTATCGATCACGATCGCGATAGTAGAAAACTCTCCCACACACATTATCGGCGAAAAAAGACGTGCGATAAATTCCGACCCGGGTTTCTCCCGAGAATGTGTTTTCGCTCGTTCCGCAGCGCCGAAAATCGATTAGCATCAGCAATGAAAAGTTGATTGGTTTGCTTTCTGCTCTTTGTTCGCCTTTCCGTAGTCCCGTCGTCACCGGCTGTAGCTTTTATGTATAAAATTTCTGGCCTCTCTCGAGCAGCTTGTGTGGTCAAGTGGTTATGGTGCGCGCTCATACACATTTTTGTGGAGGGTCTAGGTTCGAATCCCGTTAGCGGCAAATTTCTGTTATTTGCCTTCTGATAATTATCGCGATAAATTTGCAGGCAATAAAGTTGGATAGCGAAAATGAAAGGAACGATTTCCAGTTTTCGGCTATCTTTGATCGGGGACAAACGACAACGACCGATAAACATTTCTCACAGGAAAAGTATAAACAGAAAAAATCGGTTGCTCAAAAAATGCCGTTTTTCGTCTCAATTTGCTGATAATTTCATTCCCTGGTCAGGAATGCATTCAAAAATTTATCCGGAAATATTTCCTGGGAATTTCCACAGAAATTTATTCAGAAAGTTTTAAGTTTTGATTTTCAAACGTTCTCGATGTTGAGCACTTCTCCTGGGAATCTCACCGGGCGTTTGTCCAGATTTTCCTCCTGGAAACTCTTCTTGAGGTTCCATTAGGAATTTCCAAGAGCTCCTCCAGAGATTTCTACTAGAATGCAGCACTAATTTCTTCAGAAATTCCTTCCTGAAAGTCCGCCAGAAATTTATTCAGGAACTGCTTTTAGGGTTCGTGAGTCTCTTTCAAAAATTCCCTCAGGAATTGTTTCAGGAAAACTCCAAAGATTTCAACAAGCAATTTCTTTAAATATTTCTAAAACAGCTCTTTCTGAAATTTCTTCATGGATTCCTTCAAAATTGGCTACAGAGACTCCACCAGTATTCCATGGAATACTGGTGGAAGTTTGGAATGGAATTTTTCGCAAATTCTTCCATGATTTTTTTTTTTAAATTCCTCCGAAAACTTTTACAAGTAATCCCCCAGATATCCCCTCGAGGATTCCTTCAAAAATCTCTACAAGGATTCTCTCAGAAATTGCTGTAGCGATTCCTTTAGAATTATCTCATAACGGAGTTCCTTTAAATATTTCTCTAGAGATTTCAGAACCTCCCGAAGTTTCTACAGGTATCTTCTTCTACTCTTGGTGAGCCATGTGGGATTCCTCCAGCAGTTTCTTTTGGCATTTTCCCTGTTTTTTTTTTTTTTTCAGGATTTCCTACTGGAAAATCCTCAAAAGATTGCTTCTGAGATTTCCAGGATTTCTCAGAGATCTTTCTACAATTCGCTCACATATTTCGTCCGGAATTACTCAAGTAATTTCAGAAGAATCTTTCAGAGATACTGTATGATTTTCTTGAGGAATCCCAGTAAGAATTTTTAAAGAATCTTAGGAGAGACTTAAAAAAATAAAAAGGTTACCCAGAATCTCAGAAAGAATTACTGAAAATGTCTCAGAAGAAACCTCTCCCAGAATCAAGAGGAAAGCATGACAGCATGAGAAAGTTTTAGAAAAAGCCCAGAAAGAACCTTTTGGAAAGTCTCGAAAGGAACTTCTTTAAGAATCCCAGAATAACTATCTGGTGATGAATCTAATTCATGAAAAAAAAAACAGTGAGAGCTACTGAAAGAATTCAGAAAGGATTTACAAGAGATGTCCCTGAAGCTACTTCTGAGATATGCTCAGGAATTCCTTTTCGAGTCCCTCCAAAATGTTCTCCAGCAACCGCTCAACTCTTTCTGAGATTTTATTGAGAATTCCATCTGGAGTTCCCATAAAAAATGCTTCTACAATTCCTCCAGCAAATTCTTCTGAGATTCTCTATGATAAAATAGAAAAATAAAGATTTTAACCCCGTAAGAGGGCGAATAAGGTACGTTATAGGCAGGCGCGGAACAGGCAGAACTCAGTCTTCCGGAGGAAGCAGCGCCTGCAGGAAAAAACGAGATCGCGATGCGATGGGAGAGTTGTACCACGCTAAGAACACACGAAAGATCTTCGAGGCTTTGAGCGACAAGCCGACATGTGCCGAGACAATTACGGGAATCTTCCCACAAGCAAGCGTGAGGTTACATTACGATGAGCATCTCAATGACGAAGTTGCAAGCACCGAAGGTGGCGGAGTTACAGATATAGGAGTATGTGCGCAGGACGAAAGATTTCTTGCTCTTAACCTCCAAGAAATTGAGGAGGAGGTTGACCAGTTGAGAAACAACAAAGCCGCTGGAGCGAGCATCTAAAATACAGTGGAGAAGCACTGATGAGATCCCTACACTGGGTCATTACCGAGATATGGGAGGATGAAGTAAATATTACTGGAGGAATGGATGGAAGGTATCGTGTGTTCCATTTACAAAAAGGGCGACAAGTTGGATTGCGGGAACTATCGCGCGATCACACTACTAAGCGCTACCTACAAGATACTCTCTCAAATTTTATGCTGCCGTCAATCGCTGATTGCAAGACAGTTCGTAGGGCAATATCAGGCTGGATTCATGGGTGAACGCGCTACAACGGGCCAGATGTTCGCCATCCGCCAGGTGTTGCAGAAATGCCGCGAACACAACGTGCCCACGCATCACTTGTTCATCGATTTTAAATCAGCGTATGATACAATCGATCGATAACAGCTATGGCAGATTATGCACGAATACGGATTCCCGGATAAACTGATACGGTTGATCAAGGCGATGATGGATCGAGTGATGTGCGTAGTTCGAGTATCAGGGGCACTCTCGAGTCCCTTCGAATCTCGCAGAGGGTTACGGCAAGGTGATGGTCTTTCGTGCTTGCTGTTCAACATTGCTTTAGAGGGTGTAATTAGGAGAGCGGGGATAAACACGAGTGGAACCATTTTCACGAAGTCCGTTCAGCTGCTTGAATTCGCTGATGATATTAATATTATTGCTCGTAAATTTGAGACGCTGGCGGAAACGTACATCCGACTAAAGAGTGAAGTCAGACGAATCGGATTAGTCATTAATGTGTCGAAGACAAAGTACATGATGGCAAAGGGCTCCAGGGAGGAATCATCGCGCCCGCCACCTCGAATTTATATCGACGGTGATGAAATCGAGGCAGTTGAAGAATTCGTGTACTTGGGCTCACTGGTGACCGCCGACAACGACTCCAGCAGAGAAATTCAGAGGCGCATTGTGGCAGGAAATCGTGCTTACTTTGGTCTCCGCAGAACTCTACGATCGAATAAAGTTCGCCGTAACACGAAGTTAACTATCTACAAAACGCTGATTAGACCAGTCGTCCTCTATGGGCACGAAACATGGACCCTGCGTGCAGAGGGCTAACGCGCCCTTGGAGTTTTCGAACGGAAGGTGTTGCGTACCATCTACGGCGGAGTGCAGATGGAAGACGGGACTTGGAGAAGGCGAATGAACCACGAGCTGCATCAGCTGCTGAGAGAACCAACCATCGTCCATACCGCGAAAATCGGGAGGCTACGGTGGACGGGCCACGTCATCAGGATATCGGATAACAACCCGACTAAAATGATTCTCGAGAGTCATCCGACCGGTACAACAAAACGTGGTGCGCAGCGAGCAGTGGGTCGATCAAGTGGAGGACGATTTGCGGACCCTTCGCAAAGAGCGGAACTGGAGACACACAGCCATGGACCGAGTAGAAGGTATCGTGTGTTGAACGTTACAAACCGTCGTGTTTGATAAGGGAATACCCGCACAATAGTCCCTTAAGAAAAAGGAACGAGCTCACCATTCAATATCCATTTTTGTATTAACCCTAGTAGCATGTTGGGGTCTATATGACCTTGACTGGCATGCTGAACGTTCACTACGCCATCGTGGTGCGAAAAAGCTAACATCTTAGAAGGATAAATCAAACGAACCAAAAGGTATCGGACATTGCGAACCAGCAACCAGCCCAATAATGGCGCAAAAAGGAAGTCATCGAACGAAACGCGTGTTCGGCTGGGAGGCAATCGAAACATCGACAAACAACAACCTTCTTCAGCACAAAGCATGGTGTTGGTTGGTTTTCGTCGTTGTGTATAAAATACCTCCTGCTGCAGCCAGCAGCAGTCAGCAATAACCGCCACGGTCGGTTCTTTTCCATACCATGTGTGAACGCGAATATATGTAAATATACTCATTCAAACGGAGAGCAGCTGTTGTCTCCACTGAACGTTATCGCTCGCCCATCCAGTCAGGTTTTCTGGAAAGAGTTTGGTAGAATTGCGAGAAGTGGGTTGAGCACTTCGTCTTGGTTTCGATAATTTGTTGTTATACTTGTTATAAAGTAACAATTAGAGTTCGCAACGAACGGTCACTAAAATACTTTCTATCCGGAAGGACATTACTTGTTTGTTGAGCATTTAATACCAACAAAAAAGTCTTTGAACACCTTTCGCTAGCCGCTCTAAGTACAAGGTGATGTTATCATCCTCTGTCGCAGCTGGTTGCCATCAGCTGCCGATAAGCATTACAACACAACAACAACGCTGGATCGAGCTCGAGCTCGAGCAGTTGCTGACGATTAACCGAAATCAGCTGCTGTCGCTTACGACGATCGAACGGTTGCTGCTCCGGTGGTGCAACGATCGATCCTTGTCGTTGGGCGGTTGCAGCAGTCAGTCAGTCAGGCATCCCCCATTAAATAATGAGGAAGGACTTACGCTCTACCACATTTCCGAGGCAGGCAGGCAGGCAGGCAGGCGAGGCGGATGGAACCAACGTCCTGTTGTCCTGAATAAGCCATACTCTAGCCTACCAGCTGCTACCCCATTTGTTGCGCCATGCCCGTCCGTCCGTCCGTCCGAGGAGCGAGGCAGAGAAAGAACTGTAAAATTGTAAATTATGGTGCGTTTCAGTTGGTAGGTACCTACCAACGCAGCGCAACGCAACTGGAAGTGATCGACAATTTCTCGTCCTTGTTGCTGCTGCTGCAGAGCGGCACTTATTGGGTACATGGGACAACAAAGTGAATTGGAAACAGCTGTCACAGCCTGGGTTGGGACATTTGGCTGTAAGGGAACAGACAAAGGGGGAACGAGCGACCCAAATAGGGATAAGTTCGGCACCTTTTCCGAGTGAGAGTTCATTGCCGCTCCGCGTTTGCTGTTGGGACCTCCAGTATTTTTTTTTCTTTCTGAATTACATTGTTATTTTTTTGTCAGCTGTAAGTTGTAAAGCATGTGCTGTCATGAGTTTTTTTTTCTGAATGGAACGGATCTAGGTAAAAGGCGGTAGAATAAATTGCTTGTGAACTGTTCGAACTGACTCATTTCGCGCCAAATAGTTTAGTGGCACCATTTAATTTCATTCATTTAGTACGCTAAGATATTTTTTACATGAGGGGTACGTACCATGGGCCTGTAGGATGTTGTATCGCATCTATAATCACCTGTAATCTAATAACAACTCATTGATCACGCTTGTAGATCTATAGGCCCGTATTCGCGAGAGTTCTTGGATAACCTAGAATATGCTTAGAAATCACTAATCTACAAAACCATGGCCTTTCCATGAACCTGTACGATGTTGCATCGCATCAGTAGAGTAATAACAATCCATTAATGACGCTTGTAGATCTTCCGGCCTTTACTCGTGGAAGTTCCTGGATGACCTAGAACATATTTTGAAAGTAGACCTGTAGGATGCTGCAGCGCATTAGTAATGTAACAATAGCCGATTGATTACGCTTATAGGATTTAACACCTTTAATCGCGGAAGTTCTCGGATGACCCAGAAAATCTTTGAAAACTACTTCTCTGCAGAATTATGCTCCATGCACCTGTAGGACGGGTCTCCAGTTAGCCTAGTGGTTAAGGCTATGGATCGCCAATCCGGAGACGGCGGGTTCGATTCCCGTTCCGGTCGGGAAATTTTCTCGACTCCCTGGGCATAGTGTATCATTGTACTTGCCACACAATGTACAAATTTATGCAATGGCAGGCAAAGAAAGCCCTTCAATTAATAACTGTGGAAGTGCTCAAAGCACACTAAGTTGAAGAGAAGCAGGCCAAGTTCCAATGCGAACGTCGAGCCATAAAGAAGAAGAAGAACCTGTAGGATGTTGCACCACTGCAATAATGTGTCATAAATTCATTGATTTTAATTGTAGATCTTAAGGCCTTTACACGCGGAAGTTTATGGAGGAACTAAAACGCCTTTGGAAACTAGTTTTTTTTTAGAGCAATACTTTGTGGACCTGTTGGATGTTGTACCGTATCAGTAATGCAACAACAATCCATTAATTACGCTTGTAGATCCTAATGCGCTTACTCGCGAAATTTATTGAATAACCAAGAACGTCTTTCGAAATTAGTTTTCTACAGAACCATGCTTGTAGGCAAATATACTATATTAACAATATAGGTCACTTCGTGTTTTCACATACAACGACATGGATACGCCGTTTACGATTGATTACAGCACCACCTGTTGTCAGAAAAAGTCAATAATTGTATTTTGATCAATTTTAGTTTACCGTGCAAAGTGTTATTTCTCGAAAAAAGATGTTAGGGGTGTCAAAGTTTTTTGTTCCCAAATAATCGATTAATAAATAATCGATTTACAATATAGATACACAAATAAAATAATATTTCATTAGATGACATCTACGAATATATTATCTGTAGAAGAATTTGAATGCTCCCTCATTGTAACGTCATCAAAATCGTTTAACTTCGAAATTTAAAATTTTCACTCTTAAAATTAACTTATATTTTGCACTGGTGGTTGCTCTTTTCCTTTGACAATGGCTTTTAGTATCATCTCTCTTAATGTCCACGCTGACATACATCGGATTGGATAACTTACAAAAAATCCGGAAGATCACCAACCATGTGTACGTCAAATTACTTGTGGCATAGTGCAAGACATTGCATTGCAGCCAAGGGTGCAAAGCCCCGCAAAATCGAACGAATCGATATTTTACATCCGATTTCCTTTTGATTCAAAAATGTAAAATTTTCATTTTTCTTCAGAGTGCATTGTCTCAACGTTGCATCAATTTTCGAGACAGAGTCGTAAAATCATTGGCGCAGCTAAGATTTTTTCTGGAGGGGGGCAGAATATGCAAATAGGCATTGCAGTTTTGAGGAATCGAAATGACTGTTTAAGATTTGTTTCTAGTTTCGTAAACTATATATGAGTATGGACAATTCCTCCAGAAATTTTCCATAGCTTGCTGCAGTGATACCACCTTGATTTTTTCTACAGATTCCTTTAAGAATTCATCTAGGGATTTCACCAGACATTTCTTCGGGAATTTGACCTGGGATATCTTTAAAGGTTCCTACAATGATTGTTCTAGTGCTGTTTTCAGGGTTCCCTTCAGGTATGAGATTTCTTCCGAAACTCCTCTTATAAGTCCTACACAAATTGATACTTGGATTTCTTCAGGAATTCATCCTGGGATTCCTCCAAAAATTCCTCAAGGGATTCCTCCAGAAATTTCTCCAGGAATTCCTACATGGATTTCTCTAAAAATTCTTACAGAGATTTGTCCGGGAATGCTTTAGCAATTTCTCTAGAGATTTCTCTAGAAATTCCTCCAGAGATTCCTACTGATCCTCTTAAGATACCTCAAGGAATTCATCTAGAGATTCCTCCAGGAATTTCTCCTGCTCCAAGAGTTCTTCAAGGAAATCCTCCAGTAATTCCGCCAGAGACTTTTCTAAAGATTCCTCCAGGGATTCCCCATGGAATGTATACAGGGATTCTTCCAGAAATTCCTCTAGAGATTTCACAAAGAATTTCTCTATTGATTTCTCCAGGAATTTCTCAAGTGTTTCATCCACGCATTTCTTCAGGAACTCTTCTTGGATTTGCATCCCTCCAAGAATTGCTTTACTTGCACAATACATACGGCAATTTCTCCAGAAATTTATCCAAAAAATCCTCCAGGAATTCCTTTAGAAATGCCCCCAGGAATTCCTCTTGGAATTTATTCAGGAATAATTCCAGGTATTCCTCCGGGAATTCCATCAAGAATTTCTCCTGGGATTACCCCAGGTATTTCTCCAAGAATTCCTCCAGGAATTCCTTGAGGAGTTCTTCCAGCAATTCCCTCAGGGGTTCCTTCGGAAATTTTTACAACAATTCCTCCAGGAATTTCTCCACGGAATCCTCCATGGATTCCTTCATAAATTCTTTCAGGAATGTATTCCTGCATGGATTCATCCAGGAATTTCTTAAGGAATTCCTCTGCGGATTCATCCAGGAATTCCTCCACACAATTCTTCATGTACAATCTCAATTTTTGATATAAAATAAATCATCCCATGAACTTGCACTCCATGCTGCAAACGGATCAATCTATCAATCTATGGTTTTGCAACATTCTATAATATCGTAGGCACGGAAGACCAAGGCAGCGGAGGAAATGACTATGTTGGTGCAGCAGAGGACGGGAACGAACCAACTCCCACGCTGAGGGAAGTTAGGGATGCCATCCACCAGCTCAAAAACAACAAAGCGGCTGGTAAGGACGGTATCGCAGCAGAACTCATCAAGATGGGCCCGGAAAAGTTGGCCACCTGTCTGCACCAGTTAGTAGTCAAGATCTGGGAAACCGAGCAGCTACCGGAGGAGTGGAAGGAAGGGATAATCTGTCCCATCCACAAGAAAGGCGACAAGTTAATGTGTGAGAACTTTCGAGCGATCACCATTTTGAACGCCGCCTACAAAGTGCTATCCCAGATCATCTTCCGTCGTCTTTCACCTAAAGTAAATGAGTTCGTGGGAAGTTACCAAGCCGGTTTCATCGACGGCCGGTCGACAACGGACCAGATCTTCACCGTACGGCAAATCCTCCAGAAATGCCGTGAATACCAGGTCCCAACGCATCACCTGTTCATCGACTTCAAAGCGGCATACGACAGTATCGACCGCACAGAGCTATGGAAAATTATGGACGAGAACAGCTTTCCCGGGAAGCTGACTAGACTGATAAGAGCAACGATGGACGGTGTGCAGAACAGCGTAAGGATTTCGGGTGAGCTATCCAGTTCATTTGAATCTCGACGGGGACTACGACAAGGTGATGGACTTTCCTGCCTACTATTCAACATCGCGCTGGAAGGTGTTATGCGACGAGCCGGGCTCAACAGCCGGGGTACGATCTTCACGAAATCCAGCCAATTTGTCTGTTTTGCGGATGACATGGATATTATTGCTAGAACATTTGGAGCGGTGGCAGAACAGTACACCCGCCTGAAACGTGAAGCAGCAAAGGTCGGACTGGTGGTGAATGCGGCTAAGACAAAGTACATGCTGGTAGGTGGGACTGATCGAGACAGGACAAGCCTTGGCAGCAATGTTACGATAGACGGGGATACTTTCGAGGTGGTAGAAGAATTCGTCTACCTCGGTTCCTTGCTAACGGCTGACAATAACGTGAGCCGTGAAATAAGAAGGCGCATCATCAGTGGAAGTCGTGCCTACTATGGGCTCCAGAAGAAACTGCGGTCAAAAAAGATTCACCCCCGCACCAAATGTACCATGTACAAGACGTTAATAAGACCGGTGGTTCTCTACGGACACGAGACATGGACGATGCTCGAGGAGGACCTGCAAGCACTCGGAGTTTTCGAGCGCCTTCGATCAAATGAATCACCAAATCGCACTGGCCAAATTCGACAAATTGGGCATGAACAACGACTTCCTCATCTGGCTTCGATCGTATCTGACTGGTCGCAGTATGTCGGTGAAAATTGGTGACTACGTCTCTTCGCCGTTTACAGTCTGGTCCGGTGTTCCTCAAGGTAGTCACCTTGGACCGTTCCTGTTCCTGCTGTATATGAACGATGTCAACTGTACTTTGAAATGCCTGAAACTATCATATGCTGATGACCTCAAGCTGTACTTCCAGATAAAGCAACGTCAGGATGCAGTGTTTTTGCAACAACAGCTGGAAGCCTTTGCGGTTTGGTGTAGTTTAAACCGTATGTCCCTAAATGTATCGAAGTGCTCTGTTATATCATTCAGCCGTAAGAAAAGCATATTTCACTACGACTATGCTTTGGGTGGTGTCAAGTTGAAACGTGAATCAACTGTTAAGGATCTGGGAGTATTGCTGGACTCTAAATTGACATTTAAGGACCATGTTGCCTATATTGTGGCTAAAGCTTCATCTCAACTCGGTTTCCTTTTCCGATTTGCCAAGTCGTTTAAGGACATCTACTGCTTGAAGTCGTTGTATTGCTCTATTGTGCGTCCCATTCTGGAATATTCAGCAGTCGTCTGGGCCCCGTACTACGCCAACGAGATTCAGCGCATAGAAAGTGTACAGCGGAAGTTTGTTCGTTTTGCGCTACGCCACCTTAGATGGAGAAACCCTATTGTCTTGCCTAGCTACGTGAGCCGCTGTCAGCTCATCAACTTGGAGCCTCTGAGTACAAGACGCAATGTAGCCAAAGCTTGTTTTGTAGGAGATTTACTGCAAGCCAACATCGATTGCCCCGATCTGCTTGGTATGCTACAAATCAACACACGCCGCCGTAGTCTTCGATCACATCCGTTTCTCAACCTACCGCCAGCGAGGACCAACTACAGCCAACAAGAGCCGATTCGTGATATGTCCCGTTTGTTTAACACATGCTATTTTGTATTTGATTTTAATGTGTCCCGTGATGTAAATAAGCGTAGTTTTAAGCGTGTATTTTGTTAGCTTTTATGTAATGTCATAGGTGTTGTATTCGGGTGTCATTGGGGTAAATATTTTACCTGTTGACTTAATATGTAAATAAATAAATAAATAGACGGGTGCTAAGGACGATCTTCGGCGGTGTGCAGGAAAACGGTGTGTGGCGGAGAAGGATGAATCACGAGCTCGCTGCACTTTACGGCGAACACAGTATCCAGAAAGTGGCCAAAGCTGGAAGGATACGATGGGCAGGGCATGTTGCAAGAATGCCGGACAACAACCCTGCAAAGTTGGTGTTTGCTAACCATCCGGTTGGTACAAGAAGGCGTGGAGCGCAGAGAGCACGATGGGCGGACCAGGTGGAGCGAGATCTGGCGAGTGTTGGGCGTGGCCGAGGATGGAGAGCTGCAGCTGCAAATCGAGTATTATGGCGGCAAATTGTTGATTCAGTATTATCATGAATTTGATGTGAACTAAATAAATGAAATGAATATAATATCAAATCGATGTGAAAACATCGATTCAAAGCATTCCATTAAATCGGTGAATCGATTCTGCTGGTCCGATTCCAATCGATTCACAAAAATCGATGTCTCAGCCAAACTTGCCCAATGCTACAGTGAATACATTTTCACTGCGTAAATTATAGCTTTCAATGAGAAAACTGCTTTCAAATTTTTAATGATGACGATTATGTCAATGACGAATCCTTCAACCTTAAAGGGATTCCACAAGGAAATTCTTGTGTAATTCCGGAGAAAATACCGTTCATAACTCGCTAACGGAAAGTTCGATTTGGGTCGTCTGTGTTTTAGTCTGTTATGAACGTTTATCAGTTCACATTTACTTCGCATGTCGCGCGAGTCGCGACTTCGATTTGGTGCTGCGACGATAATGTACGCCAAAAATTGTTCAAGAAGAGAAAATTGAATTTGTTCTGATTTGAGTAGTTGAAAAAAAAATCGATTAATGTTAATCGATTATCTCTGAAGACATGGGCATCCCCACCATGCAATAACAGTTCGACAGAATAAACGTCATTCGGATAGCACATGCATTTAGTGTGTAGTAGTACCTCTTCTGACGCTTGGTGGCGCCACATTCACTAAAAAGGTGTCGCCAAAACATCGTAAGAGTGACCTATATTGTTAATATAGTATATTGTATGTAGGTCTTCAGGCCTTTACTCGTGGAAGTTTTAGATACTCTTGACCATCTTTGAATAAGTCTTTGAAAAAAAAGTTTACAGAAACATCTCCAAGTACACAACCGCCAAGTAAAAACCTTGCAACTTACACGGAGCGGGATATGACCAAAAAAGTTCCCATATCAAACTCCAATGTTTATCGTGACAAAGAACGTTTAAATTTCCGAGCTTGTGGTAAGCAGAAATAGCCAAAACGTTGTCAGAAACAAAAACCATTGATCAGCCCCAGACAACTGAAAGCTAGATGCGTTCATACTTTCTGGGGCAGTCTTTAGTATCTGACCAGCATGGGATCACATAACGTGGTGGCTTCAAAGTTGTGATTTCGAAACAGGGGCTGTCCATAAACCACGTGGTCATATTTTTGGGACTTTTCAACCCCCCCGCGTGGTCATTAGTCCATACAAATTTTTTTATTGGTCCATACAAAATGGTCATTGGCCGAACCCCCCCCCCCCCCCCCCTAATGACCACGTGGTTTATGGACAGCCCCACAGGCCTTCCGTGGTGTCATGGCAAACCATTGTCACTTTAAGGTATCCTAGCTTCAATATGGTATGAGGACATATTCCCAAAAATCCGGAATTTCCCAACTAGATTGATCAGATCGGTCCAAACAAATATTTTCTCGATAGATAATGAAAGTATGAGGTGAACAAGCGAAATTTCGAAAAAGGCGATGAAAATTTGACGGAGATGTGATCATTTCAGTTTCGAGTGTACCAGTGATGGAGATCTGCTCCGTTGTTGAGCGGCCGTCGATGAAGCTGGCTCGATAACATCCCACAAACTCATTCTCTTAATGTGAAAGACGGCTGAAAATGTTCTGGGATAGCACTTTGTAAGCGGCATTCAGAATTGTGGTCGCTCGAAAGTTCTCACACAACTTGTCACGTTTCGTCGTTTCGTTGAAATTCCAATCCGAGAAAATCTCCGAGGTTGATCGTTAGTGAGAAACTAACAGGAGTCCGTCTTGCTCCGGTAGAAGCCGATATTTATCAGGACATTATGCAGCCGCTGATTCCAACATCTTTCATATTGCTTCAGGCCATAGATACTCCTTCTCAATCTACAAACTAGACCATTCACAACATGTCCAAGCGATTGCCGCATGTAAATTTCTTCTTGCAACGATCCATATAAGTATGCGGTCTTGACATCCAGTTGAGAAACTCAAGGAAACTAAACAAGAATCAAACTGCGTGACTATTTGCATCCGAGCGAATTGCCTCCGTTTGGTAGTCACGGTGTGCCAAAAACCGTTATTAACAAATAAAAATGTTTACCCATATGGCACCCGGCATTCGAAAGATATACTATTCTAGTATCTCTTCTGAAAATTTGAAAATGTTTCATCGAGGGAAACTAAAGTTTTTGTAATTTGAAGATTTTGAGGCATTTCTATAGAATTTTCTTATATGAGTAAATATGCGCGCACGGTGTGCCTGGAACCTCTATTAACAAATAAGAATATACACCACATTGCCACCCGGCAAGATATACTATTTTAGCATCACCTCAGAAAATTTGAAAATGTTTCATCGAGGGAAACGATAGTTTTTGCTGTTTGAAGATTTTCCTCTATTTTCATAGAATTAGCTCATACATATATGGCAATTTTGCCATAGGATTTTTCATTGGCTCTTCAAATCATAAACAAATATTAAAAAGTTTCACAAACATCATTCCAAAGGTTCAACATTCAAACAACTTCTCTGAAATTTCGACAACATTTCATTGAAACGATCGGAAATTACAGTGGTTTGAAAATATAAGATATGATAAAGTATATTGAAAATGTAGTAACTTCATAGAAAATTATTTCAATTTCTCATGTAAATCATTCCTCGCAATGAATATATATTTTGTAACTCATCTAAAACTTTGATTATATATCACATTTTTTGCGATACTGTTACAAAACTCAGTAGGTGTTTTGATGTGTTTATAGACAAAGCGATAGTAGTATGCTCCAATCGATCCAATGAAACTGAAATCAAAGCTTAAAATTGTTGTTACTGATGATCATTCAAATGAAATATTTCCAAATTCCAAATTCCAAATTCCAAACACGTAAGTAACATGACGCATAAAAGCTGGCTAGTAAAACGAACGATTAGCTTCAATGTTTACTTCAAAAGCTTCATCAATATCTTAAACATTATACCAACGATTTACAAAGCTTCCTAGGAATACCAAAACCTTGCACTGTTAATTCACTTCAACTCTTGTTTCACCATGAAACGTTTTCAAATTTACCGACAAGATACTAACTTATTCCTTTCGGGACGGAGCGCAAAAAAGTGGAATCTCCATACAAATGGCTCAACTTTGGCTCTCCAGAACTCTTAGATTTCCCGACCAAACAACAATTATTTTTCCTCATTTAAAAGAACTACTCTTTATCTTTCGATTTCAAGCTTTGACTACCTTGATAAATCGGAAATAAAAAATATGCGACAGATAAAACTTTTTCATGTTTTACGGTTTTTGTCCACTTTTTGTTTACCTTGTTGTGATAAATCTCACGGGCAACGTAAACAAAGATTTGTTTTCACACATACAAGTGTAAATAATGGTTGAATTATTCAAACAGTCTACATTACCTCACTTCTCCACTAGACAGAAATGTCTTGCCATTTTGCTGCCAGAAAGAGAAAACGTAACAGAAATGATCAACACCGCTGCTTTCCATGCAAACAGCGAGAGAACATTTCTGTCATGACACATCTGTCCAGCAAAATGGCAAGACATTTCTGTCTAGTGGAGACGTCGGGTAAAACAAAGTCAGAACAGATGAAAAAATATGCAAAACTATTACCGCTCAACAGCACAATTGTGCTGGTTCGTCACGAAAGGGATATAACGCGCTTAAAAACAAAAAAATGGGTGCCAAACTCTTGGAAAGTTTAAGTAATCAACGCTCACGGCGTGTCACATTTTCGTTTGTATTCGAGTAGCAGGTAGAGCTATGGAATATCAATTAGATTCTCAAACCACGGTAATTGACATTCCTCTCAATGAAATGTTGTCAAATATTCAGACAAGTTGCTTGAATATTGTACTTTTGGAATTTGTTTAACACTAGTTCGCGTTATGGAATGAGAAAAAATAATAATAGGGGTTTGGGACCCTACAAACCCTAATTCGTATATCCTCAATTGGGTTTTAAATTTAAAAAAAAAATCAATGATTTTATATTTTTAAACGAAAGGGCACCTTTTTCTATGCCACTATGATTTTTTTCAGATTTTTAGAACTTTGTTTTGATACCTAAAATTAATTTCAAAAAGATTTATTCAAATAACCTTTTGACAGCTGGGCAGCTGCTTGACAGCTCCGCCCAGTACAAAATCCGACGAGGGGTGATTCGACAAATCGCTTCCATACAAACTTCAAATTGATTTTTAAATAGGTTCCGGGGCTCCAAAATTCATGAAAATTTGGATATCGGCTCAGTTTGGCGTACAGATTCAGAATATGGGATTATCTCAACATCGCTTAAAAAGCCAATTGAAACTTTGGTCTTAAAGTGTGAAGTCCCGTTCCAATATTTTTCGAAAATTCTTTCACTATGACACTTCTAGGGTTGCAAAACCCTGTTTTTTTTCATCTCATAATACGAACTTTTTTTAAATTTTGTTGAGCAGTGTTATTATTTGTTTATGATATGAAGAGCACCGTATGACAATTTTCCCATATATGAGCTAGATCTATGAAAATAGAGGAAAATTTTCAAACAGTAAAAACTTTGGTTTTCCTCGATAAAACATTTTCAAATTTTGGGAGGAGATACTAGAATAGTATATCTTTCGAATGCCGGGTGTTAATTTGGATAACTTTTTTATTTGTTAATAGGGGTATCAGGCACACCGTGCGTGCATATTTTCTCATATAAGAAAATCCTATAGAAATGGCTCAAAATCTTCAAATAACAAAAACTTTAGTTTCCCTCGATGGAACATTTTCAAATTTTCAGAAGAGATACTAGAATAGTATATCTTTCGAATGCCGGGTGCCATATGGGTGGACATTTTTATTTGTTAATAACGGTTTTTGGCACACCGTGGTAGGTGAATCAGATTCCATGTGTCGTTCTCGCGATGTGATTCGAGTTCATCCAACATGGCGGCCTGTCATTCATCTGCTTCTGATGCCTCCAGTGCTTCTTTTAAGCTTATCGGATAGAACAGCGAAATTCGTTGCCATCGAAGCCTCCAGGTTGTATCTC
Organism: Aedes albopictus; assembly: GCF_035046485.1. Lineage (NCBI taxonomy): Eukaryota > Metazoa > Arthropoda > Insecta > Diptera > Culicidae > Aedes > Aedes albopictus. The sequence continues at coordinate 104,603,163 of NC_085136.1, forward strand.
TGCGGGGGTATGCCTCTCGTTGGACATGTTGATCTTCCAGGAGTTTCTTGTTCCATTTCCGGATCGTCAGCATTTTACGATGCATGCTGCTTCACCTGATACGCTCTTAAGGTGAAATGGGAGAGCGTCCAGGTACATTTCTGACTCGCATTTTTGAGAGCACCGATCTCGTCATCCACAAAACACCCGAAAACGAAAATGCTACTCAATGTTTATCACGAGTGAGCAAGGCTACTCATTGCTTTTTCAGCTCTGTTTGTTGTTTAGATGACGAGATCCGGTATTTTCAAGGCAGCCATTGTGACGGCCATCTTTGGATTCGCTCATATATGTCCTTAAAACTTGAATCACTTTGCTCGACATCTCACACTTCAAGTTTCTCACATTCGTAATCAACGATGAATTTGTTAAACTTGACAGATTCTCCGTAACAAACTTTCCTCTTCCGGAAATTTGGCACCTCGACTTATTATTACGGTGTTGCTGCTTGTATTCAGGAAACGGTAGACTTTCCTTCCTTCAGCATATCCAACAAAAAGGGAAGTGGAACCGTCTCGACAGTGCTTTTACTTTGTAGTTTGGCTTACGTGCTGTCCAAATTTCGAATGTTGACGATGGTAACAGGTTCTGTAGGTAGTTGGTGGTGATCACTAGGGTAATTGTTCCGATCGTTGTGGTAGTACCTAATGTTGCGGTATCCCATACCGCAACAATCGGAACAAATACCGCAACATTAGGAACACAATGTTCTTTCAGATAAAAACGATTAAAATCTCGCGCTCAGTATCATACAGGCGTATCTACAATGATCGATTTCTCTTCATCGATTTTCTCTTTGGTTAATAACTTGGCCAGCACAACATTTTCGGTTGTTTTTATTGTTTTGGATGTTAGTCCTAGTCGTATTTTACTGAAACAAACCGAGAGATCATCCGAATATTGTTCGTATCTCCCGAAATAATCCAAAGAGAAAATCGATGAAGAGAAATCGATCATTGTAGATACGCCTGTATGATACTAAACGCGAGAAATGCTCATAACAACATCAATGTGGCAATATTTCGTTATTTTCCCGTAGATTAAGGATGGGTTTTATTATTTTCATTTCAATCCATGGTACAATTGTGGTTTAAGCAGGAACCCAGTGCTTAACTCCTCCATGATCGGATCAATTACCCTACTTCACCCCAGTATCTGCCAGCAGATATATGTATCAGCATCTCGTTAAAATATCGATTTTTGCCTTTAACTTTTCCGATCTGCTGTTGACAATACGGTGCAGTAACCTGGTGGATGATTCCATGGTCAGCAAATATCCACTTCATATTATCGCTACAGAATTCTCTTCCTCCGTCCGAACCGAGTACTATCTTCGTCTTGCATCCATGCTGGCTCCTCATCATACTGACGTACTACACTATCTTCAATGCAGCTTCCTACCCTCCTTGTGTTTCAACAAGCTGGTCAAATCATCTAACATTACCATGTAATAACGACTTCCGCTCGGTCTAGCTGTCTCCTTTGATCCGACGAGATCCGTGTGTACCAAATCTCCGATAGCTTAAGTTTTGGTATCCGAGTGTTTTGGGAACTTCGATCAACCATTTTTTTTCCTTCGAAGCAAACCCCACAGATACTGTCAACGTCACATGCCTGTAACTGAATTATGCTTTCAAGATTTTCACGTGCTATAATACTAACAATTCCCAAGTCACGATCCGAGTCTTCTATGCAGGAGATGTATACATTACACCGGATGATTTTCTTTCGTCAACATTGCTTGTTTTGGTGCTGCCGACGGATCTAAGTGGTGCAGATTTCCAAAAACGAGTGCCAGTAACAATAACTTCGTTGTTCTTGGCATTGTTCTTGCTTCGGTACATCTTAAGGACAAACGTCTTGACATCCCGCTTTAACCGTGCATCGAAACTTCAAACGCACAAATCTCAACAAGCAAGCTTCACACAACAAAGTATTTTATTATTCTGTTATTGCTCACTTGAAATAAGCTTAAAATAAGAAGATCAGGTGCGCTGGTTTTGTTTACGAAGAAATTTGTGCCCTCGAAATCGTGAGTAGGTGCCAAAGTCGGCCATTGTGGCGGCCATGTTGGGATTCTAACAAGTCTGTCCTTAAACTTCCTTCATAGTGACCTGGGTGGCATTTCCATCGCCAGCGTTCGCGAAGAATTGTCCACCTCCGACGCCACAAGCTTCAATTTGATTCCCATCAGCGAGACTGATGCTATGCTTCCGTCTTGTATCTAGCCAACCGAGATTCCTGGCATCGTGTGTCTTATGATGTTGAAACGGTATCCAGAGTTTCTGTTCTTCTGTGACAGGATCCACCACTTCAAGTCCGAAACAATTTTCTTTTTGACTCAACTTTCTTACCATGCAGCAGCTTAGAGTCTCCGGAAATGACCCTCTTCATGGCAATAATGACACATTCTCTTTTTTGCTTCACGAAACTTAGGCTAACCGCCAGTCGCCGTCCTAATCGCCACCTCGCTAGATTCCTCTCCATCCGTTCTCCGACCCCAGTCATCCAGCAGCTTCCCATTGACGTACTCGAGTGTTAGCACTTTCTCAGGACGACCTTCCAGCGTGGTCACAAAAACATCTCAGCGCGTGGCACAACGGCTTTGCGAAATGCGTCGAGCTTCTGGTAGAACTTCCGTGTTTCTTGCGAACGACACAGCAGTTCCTTTTGTTCTCTCTCTTTTTATCGTTTCACGTTCTGCCGCGTCCCTTGCTACAGCATGACTGCCTTCGCTGTATTATTATCCTCCAAAATCTCTCAATGTTGGAAATAAAAACACAGGCGAGGCTTTGTTCTCCAAACCCAGGCACTGACTGATATCGCTACCAGCTCAGTGCCTCTCCTTTATTCAATCTAGGTATAACATATTTACAATTTATTTCTATTTACCTACCAGTTGATACCTAGCTCTCCACTGAGCTGTGTGATGCACCTCCAAGGATGTACCTACCATTCAACACTCAATACATTCATCGTCGAATCAACCGTTGCATCAGCTCCGCTCCTCATACCCAACCCCATGGTCTCAGCTGCGTTGCTAGATGACTGCTTCTATCGCACTCAAGAAATCCTCGAGAGGGACTTCATTGAGTTCGCCCTGTTCCGACAACGCTGCCTCAAGAATGTGCAAGTTTTCGGAGTCGACCAAGAAGTCGACATCCGGTTGCTTCTGTTGTTCCAGATTATACCGAGGTGCAGGCCGTCTGTACCGTACATTATTGATGACGAAAAGTTTTGGGCGCATTTTGACTATCACCAGATAGTGGTCGGAGTCGATGTTAGCGCCACGAGGTCCTGACGTCGATAATGTCAGAGAAGTGCCGTCCGTCAATCAGAACGTGACCGATTTGCGATTACGTCTGCTGTGCTGTTCTCCAAATGTAACGATAAGAGAGGCTGTGTTGGAAAAAGGTGCTATGTACGTATGGCCATGTTTTTGGAGGCGGCGAAATCAATAAGTCGTAGGCCGTTTTCGTTCGTCAGCTGGTGGGCGCTGAACTTTCCAGTCGTCGGTCTGAATTTCTCCTCCTGGCCTACCTGAGCGTTTAGGTCTCCTATGATGAACTTGACTTCGGGGCTTGTGCTGCGTTCGAGCTGCGCGTAAGATGCGTCTTTGTCATCATCAGTGCTTCCGGAGTGAGGGCTGTGCACGTTTATTATGCTGCAGTTAAAGAATCGGACTTCATCATCAACCTGCACAACCTGCTGTTACTGTTCCCAGCTCACGTGTGTTGCCGCAAATCTGGTAGATGATATGATACCCTCTAAACGTTGGCACCATGGATCCTGTCCAATACACCTGCTGTAGCGCTACGATGCCGAACCCACGATCTTTCAGTAGATCGGCAAGTATACGAGTGCTCCCAATAATGAGGTTGAGAGGTCGTCAGTTCCACGTACCGAGTTTCCAATCGGCTCATAGGGCCTGACATCAACCCCCTACTTTCCGGAGGATCATAGTACACAGTTGAGCTTAGAGTTCTTCCCTAGCACTCGGACGTTGATCAGCCGCCCCTAACATGGGGCTGTTGTGAAGCAAACCCCCTTCATCCCTGTCAGCCTACGACCAAATATCCCACCTATAATATTAATATTCTCAGCGAAACCAAGCAGCTGAACTAACTTCGTGAAAATCGTTTCACGCGTATTTATCCCCAGTCTCCTTATTACACAATGCTGATCAGCAAGCACGAAAGACCATCACCTTGCCGTAACCCTCTGCGAGATTCGAAGGGACTCGAGAGTGTCCCTGATACTCCACCTACGCACATCACTCGATCCATCGTCGCCTTGATCAATCGGATCAGTTTATCCGGGAATGCGTATTCGTGCATAATCTGCCATAGCTGTTCTCGATCGATTGTATCATACGCCGACTTGAAATCGATGAACAAGTGATGTGTGGGCACGTTGTATTCACGGCATTTCTGGCGGATGGCGAACATCTGGTCCGTTCTAGCGCGTTCACCCATAAATCCATCCTGATATTGCCCCACGAACTCTCTTGCAATCGGTGATAGACGGCGGCATAAAATTTGAGAGAGTATCTTGTAGGCAGCGCTCAGTAGTGTGATCGCGCGGTAGTTACCGCAATCCAACTTGTCGCCCTTTTTGTAGATGGGACACACGATACCATCCATCCATTCCTCCGGTAATACTTCCTCCTCCCAAATATTGGTAATGACCCAGTGTAGTGCTCTCACCAGTGCTTCTCCACCGTATTTTAGAAGCTCGCTTGGTAGTTGATCTGCTCCAGCGGCTTTGTTGTTTTTCAACCGGCCAACCTCCTCCTCAATCTCTTGGAGGTCAGGGGCCGGGAGTCTTTCGTCCTGCGCACGTACCCCTGGATCTGTTACCACACCACCTGCGGTGCTTGCAACGTCGCCATTGAGGTGCTCAACGTAGTGCTGCCGCCACCTCGACCACCTAAAGCTCGCTCGTGAGAAGATTCCCGTGATTGTCTTGGCACATGTCGGCTTGAGGCGAAAAGCCTCTGCGTGAGCGGTTCAGCATCTCGTAGAACTTTCAAGTGCCCTTGGCGCAGTACAACTCTTCCATCACTTCGCGATCTCGTTCTTCCTGCTGGCGCATCTTCCTTCAGAAGAATTCTGCCTGTTTCTCGCCCATGCTGCATTCTTCTCGTTTTCCAACTGTTCACATTCGCCATCGTGTCAGTCGTTTCTGTGGTTTGGAGTCACGAAGCCTAGTGCTGTAGCCGAGGTACTACCTATGGCGGATCAGATTCGGAGTCGCGAAGCCTAGTGCTGTGGCTGAGGTACTACTTATGGCGGATCGGATGTCCCTCCAGCCATCTTCAAGTGTAGCTGCGCCAAGCTGCTCTTCCGTTGCAACGGAACGTTGAAGTCAGAAGTCGTTGGTAGGGCCACTGCTAGCTGCTGTGCGTAGTCTTGAGCCACTCCTACGTTACGCAGCTTCTCGATGTTGAGCCGCGGCGTTCGAATCGGCGCGTGGTAATAACCGAATCTATATTCATACTGCGGTATGTGCGGACATTGGTTATATCCAAGAAGAATTTACCGTCGATTAGAACGTGGTTGATTTGGTTTTCTGTTTGATGGTCGGGTGATCTAGAGGTGGCTTTATGGATATCCTTGCGGTGGAAGAAAGTGCTTCGGACTACCATACCACGGGAGGCTGCGAAGTTTACGCTTCGCTGGCCGTTATCGTTCGATACGGCGTGCAGGCTGTTTCGCCCGATTACCGGTCTGTACATTTCCTTCCTTCCTACTTGCGCGTTCTTGTCGCCGACAACAATTTTCACGTCACGCAGCGAGCAACCATCGTATGTTTGCTCTAACTGCGCGTAGAACGCTTCTTTCTCGTCATCGGGTCTCCCTTCGTGTGGGCAGTGGACGTTGATGATGCTGTAGTTGAAGAAACGGCCCTTAACTCTCAACATGCACATCCTTGCGTTGATCGGCTACCACCCGATCACACGTTGTCGCATCTTACCCAACACTATAAATCCTGTTCCCAGTTCATTGGTGGTGCCACAGCTTTGGTAGAAGGCAGCCGCTCGATGCCCGCTTCTCCACACTTTATGTCCAGTACAACAAAGTTCCTGCAACGCGACGATGTCGAAGTCTCAGGGATGTAATTCGTCCTTGAATTCGTCGTAGATTATCCTATCACATCCTGCGAAACTAAGTGACTTACAATTCCATTTTCCAAGTTTCCAATCGTAGTTCGTTTTTCGTCGCGTGGGTCTTTGCCGTTTGTATCGAGTCGTACTTTCTCTTGTTATTCGCAATGGGGATTTGTACGGGTGGCTTATTGGGCCTACGCCAACACTCCTGCCTCGCCGGAGGGCCATCGTGCCAGTTCTGTATAACGTCCCAACCAACACTGGGACGACCACGCTGATGGGGCTACCACCTTGGATCTAGCTGGGCGTGATGCAGCGTTTCTTACTCAGCCGCTGGATGCTAGAGAAAACGCTGTTTGAGCCGCACCTCCTTGGTGAACAGACGCTCGGGTCGTACCTCCTCAATCTAGCTGAAGTCAGAAGGACAACAGTACCCAGGCTGCACTACCAGCTAAGCACACAACTCTTAGCGAACGGTCTTTGTCATCGCTTGACCCGTGGAAGCATGAGGTAGGAACTTGTGAGGACCAGAGCTATGTTGGACGCTCTCCTTATCGACTCACCGTCCCAGCGGGGTTAGTTACCCGATCTGCCCTAAGGTTACTCATGTTTTGGCCAGTTCCTACTAGGAAGTAGGGATCGGAGCTGCATGAAGGACCTTACAAGAGGTCTGAACCATGTATTTACCATGCCAGATGGTTGAGAGCTTCAACTCTAGATATTCAGAACTACAGCTTACATCAGCTGATAGATGATCGTAGTGTTTATTGTTAAATTCTGCATTCTCCAATTCCAGCTAATTTTATTCCTGGGACTCCACCATTATAGTCCCAGGAATCAAGTTGAACTAGGCCTAAGTTGTCTAAGTGCTAATTCAAAGGCACCTATTGATTTTAGATAGGCTAATAACAATAATTCGCACCACCTTCGATCAATCTATTACTCACGCTGCGCGCTGAACTATTCAAACGACCAGCCAGAAGCAGTAGTGTCGCAAGTGCTTTTGAATAGAACCTTCAACCGCTGTTGGCTGGCTGCTCGCGCACGCGGTTCGACCCTGTACATCCGCCACCGTCGTCATTAGTAGGCTCATTTTTCTTCTTCACCTTCTTGCTGCTGGCGGCTGGTGAGTGGTGGCGCGACGAAGGTGCCTCCTCTAGCTAGCACATGTCCGTCAGCCGACGCGTGAGTCTGCTTCACACCACCCTCCCACCCCTTTCGAACTCGTCAACAACTCCAAAAAGTAGGTACCTACTCTTTTACGCAAAGGACGTCGATGTCATCGGCCTGCGCTTAGTACTTCGCATCGCTTCAACGCACGCATTTTTTTTTTTGGTGCTCTGCGCGTCTGTCGGCGCTCATTTTAAAGGTGTCTTCTCTTGGCGGGCGGCGGCAATCCAACTAGAGTCAAAACAAAACTAAATCGACATGTGGTCTGGTCTGGGTTTAGCCTTGCCTCCAGCCGTTTGATGCGCAACCGGCTGAGATTGGTCTAGTCTCTAGTCTGTAGCTATCGCCGTTTGAATTATGTATGGGAGTTCTCGCTTTCTCGCGGAGTTTGATTGAGCTTTGAGCAGCACATTTTTATCGGGTTGCCGCGCGTTGCGCGCGCACTTCCCGCACCGCAACCGCATGTGGTGCCTTTGCCATGGTTTCTCTCTCACCCACACTCTCTCAATAATGGTCCGTCCGTTCCGCTCCGCTGACCGCGCGCGCAGAATCACACACGCTAACACCACACCACGCAGCTATCGTTCAATCGACCGAGAGCCAACTTTCAACAATGCTTAATTACGTTGAGGTTGATGTAAAAGTCAAGACTTTAGTAGTCCACTTAATATGAGAAGATCGCGTTTTAACTTTGTATAGGATTCGATGGAATAAATTGTATTAGGCTTTTCGTCAAAATCGAAAGCGTCCTAGTGGTTTTGGTTGAACGTGCCACTCACGCTTGAAGTGGTATCCTTTCCTAGCGCTCTCTCGCTTTCTTCCCGTTTGCTTTTGTTCGTGTCCTTCTGCTTTATGTACTTGAAACCGGTGTTTTTTTTTGTGCGATTGCGATCGTCTCGGCTCGACTCGCTCGCTCCGCTCTGCAGACGACGGCACCATGGGCCACGGCACGGCAGAGGATATTCAACTTCGCGGAAGCAAGCAGCTGTTTTTCGGTCTCTCCCTCGTTCTGTCCTTTGCTGCGGCACGATTATTACCTTTCTAATGCGTGTGAAAAGAATCAATTTGTAATCTTACTGGAAAATGAAGTTTCAAGCGGACCCCACACGAGCATCAATATCTGTACCTTTTGTCGAAATTTTCATCAAACCTTCAGTGATTATATTTATAACTCGATCGCAGCTGAACTCATCAAGATGGGCCCAGAAAAGTTGACCACCTGTCTGCATCGGCTGATAGTCAGGATCTGGGGAACCGAACAGCTACCGGAGGAGTGGCAGGAAGAGGTCATCTGCCCCATTCACAAGAAAGGCGACCATTTGGAATGTGAGAACTTCAGGGCGATCACTATTTTGAATGTTGCCTGCAAAGTGCTATCCCAGATCATCTTCCATCGTCTGTCACCTAAAACGAATGAGTTCGTGGGAAGTTACCAGGCTGGCTTCATCGACGGCCGGTCGACAACGGACTAGATCTTTACCGTACGGGCCATAGGCGCCAACTTAGGGGGGCAAGCATGGTTTTGCCCCCCCAATATTCGACGATTTTTCGATTTTCCCATACAAAAAATCAGAAAAACCAGTTAATCGGGGTTTTGATATTTTAAATGCAGCATTCGTAAATTTGTACCATTTAAGTTTGTTTACAAACATCAAGCTCCAAATGCAAAATTTCAAAATCGATTACAATTACACATTAGTTCAAAAAATACTCAATTATTGCATCAATACTTGTCAATTCCACTTGATTCAAAAAAGTGCAAAACAATGCAACAATACAAAAAATACACATTAATGCACCAAAAATACATCAATTCGATTTTCAATACACAGGGCTGCATCACAGAACAGATAGGCATCTTGGAGCAAATTGAAAATTCCATCCACTTATGTGGTAAATTTTGACATTCATTGCGGAATAAAATGATTCTTTCTTGCTTGAAATTCACAGTGCATGCTCTCGTCTAAAATGACAAGCATGGCTAGTCTAAAATCGTTTGACGTTTCGGTGGAACTCGCCTATTTATGAACACACTGAAAAAAGTTGACACGGCCGATTCATGTGTTTGATTTATGGACTGTTCCATAAACGTCAAAGTTAGTCAGATGTGTTTTTCCATTGAATTCAATGGTTTATACATCGCAGATTAATCTGATTCACAACATGAACTTCCCAACAGAGCTTACATCACCGAATTAAATGTAAGTCAGCTTAATATTTGTTACACCTGGCGTTCAGTAAGCTTTATATTTAACTGAACCCGATAGCCAAATCATCACAATCTCATATGTGATGCGATTGAAATTGAAGTAATTTTCCAAACGAATTTGCGCTATTGTTTTTTTTTAATGAATGCGTGTGTGTGTATCATAACTGGTGACACATAACTCACGAAAAAAAAACCCTTAAACGTGTTTCATCTTTGCCACCATGAAGAACGTGAGTTAAGACGTGAGCCGCTATTTTATTTTTGTTAACTCCACTCAATTTAGGGTTATTTTTTTTTTTTACTATTTCCAGGAGAATACATCGATAGGCCAGTACCCAGAGTTGGAGCGGTACAACTTTTTGATTATCCTATCCTCGATTCCGTCAGTGGGAAGGTTCATTTATTACGTCTATCGTTTTCGGGATTTCTAGAGCCCCCTCCCCCCTCTGTCACACTATTTCCCTATACCTAATACACGTACTGTCACACTTTTATAGACTCTCCCTCCCCCATATGGTGGACGTAATTTTTGAACGTTCCCCACTCTGTTCTGCTTTATTCTAGAACTAGCATCTATTTTAACCGCCTTTGGATTTCCACTTGTCGGAAATTATTCGTTCTCCGAGGGAATTCTTCCAGGATATTTTTCAACGAATCTCCCATTTTGTCAACACCTGGGAAGTCGATTGACGCTTCCCGGGTTTAATTTGCGCCCTCTGACTCGCTACTTTCCTATACCTAATACACGTACTGTCACTCTTTTCTAGACCCCTCTCCCAAATGTTGGACGTAGTTTATCAACGTTCCCTGTGAAGTATGAAAATAATCAATCATTTTACATATCAACGATATTCTTCGCAGTGTTGGTAAACTCACACCCAAAACTGGCTCATGAACGGCTCCTGAGCAAACTCGCGCGCGATTCTGAATCATTTTCTCACGCACGAGATTTTCATGCAAAACCTCGCTCTCACGAGTTTAGCGCCGAAATCTTGTTCGCTTGTAAAACGAATCAAAATCAATTTAAACGACATTCTTTATTGTTGTACGCAAGATTTAGTCTTATTCTATTATACAATCCTAAAAACTTCGTTGTAAATAATAAGAACACCAAGAAATAAAGCAATGAGTACTTAAAATCACGAGTCAACTCGTGCATGATTTTTTCGGTGGTGAGTTTGGCGAGTCAAGAATCGCGCGTGAAACAACTCAATCATGAGATTTGAGTTTTTACCAATACTGATTCGTCGGTCTTCTTCTTATTTTTGTAGAAATAGTTTTGCATAGGTAGTGCGATAACTGGTACACGCACCCTACCCCACTTCAATCAGAATGCACAGGCATTTAAATTTAATTCCGTGTGAAATACACATGATAAACGTGTGATTTGTTGAAAAGTTGGGGCAAAAATAATGTTGGCGAATTTATATCTCGCGTTTAGTCTCATACGGGCGAATCAACAATGATCGATTTTTCTTCATCGATTTCTTTTTGGATTTTTTCGGGATATACCACTAATATTCGGATGATCTCTCGGTGCGTTTCGGTGAAGGACGACTAGAATTGGCATCTAAAAACAGCCGAAATTATTTGCCGGCCACGTTATTAACCAAAGAGAAAATCGATGAAGAGAAACCGATCATTGTAGATACGCCCGTATGATACTAAGCGCGAGATATGTTTAACACGTGACATTCGAGGGTTTTACAATTTGCGCAAATCCATGTAAAACATCAATATCCCAATATCAAGCAATCCTAGACGTGTCAATTTGTTCGAGTGTATGAACTATTAGACGAGAATAGTCGTCTAAATGCCTGCTGGGTGGAGAAATTCACAGTGTAAAAAGCTTGCCCGCCACCGCTAGGTTCGCTGCTGTCGATTTTTAATGACCAGCGCCTATTTTTCTAATGATGATGTCTATCTGTTCTGTGGCTGCATCGAAAATACATGAGTGAATCGCCCCTCGGAACAAGCTCAATTTGACGATATTAGATTAGCCTTTCCAAAATTTGAAATATCTAGTGGCCAACCAAGCATTCGATATTCTTAGCGGCAACAGAAGCAGCAGCATCGCCACGACGCTAGTTCAATACAGTGTGGGTGAGAAAATATAGCATGCAGATGGTAGCAACAGAACAGCCACCAATATTTGATGCCATTTCATTACAATTGGGACATTGAACATAAATTTCTGAATTTTTATAGTCAAATGTATAAGTACCCTAATAAACCAACACAATACATGGACCATAATGTAGACGGTTCAACAATACCGCATACAGTTCGAACTGTATGCCGAATGGTTAAGCAAATCTTATGGTTTTCGTTTATGCGGGTAAACTTAAAAAGTTAAATTCTGAGTTTCCACGAAGCCGCAGATTCTTATTCATATTACTGACTATCACGTGTTTTCATTCACAATCAGTTCCATAAAGACGACGCCTAGAGAGAAGCAGTACTGGTGACTGCAAGGAAGCGTGACTGAAAATACCACTTGTCAAAAAGACCCTAGTTAGAGTCTGGCGGACTGTCACTTTCGACCGGAGCCAATCGAGCATGACGCCACGGTGTAGCATTTATCGGTGAGGACACTATGACGTCATGCGCGAGACTCTAATGCAAATAGGGCAAATAGAGCATTTCGCTGAAAATGCATGTGTATTATGTTATTGTAGACAAATGTTTTGCTGTACTAGTGTAAATATAGCGATTTTCTGTATCGCGTAAGCTTTCGCTGGGAGAAAATGTCATATAACTCAGCGAGGTAAGGAAAATTTTCAATGAAAAAAGCAACGTGGAAACGTCCATAAACTACGTCACGCTTTGAGGGGGGAGAAGGGGTTCAGCAAAGTGTGATGACCCATACAAAAATTTCAGAGGTTTCACACAAAAAGTGTGACATAGGGAAGAGGGGGGTTGAAAATGGTCGATTTTTGCGTGACGTAATTTATGGACGTTTCCTATTTCCAATCTCTCGTTTATTCTGTGTCAAAATTTGTCTGTGCGCTGTCACGTTCTGCGGAATCCCTCTCCTTTCATGAAATGCGACGTATGTTCCCTAATACACCAACACAATAAACGGATCGTAAAGTAGATGGTTCAACAATACCGCATACTGTTCGAACTGTATCCCGAATGGGTGGTTAAGCAAATCTTATGGTTATCGTTTATGCGGGTTGTGCAAAACCCCATAACCTCAGAAAATCCTGAAATTTAGCCAGTTTTATCGAGAAACAAGTTAGGCAAATCTAAGCAAAAATGAGCTTCACTCAGCGAAAAAAAAACTATCGAAATTCATCAAAATATTTTATGTTTTCTTGCTATCAGTATGCATGTCGTGCTTGTTATGATAAATTCCATAAGATAGATTTATGAAAAGAGCAAAAACATCTTTAGAAAAATGCAGACTGGATTCGATCCACTAACATCGGGATCAGTGTACTCGTGTTTAATCCACAAGGCTACCGACGCTTGAGAACATCATGTTGCCAAACATATATAAAAGCCAAGCTGTAAGATGATTTTGTGCCATAGAGCGACCTTATAAAATTCATCCTAATGATTGAGGGGCCCAGAATCAAAGGGGTGTTAAGTGACCATTTTGTCGATTTTGAGATGAGCATATCATCAAATTCTTCAGGTTTCAAGCTTTCAGGAACTTTTTTAAGATTGTTTCTACGATGAATAGAAAAATTACAATAAATCAGGGAAAATTGGGTTGATTTTGAAACTTCATACATTTTGTATGGGATGAAAAATTGGTGGAAAACTTTAAACCTCATTTCGAAAGTGGGTTTTTTCCACTTACACCCCTTTGCTTCTAAATTATGCCCTATGAAAATCTTAAGTTTGTTTGGCTGAGTGATTGCGTACGTTCGTTGTAGGCCTTTTTGTGGTGAAAGAACGGTTCAATAGAACCGTAGGTGGATTGCGCAGAGTTTCGCATTCGCGCATCTCCTCTTTGCATGTGTATGCGCTAATGATCCTCTCTCTCCGCACCGAGCCGGGACGAAATCGCCGCGCGCGAGCAAACGAGAGAAGAGAACAGGATATATGTGAGAAGAGAACACCAGACAGAACGAGCCGAGCGCAAACCGAGTCGAGTTCGATCCAGCCGCCGCCGATCAGTCAGAAGTAAAATGTGATTCACCGCGAACGGTTGTGCATTTCCCGCTTTCCAAGAAGTCTGAACACCACCGAAAAAGTGTCTTTCTTGGTCTTACTTTTTTATTTTGTTTGCTATCGAGTCCCTTCGAGAATCGCTTCCGTCCGGTTTGTCTCGGCTCCGAGAGTAGTTTGTTAACAAAAAGGGCTCGAAATTGTCAATAATTGGTGCGTGTATAGTGCAAGTATAGGGATTACCTTTCGAAGGTTGTATCTTATGTGAGGAAATAATGCTTTTATCGAAGGGATCCCTCTGAAAGGATAACGCTCCCATCGCCGAGGCGGAAGAAAAGAGAAAGCAATAGTCGACCGTTGTTTGAAACCGGTGGTTTTTGTTTAGTCAAAAGTTGGTTGTTAATAATCAGCTCACCACAAGTGCCCGATAAAAAAGTGATAAAGATCTTTGGAAGCACATAGCAGTCAGTGAGATCGCAAGCAATAGCAATTGTTCCAAAGGCAGAAAAATTAAAAGTAGAAGGTGGATAATGATCATCATCGTCTAGTCAAAGTCGCGTGTTGCCCTTGAAGAGAACCTCATCGCTGTACTGTGTCCATTCGCCGGCATTCTTCTTGCTGGAGAGCCGAGCCGGCCGCAGCCAGCCAAGCAGCCCATCAGAAGAGGAATACAGGGTATATCTATTATTATCGTGCGTGTTCTGTCTGCATGGTGGTGTGGATCAGCGTTGCACTGGATCTGATGAGGATCGCAGCAAACAAGCGAGAAGAGAGCGTGGAATAAGGAAGCATAAGCAGCAAGCCGATCACAGCCAGCCAGCCCCCAGGCCTACTCTGCCGCTTATGTTGTTATTGCTCTATGGCAAAAATCTGTTGGATAACTAGATGCGCTCAAGACGGGGCATCAGAAGAGGATTTTAAGACCCAGGTAAGCGAACGGGCTCAGGGTCGACCGCGCCACTTGTGAGGTCTCTCTCTCGCCGTTCTACTGGAGGTTATGCTTTTTTGTTTTCGCTTATCTACTAGATGTTGTCTTGGGGGATTGTTGCCGGTGGCAGGTATCCTGGCCGATTATGGTGAGCTATTTTTATCATCGAAGCAAAGAAAAAAGGATGACGCTTGGTTGCTAGATTAATGATCGTGGAATTGGGTAATTTACAAGGACTTATGCGATTTAGTAGTTGATTCTATTCTACCCCTTGATGAATTTAGTTTAAAACCAGCCAGTTTTGAACAGTGCTGAAAATGTCATTTCGACATATGTATTTAATTGAATCACCTACCTTTCAGAAGCTGAACCTGATCTGAAAATATGGTATATGAAAAACTTGGCGGCAGTTCTACAAGAAAGTAATGGAAAAACCACTCTAACTGCGAGAAATAAGTATAAAAACAGAGCCGTTTTCCATACAAAATAATCATGTTTGGGGATCAAAAACTCTTTTTCTAGCGATTCGATTGTTACGAAATTTTGTCTGCAACCTTAAAATAACTAGAATTTTGGCTAGAAATTGTAATTGTAATTTATTATCATAAACGTAAGCCTGGCGGTATAATCATTAATCAGGTCAAGGAAATTACTGTTTAGTATTTTACAAACATTTCGAAAAATAAATCATCATTCATGAAAACGTTTATATCGACTTTTCAGATTCAAATAAATATAAAGACACTTATTTCCATATAAAAATGTGTCTTTATATTTATTTGAATCTGAAAAGTCGATATAAACGTTTTCATGAATGATGATTTATATTTCTAGCCAAAATTCTAGTTATTTTGAGGTTGCAGACAAAATTCCATAACAATCGAATCGCTAGAAAAAGAGATGTTGATCCCTAAACATGATTATTTTGCATGGAAAACGGCTCTGTCTTTATACTTATTTCTCGCACTGTATATTAATTTAGATCAATGTCTTTAACTATCTTCGAAAAAAGTCAATTTCTCAAGTGATTCTTTCTGCGATTCCTCCATGAATGTTTTTGAAATTCCTCTGGGTTATTTCGTACCTTTTGGCACAGACAAACAGACGTAACACCTTGAACGATTTTCATGGAAATCCATCGCCCAGTTCACACTACCATCACCTGGTGGAAAAGTTGCACGAATCACTGTGTTGTGTAATATCGTCAACAGAAGGCGCTAGTGTAAAACGTCAAACGCATAGAAAAACGATGCGCGCACCTCTGGTCGTGAAAGCCACAACTATGAAAATTTAAAATGATCGTTAAAAGCGTGGTCGATGGAAATTTCGCAAGTGTTACGTCTGTTTGTCTGTGCTTTTGGTACAGTTTTATTTCATTATCTTTTGTAATTCGTTGAGAATAGACCCTGGGGAATTCATGAGGAGTTCCATCAGAAATCGGAATCATTGAAGAACTCATTCTGGGTTTTAACCAAGATAAAAATACAGGTCGGACTCGATTATCCGGAGACTCGATTATCCGGAGACTCGATTATCCGGAGACTCGATTATCCGGAGACTCGATTATCCGGGATTCGATTATCCGGAATTTTAGACTCGATTATCCGGAGTTTTTTTAATGAGATTTTTTTTTTATATTTTAATGCAGAAATTCGGAATCGTTTAATATTATGATACTATGCTGACCCGATTTTGAGAGGCCTCGATTGCGTTTTCTCCAGATATTTTCAGTTTTCTGACCAGATTGAGTTAGCTTTTTTTTATCAAGAAACAGTGTTTTATATTCTGCATTACAATCAATCTTAAGGACAGACTTGTTATAACCCCAAAATGGCCGACTTTGGCACCTATTCGTGATTTCAATCGCACAAATCTCTTCGTAAACAAAAGCAGCGCTCGCTTATTACAAGTGAACAACAACAGACTTATGAAATGTACTGCTGTTTGAAGCTTGCTTCTTGAGATTTGTGCGTCTGAAGTTCTAATGCACTGTTGAAGCAAAATTTCAAGACATTTGTCCTTAAGGCGAAACTGGATCCATTTCCTCACTTTTTGTTTTTTGATTTTTTATAAAATTACGAAGCAATATTTTCAAAACCGGTTTTCGTACACATGTAGAGTATGGATCAAGGTATCTCCTGATTTTTTTCGTGCTGGAATATGTTTTTCGTTTTTGCAGAAACCATTTTTGAATAAAATTTCACAAAAAATGGTTTCTGCAAAAATGGAAAACTTTTTCCACCACAAAAAAAAATCAGAAGATCCATACTCTAAATGTGTACGAAAACCGATTTTGAAAATATTGCTTCGTTACTTTATAAAAAATCAAAAACCAAAAAAATGAGGAAATGCTTCCAGTTTCGCCTTAATATTAGCTGATATATTTTGGAATCATATACAAATTACGTAACGATCAAATCTCCCGTTTTATTTGAAATGGGGCAAACAATTTTAAATTTCGTTTCAGCGAAAAAATGCTAAATTTGCGTCTGTTCTCAAAATAAAATTTACGGTATCCTTTGAAAACAGACGCCAATCCAGGAATTTCTCAAACAATGCCTGCAGAGATTTCATCGGATATTACTTCTGGGATTCCTCTAGAATTTCCAAGGAAAAGTCCTCCAAAGATTTTTTTAAATGATCAATTTCTGGTACAGACTTCCAGCAGTTGGAAGCATCCAAATAAGATGAATTCCTCTTGGTTCAATTGGTATTCCTCCAAAAATTCCGTATGGAATCCTTCAGTCTGCCTGGGATTTCTTCAGGAATTTACCTACAATACCACCAGGGTTTCCTCTATAAATTTCCCAATTCTTGCAATTCTTGGAAAGATTTCTCCAAGGATTTTTCTAAAGTTTCTCCCAGAATTTAATCTTGGTGGAGCATAGGAAGTCCTTTAGAGAGGAAGTCCCAAAAGTACCGCTGGAATTTCTCCAAACATTATTCCAGGAGCTCTTCTTCCTTGAGTTTTCTGCAGAAACTCGTGCATGGATTTCTTCAGAGTTTCTTCTAGATATTTCCAGAGATTCTAGAATACGTTTAGGGCTTTCTCCAGGAACTCCCAGATACCCAAGCAGGAGAGAATAGGTGTAAAATATTAAACTGAGGTATGCAAAACCTTAAACAATAAATGGTGCCTGTTCTATAATTCAATAATACCTCAAGCAGTCCTCAATACTAAACCAATAACTCGTTGAGGTATCTTTGTTAATGACTCAATACCTTGTCTTGGTATGATATCTAATTCGTTCCTGCTCGGGTATAGACCTTCAGGATGTTTTCCATAGATTTCTCTGGGGATTTTCAAGATTTTTTTCAGAAATCTTCTATGAATTACAAGTCATTTCCGGAGTGATTCAGAAACTTCTTTCAAACTTCTTTAAGGATTCCTCCAGGGATTTTTTTTCCAGGGGCAAATCAAGGAATTTTTATAGAGATTTCTACGAGGATTCCTCTAGCGTGATTGTGATCGTTTTTGTATTAAGCGTGTTTTTGCGGAATTGACATCACCGCTCTCAGTCTACGTGTGTATCAAAGACTTAGCGCAGAAGCTCTTTCTGAGTTAGAATACTTTGTAATATAACCCGGAAAGGCAACGAAAACGGATCCACTCGTTGGTCTGAAATGGGAAATGTTATTTGTGATGTTTATTTTTATTTGCCGCTCAATTATGATTTATGATTCAAGCTGCCTACACCTATCGTCTACTGTCTCCTGTTTGTCAGGACACAACTGGGTTTAAAATAACAAAAAATATATTTTTTTGTATTTTATACAAAAGATCACCATTTCCTGAGCCACTTTTATTTTGCCAACATAAATTAGAAGATAAAATTGTTCCGCTATAAATAGCAAAAGTACATTTTTAATACTACAGCCCTATTCATTACACTTTTTCCGTTCATCACACCTCTTCACCAACCCCCTTTAACTGTATTGTTTCCTTTGATAGATTTAGAATAGAATAGAATAGATTTTCATGCAAAATAGCATACAAAACCAAGAAAACTCATATTGGGTTACACTCACTGAGACCGGCCCACTATTTACACCTTGTCTTCCACCATCTTGGATTTTTACACCAAAACTTTTCTTCATCATGTTGGCAACCACTGAAGTTCATTTTTTTAAATAAAAGCTGAGACACTTATACACAACATATCAATGAATTATAAATGTCTTTTTTTTTCTGACAAAAGTTATCTGCAGTTTTGTATCAAAAAATCAATATGGCCGACCCAACTTTTTATAACTACAAATAGTAGCTCTATCTTTTCTCTTTTCAACAACAACAATTTTAGGGTTTCAAGAGGTTTTATGGCGGTTTGGAAATGGCTTTCGGAGGCCTTTCAGAACGATTAAGGGATTTTCAGAGGAGTTTTCAGGTTTTTCTAGTGATCTGGGGGTTTCATGGAGTTTCAGCGGCCAAAGGGTTTTTTATGGATGTTTCAGGATGCTTTCATGCGTTCACCCATGCCGAGCTCTCGTCGCATACTAAATTAGACACCAGCCTCGATGTGGATTACCCATAGGTACGGCGATAGGAAACTAGTCGGCTCCTTCATTCCTACGGCGAGTTTGAAATTCGTAAACATGACGTCACTCCCATAAGAACGCCCGGGCAGACGAGAATATCTAACGGGTGGCCACTAAATAACGGGAATTGTCACAGGTTCTCTTTCACTACAGGGATTTGTCATCAACGTCGAAAAGAAGAACCATTCGATTTGAATCAATCCCGAAAATTGCCGCGTTTATTATTCATCAAACTGGTTTTGTTAATTTTCACTTAATCTAGTACTTCATCATAGTTAGGGAAATTGAGAGTGTTTTTTTGTGAAGAGAGGGAAAAAGGGCGTAATTAAGTCTCGTTGTCTATTCGGTTATCGTCACGTGCTTTTGTCGTTCCGTTCGTTGCACTGAGTGCAAGAAAGAGAGGATTGCTTTGTCGTGGGGGTGCATCTTTAAGCTGTGGGAATATTGCTCGTCGGTGGTGTGCTTGCTGGTGCCGGTTAAGCGATCGGTTCAAGTCGATCACTCCGTTATTGCATGTATGTAGAAATATGATCAGTGTCTAGAATTTATGGTCGTTGACACTTGTAACTGTCCGTTTTGTGTGAGCAAATAAGAGGTTTGGAATGGAACGTGTGAACTGATAGAAATAGGTGTTTGGGATTTGTAAATCAGTTCTGGAAAATATTATTTTGCACTTTAGAAAAGGCTAATAGCATTTTCTCAGATTTCTGACATGGTTTTGGTTTAAGCATTTGCGGGTTCATGTTAATTTATTGTCGTGAGAACATGTTCGTCTTGTCAGGTCTTGTGTTTCATGATCTTCGTATGATTTTGTTATGTCGTGGGAATTGTGGAATTGGATTTGTCAAGCTTGTTACCAAATGAGAAAAAGTGATAAGGTTTTACCTTACATCTTCCTCCCCAAAAAGTTTGAAGGATGTAACGTAGTGAAATCGTTCAACTGTTGTCAACATTTGGTTTTAAATCGTGAAAATGGAAGGGTTTTTTCTCTCTTACAATGTGTGGTGTTTTAAAATTATGCTCGATAATTTGATATAATTTAGAATTTTGATGTACGGGAATTGCAAATTTTTTTTTTTTTATTTATTTATTTTTTTTTGGTTTGAGTAGAACAAGATTTGTTGATGAGTTCCTCTGCTGAAAAAAAAAAGGTTTTTGTGTTTCTCTAAAATTTTATAAGTCTATTTTTATGTACTTTGAATGTATGTTTTGTTAATTTATGTGTTATTTCACAATTGGGTTCTTCTATTTTTCTCACCGTGTAGGGTCCTTTATAGTATGAATCTAATTTACGTCTGTTTTCACTTTGCAAATACACAATGTCTCCAGGATTTAATTTCAATGGGTTGGCTGTATTGTCAATTATTTCTTTTCGTTTAATTTTTTGTTCTTTTAGTTTCTGTTTTGCTAATTCATGTGATTTCTGTAATTTATATTTTAGTTCTTTTGTATATAGTTCAAAATTATATATTGGATCAACTTTCCCAGTATGTAAGCATGGTAAATATGGTGTACCCATTACTCCAAATATTAATTCGTAAGGTGTATACCCATGATCTGTATGTGGTGTTGAGTTATAATTAAATGCATAAAATTGAAGCCAATCATCCCAATCCGCATGATGTTCATTGACGAAAGATCTCAGATACTCGTTGAGACATCTGTGATTCCTTTCGAGTGAACCCATGGTTTGAGGATGATATGCTGTAGCGAAAGTCTGTTTTATTTGTAGTAATTTACACACTTGATCAAGGATTTCGTTTTTATACTCTGTTCCTTGATCTGATTTCAATTCCAAAAATGTCCCATAAATGAGTATAAAATTTTCAACTAAGGCTTTTGCTATCACGTTTGCCTCTTTAGTTGGTATTGGGATAAGAGCAATATACTTTGATAGTTCGCATTGTATACTAATAGCGTATCTATTATTTTTGTTGGATTTTGGAAGTGGTCCTATCGTGTCGATAGAAATTACTTCAAAAGGTTTTGACGGGGTGTTCGTAATGATTAACTTCTCTCTAGTGTGTTTTGTAACTTTGTTTATTTTACACAATTCACAGGCCTTTATGAATTGCGCAATAGTCTTTTTCATGTTTTTCCATGTATACCATTCTCGAAGTTTTCTGTACAGTCGGTGCTGTCCAATATGTCCTCCAAGTGGTGTTTCATGGTTATCTTTTAAAATTTGACGGATATCGCAAGGGTCACTTATGAACTTTGCTGGTTTGAATATGATGATTTTTATATTTTTAAGTATCTTGTTACACAATTGTTTTAAAAGGCCGGCCGGCATTAATTTCAACATTTCGTCATTATTTGGGAGCGCTATTTCCTTTATGTTCATAATTTTCATATCGTTATCAAGCTTCGAAAGAGCAAACTCTAGTGTTTGAATTCCGTTGCATATTTGCGTTTTAAATTCGTATATTGGTTTTTTATGTCGAAAACCATAGCTTATCGTAAATTGAATTATATTTTTTTGTATGTTTACTGCAAGTTTCGGTAAATATCTAGTTTCTGTTTGGTTCTCGATGTCGTACATAGTGGGGTGATCAGTCTCGCTAGTAGTTTCATCTTGATTGTTTATAAAATTTTGTTTATGTTTGCGTGTCATAGATCTTGTGTTGACTATGAGCACACTTAGTTGTTTTAATTCATCGGACGAGGTTATAATACGTGATAAAGCGTCTGCGCCTACATTTGTTTTGCCCTTTATATATTCGATTTTAAAATCATATTCTCCAAGATCAAGCCTCATTCTAGTTAGTTTTGATGTTGGATCCTTCATTCCGAACAAGAAAGCTAGAGGTCTGTGATCTGTTTTTACTAAAAATGACCTACCATAAAGGTATGCCTTGAAGTGGTTAATTGCCCAATGGATAGCGGTTAATTCCTTCAAAATTACTGCTTTATTTTTTTCGCCTTTGGTGAAAGTTTTACTTGCATATGCTATTGGAAGATCATAGCCGTTTGTGTTTTGAGATAGTACCGCTCCACATCCGACATCGGATGCATCGGTGGTAAGAATGAAAGTTTTCGAAAAATCTGGAAATTGTAGTATTGTTGGTGACATCAAATATTGTCGAAGCGTATCAAAAGCTCGTTGACATTGGTTTGACCAATTAAATTGAGCATTTTTCTTCAACAGTTGGTTCAAAGGGTATGCCAATGTAGCAAAGTTTGGCACAAATTTGCGATAGTAGTTGCAAAATGCAACAAATCGTCTTATATCATCGTTGGTTTTTGGTATTGGGTAGTTTAAAATTGTTTGATATTTCGAGCTGTCTGGTAAAATACCTTTATCGGTTATTTTATGACCTAAATACGTTACTTCAGTGCTGAAAAATTTACACTTTTTCGCGTTTAATTTTAAATTGTATTTACGTAACCTTTCAAACACGTTGGATAAATTTGACAAGTGGTGTTTCATCGAACAACCTACCACGATAATATCATCTATATATATGAATGCCATTTCAGGTGTCAAACCTGCCATTGCTATTGACATCATTCTTTGGAAACTATTCGGGCTAATATTAAGTCCGAATGGTAACCTTGTAAATTCATAATGCCCTGATTGTGTTGAAAAAGAGGTATATTTTTTTGAATTTTCATCCAGTGGTATCTGGTGGAAACCTGACATTAAGTCAAGGGTGCTGAAAAATTTTGCTCTGCCAAGTTGGTCCAAAATTGCATCAATTCTTGGTAGTGGAAATTTATCTGCTAAAATTTTCTTATTTAATTGTCGAAAATCGACAACTAAACGCCATTTCTTCGTGTCATTGTCTGATTTTTTGGGAACTAATAAAATTGGGCTGTTGTATGGTGATACCGATGGTTGTATAGTATTTTCTTCAAGCATTTTAGTTACTTGATTTTGGATTTCGTCGCTTTGTGCGTGTATTGTTTTGTAATTGGGAATATAAACAGGAGAATTATCACTTAAATTAATATTTTGTGAATAAAAATTGTTTGTTGATAACGGTTCATTTGGTAAACAGAATACATCTGCATACGATTTAATGAGTTCATTAAAATCATTCTTAACATAATTCGGTATATTCGACATATCTATGTTATTAATTATCTCATCAAAACGTTCCTTGTTGTTGGTATTCTTTGTATTTCTTTTAAGAATGTGATAATTGCGTAGTGGTTCCAAAGTTGGATTAAAATTGTTTATATACATTGGTTTGTTGGTAGTATTTACAAATTTGATACAAGGGTTTTTTGGAGAGATAATGGTGTTAGCACAAAATATTCCAGGATGGACTTCTTTTGATTGTACAACCATATCCTCATTTATTTTAAGTGTACTAATATTTCTAATGATTTCACATCTACTAGGTACAATGAATCCGTTGTCTATATTATCCTCTATGGGTATTTCTACTAAATAGTTATTAATTAAAAATTTCAGTAACCATTGATCATAGTCGATAGTGCATCTATATTTACAAAAGAAATCACGACCAAGTATACCGTCGGTCGGGATCGGAAATTTACTATCTACAAGTTGAAAGTTATGTTTAAGTTTGAAACCGTTATTGAATTCCAATATTGTCTCAGTTTCAGCGATGGTTTCAGTTACACCGTCTGTGATGCCTGTTACTTTAAATCGTTTCGCTGGGTTTATTTGTTGCGAAGTTGATACCTTGTCTTTCTTGAAAACTGAAATGTCCGAGCCTGAGTCAATTATGAATGAACATTGGGAGTTGGTCATTTGCACATTTAATTTAATGAAGTTTGTAGCTCCTAAGTTCATTGCATAAATTGAGGAAGGTTCGGATTTCCCCCTAAAAAATGTGGGTAGTGTGTCATTGGTTGTACGTTATGTGCTACCTGGTGATTCATATTTGCATTAGATGAGTCGGTCAAATTTGGTTGGCTCATCATATTTTGTGCTTGAGGAGCAGACTGCAAGTCAGCGAACGCGTTAATATGCGGAGCGTTGGGTAACTGTGTCGCTGCCCCTGTATAAACTCTTCTGAAATGTGGATTGTTTTGGTTAGTCATATGAACATGACTTCCCCTTTGCTGTTTGTAGTTAAAGTAGCGTTGGTGATGTGGACGATAGTTATTATTGTTTTGGAAATTTCGCGTGCCGTGGTTGAACGATTGTCGGCCTCTTATGTTACGGGTATTCAAATTTCCGCGTTGGTAATTGTTGTATGAGCCAAATCGAGAATTATGTCGGACCGGTTGATTGAATTGTTTGTTATATTGGTTTGTTGAATTAGTAAACAGTACTTGAGCATTTTGTGTTTCATTATTTTCGTTAACCTTTTGGATTGCATCCTTAATGTTTGTGAAATTGCCGGCTTTTAATATTATCTTTGTTTCGTGGGAAGAAATTCCGCTTATAAGGGATTCCAACCCAGCTCTAGTTGCCATTGTATTTGCAACGTTTTCTGGTACTTTCTGCTCCATGTAAAGACTTTTTAGCTGTAATGTGAGATTTTCAATTTCATCACAAAGCTCAGTCGTTGACCTCTTCTTTACTTGCTTCAATTTAGCAATGAGAGATTCTGGTTTCTCTTGACTTTTACAACGTGTTTTCAAATCATCAATTATGTTTTGTATTGTAGCTAGGTTGTTTGGTAGTCCTAATCTTGCCTTCTTAGTTAATCTTGTTTTAATGAATTTTACTGCAGTAACTAATTGATCTGCTGGTGTTAATTCTGACAATAGGCTGATGGCGTCAACAAACGCATCTAAATTGTCAGCTGAGCCGTCGTACATAGGTACAATGGCTGTCGCCTGTTTCATATCAAATCCAGACATTGTTATAGTGACAATGGTTTTGTTTTTAGGTGAAATTTGTGATTGTTTATTTAATTTATAAGGGTGCTCGTACGTGGTCGTAGTCTTAGCAATGCCCCTTAAAGTGTGTGTTGGGTTCGATTTGTGTACTGCAGTATGTAGGTGTAGATTGAGAATTTCAAGTTTATGATTTATTATTCCTTGTATTTCCGAACTCCATAATCGTGTATTCTTGACGATTTTATGAAACTCGGAATCTTCTATGTCCTTATATTCTTGTTGTAGGTATAGTTCAATTTGTGTTTTAAGGTAATTGTTCAGTTTTTCCTTTTGTTTCAATAATTCGTGTGATAATTTAGTATTTACAGCTTTCTTGAAATAGCGATGGAGCTGTTGTAACTCAAAATATGATTGCATTTCATTGTAAGGAGAGATTGTGTATTGCGATTAATTTTCCTTTGAAGATATGTTTTTATCAATTGGTTGCCAGGTTATTGGCTCATCTCCGGGAAGATCTTCTATTCTTGTAATCATTTCTTCCCAGGTTTTGGGGTCTCTATTATTGCCAAAGGGCTCAAAACATCCGGTACCTTTACCCTCACTTATCTCTTTTAAAAGTTTCAAAAATTCTTCCCATTCGTCCTCCATAATGAAATTAGATATTTATATTTTTTTTTGATTATTTTTGTTTAGTTACAACTACGGTAGCTAAAAATTCATCAATTATGTTCCATAGTTCTGGGCTAATTGGATCATCCATTTTAAATATTTATTATTGGTATATCTTTTTTTTCTCAAAAAAAAAAATTTTTGCACGTAGAAAATTAAATAAAAATTGGTGTTACTTAGCTTGTTGTCAGTCGCACTGCTGCTAGCTGCTCCTCATGTAACTGCGATGGATTCCGCTGCGTAGCTTGCGATCGATACTGCGATCCTTTCGTTTTTCGTAGCACTTCGTCACGTTGTAGATATCATTTTTTTTTGTTAGTTTTTATCACTGTTTACCTTCTTGTCGGCAAGGTAGCAACCATAATAGTATTTGTTTTCTTCGTAAGTTTCTTCTGTTTGTTTTTTTTTTTTTATCGGCAAGATAGTAGCCGCAAAGTTGTTTTTTTTTACACTTGTCGCATGCTATGTAATTGGATTTCACGACGGGTGGTTTCCTGAACACGTCCCGAAATGTATTTTAAGTACATTTTCGCGATCACTAAAATGATGAGCACTGCCACCATCATCACGAGTGCTGCTGCTATCACGGTATTTTCCGTGGTATTGTTTGCCACAATCTCATCCGCGGAGAAAAATCCCATTTTGTTAATTCTTTTTTTTTCACTGTTTTTCGTGGATCATAAATTTTCTTGTAATTGACGTTGCACTTCCACTAGTTGGGTTGCGTACGTTGAATCTATACGTTATTCTTCAAGATTTTTGCTGGTTTTCACATTATTCTGGAATATTTTCTTCGAATTGTTTTCCACTTGCACTAATTATTCTTGTTCACATCTTGTGATAAACTTAGCACTTTGATTTTTTTTTGACTTGTTCTGAGCCTAATACACTTTGTTTTTCGGCTAAGTCAAATACTTAGCAACTGCCACGTGTCGCCATGTCACAGGTTCTCTTTCACTACAGGGATTTGTCATCAACGTCGAAAAGAAGAACCATTCGATTTGAATCAATCCCGAAAATTGCCGCGTTTATTATTCATCAAACTGGTTTTGTTAATTTTCACTTAATCTAGTACTTCATCATAGTTAGGGAAATTGAGAGTGTTTTTTTGTGAAGAGAGGGAAAAAGGGCGTAATTAAGTCTCGTTGTCTATTCGGTTATCGTCACGTGCTTTTGTCGTTCCGTTCGTTGCACTGAGTGCAAGAAAGAGAGGATTGCTTTGTCGTGGGGGTGCATCTTTAAGCTGTGGGAATATTGCTCGTCGGTGGTGTGCTTGCTGGTGCCGGTTAAGCGATCGGTTCAAGTCGATCACTCCGTTATTGCATGTATGTAGAAATATGATCAGTGTCTAGAATTTATGGTCGTTGACACTTGTAACTGTCCGTTTTGTGTGAGCAAATAAGAGGTTTGGAATGGAACGTGTGAACTGATAGAAATAGGTGTTTGGGATTTGTAAATCAGTTCTGGAAAATATTATTTTGCACTTTAGAAAAGGCTAATAGCATTTTCTCAGATTTCTGACATGGTTTTGGTTTAAGCATTTGCGGGTTCATGTTAATTTATTGTCGTGAGAACATGTTCGTCTTGTCAGGTCTTGTGTTTCATGATCTTCGTATGATTTTGTTATGTCGTGGGAATTGTGGAATTGGATTTGTCAAGCTTGTTACCAAATGAGAAAAAGTGATAAGGTTTTACCTTACAGAATGCTTTTAGCAGCTGATTAAAAACAATAGAAGCGTCCATAGAGTAAACATTTTTTAGACAAAACCATCGTCTATCTATCCACAAAGTCAGCGTATTTTTTATTTTGTGTCAACTTATTCTGTTCTGCAGAAAACGACATTGAAACAGGAAGCACTACCAAAACGCCTTGGACGGCTCTACTGATTGCTCAAAACAACCGTAAAAAAAGTTAATAGTAAACCATTATAAAACTAGAACCCGCCCGGTTTTGAATGAATTCCACATTTCGGCATCCCAAGAAACAGATCCTGAAGGAAATAGAGGAAAACTAGCAAAACCAATAAGCATGATATCATTTCACATAATAAAATCTTCTTTTGTGACATGGGCTGGATAAATCAATAGAATGCCTTGTTAAATAACAAATATTTACATCAAATCACATTTACACATTGAACAACATGTAAATGGTTCGTTATAAAAAAAATAGCACAAAAAAAGTTTAACAATGAACCGCAGTGCACAAATTACATCGACACGTTTTGGTGATACAGAAAAATAACATTTTTTGGAAATTTCTATAAATGTCATTTACGGGAAAAGGCTACAACCAAAGCAAAAAAAAAACAAGTCAGTATCCCCATTTTTTCTTATTACTGTTTGAGTGTGTAGATGCTAAAGGTAGCTGAGAAACCATTTATTTTGACCAACGATTTCACAGACGCAGAAAATGCGTGAAAGTAAACTCTGAAAAGTCGTACAAAGCAGTTGCTCCAACATCACTGCAAAAAAATACTGTACAAATTACTACGTTCAACTTTCTTAAATTTTATATTTTCCATGGACGTACATTGTTAAATCTTTATGATAGTTAAATTCAGATTGCCATTTTTAAAGATCATATATTTTTAAGAGCACATTCAAAGCATTCCCGTTATTTAGTGACCACCCGTTAAATCAAATCTGAAATCGAACAAATTTTGCTGTCATAGCTTGATGTGTTATTCAAAAATTTAAAGAATATCGCGCCAATAGGGTTTTGAACTACTTGGGCACCCGCGTCAATTTCCGGCACCTCACAGCAAAACAAATCAAAATATCACTTGCCGCATATTTTTCAAACGTCCTTCCGTGGGTAATCATCCCCTGCAACCGTTTCGCAACCGGATCCATAGTCTACACTTTCACTCTGAAGCCGCACAAGTGATCAAAACAAATATTACGCGCAGACGGGTGCACTTCGGCAGCACAAAGATGGGTGCCGAAGTGATTTACCATTTGATTTTGCAGGAAGTTCAGCACTGGTGCCGAGAATTGGTGCTGGACTAGGTGCAGTAAACTCGTTCATAATCAATTTTCCGGGGGAAGCGAAGAACCTCATGCTCTTGTTGCCATGATATTCACAACAGTGAGCCGCAGTTGAGTTGTAAGCATTGACGCCTGTGAATCCTAAGGTCGTAGGTTCGATGCTGGATGTTTGCAATATTGTTTTATTTTTATTTTTAAGAAAATTGTCGAAAAATCTTGTGTGCTATTGTTTTGATCTTGTAATATCTTAACGAGCTATTATTGAGCACTTCTACATACTGAATTTTGACATTATTTCTGATGTTTTACCTCTTATCTCAATCAAATCAATATCAGTTTTTGTTCTTCAGTAATTCAATTCTAGACAAACATTTGAAAAGGGCCTATCTGCTTTTTGTAAACAAATATGTTTCTGTCTCTGCAGGGCCCATCTGCATCCACACACGCACATCAACTCAACACCCTTAAGAGATAGCTTGAAGAACACTCTTTCTGATAAGGGTGTTGATGTGCGTGGGTGGATGCAGATAGATCCTACAGATACAAAAACATGTTTGTTTACGCAAAGCAGATAGGCCCTTTTCAAATGTTCGTCTAGAATTATGTATTGATAACTGAATGTGTTATTCGTTAGATTCTCTCACCTACTCGGGCGCCGTAGCAATGGAAGAGCCGACTAGTGTCCTATCGCCGCACTTATGAGTAAATTTACATCACACCAGCCCACAGACTGATTGATGGCTAGGTATGCGAAGTGCGAGAGTAAGTCTCGACATCATAAAAACAATTCGCTCTCACTTGTAGTTAGCGGGCACGAATGCGAGTGTGTTGTGGGTTGACATCTAAGCCAAAAGAGAGATGGATTTGTGAATAAAAGATTGTTCGTGGTGTGGGCTCGACGGAGTCAGTTGGGCTTTCTATTCCGCAGGATCGTTACTAGTTCTGTGGCTTAGTTGCTTAAAGCACCGGTATAGCGAATACGGAGTCGTGGGTTCGATTCACACCAGAACGCTCAATTTGTCAATTAGCAACATTTTATGCCTTCTAATTATGTACAAGTTTTTGCAGTATTTTTCAGTACACTTTCAAGGGACGTTTTCACTAGTTTCAAGGCGTTTCGAGCTATTTCAGGAAATTTTAAATGATTATAAAGGGCTTTCATTCAACAGAATATCATTGGGTTTCCAGAGGTGTTTCAATGCATTTTGGATGGTTTAAGAGGGGTTCAAAGGCGTTTCAGAGGCTTTAGGGTGTTTCAGAGGGCTTCCGAGGGAGTTTCAAAACATTTCAAGGTGATCAGGTGGCATCAGCGCGTTTCAGAGGCGGTTTGGAAATGGTTTCCGGAAATTTCAAGATGCTTTCAAGGAGGTTTCAGGGGTGTTTCATAGAAGATGCAACGCGTTTCAGAGGATTTTCGAGATGTTTTTGGTTAAAGAGGGGTATCAAGAAGTTTCAAGAGGTTTAGGCAGTTTCATGGGAATTTGGTGGAAATGGTTTCCAACAGGGATGAGAAGGGAACACTCACTTACAAGGAGTTGCATTCACTTGCTTCTTCCTCAGTTCAGAAGCATGCCATTAAAAAAAATGTATGGAGGGTTCTGTCCTTGAAGTTTTATATAAAAGTTTGCCAAATAAGAGTCGCACACGTGCTGTTTTTCTATAGCATGCTTCTGAACAGAGATTATAGCAAGTGGATGTAACTATTTGCAAGTGAGTGCTTCTATCCCTGGTTTTCGGAGCTTTAAGGAAGCTTTCAGAAATGTTTCTGGAGCGATTTTTGGCATACCACGGCATTTTCAAACGTTTCAGGTGATTTGGCGAAGTTTATGATGGGTTTTCAAGAGTTGAAGCAAGTTTTTGGGGACTTCAAGCTTGTCAGGATCCTAGGATAGCCACTGATGCTGTCTCGAGGTTTTAGGCCCATAAATCGAATGATGTGCCTCTAGATTTTCGAAAGAATGTTTCCATGTGTTCCTAGATCCTAAGGTTCCGTCATGGAAACAGTCATTCATAATGATGTCAAGATAAGGTACACCGGGGCAAGTTGAAACGGGTGGGGCAAGATGAAACAGCGGGTTAACATGATGTTTTCTAATGATGATAAACAGTTCGATCGCCATAAAATAAAGTTTTTGATTCAAACAATCTTTTAGCGAAGGATAAATTTCCAAATTGTATTGAAATCTATTTCAAAACTTCGTGTTTCATCTTACCCCGGTGTACCTTACCGGCTACTTGTGTTCCACTGGTCACCAGGCTTGATAATCCTTCTCGAAATCAAAAGAGTTTTGCAACATGCTCTAGAGCGGTGTTTTGCTTTTGCCTCGTCGCACTATGGGCCAGAAATCAAAATTTCGCGACAAAATTCAAAAAAGTTGTTTTTCTGATATCAATCAATTTTCATATATGTATGATTGTTTGGGCTATATATACCGATTGATTTTTTTTGATTTGTAACAAAATTGTATCGTTTTTTTGTATAAAGAAGCTTCTTATAAGCGAAAATTCTTTATTTTAACCAATATTAAGAAAAACATTATTTTGGTGAAAAATGTGCCCAAAAAATATAACGCCTACACTGCCCACTGATTCCCATATAACATGGGACAATTATGCGTAGAACGGCAGTACATTTCCTAACAGTAAATTTACATTAAGTTCAAATTAAAATTTTACAATATTTACTCAAATTTTGCGGTTTATTTGCCAATTTTTTCAAAAAGTAGTAGTAATCGACCGTATTCGACATGCAACTGGTCTAGGAAGCTGCATGCGTCAATTTTACAAAACTATGTTTTACGCTGTGCTTCAATAACCATCCACTCTAAGATCCACTTTTGCCATTACGACGGCGTTTGAATATATACCACACATTTACTCAAAATGCAAAGTTTCGGTACATCAATTTGTGTGGTCTATTATGAGTTTTAATAAGCTCAAATCTATATACAGGGTGTTAGGTTCCTGAGTGCAAACTTTTTAAAGGGTGATAGAGGACCATAAATGGAGAAAAAAATTGTTCTACGCATATGGTCAAATCTTAACCGTTACGTAGTTATTGAACTTCCCATGTTTTTGACTCTTATTGCCTTAACTGGCTATAACTTGAAAATGGTCAAACTTATCGAAGTTTTTTGACCCTTATTCGAAAGATTATTGAATTGTCTATCAAATGGCATCTTTGAGTCGATTGGTTTAGTTAAATAACTAAGTTTTCTACAGCAAAAAGCTCAAAAGTAGTGTGTTTTAATTTAGTTTTGCCAATTATCTTTGAAAAATGCGTAATACTTCAATATTCTTTATTAGGCAAAGTTGTGGCCCCTGTTCCACTCTACAATTCGTTCTTTGACATCAAACTTCTATCTCTTATCATTTTGTCGCAATTTCGATTTTAACATCGCATTTCAGATCATAAATTTGCAACTGTCATGGAAAGCACTTTTTTGCGCATTGTGCCGCACATTTGAATCAAAATTGCAAGAAAACGATAATAGCTAGTAGTTTAGTGTCAAAGAACGAATTGTAGAGTGTAACCGGGCCCACAACTTTGCCTAAGAAAGAATTTTAATTTATTACGCATGTTTCAAAGATAATTGACAAAAACTAATAAAAATACGCTATTTTTAGCTATTTTGCTCTAGAAAACTTAGTTATTTAACTAAACCAATCGATTCAAAGACGCCATTTGATGGAAAATTCAATAATCTTTCAAATAAGGGTAAAAAAACTTCGAAAAGTTTGGCCATTTTCAAGTTATTGCCAGTTAAGGCAATAAGAGTCAAAAACATGGGAAGTTCAATAACTACGTAACGGTTGAGATTTGACCATATGCGTAGAACAATTTTTTTCTCCATTCATGGTCCTCGATCACCCTTTAAAAAGTTTGCACTCAGGAACCTAACACCCTGTATATATAAAAATGCAGTGGCATACGTGGGACCGCGCATAACATGCAAACGGGTGGTCCGATTTTGGTCGTCTGAGTTTTGTTCTGTTAGTTTTTACCCAAGGAAGGTTTATAAGGCAAAAAATATGGGAAAAATGAAAGTTTTTGAAAATCGGGTTTTATACATTTTGCACGGGGACTTGGACTTGACTAGGGACTTGAAACGTCAAAAAACGCAGTAGGCAAAACAAAGTTTGCCGGGTACAGCTAGTTATGTATATATGGATAATCATTGACTATTCTTTCTAGTTTTACAATTCCGGGATTAGTTGGCGTTGAAACTGTCAATATTTTATCAGAGATTTTTCCTCATTTTGATCATAGGCGATTATTTTGAGTTATACTGACGTGGAGAACAGTGGCACGAACGTTTCTTCTTCAGCCAAACGGCATTCAGCCAAATGGCGTTCGGCCAAATGACCCTTTCGGCCAAATGGCGTTCGGCCAAGCGGCAATCACCCAAGTGACAGTCGACCAAATGACTACGAGCCGGTATTTACAAGTGGGATGGATATATTTGCGATAAATAGAAATTTTCGATTTTCCTTGAGATATTTAAAATGCCGTGTCATGGATTGTCTCGGTAGCTCAGTCGGTAAAGCACTTGTGTAGCATATGAGGGTCGTGAGTTAAAATCTCACTTGAGCTGTGGATTTGTTCCTAATTTCATTAATAATGTATCCATCTATATATATGTGTGTACGTTGAGTTAATTTAGAATTCTAATTGATTGAATTGAAACTTTGCACATTGAGTACGTGTGTTGTCCTGATTTAAAAGCTTATAATCACATTTATATCTGACACAAAATCTTTCATAATGAAAGTTGTTTGATGCTATGTACATCGTTTCGCAAGCCATAAAGTCATTGCGTCGTAATGGCAAGAGTGGATGATTATTGAAGCACAGCGTGAAATATTGTAAAACTAAAGCAAGCACTAAAATCACTCTAACTTGGTTTCTCGCAAATTCCCGCAAAAAAAGTCCGGAAGCACTCGAGAAAAAAGAGTCTAAACTAGCATCCTAGACCGGTTGCATGTCGAATACGGTCGAATACTCCTACTTTTTGAACACATTGGCAAATAAACCATAAAATTCGAGTAAATATTATAAAATATATTTATAACTTAAACGTATCGCAATTTGTGCACCAAATATGCAAAATATACTAAATTTACTTTTAGGAAATGTAGGCGATATATTTGTTGGGCACATTTTTCATCACAAATCACATTTTTCTTAATATTGCTTAAAATCGAGAATTTTCGCTAATAAGAAGTTTTTTCATACAAAAAACGATAAAATTTTGTTACAAATCAAACAAATCAGTCGGTATATAATCACACATAGCCCAAACAGTCATACAAATATGAAACTTTATTGATCTTAGAAAAACAACTTTTTTGACTTTTGTCGCGAAATTTTGATTTCTGGCCCATAGTGCGTCGCGAGGGAGCGAACGCACCCCAAACAGAGAGGCAATAAAAACTGAGCGAGGAAGAGGGGAACGAAAAAAGAGCCGATGATTATTTCGGGTTTTTGAGTGCGATTTTCGCCTCGAGAGTCTTTCTTTGTATGGGAGTGGAACTCGCGAGAGCTTTTTGAGTGTGAGTGGACGTGAGAAACACAACAAGCAATTATGAGTGTTGGACGAACTCCTCGCTGCGCGGCAAGCTCGCGCTCGGTGCTGTTGAGGATTTGCATTGTGATTTCTGAGTTTTATTTTCACTCCTCAGACAATCGCCAAAATCGCTTCCTCATTTTCTCGCGAGGGAGTTTCTGTCAAGCCTGCTGGTCACTTCAGTAGGGCCTCCAAAGTAGACGTTTTATAAAAAAAAGGAATTTAAAAATGAGCTTTTACAATTTCGGTAAATGCGCTATTCCTCGTTTCTATCAGCTACTCAATGACATTAATTTTTTGGCAACTAAGTTGACCTCAATATGAAAACGGCTATTTTGGAACGGTTACTTATGTGACCGGTGGAATACAAGTAGCCGATAAATCCACAATATTTCTTTGAAAACAAACATTGAAAACTTTAATTTTCCTAGAGCGATACCAGAAGAAGATTCCAGGAAATATCCTTGAAAGAATACTCGGAGAAATTCGTAATGGCGTCTTGGAAAGTATTAAGGTACACCGGGGCAAGTTGAAACGGGTGGGGCAAGATGAAACACGAAGTTTTGAAATAGATTTCAATAAAATTTAGAAACTTGTCCTTCACTAAAAGATTGTTTGAATCAAAAACTATGTGTTATGGCGATCAAACTGTTTATCATCATTAGAAAACATCATGTTAACTCGCTGTTTCATCTTGCTCCACCCGTTTCAACTTGCCCCGGTGTACCTTATTGGAGAAAAATCCTCAGCGGATTTGCTCAAGGAATCCCAAGAGTACTTCTCTGAGTAATTTGGTGGAGAAATTCGTATAGAAATTTTCATAAGAAATATTGGAGAAATTTCCAGAAAGATCCTCAGGTGGGACTCATAGAGATGGACCTAAGGTACGCTTGAAAAAAAAAATGAGCAGACATCTTGGATTCCAACTGAAAAGGTACTCTGAGGTATTCCGGAAAGAATCTTAGAAACAATTAGATAAGTTTCTTGGAATGGAATCCTCATATGAACTTATGGCGGAGCAATTTTTCGAAGGGATGCTATGAGGATTCCTCGGAGAAATTTAAGGACGATTTGTAAGATGAATTTCTGGAGAAATTCTCACAAACTTTTGGAAGAATCTTTGCAGACATTTTTAGATTGATCTTTGGAGCTAGAAGAATGTTTGGAAGAATTCCCGGAAGAGTTTATCCAAGTTATCCTAGTAAGAAACTTGGCAGAGATTTTTAAAAATATAGTGGAAGAATCATCATATAAACCTCTGGATGAAAACAGAGGAATCCCAGAGCAAAAAATCTGAAGAACGAAAACATTTCTTAGGGATTCTTCGAAGAATTTCTGAAGGAATCCTTGTAAGAATTATTTAGGACTTTAGATGAAACCTCGAATTACTGAAGACACGCTTTGAAAAACCTATGGAAGAATTTATGGATGAATCCTTGGAAAATTTTCTGGATAAATTCCTTGAAGCATTTTAAACAAAAAAAATGTGTGGATGAATTATAGGCAGAGTTAAAAAATTTCATTTTCAGTGAGTGAAATTCAACGTGAATTTGGAAAATTCTCAACTGAGGGATCAAAATAATTTTCATTTTGGCGAGTGAATTTTTTCACCTATTCATTCATTTTTCTGTCACTGACAATTTTCACTGAGAAATATAACTGGACCGTAACTCCCGTTTATACTTCCAATCACCTCAAAACTTGTGTATAGCAGTCAATTAGAATACATAGTAATTATGTTCTCTATTTGTCCATTAAGTCAGATTGTGCGTCTGTTAACAGAAATTGAACTTTTTACGACGTGCAAAAAAATATTCGTGACAGAGAATTGAATGAAAAAAGAGAGGCATTCAGCTGACAATGAATGTGACCAAACACGAATGAAAAAATTAAAATGTCAATCTTCACTTTCCATCTTCGATTTTTTTACTCTCTGATTATAGGAAACATCTTCTTGAGAAAACCTTAAAGAAATTTTTGATGAATCTCTTTTGAATACCAAATGAAAATCTGGCTTGACATTTGAAAATGGCCAATCTGCTTTGCGTAAACGAACATGTTTTGATCTTTGTAGGGCCTATCTGCATCCACCCAAGCACATCAACGCCTTTATCAGGAAGAGCTACAGAGAAAGAAACATATTTGTTTATAAAAAGAAGTTAGGCCCTTTTTTGCCCGTATTAACGAGATTTTTAGCCCTAGACTAGTTCATCTCGGGACCCACACTTTACTTCCACTCCGAAGGAAGAACTCACATTTTGTGTATCGCATGCCGGGAGTGGGATTTGATCCCAGGTCCTCGTCACGATAGTCACGTGCTTTAACCATCACACCAGGCCCTTTTCAAACGCTGGAAATGTGGAAAAATCTTCAAAGGAATTTTCGAAAACATAATTAGAAACGTGCTTAACATAATTCTCGAAGAAGTGGACAAAGATTTTCTCGACTACCCTTCAAAGGTATACCTGAAAGTATCCTTGAAGGAATTCTTTGAAGTTAACTCGTCGAAATTCCAGGAGAAATCTTAGTTGAGCATGTTTGGACAAATTTTCATACAAATCTGCAGGAAATTCAGGGTGAAACTTGTAAGGTAATTCTTGGAAGAAATTTTGAAGACGTCCTGGTAAATATTTAAAAAAAAATGAAACTCAAACAAATTCCTAAACAAAAACTCAAAAAAACTTAACAAATTGTCTGTTGAAACCTTTGAAGTAAGAAATTTTAATTTTATTTGAGGTTCTTTAGAGTATTTTTTTACTGTTTCAGAATTGCTGATTTAAAAATGGCATACAGATGTTTCAATTATAAATTCAGTTGATGAAAAAAAAATAGAATGAAGCACTCTTCAAACTTTCCAATGTTTTTAAAAGTCTTCACATAATTCAAAATGTCTTTAGTGTGTGTGTGTTTTTAAATAATGCCTTCACAGAAGTTTAAATATCTACTTCTTGAAGACATTTCTTCACCTCTGACATTCCTGTTGTCATCACTAGCCCTAGACTTATGACATTTCGACAAAAATTACTCTAAAAATGGAGTTTGAAGCTATTTATAATACAATAGGTATAACAAAAAAAATACAAAACATATGCTTATAACTAGAATTTTTCAGTTTTGTTTAAACTAAAACTGAAGGTAATGTTTCGATACCCCATTCAAACGTATAATGTCTACCTACACGTAGTAGCATTATTTTTGGTATCTGAAATTCTCGGTATGATTATTTAGTTCTACCTAATAACAATTTTAAGTGCTATAGGTACTGATGGTAGTTTAACTACAGGGCAAAGTCAGCATCATTTTCCATTAGTTGATCAGAGTGCATAAAACTAACCTCAAACGTAAGTTGTTATCCCAAGTGAGAAGAAGATTTATCGTGTTCAACCTGTTGGAAATCAGATGAATTACTGAAAAAATTGCAAAGGTAAGAAAAAACACTGTAGGTGAGCATAGGATTCAGAGTTTATTATATAGGAGCGGGACATTTGGCATTAAGTCGTTATGTCTAATGAACATTATGCCAAATATTCTCAATTTAGCTGAAAATCGGAGTTTTCGACTAGCGAAGATGGATTTTTCTCCAAATCCATGCGTCGGACCTAACTTCGGAAGTGTTGCGCTGTATAGTAAACCTGGTCCGCTAAACAGCGCACCACTTCCGAAGTTAGGTCCACGGATTTGAAGAAAAATCCATCTTCGCTAGTCGAAAATTCAACTGCACGGAGAATACCTTAATGCCAAGTAACCTTATGTCAAATGACACAGTCTCTTGAAATATTACACGTATCATTTTTTGGCTTCTTTACGAGATTTTTAGTCTTACGCTAGTTCATCTAGGGGCCCTTGTTATTATTTACCTTTATCACGATCTTGATTATTGAAATTTTCAGCCCTCGGCTGGTTCATCTCGTAGTATAATGAAATATGGAAAACATTTAAATTGACAGCAATGATTTTAAAAAGCCGCACTTGTGTAACCTTTACAATTCCATTCTTAGCCATTTTCAGCATCTCTAATACCCCCTAGTGACCCCTGGCCGCATGCACTGCAACCACTAGTCTTGCAAATTGTACTTTATGGACTATATGTGTTTCTTTTGGTTGCACTTGACCAGGGGTCACCAGCAAACTACTCAGCATCGCCCACTTACCGATCACCTCAAATTGAGGTCCTCAATCATTCCACTATACATTCATTTGTTAATTATACTTCGCGAGATTGACCTCTAATTTTCCACTCAAAAAGCAGCAAAAATCCGAATGATTTTAATTTATTTTTCGTCTTTTTTCTTTTCTTTTTCTCTTTCTTTTTTACCTTCAGTGTAAATTCTAGTGAAATATCGTTATAATTGCAATTAAGAAAAACAAAAGTTATTCCACTCTAATCGGACACCGATCGGATAATCAAAATTTGTTACAACACACCCACTGATCCCCCGAACAACACGTACTACTATATTCAGCGGAAAGTACTGCTGAGACCCCACAATTTCTCAGGGCCGAGGAAGAAGAAACATCCAGTCAAAATTCCACTCATACTAGAAAACCCCATGTCCTCAGCCAGTATGGATGAGTTCTCTCTAGCGTTCGATGATAACCGACAGAGTGCCACGACGGCAGCGGCTCTGCTTCCCCCGGGGACCACAACGCTGGCCCAGCTATCGTCCCACTTCGAGGATCTCCAGCTGAACAGCCCGGGTAGTGGAGGAGGTGGCGGCGGCGGCGGCCCGCTGAACCTGGCCAGCGTCACCGGCGCGGACAATCACCATTCCGGCGGAAACGCCGTCGACGAACTGATCCAGCAAAACTCCAAAGTGTTCGACACGTTTGTGGCGATGATCAACGGACTGGCACCCAAGGTCGAGGAACGACCGGTCAAATACAAGTCGCACACGGAGTGCGTTCCGGTGCCCTCTTCCGAGCATGTGGCGGAAATCGTCGGCCGGCAGGGCTGCAAGATCAAAGCCCTGAGGGCCAAGACGAACACGTTTATTAAGACACCGATTCGAGGGGAAGAACCGATTTTTGTGATCACCGGAACCAAGGAGGACGTTACGAGGGCGAAGCAAGAGATCCTATCCGCAGCGGACCACTTCAGCACGTTGCGGTCGTCGAAGAAGCAGGCCATGGCTCTGCTGGCCGAGAGTCGGAACATGCTCGGGTACAGCACTCCGGACGAGATCACGATCCAGATCCGGGTGCCCCAGAAGGTGGTCGGGTTGGTGGTAGGACCCAAGGGTGCGACCATCAAGAACATTCAGCTCAAGACCAATACGTACATCATAACGCCCAAGCGGAACCAAGAGTCGGTATTCGAGATCACAGGACTGCCCACGAACGTGCACACGGCGCGGCAACTGATCGAGGAACACATCGCAACCCGGGCCGGAACATCGGCCACCAGTTCCAGCGCAAGTTCCAGCAGTTCGAGCAGTTCCAGTTCGAGCAGTTCTAGTTCGAGCAGTTCGAGCAGTGGGGCCAGCACTGCCAACACTTCCCCCCAGAGCTCGATGACCAACGGCCATCACGATCTGCTGCAGCATGGCGTCGGCGGCGGAGTCAACGGCCTGCACGGTCTGCATGGACTCCAAGGTCACCAGGACTTTGACACGAACCAGTTCATCATCGACAACCTGCTGGAGTACTTCAACAACATGAGCACGGCGTACAACTCGCCGACGAACGGCGGCGGCGGCGGTGGCGGAGCGCCACCCACCCTGAACGGTCTGGTCAACGGTCATCATCATCTAGCGGCGGCGGCCGCTGGCCTCGACGGCAATGGCAGGGGACTGAACAACGGCGGAGGTCTCTGTGGAAATGGCGGCAGCAACGGGCTGGTGGGCAGCGGCGGTGCCAACCTTGGCGTCGGCGTCGGTGGCATCGAAAGCGTACCGGACTTTCGGAACATCTGGGAGAACTTGAGCGAAAGTCAGGGCTCCGGTGCCGGGACGGACACGGACAACTCGTCGCTGATCTGGACGCTGCCGTCGTCGTCGCGTAACTCGGTGTCCTACTCGCCGGACGATTTCATCTTCCAGCGATAAGGTAACGGTGGAAGGAGCGGCGGCAGCAGTGCTGCCGGAGGTTATTATTATTAATTTTTAAAGCTATTATTGATATGTACGATCGGATTTATTTTTTTATACGCGCTATTTCTGGTATGTAGTGAACTTTTGCAAGTGTTTTTATTTTTGAATATTTAGTTATTTCTGCGATTTATTATCTACTTTTATAAATGATGTCTCTTCCGGGGTTCGATTGAGGAAACGTTCCGGTTCAGAGGAATGCGCAGTCAGAAGAGTAAGAAAAAGGAAGAGTAGGCCGACCGTGTGAAGTGAAAGTTAGGAGATGGAAGATATAATGTACAGAGAGGTTCTTAACAATCGTAACTAAAGATGCAACTATTATATCGTTTATGTATGTTTTGAAGAGGAAAATAGAGAAAAAATATGAATGAACAACAACAAGGAAAAATGGCAGCGTAGTTATTCGAAAATGCATTTAGATTGACGATGAAAACGGGGAACTATTGTGGCGCCACTAGGCGTCAACGGCGGGAATGACAAGTTGAGCAGTGTTGCCATGAATGTTGGGTTGAATTTTTGCTTATTGCTTGTGAGCAATATCAGGCTTTTCGTTGAAGCTTCTCAGGGGTCCTCGAGGAAGCCTTTCACAGCTTTCCGAGGAAGCCTTTCAGAGCTTTCCGAAGAAGCCTTTCAGAGCTTTCCGAAGAAACTTTTCAGAGCTTCTCGAGGAAGCCTTTCAGAGCTTCTGGAGGAAGCCTTCCAGAGCTTCTGGAGGAAGCCTTCCAGAGCTTCTGGAGGAAGCCTTCCAGAGCTTCTGGAGGAAGCCTTCCAGAGCTTCTGGAGGAAGCCTTCCAGAGCTTCTGGAGGAAGCCTTCCAGAGCTTCTGGAGGAAGCCTTCCAGAGCTTCTGGAGGAAGCCTTCCAGAGCTTCTGGAGGAAGCCTTCCAGAGCTTCTGGAGGAAGCCTTCCAGAGCTTCTGGAGGAAGCCTTCCAGAGCTTCTGGAGGAAGCCTTCCAGAGCTTCTGGAGGAAGCCTTCCAGAGCTTCTGGAGGAAGCCTTCCAGAGCTTCTGGAGGAAGCCTTCCAGAGCTTCTGAAGGAAGCCTTCCAGAGCTTCTGGAGGAAGCCTTCCAGAGCTTCTGGAGGAAGCCTTCCAGAGCTTCTGGAGGAAGCCTTCCAGAGCTTCTGGAGGAAGCCTTCCAGAGCTTCTGGAGGAAGCCTTCCAGAGCTTCTGGAGGAAGCCTTCCAGAGCTTCTGGAGGAAGCCTTCCAGAGCTTCTGGAGGAAGCCTTCCAGAGCTTCTGGAGGAAGCCTTCCAGAGCTTCTGGAGGAAGCCTTCCAGAGCTTCTGGAGGAAGCCTTCCAGAGCTTCTGGAGGAAGCCTTCCAGAGCTTCTGGAGGAAGCCTTCCAGAGCTTCTGGAGGAAGCCTTCCAGAGCTTCTGGAGGAAGCCTTCCAGAGCTTCTGGAGGAAGCCTTCCAGAGCTTCTGGAGGAAGCCTTCCAGAGCTTCTGGAGGAAGCCTTCCAGAGCTTCTGGAGGAAGCCTTCCAGAGCTTCTGGAGGAAGCCTTCCAGAGCTTCTGGAGGAAGCCTTCCAGAGCTTCTGGAGGAAGCCTTCCAGAGCTTCTGGAGGAAGCCTTCCAGAGCTTCTGGAGGAAGCCTTCCAGAGCTTCTGGAGGAAGCCTTCCAGAGCTTCTGGAGGAAGCCTTCCAGAGCTTCTGGAGGAAGCCTTCCAGAGCTTCTGGAGGAAGCCTTCCAGAGCTTCTGGAGGAAGCCTTCCAGAGCTTCTGGAGGAAGCCTTCCAGAGCTTCTGGAGGAAGCCTTCCAGAGCTTCTGGAGGAAGCCTTCCAGAGTTTCTGGAGGAAGCCTTCCAGAGCTTCTGGAGGAAGCCTTCCAGAGCTTCTGGAGGAAGCCTTCCAGAGCTTCTGGAGGAAGCCTTCTAGAGCTTCTGGAGGAAGCCTTCCAGAGCTTCTGGAGGAAGCCTTTCAGAGCTTCTGAAGGAAGCCTTTCAAAGCTTCTGGAGGAATCCTTCCAGAGCTTTTAGAAGAAGCCTTTCAGAGCTTCTCGACGAAAACTTTTTGAGTTTCTCAAGAAGCCATCTAGAGGTTCTCGAGAAAGTCTTCCAGAGCTTCTGGAGGAAATCTTCCAGAGCTTCTGGAGGAAGCCTTCCAGAGCTTCTGGATTCCTCCTTTCAGAGCTTCTGGAGGTAGCCCTTCGGAGCTTCTGGGGGAAGCCTTTCAAAGCTACTAGAGGAAGCCTTTCAAAACTTCTCGAGGTTACCTTTCAGTGCTTCTCGAGGAAGACTAAGAACTTCTCGAATAGGCATTTCTTTCAACTGCTCGATTACTAAAAATGGCAACCCTGTTTGACCTGTCAAATGCTTGCCTCCATCTTGTCGAGTGAAAATTCCTAACAGCGAATTCGCCTCCAAACGTCATCACCCCACCGCAAAATCGCTAGCGTAGAACGATCGACGCGCCACCATTTTTCGAATGTTGGAGAGCACAGGTACCGTCAGTGTACCAGTAGCCGCTCATGACCCAATAGCCGCTCACTGTTGCAAAAATCAAGTTTACACACATAAATACACTCTTTTCGGTGCTGATATTCTTGGACAATATAAATCAGATGAGAGCAAAGCCATTTTATGCAATATTTATCGGATAACATAAATTTTAAAAACAAAACAATGAATTTTTTTGAGCGGCTATTGGGCCCATAAAAGCTGTGAGTAATTTCATGTGTTCCAATAACCGCTCACGCAAAAAAACACGTCAAAATCGTAAAATCTGCCGATTCTAGTACACAGTGTGTTTAACCCCTATTATGCACTCCTACGGAACAGGAAAAAAAATTGTAAAAACAAGGAGTTGCAAAAATAATGCACTTTTCCGCAAAAGTCTATTTAAAAGATGGCATAAATTTGTTCGTGAGCGGAATTAGGACCACTTTGGTCTCACACCAAATGTAATAAAATCATACTTTTATGAAAACTTCTACATAAGTCTTGATTTGTATCTGATTGTACTTAGAATGAACTAACATAAAATGGAAAAACATTACAAATTGGCTTAACAGTCATCCAACAGATGATGTTTTTCTGCGAAACTGGCCTTAGATGAGCGGAATCTGGTACCCTGATGGTACCCTTTTCGCGGTGTTGCTTCACCGTAAACAACACCGCAAAAAAGGTACCTACACCCACCACTATTCGAAAGATGGTGGCGCGTCAATCGTTGCAGTTTATCGTTTGACAGTCAATAACCAACACACTGATCCCTGATCCTCGTAAAAACGATACTCCAACACGAACCCAATGAAACATATGACTGTCTACACATACCAAGACATATACTAACCAGTACTCCATAAGTGCATCTAACATCAGATACTCATTTATAAAGCGATTCCCCCCCCTACACAGACAGACATACTTACCAAAACAACTGGTGCCCCTTTTGCGCACTTCACACAACTATGATTCCTCATGTAGGAGGAAAGAGTACTAAATACGTCTTTTGAGATACATATATCTGAAAAAAAAGCAAAGAGAGAGAAATTGGATCACTTGTTTATTTCCTCCCTTGGAGAATTTTGTTACAGCGTCTAGTAGTTACATTTATGTGTTTTTCTTTATGACAATTCTGAAAAGATAATTCAAAAAATGAGAAAGAAACAAACGTCTAGATTCTTTATATATAACACACACACATACACCCAGAGAAAATATCGAGATAATCAAGTGCGGCGGAAACGGTAGAAGCAATTTTGTTCGTGTAGCTGAACGATCGATCCCCAGTCTCCCTTAGACACACACTCACACATATTCACACATTCCCCCCAATTTTTAGCAACCTTGCCTCTTCTTACTCATACACCCACACGACAACAAAACTGACACTCGTAAAAAACGTGTGATGAGATTCACATGAAATCAACCATTCGGATTAATTCGAACGCACACTTTCATATGTAGTAGGTACAGACAGACAAGTGTGCGAGCTGCATTTCCGGGTGTGTCACCAAAGCACCGCAAAGAAGAAGTATAAGAAGAAGAAGACAGAGAGAATATTGACGTGATTGCAAAGATGATTAAACTAAAGAGACAGATTTAAAAACTTGACTTGAACGGGAAACAGAAAGTAATAAAGCAGAAATGGTGGATGCAAAAAAAGAAGATTGAATAAAAATACAGAACTATTAATATGAATAAAAATTATTTATATGGAAGTATATATATTTATATGATTATATTTAATTATTATCGATGGAGTAAATCTGTGACAAGAGAGAAAGATAAAAACCCAATATAAGTAAAAGAAACAAAAGAGGAAGTGGAAAACCGAAAGAGACTAAAGAAAACTATGTGAAACACAACACACTCACACAAATGAAACACACTTACTGAGATGGAGTGAGAGGAAATGAGAAAACAAAAACAAACGATAAGCAAATTAAAAAGGTACTTTGACTTAAGCGAAAGTGTAAGTTCATTATTAAAACTGTATGAGATTGATTTTAT
Organism: Aedes albopictus; assembly: GCF_035046485.1. Taxonomy (NCBI): domain Eukaryota; kingdom Metazoa; phylum Arthropoda; class Insecta; order Diptera; family Culicidae; genus Aedes; species Aedes albopictus. Next base: position 104,647,807 of record NC_085136.1, read on the forward strand.
TATCACACTATTATTGTAATCGATTAGTAGATATATATATTTAACTAAAACAAGTGAAATGCTAAAGCAAGGAAAAATCCCATTACAGAGATTAGCCGGCCGCCTCGGCCGAAACCCAATTTAGTTGAGTTTTAAAGAGCGTTCAGGAACGCTCGCAAAAGATATAGTAGTTCTTTTTCCAATTCTAACGTGACAATTCGACACACATACTATTTAACGTTTTTAGCATTTTAGCTTCTCTATTGATTGATTATCAAGCCCTATTATTACCTTTTACAGCCCCCTTTATTATATCATATATATAATTATTAGCAAAACAAATGACAAAAGAGAGCAAATTTAAACTATTATACTTATTGTGAATGGTACTCTTAAACGCTAAGGAAACACAAAGAAGGAAGCAACTGAGAAGAAGAAAGAAGAAGTGAACCCTAATGTGTGTGTAAAACCCTATTAACTGTAAACAAACAAAAAAAAACGAAAGACCCTTCAAACAAACAAAAAACTGATTGATTATATTTTTGTTAGTGCTTTTATTTTTACCGTTTAAAAGTTTAATTTATTTTTATATAGTTTATTTTTATCTAAATATTTATATTGGAGAGTAGCGAAAACGCAAGCAAGCAATAAATAGCGAAAAAAAAAACAAAATGCAGAACTCGTTTGCTTGCACAGAAAAAAAGAAGAAACTAAATAAACCGAATCAAGGCAGCCCGGAGAATGAAGTAGGAAGACGACACACGGAGCAGCAGTGAGTGACTCAAAACTAAGCATAAAGTAAATATAAATAAAAAAGAATGAAAAAAAACCTAGACAACAAGCCCAATAAATAATGAATATTGAAAAGAAAAGAGTGAAAATATTATATAGTAAACGTAGACAGTAAAAAAAACTTTATGATATTATGTTACATTAAACAAAAAATATTTAATAAAAGATGAAAAATCAGAAACGACGGAGAAGAAACACACACAGGAAGAGAAAATCCCCCGAAACAGGAATGCAGTAGGCTCCACACCACAGTTGAAGCAAAGCAGCAGCAAAAAAAAAAAGAGAAAAATACACAAAGAGAAATAAACTGAAGCAAAATCACAACTTATTTTCAATGGTTCCAAAACGAAAATCCAATCCAAGACAGAAATGTGCTCATTCTGCGAATGGAGTGACGTGAGAAAAGTCGGAGTCGTATGAAGAATCCCGTCTCGAATGAAGTGACTCGCCGTGTAAATCAAATGGAGAGTCACTTCATTCGAGTCGAGATTTCTCACCTCGATATACGACTCCGACTTTTCTCACGTCACTCCATTCGCAGAATGAGCACAAAAGAGAGAGAGAGAGTGCACCAGAACGAGCAAAGCGGTGGATAAACACACATTTAACTGACACTAACACATCAACAAGCAACAGTGGTATTTTTCGTGTGCGTGCATTACTCACTGCACTGATTGTCATTGGACTGGTCCACCGGTGAACTAAATTCACTCGGGTCGAGAATTTTGACATTAGAGCAGGGCAATTCCCAATCAGAATACGAAGATTCTGATTGGAAATGATTCCACTTAAGTGACAAAACTCCTGGACCGAGTGAATTCAGTTTACCGATGAACAAGTCCATGGAGCTCGTCAGGATTTACCTCAAATTTCGATCTTGCAGGATTTATTCACCATTGACCTGAATTCAATTGGTCCTAAAATTTTGGGACCAGAGCGGGGCTGTTTCCATTCAGGATCTAGACTTTCTTATCAGATATGGCTCCTCTATAGTGTCAAAAGTTTCGGACCGAGTGCATTCAGTTCACTAGTGAACTTATTAACTTATCCAAAGATGAACCGAATTCATTCGGCCCGAGTATTTCAAATCGTCCAATAGGACAGATCGGGGAAGTACTAGATTTGTAGTAATGAGCTGAATTTTAGTATGGTGAGAAGGGTAATTCTCCGTTTCTGCAGTGAAATGGTGCAAAAAGCGTGGGTATTATGATTCCTTGCCTAATTTGATGCTGTTTGAGCAAAACTTTGGGCAACAGTGTTGTTGTTTTCTTCATTTCTTGCAACATACACAACATAGTTATCCAAAGTTTTGCTCAAACAGCATCACATTAGGCAAGGAATCATAATACCCACGCTTTTTGTACCATTTCATTGCAGAAACAGAGAACTGACCTTCTCACCATACTAAAATTCAGCTCATTACTACAAATCTAGTACTACACCGAACGTGCCCCATTCTGATTAATGCCCTGCTCTAATGTCCAAATTTTTGGACCGAGTGAATTCGATTCACCGGTGAATAGACGAGTGCATCGATGAACTGAATTCATCGCGGTCCGAGAATTTTGACACTAGAGCGGGGCCGCTTCCAATCAGAAGTGAACGATTTCCAATCAGAATTGAACAATTCTGATTGGGAATGGCCCCGCTCTAGTGTCAAAATTCTCGGACCACGATGAATTCAGTTCATCGGTGCACTCGTCTATAGTCCATTTCCCTAGCATGAACTTTGATGGAAAGATCATTTTTTTGGGATGTTCCAAGACTTTCCTATGAAAGGTGCAACCACAGATAAATTGAAATGATTTCAAGTTTGCAAAGATTTTTAGATAAATTGTAGATCGAAGACATGAATAATATGGGTCGAATATGACGAGAATGGCTCCCTGGATGACAAACGAGGAACTAAGGAAGTTTTTTTTTTGTGATTTGTGTGAGTACGCCTGTTATAGAGCTATATATAGCAGCCAGCGAAATTCGTTTTCTATTGGTTGAGTTTTGGTTCGATTGGTTATTCTTTGTCGCATTGACTTCGCTAATTTCGTTTGATTCAAAAGGTGAGTTGAGTAGTATTTTATTTCGATTCTTTATTGGTTATTTAGTCGGTTGCCGTGAGCAGGTTAATTGGGCATCATGGACTTACCTACCGATGAACCCCATTCACTCGGTCGGAAAATGTTGACACTTGAGCGGGGTTCCAATCAAAATCGTCTAATTCTGATTGGAACCCTGCTCAAGTGTCAAGCGGGTCCATTTCAAATAAGACATTTATATTCAAGTTGGAAATAGTCCCGCTCAAGTGCCGAAATGGACTTACCACCGTTGAACCGAATTCACTCGGTCCGAGAATCTTGACACTAGAGCGGGGCCATTTCCAATCAGAATCGTCCAATTCTGTTTAGAAACGTCCCCGCGCTAGTGTCAAAATTCTCGTTCCGAGTGAATTGGGTGAATATGTTCAAGGAGAGGTTAAACATTTCGACAACGAATTGGAATGAGCTCACCAGAAGAGTACATCTTTCCTCGCAGATGTACTCAGAAATCCTTCAGATTGCTCTCGTTTTCACGTCTAAATATGTTGCCTGATACCACCGCGAAACCAAAACCATGTTGCTTGGTAATCCAGTTTTGGGTACATATGTCTAGAGTCTAGACAAATTTCATCGATCATTAGTCAGAAGAGTTACTCCGAATTTCCCAAAGCTGCCCCCGTTGACAATTGTCTTGCTCCGAGGGAGGAAGACTCAAGTATTGAAAGAAATGGCGGATGAGTTTGCAATCGAGCGACGAGAGAGTGTAACAGACATTCTTGCCTAACCTCCCGGCTAGGGACTAGCAATTCGATGGAATCTATTAACACTAGTCAGGCAAAGAGGTCAACCCCTCGCCAATGGTTAGTGTTATCGTCAGTGCTGCGAATTGTCGCGACCGTCATCACGAGAGAATCGTTAGATCTGATTTCTGGAATCACCCTTCGAACCAGCTAGCACATCTTGATTATGACTCTCAGGTTATGACCCAATGCTTTCACCAGTGCATCTCCTCTCCATCCTATTTTATCGGGATTTCGTTACCGGGACTCGGGAAGGAAAACGGGAAAACATTAACAACAATTCAATTTAAGAGCTTTATTTAAACGCGACTATACCGCGCGAAGTGTAAGATAGTGAACTACCCATCTCAATCCGCTATTCCAAGGCGTAGTCCAAGTTATTCCAGTCGTCCAGCGTCCTTTTCTTTGGTGAAGAGGTCTGTTAGTTGATCTTCGGTTCTTACATATTCAATTCTCACGTTGCCGTTCGAAATGTGATCCCGAACGAAACGATGCTGCACGTCAATGTGCTTCGATCGATTCGCAGTTCTTGGCGATGCCCATACAACCTGGGATGCCCTTGTAGGTATCCTCCTGGCGGTCCGAGCGTAAGATCTTCGTCACTCACGCTTTCTAACGCCGTAACCAAGGGGCCGTATGAATCCGGTAGCGTCAGGATAAGTTACCAGATCCCCCTCCGCGAGGGTTGCACTGGTCGTTTTGAGCTTTCCCACTAGCCCATTGAATTCGACCAGCTGACTCCTTATATCGCTGCCTTTCTTCATCCAGAGCCACGTCGCCAGTTGCTTCCTGGCTGACTACGAACTTTTTGGCGTAAATATGTCGCCTCTGTCGGAAATTAAACTCACCAGCAGTGATTTTGCCTTCCGGTCCATTTCCACGAAGTTCGCTCGCTCAGCTTCCCAAACGTAACTAGGTAGCCGTATAACAGTTTCTTAAGCTAAAGTTTGCTTAAGAGTGGTTTGTTCCACTCTTGTACAGCACAAATGTTTGTTGGGTTCTACTGCCGGGTCTTCCTCGGTGAGAACTTCTAACTACCATCAGCGGCTTCGATGAACAGCTTCACCCGATAACTCCAGTTCTGAATCTCGCTTACCGGGACTTGGGAAGGAAAACGGGAAAACGTTTAGAACAATTCAATATACCGTCTACCCTCGTGTCGTTGGTTTGACCTCATATAATCTGAACACTTTTTAGTTTGAACCCCTCTAATCTGCACATCGTTCAAACTAAAAATGATTCAAACGTCATTCTGCTAATGAAACGATGTGAAACGGAACGCAGAACCAAAACAAAACACCAAATCAGGTTGTCAGTAGTGTGTTTTTCGATGCTAACAGAGTTGCTAGACGTTCAAATTAAAAATGAACCCGGTTGTTTTGCATGAGGTTCAAACCAACGTGGGTAGACGGTAAGAGCTTCATTTAAACGCAACTATACCACACGAAGTGCAAATTTAGTCGTGGCTTACTACGACCTTCTAAGGTTGGTTACAAGGCAGCGAACTTCGCCACCAGGGTAGACAGTGCAACCAGAACAGCCGATTGCTACTTCAATGACATACTTTTAAGCAATTCGCTTGGTAGTTGATCTATTCCAACGGCTTTGTTGATTTTCAACCGGATAACCTTCTCCTGGAGGTCAAGGATCGGGAGCCGTCTTTCTCAGCACGTAGTCTTAGTTCTGTGCTTGCAATGTGTCACCATCAAGGCGCTCATCGTCGCCATCTCTGCGTCACTTCACGCTTGCTCGTGAGAAGATTTCCGTGATTATCTCGGCACATATCCGCTTGGGACACAAAGCCGCAAGCAGTTCAGCTTCTCGTGGAGCTATCGTGGTGTCCTTAGTGCGGTACAGCTTTTCTGTAGCTTCACGATCTTGCTCTTCCTGCTGACGCCTCTTGCTTCAATAGGTTGAGCTGTACCTGTCCCACGCCTGATATAACCCCTGATTCGCTCTCGTACGATATTGTAACCTACGCCACGCTACTCTTTCGTTGGGTGGGCCACTGCCAACTTCTGCACGTGATCTTGGGCCACTTCCTCGTTCCGCAGTCGCTCGGTAGTGTTAACTGGCACACCACGATGCTTGGCGTCTGTATGATCAACGCGTTTCATATTCAAATTCTTTGCTATGTGAATACAACTTTCATTGTTCTCATCTATGGTGACGGATTTGGAAGATTCATTCAGATCCTCAAGTATGTATTGAAGCCACAAAGATTCGGTTACTGCTACGCTGTGTGCAACGTAGTCCGTCTCGCTAGACAAAGCTACCTCCGTGTTATGCTCCTTGTTGTAGCAGGTTACCGTCAATCAAAAACCTAAAATACATATCCGCTTGTTGACATCCTGTTCTCGGTATCCGCCGTTCAGTCTGCGTCATCTTATCCCACCAAAGACCGGCCTGTAGAGTCCTGCTTGAATTTCTCCACCTGTTCTTCGTATGTAGGTGGCGGGCTATTCGTTTAAGCACTTGCCAGTGCTCGATGAATGATTGCCATTGGAATCGTCCGAAATAACCAGCAGGATAGCAAATGCCCTGTCTAACCTTGTCGATTCAGCATTAGGTCTTTGCTCCATCGAGGTTCGCGCTGGGTTGTAGTCGGACATTTCAAAATGGCTCCATGATCGACTTCGGGTTGCGGCCGACCACTAAGAGATCATCGACGTACAGGTTATCTCCATTTTCATATACAGGCAATAATCGTGCCTAGATCTCTGCAAGCCCGTCTTGACGATGGTACCTATCGTTGAAGGCAGGTGATTGCTTTAGGCCGTATCGTAACATAGCAATCGACAGAGTTGACCAGACTTGCCGTTTTCTTTTCACGGTCGTGAAGAACCGCTGTATGTCAACGGGCAAAACGGTCCTGATTGTAGCTAACCAAGGGTAGGGTCCGGAACGTAGGTCACTTCAGTGATTTTTGTCCTTGCTCTTGGAGGTATTCTTCCGTAACAAGCCGAGCTTTGTAGTGAACCGGTCAGCCGCCTGCATCTTCCTATGGTAGGAATACCTACTTAGATTCTCACTTCTCTAGGACTACCAGACGTCGATTCAGTTACTCCTTCAGAGATCCTTCAGTTATTACAGCTTACTCTCTACAGTGCGCATCCATGCGTCTCCGACGAGCATTTCGTCCAAATTGTTCTAAAACCCCTGAGGATAATAGCACGCCAGAAGTTGCTTCGTAACCAACACAATAGTCGAGTTAACTTAACGGGTAAAGTGCGCTGTCCCAGCAGATTTCAGCAACACAGCTTGACCTGGAGGAGCTGTCCTGTTACGACGTCGCACTGAATGCGCTGACAAGCAACATCAACGAATTTCGCTATGCTTCGGTAGAGGGGTGTACGTTCGATTCTTGGTACGCGCGATACTCGGATCCTTGTTCAACAAGCATGCCATTGCCAAGAAACTTGACGATTCCGTAATAATCTGACTCCTTATAAGAAAACTTGACGAGTTCACGTTCAATGAAACCGTCAAGAAGTGTGTAGTGTCTTTGGCTGACCAAGTGTAAAACCTACTTTAGAGATACCTTGCTCCAGAGCAACCATATTGTTTACTGTGGGTATAAACTATAAACTATGGGTATAAACTGGGACGGAGCAAACGAGGGGAGACAATAAAAGAAGGACATTGTTATTCTGATAAGTAGCCATACCTCTCGTGTTTCATTGGAATCACCGAAAATAGTACAATGTTGAAGACGGCTTTCGGGCCATCTGTCTCCATTTTCCATTGGCGGTATCAATGGAGTATGGCTTAACCGTTACGAATGACACGGACGACATCGTAGCGTAATCGTGCAAGGTGAATCACGGCTTTGTGGACTTTAAACTTGCTGATCTGTCCGAGGAGCATTTCAAATGCTGAGACATCTTTGTCTGTGGCCTCAAGTCTTCGAAGAATTCTGATATTTAGATGCGGCTGATCACGAAGCAGAACGAATCGTCCGATGTTACTCTAACGAAGATAGTGGAGAATTGCAGAAGCCTATAGTGAACCTCAAGAACGGAAATGTACTGGTGAAAAATGTGCAAACTGCGAAGTACAACAGTAAAAAGTCTTCCAAGTCGAAGCATCAACCATCGGCTGCAGAAAGTAGCATAGTAGTGCTGCGGATCAGCCTCGTTCTCCATCATGATCATGTGGAGCTATGCACCTTTCCAACTACTGCCAGTTTCGTGAACATACGTAGGGTAAGTGTGCCGATCGTTGTGGTAATAAGGTAAATTAATTTAAAAAAATATGATCTTTTTATCTAGTTAAGGGTTTTAAAACGTTAGTAGGTAGTTTTCTATCCAAATTTGCCCGGGAAAATATGAAAACTATCGTTTCTATCTGTTTTCGATCAAAAATCGCATACCACAACAATAGGCACACTGTTCCTATTATGGAGGTAAAATTTAATTTCGGTTCCTAATGTTGCGGTATCCCATTGAAATCATATGGGATACCGCAACATTAGGAACACTACCGCAACAATAGGAACACTGCAGCAGAAATATTAAGGAAAATATTTTTTTTAAATAGATTTTTGGGCAAATCTTAAGCACACAAAAAGTGCAATCTCATAATTTAAGCATAATACATCTATTAAAAATGCCTTTTGGTAACATTTCAGTCGAAAAAGTGCTCAGACGCCACTACCGCAACATTAGGTACTACCACAACGAAGGGAACAATTACCCTATCGTGATTGCGGAGAGAAAAGACATAAGGAGGGGTATTACGTTTGCGTCCGCCGTCTCCTACAGTATGGATGGTGCCGTCGAAGAAGAAATTCAACGTCTGCGCAGTCTGGGGGTCTTGAGCCAATAGATTTCGTGGACTGGAATGCACTTTTAGTGGTCGTTCGGAAACCCAACGGAAGAGTACGAATCTGCGTCGATTTTTCAATGGGTTTGGAGGACGGCCTCGAATTCAACCAATATTCGCTGCCGTTATCTGAAGATATTTTCTCTGTATCGTCGTCGGTACTTCAGCCATATTGGCCTTTCCGATGCCTATCTTCAGGTAGAGGCGGATGAAGGCTGCCAAAATCTGCTGACCATGAACTCCCACAAGGGGCTCTACCAATTCACCCGCTTGCCTCTGGCATCAAGTCATTCCCGGGGCATTCCAGCTGTTAGTAGAGGCATTGCTTGCATAACTCAAATTCATCTGCGGTTACCTGGATAACGTTCTTCTAGGAGGTCGAGCTGAAGCCGTAAAAATAGAAAAAAAGGAGCTTCAACATACAACAAGTCGATTATCTCGGGCAGATCATGGATGGCGATGGTGTGCCGCCGGACCGCGACAAAGTTGCTGCTATTGCCAACAGGCCGCCTCCCAACGACCTTCCGACACTCCGATCTTATTTGGGAGCCGTGAACTTCTACACGAAATACATTCCAGAGATGCAGAGGTTGCGATAACCTATCGGCAAACTCCAGAAATCTAAAGCCAAATGGGACTAGAACACGTCCTACCAAAGCTCGTTCGACCGATTCAAAAAGCTGTTGGTGGCTCCGCTGATGCTAACGCACTACAATCCAAAGCTGGATATCATGGTGTCTGCAGACGCCTCGCCCAAGAAAGCTGTCCAAAAAGAGACCTAAGCAGATCCAGCCCTTCCAGAAGTCGTCAAACATGTTCAGTAGGGCTGGACAACAAAAAGAAGCGACATAAGCGAATGTTGTCAGCAATTCTTCCTTCGAAAGGACAGTTTGTGAGTAATATCCAAGACTCTCGCCTATAATGAGAGGTGGATCAACCCGTCGAAATACGTTCCGTACAAAACTGGAATCTTGGCCGGTACCTCCAAAACCCTGGCAACAACACCGTATCGGCTTTGCAAGCCCATCGGCTAATGACCATTTTGTATGGACAAATAAAATTTTTTGTATGGACTAATGACCACACGGGGGGGGGGGGGGGGGGGGTGGTTGAAAAGTCCCAAAAAAAATGACCACGTGGTTTATGGACAGCCCCTAGTGAGCTTCTCGGAGAAGCCATTCTCGTCCATAATTTCCCATAGCTTTGTGCGGTCGTTCCTTTTTTGCACCGCCCTGAAGTCGATGAACAGGTATTGCGTTAGGACCTAGCATTAACAATACTTTTGGAGGATTTGTTATACGGTGAAGATCTGTTCCTTTGTCGAGCGGCCTTCAAAGAAGCCGACTTGATAACTTTCCACGAACTCATTTGCTTTAGATGAAGGACTACGGAAGATGATCTAGGATAGCTCTTTGTAGGCGGCATTCAGAATTGGCTCTGGTGGTCGTATGCGAAATACGATGGGGAAATACACCCAAGATTCGCCATGCTGAGAGAAGTGGTCTTAGATGTGACCTAGGAAAGTAGGGATCACAACGGATTGGTCCAGCTTACACAGAAAATTCCGACAATTCTCGTCTGGCTGCAAAATGTACCGTCGATGGTAACATTCTTCCTCGTAATCACCAGTTCCTGGATACAACATACGAGCTCTTCTATTTCCGCCTTTGTGGATTTTCCAGAGCTTCAATTCACGAAAGGTTTGCGCCCTCTGCAACTTCTTCTGCGTCCATATTGCGATCCGATCCTCTCGACGACGGTCATGCTGTCGCATCTCGCTCAGTTATCACTGACCTTCCTTGTATGGTATGAAACCGAATGATTCTCTTGATGAACAAACATCTTCACATAAGCTCAACCCACCTACTCAACGGCATCTACGCCCAACGTGAACCTCTGCCAAGCAACCGTTTTCCCTAACACTCCGATATCCGCATGAAATTGGGCAGGCGCAGTAGTATATACGATATTCCTTCCCTCTTTCCTATATTAACAAGCAATCTGACGGGCAGTCGCAGATCTCGCCTAAAACAGAAGACGACCACCAACATTCACCAACACACTGAAGATACTTGTTAGTTCCAAGCAGTTGTCACATTGACTGAAGTCGATGTATTGATTGATTGATTTGTCCTTATTAGAGAGACTTTCAGTCCTTGGCTGGTTCGTCTGTGAAGTCGATGTAAATTGTCTTTTGAGTTACAGGACTGTAAGGCGATAGAAAGGTGGAAGTAGTACTACTACGAACAATTGAACGGAGTAGGAAAAACAAACTGATACGTAGAGAACATGCATCTGCCAACATATTATTTACCATCTTTGTGAGTCTATAACTCTCCTTGAAACAAACTTGCGTTTGATGCATTTTTTACAAACAACAGGTTATGGGCCCAGAAACGGTTTGTTGCATGCGTCTTTTTGGAAAAGAATCATTAATAGCCAGACTTAACATGCTAATTTTGGATGTTTTGGGAAGTTTAACGTCGGAGTAGACATAAACTTAAACAGAACCATTAAATGGTAAAGAAACTAGTATTTTCTCAAGTGAACTGACAGTGATATGGCTTTCAATAAGTAGAATGTTCACTTAAGATTTCATAGCAGTTTTCGATGGAAATTTCGCCAGTTTCACGTCAGTTTGTCTCTGTTTATATGTTTATAAACAAAATAAACGCTACAAAACCAATCCTATTAAAACATCTATCAACAGCAGTAGAATAGCAGTTTTCGATTAATATCAGCTATGCTCGTTCGTTGGTTGACACACAAGAACATGAAATTAGAAGACTACTGTAGAACCTAAATCTTCCACCATCAAAATAACAAACAGTTTGAAAACAAAAAATGACATTTTATTCCTGATCTGGCAACATCAGCTTTGAAACGACAAGACATTCAATTATTGGTAGATCTCTCTTTTTCGCACTATCTTTTGCAAGCAATACAAACGTAACACATTTTCTCACATTCTCTATTTATTAAACATGTTCGAGAATAGCAACAAAAAGAAATAGTCCTTTTCTCACATACGAAACTCTCTCTCACACACACAAGCATCCTTCTATCAGACGTACGTTTAAGAGCTCAATTTTTTACTAAAAGAAAAATCAGAAACAATTTATATGAATTCGGAAAACAGAAGAACGAGTCACAACCAGGTGAACGTATATATTTAAAAATATCGATTTATTGTATCTTAACCAGAGAGGAAGATAGGAAGGGAGACAGTCGGATTATAATACAGAGATGAAGAAGTAAAACATAGAGAAAGAAGGATTATGCACCATTTTAACAAATATTATCATTAGAGGATTATAACACTTATTAAAAGAAAGAAAAGGATATACTTATTCTGAATTTGAGCATGGAAATAGACTAACCCACACTCACTTGCGCGGCATGTGAGAACACATACTTAGACAGACACACACATACACTGACAACAGCGCCGAGTCGCACGTAGAAACACAGGCGGACTCCAGAACTATATAACTTTCTGCCCGTCTCTCTTGAAGCCAACCGAAATCGTTTATCTGAAACAACACAAATACACGTAAACAAACAGATTGTTAAACTGCCCAGTAAACCCTCCTAACACACACACACTTCCTAACAAGAACCGAGTTGTGAACGGTATGATAAAAGAGAATCAAAAACAGAAATCAACATCGAAGTGCTGTCCCATCATCACCATCACCAACATCATCATGTCATCGCCAAACGCCCAACATTCATTCACTCACTCACTCACTCACACAACCACAAGCGAATCTGTGACACACACACCGACGCAATCGCAGCCAGAGAAACAGAAACACATCAAAATATACAAACCCATTTGTATGGAGAGCGATGGCAAATGAACTTCAAAAAACGTGGCGAAGCAAACGTAAGAAACTAGATAACGCAGAATATACAAAAAAAACGAAGAGTATTTAAAAACACACTTTTAGCATCAAATACAGCCTTTCCGAGCTCCTGGAGATGGAAACGGGGTGGGAGCAAGTTCGGATGAGTGATGAGAAGGAGGAGCAAACCAAGAGCAAACGTTATGAGCAGCAACACACGCACGATCGATGGCACGAAGCAGGAGAGCAAGCGAACAAGAGAGAACGAGAAAACAAACAAATTGTGTATGTGTATGTGTGTGGGCGATTAGGCGAATTCCACAGTGAAAATAATAATAATAGAGAGAACACACTAATACCACAGAGGCGCACGGCGAACAGATGCAGAGAGCAAAATATTATAAAATATAATAAATATTAAACTAAAGCAGAAAAGGCATTTATAATAGATTTATATTTGGAAGAAAAGCAGATATGATATTAAATAAAATATTTAAATAAAAATATATTATATTATTAAAAGAATTATTTAACGAAAACAGAGGGAATACCAGAGGAAACTTTCGATTCGGATTAGTGTTTTGAGCCATGTGAATGCCCGCAGTGGGATGGCAGAAGTAAAAAAAAAGATTGAACGAGTTTAACCAATAAAAAGCAAAAGATAAACTTTGATCGCGAATGTAAAACACTTGACGAAATTTATGTGTTATTTTTATATTTGAATAATGAAGAAGCAAGAAAGAGTATGTAGAGAACACAGAAAATCAATTTATTCAAATAGGAAACCGAGAAAACTGACTGGCAAATAAAATAAAGATAAATAAAATATGTTGAAACCGAAATCATAACCTCATCCACTATATAAGTATTTCATGTCATCCCGAGAGTAAACAAAGCATATATACATACATTAACACTTGTAAAAGCATCCATTCAAGAAAACTAACATCGTTCGTCCCATCACATTACACACAATTATTGTAGAGAAAAAAAAAATCGCCCTTGAGGGCACACGTGAAGATGAATTATATTTAGATAACGAAAACGTCGGATAAATTGAAGAAAAAACAGCGAAAACAAGCATATGTCAAAAAACAAAAAGAAACCCTACTAAACAATAAAATCAACACGAAAACAGGAGATTGAAAAGCAAATAAAAGATTAGGATAAAACTAGCAAACATACAGACACACACTCACCATTGAAGATATAAACATCACACACAAGTAAACCAGTTTGAACGATAAAACCAGAAGAAACAAAGCATACAAACCAGAGAAAAGCGATAAATCTAACTTCTATTGTAATACTGACTGACGGTGAAGCACAAGAACAGGGCTATAACAGAGTTGCATTTAAGAACAAACAAACAAACAAAACACACCAGTTTACATGCAGAAAAAAACATACCACCCACATTCACAACTACAGACAAATGCGAACATTTGGATAACAGAAGAAGAAAAAAAAACATTTATCGCCCAGATGAACAATACCAAGAAACCAACCAGATTGAAAACTGGCAAAACTGCAACCAAACAACCAACCAACCACGAACCAGAATGTCATGTATTTTCCTTTGAAAACAGAAATAAAAAAATAAAAAAAGTACTTTCATACGAAATTATAGAAGAAAAAAAACTGGATGGAGTTTGAGTTTTCTATCAATAATATATCACATGTTATTGAAATTGAAAGTATTCTTCAAGAAAGGTAAGTACTTTTGCGGAAACTCTCGGAAATAGTATCCTGTGAAATGGTTTTAACCTGATCAACTTGTTCGTACAGGCACTATGTTAATCCTCAAGCTTCTCTTTCGACATGGCTGTCACCATTTTTTTTGTCTGTCAGCAAATTTCCTTCCCAGTCATTGCACATGGTGGCGCAGTTTTGTGCCACGCGCCACGGATAGCTAAACAAAACTGCCGCATATTGTTTCCATTCATGCTTTCCTGCGCTTCAGCGATCACGCTCTCGTCGTGCTACACTTCAAAATCAAAGCATATACGGAGTTACCGCAGACAGACGTTCAAGTTTGACTCAGCAGCTTGTGTAAAAACATGGCCGCCACAAATTGCCAAGTGGAAATCAGCGAACAGATGGCGTTAGCGACGTTCATATTTAATCGCTGCCTCACATGTGCGTTGCGACCAACAGTCTTCCAGCCGGATGGCAGGAAAAGACCGCACGTGTTGCACGCTAATAATGTTTCCACATTATTTGTACACTGCCCATGATCGCATAGTCGACGTAACCACCATTGACAATGTCCGCATTCGCAAGCTAATAACTATCACATGTGCTTAATTATGACCATTTTTATTCAATAGAGCACAAGATCTAATCACTAGCTAGACGTCAACGTGAAAAAAATCTTTAATTTTACATTATTCATTGCTGAAATTTCAAAAGTCTGTTGAAAACTACAGTGGCGCTTACGTCAACTATGCGAATATGACACAGAGTAAATGATTTTTAATTAATGTCTAAAATCTTTTGCACAAATTAGCGCAGGACTCTTGTAAACTATTTTACACATTATTACTTTTATTTTACATAGATTTGCTTGAATAAAACTGCATTTGGATGAACTTCACTCGCATTGGAAAATCTATGTGAATGTGACGCAAATGCAGGAATGATTTTGACAGTGTTTGTTTTGATTTTATTACACGGTGGGTGGTGAATTGGGTGGTAAGTAAGCGGCTGGAAGCACGTGGTTTCTCAAACTGTCAACTGCGCTGTGGCAATCGGTTGCCTAGGTGTCGCTAGTGAAAATTCACATAGAACATTTGAATAAATTTGTTCGAGCTAGAACGTCTGCCTGCGGAGTTACTATTGCAGATGCATTTTCTATCCGCGTCTCTCTCATTGTCTCTGCTGTTTCGTCTGGGTTGATGAATCGCCTCGCTTCAACCCAGTCAAAACGGCTGATAGCATAAAAACAGAATTAGATGGAAAATGCAAAATGGTACAGCCCAAGTGGCGTTAGTCCAAGAACCTTACTTTCGTAAGGGGAATTTTTATCTAGGAAACCTTGTGAATCCGGTGTTTGCTACTTTCAGTAAAATTGAAATGGCAAACTCACGTGTCATGCCTCGAGCATGTGTGCTTGTCAACAACGCAATCGTTGCTACACTCATCTCTGAGCTAACTACCAGAGATGTATGTGCTATCACAATCGATGTATCTGAGTCATTGCATACTGCACTTCAAAAGGCCTTCCGCTAATTGTTGGTAGTAATGCCTATGCTCACCATATAATCTGGGGCAGCTCAGACATCAATTTGAGAGGCTCCAGTTTGATGGAATAGTACAGATCTTGGATTACTTAAAACAGGCAACCACCCGACCTTCATGGTATCTGCTAGAGAGGAAGTGTTATACATAACGCTAGAGCAAAGCGCAATTAGAGCAAGCAGAATTAGTCACAAGCTGACCAATTGGCATGTGTCTGATGAAGAATCTTTATCTGACCATTGCTACATCTTGTTTTGTTGAATGTAACAAAGAATGCTAATCGTAGTAGCAGTTGCTAATCATAGTAACAATAGGATTGCCCAATTTGACGGGTATAAATAGCTGTAGTTGTTAGCTAGTAAGTCATTCTTCAATAAACCATCAAGCGAGAAACATCAATCTTTCAATAGGTTGTGGGCCCAGTCTCGCCCACGGAAGAATCAAAAACCAATCAATTGGAGAAATTGAAGAGGCTGGAACCGATACCAACCGGGACGGAGAAGAAATCCACTACGGAGAACCTGAAACCCGAAGAGCCGTTGAAGTTCAAGATTTGAATTGGAATCCGGGAGCAAGAATGACCACCAGTGCGAAAAAGGCTGGAATAGTTCAGTTCTCCGGAGACGGGTTCGACACCTGGAAGTTCCGTGTCGAGCCCAGCTGGCGGCTCAAGGCGTTCGGGATATCATAACGATCGATCCACCAGCGGATGCGGCGTCCGAAGATGTGAAGAAGGTTTTCCGGGAGAAGGATGACAGAGCGAAGGCGTTGCTGGTTACATTCATTGCCGACAGTCACCTGGAATACGTCCGGGACAAGCCGACAGCGAAGATCATGTGGGAATCCCTGTCAAACACGTTCTCCAAGAAGGGATTTGCGTCACAAACCTACATTCGTCGATCCCTGGCTCTCCTCCGGATGGATGAAGGTACTGCGTTGGCCGATCACTTTCGGCGATTCGATGAACTCGTGCGGCAGCTGAAGGACGCCGGGGCGACGTTGACAGAACTCGATCAAGTGAGTCAACTTTTCATTTCGTTACCGGCCTCCTATGATGTTGTGACAACGGCGATGGAAAACCTAGCGGATGACCAGATCAAGCTGGACATGGTGAAGGCTCGTTTACTGGCAGAGGAACGGAAGCGATTTGGAAGGGATGGCAGCGCGATGAATAATTCTGAAGGAATGGTTCTGGCGACAAAGGCGAAGAATACGTCGGAGGATGGTCCCAAATTTTCCGGAAAATGTTTTGGATGTGGATCATTTGGCCACAAACGTGCGGCCTGTCCTAAAGCAAGAAACTATGCGCGAGCTCAAGCGGCAGAGATCCCGGTGGACCGAGAGGTGGCTTTGTTCTCTCCCGATGAACTAAACAAGTCTACGCGATACAAGGTGGAATGGATACTCGACTCTGGAGCAAGCAGGCATATGGCAAACTCGGACAAACTTTTTTCTTCGATTGTGGAGTTGACCAACCCGGTAACCATCGATAGTGCCAAAAATGCGGAATGTATGGAAGCCCTAAAGGAAGGAATCGTGAAGGGGAGGGTGGTCACTGAGAGCGGAAGACTGTCATTGAAGATCACTAAAGTGTTGTACGTCCCCAATCTCCGGTTCAATCTACTATCTGTAGCGGCGTTGCTGAAGGTTGGTGTACACGTGGAATTTCTACAGGATCGAGCAGTTCTGAGCAAGTTCGGAAATATTATCGGTGAAGCCATGATGCGCGGTAAATTGTTTTATCTCACGATGGATGTGGAAACACAATCAGCTCTAACGGCAGGACCTGGAGAAATCAGTAATGTGGAAGGCTGGCAACGGCGGTATGCTCAACCGAGATACCAAAACGCGGAGAAGCTGCATCGTTCGAAAATGGTCCACGGAATGACGTTTACGAAAACCGCCAAAAGGTTTGGCGAAATGCGTGCGGAAAACGGATTTGCAAAACCAGCGGCAAGACCATTGACCCGGATCCACCGAAGTCCAACGAAGGCCATCAGAAGCAAAACACCCGCTGAAATGTGGAACGGAGAAAAGCCAAAGGTGGATTATTTGCTCACATCCGAGAGTCAGGCGTTCTCTCGGATTCCGGAACAGAAGCGAACAAAATTGCATCCCATAGGACGCACAGGACAACGTTGCAAGATGCTGGGATATGCGCCATGTAGCGGTAATCGACTTTGTTATCCTTCAACCAGAAATCAGTTTGTGGCTCGAGATGTTTGGAAGAAGTCTGAAGATGAAGTTCCAATGACACGCACAGTTGTTCCCCTAACGATTCCGGAAACACAAGAGAAAGAGGGGGAAATAACGCAAGCTGTAGGCGAGGTACATCCCGATGAACAACCTGCACAAGTAGAAGCGATAGCAGAAATGTATCCCCTTGAGTTTCGAGATGGAATTGATGATCACCATGGAGAAGAAGATCAAGATACTGAGGACATTCTATCTGAAGATTCGACTGGCGAACCGAGTGACACGGAATCAGGAGCATCGGCACTCCCACCACAACTTAAAAGGAGTAGCTTTCAGAATGAGACTGCTCCAAGGACTAGTGGTCGGGAGTGCAGGAATTCAGGTGGGTTAAAAGATTTTAATACTTCGTATGGATCGTTTTCTGCTGCGGATCATCCTTCTCAGGTTACCGAAACGTTTTACCCCGATGATGAAATGGAGCACGATACGAACAGTCTTGGCCATCGCAAATACCAGAGGAATAAAAAAACAATCAAATGGACGTGTGGACTTCGTTCCTGAGCGGCAAATCGGAAGAGAAGATACCAGGATGTCACGCCAACCCAGGAGAAGTAAAGATACCAGCAGCGATAGCAATGTCATCAACAGAAGCAGAGTATATTACCATTTGACCGAGCGGATTGATGGCGGACCTTGGAGAAACGCAGTTAAAATAGTCACTCCAAAGACAACCAGGGCACAGAAGGAAGTCACGCAAAGGGCAGCATAACAAATTCAGTTTGCCAACGGGCTCAACTTCAATCATCAACCTTCGGAGCAAAATAGGATTAGTATTAAGCAACTGAGAGGGGGTGTTGAATGTAACAAAGAATGCTAATCGTAGTAGCAGTTGCTAATCATAGTAACAATAGGATTGCCCAATTTGACGGGTATAAATAGCTGTAGTTGTTAGCTAGTAAGTCATTCTTCAATAAACCATCAAGCGAGAAACATCAATCTTTCAATATGTTTGAACATGTGAACGACGTTCTGCTGGATCGGAGGCTTTCAGGTCGGCTCGCAAGGCCTACAGGAAAGTTCTTCGATCTGCTAAACGATCCGACTGGAAAAAAACTTTGTACAAATGTTTCCAGTCTGAGTGAAGCCAGTCGGTTGAAAAAAATCCTTGCAAATCTAAGGATTTTCAAGTGAATGAACTTCGTTTGCCAAATGGTGATTTCACTTCCTCTGATGAGGAAGTTTTAGAATGTTTATTCAGTACACACTTCCCCGGATGTGTGGATATTACATCTTCGGATGAACCTAATGTCTTTTCTTGTTATGATTCTTTAGCTTCGGCTCGGAGTATCATAACTTTAGAATCGATTGAATGGGCACTAAATAGCTTTGCTGCTTTCAAATCTCTTGGGGCAGATGGGATTTATCCTATTTTACTTCAGAAGGGATTTGATTATTTCAAAAATGTTTTGAAAAAACTACTTGTTTGCAGTTTTGCTACAGGATATATTCCCAAATCCTGGTGGGATATTACTGTAAAATTTATTCCGAAAGTGGGTCGTGCGTCGTATGAAGAAGCAAAGAATTGGGTGTTTTCTTAGATATCGAGGGTGCCTTTGACAACCTGCCTTTCGATGCCATATTGAAAGCCGCACGAAGTCATGATATATCTCCAATGATTTCCAATTGGATTCACCAATTCCTCAAAAACCGACATCTCTTCTCGACATTGCGTCTAGCGGCAATTAGGAAATTGTGTGTTTGTTGATGCCCCCAAGAGGGAGTCTTGTCACCACTTTTGTGGAATCTCGTAGCAGATACGCTATTGAGGCAACTCAATAATAGCGGTTTTCCTACTTATGGTTTTGCCGACGACTACCTAACATTGTTAGTCGGTATGTGCATCAGCACCCTTTTCGACCTGATGCAAAACGCTCTTCAGGTAGTTGAGGGTTGGTGTCGCCAATATGGCCTTTCGGTAAATCCGAGTGAAACATCTATTGTTCTTTTCACGGAAAAACGAAACCGTAATGGTGTTCGACCTTTACGTCTCTTTGATTCTGAAATCAATGTGACTGAACAGGTAAAGTACGTTGGAGTCATTCCTGATTCCAAGCTTTCCTGGACACCTCATGTTGAGTTCAGAATCAAGAAAGCTTGTATGGCCTTCGGGCAATGTCAGCGAACATTTGGTATAACTTGGGGCCTAAAACCTAAGTATATCAAATGGATTTACACAACTGTGGTTCGGCCAATATTGGCCTATGGATGACTTGTGTGGTGGCAAAAGGGTTAAATGAGAACGGTCCAATTAAAGTTAGGCCATCTCCAAAGGATGTGCCTAATGGCGATGTCTGGAGCCTTCCCTTCAACTCCCACGACAGCGCTCGAAGTTCTCTTTGACGTTGCTCCACTACTCATTCATCTCAAACAAGAAGCACTTTCTTGCACTTACCGTCTACGGGTACTCGGTCTACTAGAGGAAACTCCTGTGAAACGCACATCAACACACACCTCGTTATTTCCACTTTTGATGAATTGGGACAAAGTTGTCCTTGCTCCAAGTGATCTTACAATTGCTTGTAATTTTCCATATAGGACATTTTCCACGAAATTCCCTTCCCGGGAAGAGTGGACATCTGGATATCTGGAAGGAAGACGGCATCGTATGTTACACTGATGGCTCCCTTCTCGAAGGTCGAGCAGGTACTGGTGTCTATTCTCGTGAGCTAAGGCTGCATCAGTCTTACTCACTTGGTAGACACTGCACCGTTTTTCAGGCCGAAATCTTTGCTCTTGTGTATGTGCGGAGTACAATCAGCACTTCAGCAGAACGTAATGGGCAAAGTAATACAGTCGGAACTCGCTCGTTGAGCCACAACCTCCACCCAACCAACGAATTCGATTCGCTAGTTGGGTGAAGTGACATCAGCACAAGGGGCGTGCGCATTGTTTTTTTTAAATCATGTTTAGTTTGGAAGTATAAAGTAAAATGTTTTACATTTAGAACAAAACTGATACGTTTTGCAAGATACATATATGGCCAATGCGAGAAATAATTATTTTCACCCATTTTTAGCCGGTGAAGTGAAAATATAGATGTTTATGAAACCACCCGGACCAAAATGCAAGCACAAAACTCTTTCATTGATCGACAAAATAAAGATTGCCGATGTTTTGCATTTGTTTCGAAGTAATTGTACATATTGTTTTTTTTTTTAAGAAATATGAAATAGAAATTCTTCTCGATTATCAGTAAAGTTTAAGAAACCAAAACTTATTAGCTCGCCCCTCGGAATTACAGATTGGTTGTCATTTTCAGTTTGACATTGAATTATGACATCCAGGTGCTTTTTAGTTGGCTGACAGCTCAACTAACGGAGCCCCAACTAAAAAGTCACCCAACTATTAAGCCCCCAACCAGCGGGTCATGACTGTATACTGATGTTCAGATAGCCAGGCTGCTATAAAAGCACTTGCTTCGGCCAACTCTAGGTCGAAGATAGTTATCGCTTGTCGAACTCAAATCGAGGAGCTGAATTCAGAAAATGCTGTTCACCTTGTATGGGTACCTGGCCATTCTTCCATCGCTGGAAATGAATTGGCTGATGAGTTAGCTCGCACTGGAGCATCACATGACTTCATTGGCCCTGAGCCAGTTATGCCGATATCGAAGTGTTGGTTAAAGCTTCAGATTCACACCTGGGCTTCTACTCAACACAGACAATACTGGAATAGTTTGGAGACATGTCGTCAAACCAAATTGTATTGTATTGAGCCATCTCCAAGGGTGGCGAAGTATCTTACAAATCTGTCAAAGCAGAATTGCAGCATTCTGGTCAAAGCATTGACTGGCCACTGCTGACTCAGCTATCACATGGCGAGTATTCAGCAAGCTGATTCATTTGCATGTGATGGCTGTGAATCCGATTATGGAACTTCGTATCATTTGATATGTAACTGTCCAGTTTTTGCGCAGCTGCGTTTCCGAGTATTTCACTTATTAAGTGAAACTGACTTCAGAAACCTCAATCTTCAGGATATTCTGTTGTTCTTAACCCGCTGTGGTAAAGAGCTATAGGCTCTCTTTCGCTTTATGCGTTATTACAGTGCCCTTTTCAGGACGCTGTTTGAACCCTTGGTGGTACGCTTATGCGTTAGTACCCTCTTCCAGGGTATTTTTTTCCCTATTTCCCTACCTGTCCTTATCCCCATCCTTATCCTTATTTCCTTCCTTTTCCCTCAGGTAGAAGATGAAATAAGCTTTTATTTTAGCGATGTCACAAATGTCCCAAATCCTCCACGTGCCTCTGGAGCCGGCCTTCTGATACCTGATACCCCTCTGCTACATATATCAATGATATTAGCAGTAACATATTTTAAAAGGGACTCACCTCGTTTGTTGATGTTACTGCTTCCCCATACAGGGTGGTGAGCTTTGGCATTGCAACAGATAATAAAGTGCTGGTTTTGTTGTCTGCAGCTGGTGACATATTCGCAGCTTGAGCACGTCGGAGCTTCTTCTTCGTCACCGGGAAAGTAAAGTGATGCAATATTAACGATAGACTTACCCCTGGCTGGTGGAACCTCCATCCTGATGGCTACGATGTCTCGTTTGATATATTCTGTAAAAGGAGTATAATTAATCTTTCCATTGGTGTTGTAAGGCCCATCACCCTATGATTGTTGACCCACGGTTCCTGTATCAACGCCAGGTCGAGGTCTTCTTTGGCAAACCTTTGCAAAAGTACGCCTGATGCCCCTCTTGCATGCTGTAGGTTTGTCAGGACCATTTTTATGTTAGTCATTGCGTTGACGATCCGCTTTTTTGTGACTAGCGGATAGTCGGCTTAATTTCTGAGCCTTTTGTGGTGGATTCTTTGAAGATTTCTGGGACCTTCTTTTGCATTCCCAGTGAACTACTGTTGTTCTCGCCACGGTTGTTATCCTTTTTCGGGTTCATTTTAGCAGTTCGTGTTGGAAGTTAGGTAGCGTTGAACGCTCAGGTAGCGTCGAACCTTCAGGTACGAGTTTGTAGTCTTGGAGCCGGTTTGATTTTTTGGCGTAGATATGTTGTTATTGAAGAAGATTGACAAATTGTATATACCTGGAATGAATAAAGAGTGTGACGGTTGCTGATTGAGGTATCAGTCGGCAGCCGTCTAGTTTGATGGAAGGTGTCTTGCGTTCTTTTTATTTATTATTAAGAAACAACCATCGACGAAGCTAGCCTCACTATGGCCTGCGTGGCCATGGTGGACTAGCCTCCAACAGGTTATACCTCGGACAGACATGTGATACGAGTGTGATTCCTGTACAACGGTACGCAGTGTCAAGAAAATTTTAACAAGACTGACTTGAACTGAGAGAATTTTCAGTATGGCACTCATTTCAAGCGCAATTGTACAGTGATTCTTGTATCACATGTGTCTCATAAGTATTATGGGCCCAGGAGTGTGTTCCACAGCACGTATCGACCGGGAGAAGGATCGGCCGCATAACTCGCAGAGTCGCAGCACGGGATCCTTGGGCGGATGGATTGGCTGCAAGGGAGGACAGGATCCATGGGAAAGTTGGCGATACGGGTCAACTGGATGACTGCTGGCTGGCCACCGGAGCTCGAGGCTTGTTGAGTTGGATCGGATGCAGTTCGGTGGTCGCACCTGGACAAAGAGGTTGGCGACAGGAGGAGTGATCCGGAAGACAACATGAAGGTGGAACTCGGAGATGGACCTGGTCGGAGCTCGGAACTGGTGCAAGCGATGGAACTCCATCGCCACTTGCCAAGCGTTGGAGCAAAGAATAAAATTAGAAAAATGCCCTCTCTTGTCTTTTTTCATGTAAACGACAAGTGACAAGACAAGTGGCGCTCTCTAAGCGTTTCAAGGTAGAAGCTCTATGTAAGTGTTCGTGATTTGTCATAAATGAAGGTGGTGTGCGTTTGTTTTGGTATCCGCATTACAATCAGTAACGCACACTACCGCATGAAAGTTGAGCTTTCATCCGCAGATAGAGCTGCGATAGTGTCCCCCCGAGCATCAGCGGAGTGGGCATTCTTGATATTCATATTCTTTGGTTGGAGTGAGGAGCTTTGAGCCAGGAGGAGGTGATCGTTGTTCGAAGGTTGCGACGCTAAGGAGGAGTGTTGGAAGTTAGGTAGCGTTGAACGCTCAGGTAGCGTTGAACGCTCAGGTAGCGTCGAACCTTCAGGTACGAGTTTATAGTCTTCGAGCGAGTTAGATTTGTTGGCGTAGGTATGTTGTTATTGAAGAAGATTGACAAATTGTATATACCTGGAATGAATAAAGAGTGTGACGATTGCTGATCGGCAGCCGTCTAGTGTGATGCAAGGTGTCTTGCGTTCTTTCTTCAATGTAATTAAGAAACAGTCATCGACGGAGCTAGCCTCGATATGGCCTGCGTGGCCATGGCAGCCTAGCTCCAACAGTTCGATCTTGGGATTCAGTTTTAGACGAGCATTCATGTTCATCACCAGTAGTATTTAGCGGACTCGGCCCAGGAATTTGTTGCTGCTGGTCCACATGAGGGCCCGGCAGTGTGTTCCCTAGGTATTTAACCTGTATCATACTGGAGATATTCGTTTCCATTGCCATATCCTGAATCTCTCTACAGTCAGTGTTACTCTGCCTATGATCGCATATCAGTCCCATATTTGCTGGGTTTCCTATTCATATGGGACAGTTATGCGATCATAGTCAGTACTGTCCTGCTTGTCAATCCTGCTTTCCCTGATAAAAATATACAATAAAATCGCCATAAACTTCCATTGAATAATGATAAAGTTGATTGTTCAACAACAAATCATATTGTGTACGTATTTTCCTGCTGAAAATTATGTATTGGAACTACAATATGTGCACAATAAAATGAATGGCACTAGAGATTTCAATAATAAAAACACCATAAATTGAATGGTAGTTGGCTTGAATTTGCTCCTGAAAATTTGGATTTTTCTATGGTTAAGATACATAACAACCCCCATTTTCTATTGTAAAAGTGACATTTACAATACATGCTATTGTGGAAAACCATAGGGTCTGTTGTTACTCTATCGTTTTAAACAATTGAAATCATGGTAACTACCATTCATTTCCGCGTGTTGTAACAATACATTCTGTTGTATCTCTATGATCTTTTTTATCAGGGTTTCTTGACCCGATTTAGTTTTTCAGTGTGATACAAGTAGAGTAGATGATTTGAAACCCCTATCTCTTTAATTTCTGCATCGAGTACTCGTTCACTGTGAGAACCAACTCAACCAGGGGACCCGCATGCGGCAAGGTAGGCCTACTGCTCATCTTTTGCGAGTGTGTTAGTGTGACTGGCAACGCGACCAGAAGCCTGGTCGAATACTGCTTGGAAATCGGTTTGTTTTGTCGATGGGGGTGGCCCGCGAAATCGCATTGTGTTGTTTGGGAAGGCCCGCTCGATGCATGTTAGGTAGGCGTAGTTTGTTCGAGTTTGACGTGCCTGCACCCTCCCTGAACTCAACATCATTCCCGTTAGGGGAAGATCTTTGCAGAACTATCCAGGAGTCCGTGTCCAAGTAATTCTGCAGACTCGATGAATGTTATTATTTTCTCGTTGCTTTTCATGGCGCTTTTCGGTAGGTAGGCTAGGCTAACAAGATTTCCGATTTAGGAATGTTGTTTTCGTCGACCGATATCAACTCAACTTCCTCGCATACAAGTAAGCTCGGAGTTATCCTTTTTAACCAGTCCGCTGTAGCCTGGGTCATGGCAGTTGATAACAAGGAAGCCTGTTTTTATGGTGAAGCCTCTGAAAATAGGTTATACATCTCTTGCGGTTAGTATCATACGGGCGTATCCACAATAATCGATTTTCTCTTAGGATTATTCCGGGAAGTACGAGCAATATTCGGATGATCTCTCGGTGTATTTCGATAAATGACGACTAGGACTAGCTCCTAAAATAACAAAAACAACCGAAAATAATGTGCCAAAGAGAAGTTGATCATTGTATATACGCCCATATGATACTATGCGCGAAATCTGTTCCTCGATTACTATAACTTATTAATAATGGTGTATTGTACCATTATTAGCTGTTGTGTTGCTAGCGTTGTAGTCGGATAGTCCTTTGGTATTATTCCTATGCGCATTTGATCAACAACCTCCGTGTATAGCGGATTTTGAGTAGACTGCAGACTCCTGCTTTAGCCTGTTTACATGGGACTTTAAGTTTCCCGGATTTGTAGCGTTTAGCGTTTTCGTTGAGTACGACTGCAACGCACGACACGTTCGGTCGTGTTCCGCGGCGTGCTCACAGAAAGTAAACTCCACCGGAGTATAAACGAAAATTAACTGGCAATATAGCGCTAGATCGCTGCGCCATTTTTCGCTCTTTTGCTCCTGCAAAGAGCAATCAGAAGTAAGAAGAAGAAGAAGAAGAAGCGTTTTCGTTTGTCTTCTTGTTCGTAACTTTTGAGATACCGCGTTGCATATGGACATTCTGGAGTTACTCTAGGGGATTCTTCTGGAGCCACTTTTGGGGATGCTCTGCTCCTGAAGTTTCTAGTGGGTTTTCTCGTAAAGTTCATTCAACGGCTTCTCCTAGAGTTCTTACAGGGGTTTCCCTGGGGATGCATCCTGGTGGGATCCATCGAGGATCCTTCCTGGAGTTTCTTCTTGGATTGCACCTAAACTTCAGAAATCCTTTTTGGAGTTGCTGCAGTGATTTTTCTAGAGATGCATCAAGGATCCATTCTGCAATTGTTTTGGAGATTCTGTTTAAAAATTCAACTCCGAAAAATCCTCTCAGAGGCTCTCTAGAGATCCCTCCTGAAGATTCTACAGGTGCCTCTTCTAGAATTGCATCGAAGTTTCTGCTAGAAGGTCGTAACTACTCAGGCAATTTCGCCAACGATTCATTTTAAGATTCCTCCTGGGATTTCTCCCGCAAGTCTTCCAAACCCCCCCCCCCCCCCCCCCTCGTTAAAATTCCACATTAATTCTTCCTGGGATTTCTTTTGTAATTTTTCTGGGGTTCCTCCTGGAATTCATCCAGGGATTTCTCCATGAGTCTTTCTAGATATTTTTTCTGAAGTCTCGCTCGGAGTTCTTCAATAGGAGGTTCGTCTTGAAACGGCTCCAGTGATTTCTTTGGTGCTGCTCGAAGAATATCTCTTGAATTTGCTTCATTGCAGATTTCTTCTCGAGTTGTTCCATATATTTCTGCTGGAGTTGTTCCAAGGACTATTCCTGGAGTTACGCTGGAGGCTTCAGCTGGAGCTTCATCCAAAATCTTTTCAAGAATTTCTCAAGTCGCTGCAGGATATTTTTTGGAAGCTCCTCCAAGGATTTCCAAGCAGAAACCAATGGAGCAATTGTGCGGTAATTTCAGGAGGAATCCCTTGAACAACTTCAAAACAATCTTTGGAGTAACTGAATCCAAAGATTGTTTTGAAGTTGTTCAAGGGATTCCTCCTGAAATTACCGCACAATTGCTCCATTGGTTTCTGCTTGAGTTCTTCCAAGGATTCCTTCTGAAGTACATTCAGAGATTCCTGTTTCGGTTTTTGAAGGGATTCCTCCTGAAGTTCCTTCAGAGAGGTCTCTGTCTTACTCCTGAGATTCATGATCGAGATCCTGTATGTAAGAAATATCATCAAGAATTGTTTTTGAAGGTTATGTAATAATTCTTCAACGACCCCGAAGTTCTTTCTGGAAATCGTTGCAGGACTTAGTGAAGGCATTTCTACTGAAGTTCCTTAAGTGATTCGTTAAATCGCAGGCCAGATACTCTAAGGATACTGAGGAATCAATTTGCTGCAAATACCTAGAAGACCTGTAAGACCTTTCTTTTGAAATTTGGATCAGAGACGTGTTGTAGATCTCCGTAATGCTTAATTATGTGCTCGATAGGTACCTCATTGACTGTTAATGATAAACGACAGGAGACGATCTGGCGGAGCACTTTCAGAATAAAAAGTCTTTATCAGGAGAATCTTATATTGGTAGTCAAATTGGGATTCAAAATTAACCTTTGCCATGTTGTGGCAGTTGGTATTGTACATAATAAAATGACAGACAGGGATTAATGAAGTTGGCAAAAGAACACTTACTGGAACCAAACATGACTGAGGCAGAATGGCAAGGATTTCGTTCATAGTAATCTAGTGCAAATACATTGACAAAAAATAGTTTATTGAAATATATACTGCTTTTACCATTCACTCACGCACGGCGGTATGAACAAACTCTCGAACCCACCGGTTCAAATTTCTGCTAAATCAGTAGGTTACATGCGCTATTCTAACCATTCAATCATCAGTACGAAAACAAGAAAGTCGCCGAAACTCGACGACTGTGTGGCATTCATCCGCGCAAAGATATCGACGACGACGACGGTTCAAGCTGCAATTTTCCACATTTACCAGTAAAAACAAGTAGGAAAAACGGATTTTGTCAATTAGTTATTAGAGGAATCTCCTGCCTGTGGGGGAAAGGGTTTGGGGGTTACTTAAAATCGAACATCTCACTACTGAAGACGGGCGGCGCCGATGGCGATGCCGTTCGTCGTATTGCCCAGGGAACGAAAGATCCAGGACCCGGCACGATGCGACGATTGACTTTTTGGGGGGTTTTGCTTGCTACTTAGCTATTAATAGGAGTGAGTAGTTTTTCGCTGATGCTTCAAGAAGTCTTTGAATTCAAAATGAATTCGAACCCCTTCGTCAAGCAGTAGCACAGTTCCAGCGCAAAACCACTCAGTCAATCTTTAGAACACTGCTGCTCGTTTTGTTCCATTGTTGTTTCCTGTTGTTTGCTACACATGTATGAGAGTAATCGTAATAGTACAAAAAAGTCTACCAAACTACCATGTTTGTGTGTTTGCTTTTACGCGTAGAACTATAATAATTACATATATCGACAAAATAGCGAGCACGAAACCTAATAAAGCATTATTCCTACGGGAGTACCCCCTCAGGCATAATGTTGTTTGGCATATCATGATGGCTAATATTCCGAACGACCATTTTATGCCAAATGAGGAACTCCCATTCCTACACAACTCGAAGGAAAAGTGGATGACGGACCATTTTGTGAAGGAAATATACGACACGCGTAAGGTTCTGCTTATGGGGAGGGCTGTCCCTGGGACGGGACAATAATCAATGCACATATTATTCGTCGCTGAACGGGGAGCAATTTGGAAGAGTGAGTGCTCCACGAACAAAACAAATATTCCGTTTACGAACTAATCGAAATAAAAGTCTACAATTTACCACCTTAGACGACATCGTCCGTGTGATGCAACCGATCGTCCAGCGTTCCGTCGATGGTGATCAGATTCGTTCCGCCGAGGTCCAACTGGTCGCCGATGTCGATTCCGGTTCCGTCGCCCATGCCGGCCAGTTGCTGCTCCAGTCCGTGCGAGATCGAACTGTGCATTCCGGTCACCGCACTGTTGCTCAGGATGTTGGACACGCCACTCGTGGACATGGCCGCCGTCGTCGATGGGTTGAAGAGGGCGTGGCCTAGCAGGCTCGAGGGGGTCGACATGCTCAGAGGGTTTAGCGAACTTTGCGTCAGCAGCGCGTCCGGTGGTTTGTGGGTCAGTAGACTGTTGAGGCCGGTGTCCGTCCGAATCATGTTAGACACGTCGCCGAGATGCGTCGCGTAGATGCCGACCACTACAGAAAGGTTAGTGTGTGAATAAAATCGCAGCCAAGATACCAAAAACTAAAAATAAAACATACTCTTACCGTGTATTGTCCCTCCGTTGGACACATTGTACTGGGTGGTGGTCGGTCCGGGTCCCACCCCCACGCCCGTCCCCGTATCCAAGCTGGCCTGCGTTATGTAGCTGAACCCGTTGGAATCTAGTAGGCCCCCACTGGGAACCATGTCCATCCCGTCCGGGCCGGCTATCAGTTGATTTGTACTGCTCAACACATTAGCTATCGATGTGGGTGTGATTTTGAGTGTCGAACCTCCCGGCAGATGACTGATCTGGGTCAACCCTTTGCCTCCGGTGCTGATCGTTTGGCCCAGGCTATGATTCGGCAGCGGCTGACTAACGCTCGTACTGGCAGCAAGTGAACTCTGTGGGCCAAGGACGCTTATGTGTGACGTTACGCTGTTGGTGCCCATGGAACTTACGGTCTGCTGAGGAGCCAGGACAGTCGTTGTGGCCGTGGTGAGAGCTTCCTCCTCGTTCGGATTATGGAGATTGATTTCCAGATTCTGTAGCTCGGGAATGTGCGGTCGAACCTAAAAGACAAATCAAATTTAGTCGATATGTACAAACTAATAACTTTTGAAACATACCTTCATGCCATCGGCCCGGTGAGGATTCCGACAGCCTCGGCACTTGCAGTCGACGCAGGACTTGGAATCGACATAACAGGGACACCGCTGGCCACAGCACGTCAGCTTCCCGGGGGTGGCCGTGGCGTTCCCACACCGGCAGCCTCTCCGTTTGAGCAACTGTTTGGCCGTCTGTTTGCTCATTGCCGCTCCGGTATTGATCGTTGCGCTAGAAGTGGCCCCAGCGGTTCCGGCATTGACAACCGTCACGTTGTGTCCTCCTTGCACGGTGGTCAATCCGCCGGTGGTCGTCTGAGGCATCTTGAAGCCACTCATGGCGGCCGAATTGTCCGCCAGGGTCTTGGCCAGCTTGATCTGGCCTTCTTTGTCCAGCGTGTGGATCGTGGCCTTCCGCTGGATGTGCGGTGGGTCCATTTTCCGCTTGATCGTGATCTTATTGCCATTCCCCGCGTACAGCACCGAGTACATGGTCGATCCATTCGATACGGTTTTGATCGGTGCCGAACGAAATTTGATTTCCTTGTGTTGTTGTTGAGGCGGTTGCTGCTGATGAAGTTGATGAGGCTGCCGGCTGGGATTCGGATGATGGTGCTGCTGTTTGTCCAGGATGGTGATCGGTCCGCCGGCAGTGGGTCCGATCGGCGTCGACGTCGTCTGATGAACTTTGGCTTGCACTTGGGAGCCGATTCCGCTGGAGGGCACGGATAGTTGCTGGCTCGGTAGCTGACCGCCCACTGATGAGGGCTGTTTGGGAAGAAACGGAAAACGAAAAAGTTAAAGTTTTGACTGTGGAAACGGAAATGTTCATAAACATTCATGACAGTTTTTTTTTCTTCTAATCCTCAGGGGTAAAATCTGCAAACATACACCCTTATAACATGGCTAGGGTAGTGTGGGGCTGAGGCCGTCTTCTACTACAATAGTAAAAGCAAGGACTACTCTCTCCTGGACCCACTAAACACATTCCTATGGTCGCCACAACCTACGTCTCTCCGGAGTCCGGAACCACCAAGAAGGTATTGCTTCAGAGAGGGGCTAGTGCACATCGCACCCTCAAGGTTAGCTGCTGCCAGTTTCCCGAGCGGTCCTGCATCAACCCCGCGATGCCCACGTGCAACCCGATCTGACCTGCCCGGAAAGGAAGGGTAACACTACCCTTCAGGCCCTATCAGATGCACCAGAAGGTTGTCCCTGACTAACCGCGGGATCGGATCCAACCCAGTAGAGCGACGCCACGACAGCACCGCTACCGGTCCTCTCCGCGACCACTTAATCGCTGTAAGGATCGATCTCGACCGCAGGGCACCGGTATGACCTACGAAGCCCTGGACCACCTCTTGTACCGCATCTGAACTAGCCATTCTCTGAGTAAACGCGCCACCTCCTCTGTAGCTCCCAAACGATATGGGTGATAGCCGTTGAAACGGCGTTCCAGCCAAACTCATCCCTACACAACACATCCTCTTGAAACTAATGTTCTGCCCGACAACAACTCAGCAGCGCGAGACTCGGACGTAGTCACAGGGTCGGCGCGCTACCGGGCAACCGGAGGGGCTTCGCGGATGTTTTAGGGCGCTCAAAGATTCAAATTAACTACACTAAAGCTGTTTGAAATTACGGTGTATTCAGTTGTCTGTTTCTGTTGTTCTGTAGTCTGTCACTGGAACACGGCACGTACCTTAGCTGACTGCAAACCTGCGAGCGCTCGCGGCGGGACCTCTGTTCCAGCGATGGCTGGCTGGACTCGATGCCGTCCTGTGGCAAGATGGTGGAACAGCTGCCGACGATCTGCGACGTCTGGAACGTACAATGGCGCTCGGAGAATGACTGGAATGGCGGTGTGTGGAGATGGTTCCGGACTACAGGCGCTTCCTTCAAGCTTAGTCGGTCGACGACGACAAGGCCGCCCTTTGTCGGTCCGAGAAGGGAATCTCTCCTTGAGATTTAGGGCTTTTGCCCGAGAGCTTTGTCCTCCTTGGTGGTTAAGGCCGAAGCCAGAGGACCAATGGTAATCCGTTACTTTTAGATTTGGGCACCTTACGGAAACCCAAACCGTTGCGTGCACTGGCGGTACTCGGACACACCAATCGGAAGGCTGGTTTTTAAAGAAACCGAAAAAAGGTCCTATTGAAGGACATTCCAGGGTCAGTTAAGATCCATCAGGATTTTCGAGGGCTTAGTTACCCGAATGCTGGTTAACTCTGGCACACAGGGTGTCCATCCATCCGGGAAACACGGGAAAACCGGGAAAAAACCCGGGAATACGAAAACACCGGGAAAAATACGGGAAATACACGGGAAATCGAAAAAGGCACCGGGAAAAATCTTTATGGTGTCTGTAAAGTAAACACAAGAAAACAACAACAAGTAAAAGCCTTGAATAGTATGATAGCAACGCTAACAGAGTTGCTGGCTGACTATTTTTTTTTAGACAGGCAGCCTCTCGGGAATTTTTGTAGTATCTGCTGGATTTCGATCAATTCATGTAAAAAAATCTGAAAACTTCTTTGGCAAAAATTTCAGATTTCCGAAAGGACTTTCTGAGTCTTGCTTGGAAAATCCTGACAGCAGGATTCTAGCGAAAAAAGTCCAAAAGGGCCTTTCAAAATTCCTGGAGAACTAGCTAAACCTGCAGATGTTACTCTCGGTTAAGTGATCTTCACGTTTGAAAAAAAATGTGTTAGTCCATGGAGGAATTCTGGTGACATTCTTAGTGGAACTCTATATGATTTCTGTCAGATCCCTTATATTTGATCGCTTTGGCAGAAGTAAAGGAGAAACATGCCTGAATCCGCTTCTGTATAGAGTTTTGGAGGAACTTTAGGCAAAATTTAAACAAAAATATAAAAAATGAGTGCAACACAGAAAATTTACAAAATTAAAAAAGCGTATGGTAGACAGCCAAGCAAAACTCCTGAAAGGCTCTTTTATGGTATCCCCTAAGAAATTTCTAAAAGATTTCCTGAGTACATTACCATACTCCACAGAAAAGTCTTCATCGGAATCTGTGAAGAAATGTTTAAAAATTTACCGAAAAAATGCTTCAATTACTCGAATCCTCGGTAGAGTATCCGTAGTAGTAATCCCTGATATTTCACGGCAATATTAGACAAACACAGCTTTTTCGAAAGAAGTTGTACGTGTAACTTTTGTAAGTTTTGAATGCCCACGAGATATTACTGGAGAAAAATCCAAAGAATTCTCTATAAAATTCGTAGAAAATTTTGGATTCAGCAAGCACATTGCTCAAAATGACTATAGAAGCAGAACGAAATTTTTCATGGAAATTTTCACAAAATGTAGCAATTAAATGATACATGACCCGGTAGTCCACCAAAAATGTTCCGATATTTTTCCACCGAACCTTTTAGGCTTGGTTTTGTACTGTTAGTTTTCATCCAGGTTTGATAAACGATTTTTCCATACATTTCGTATGGGGTCTTGGACTTGGAACGTTAAAAAACGCTGTAAGCAAAATAAAGTTTATCGATGATAGCATAATATTTTCATCAAAGTGCCATTTCCTTGTTATAGAAGGACCATTTCCACCGACTTCCATCCTAAATTTCATGTAAGGAAGGGAAATCAACGTTGGTGATTGTATAACTTACTCTTCAATTTTTTAAATCTTATTTTTTCAAGTCAGGAAATCATTAATATTCATATTATCTTATAGACCAAATTGAAACTGTGTATAAAAATGCTATAAGTTCTATCTTACTAGAACGATAATTTGCGTCCATACCCGGGAAAAATCCGGGAATCAGAAAACTGAATTTGAATGGACACCCTCGCACACCTCACTTCTGGCACAATCAACTGTTTCGAACACTCCACAATTACTTTAGTTAGCACATCCGATCTACACGCTCGCCTGTTTCAAAGTGGACGATGGCCGCCCACTGAGTCTTTTGAACCCTTCAGCCATCTCCTAAGTTCCGTGACGTCATCATCTATGACTTGGGTCACGCCATGTTTAGCTGTAGATTTGATTGCAGCCCAGTGGTTTTCTAATCGCTGAAGTTTGGTAACGTATCTGAACCTTCGACTAACATGGCGCAAATTAAAAAAAAAAACAGATATGAACCTTGTAACAACACTCTTGACAAGATTGTCCGGAGTTGTGTCCTGTTTCGACATGGAATGAACTGTAGGATTCCAATTGATTTCGGCCATGGACTTCAGATTTTCCGGAAATAAAAACTCACACGCGACTTCGGAAAAGCGATACAAAACGTTTATTGCGTTGATGACGAACTACAAAACTAAACTAATTCTTTTCTTTCTAGCGGGTTGCCGCGCTTTTTTAGTCCCAGTGGAAATAATAAACTAACAATAGTAAACACTGCAGAAAATAATACGGCATTCGTACGAGGGGCGCTACGATGCCGGAACGTCCTCCTCGCTTTGAGGCCACGAAGGGGCATCAATCAGACGGAAGTACACAAAGCTTATGAATCGGTATCTGGTATACAGTTGAACCTCGGCGCAATGTAACCACTCGAACGGTTCCCGAAGAGTCTGGATGAACCTTCTCCATGCGTGATAGTTCCCACTGCGTTATCATTCTTCATCAACGCCAATTGGCCTACGTCGAGATTGGGTTGAGCAGTACGCCACTTGCTGCGAGGTTGAAGACTTGCAAGATATTCGTCCTTCCATCTATTCCACACACGTTCAGTTTGCTGCTGAATCTCTTGCCATTGGTCCAATCGGTTGGCTGGCAAATGCTTCATGCTGGGCTCAGGAACCAAGTTGATGGGCTGGCCGATCAAAAAATGACCTGGCGTCAAGGCCTCAGCACTGTCGGGATCGCTGAAGCACGACTCAATTTGGCACAACAGTGTGGACAAATGCTCGAACGTGATGGCCGATTTTCCAAGTTCAGCCACGAGATGCTTCTTCACACTACGCACTGCGGCCTCCCAAATACCGCCCATGTGCGGCGCCGAAGGGGGATTGAAAACCCAGCTGATTCCTAGGTTCGACAGATTGCGTCCTTGCTGTTGACCAGGATTTGCTCCATGAACTCTCGTAGTTTACGATCGGCACCAACGAAGTTGGCCCCGTTGTCCGATCGGATCTCCACAGGATAACCACGGCGTGATATGAATCGCTTCAGAGCTCCAAGCTCCAAGTATCGGATGAAAGGTCACTTGCCACTTCCAGGTGGATCGCACGGGTCGATAGGCACACAAATACCGCGAGGTATCCTTTTGTGGTTTTCACTCCTCGAACGCACGCGGCCTTCAGCATAACGGGGCCAGCATAGTCCACGCCAACATGTGAAAATGTTCGTGTGGCCAGCACTCTAGCCGGCGGTAGGTTGCCCATCAGCTGACCAGCCGTTTTCCCCTTGAGACGTACGCATCGTGTGCAGCCTTGTACTACCTTGCGAACGACCGTTTGGCAGCCAATTACCCAGTACTGTTGGCGTAGTGTTGATGTCAGAAGAGCCGACCCAGCACGTAGGTCTCGCCTTGGTGGTAAAATGATGGAGTGTCCAAAAAGGGATGCAACGGAGAAAGAATGTGTTTGGATTGCAAAGACTTACCCTTCCGTAGAAGTTCTACCTCTTGACCATACTCGTCGTGCTGTGCTGCTTGCAGAAGTTTAGTCTTGGCTCGATGCAGTTCATCCGGTGTAGCTTCACCAGTGCGTCGATCGTCGATGGCTTGATTGCGTACATAGGATTTGAAGTTGTGGATGGCACGTTGCACACAAGCCAACAAACGAACTAGGACGAAGAAGCTGGAACATTTGGTGTTCAGTTGCGGTGCACCTTGGAACCACAGCCGATTGCCAACAAACTCGGTCGGCGTTAGACCGCGTGATGCCAAATCAGCGGGGTTTTCCTTGCTAGAAACGTGGCGCCAGCAGCTTCGCGGCAAGTATTCCAGTATGGCAGCAGTTCTATTGGCCACGAAAGTTTTCCATTTACGAGGATGGGACGCCAACCAATGGAGGACAATACCGAGGGCCTTCACTGTTTCGCTGTCGTTCAACATTTTCACTGGAACGGGTGAAGCTCCGTCATGTCGTTACATGGCAGAAGGTTTTCGTTGTTTCACGACCACTTGCGTAATTCAAAATCCGCTGACGAAAGGATTTCGGCCACCTGCTCCTTCAGCTGACTTGCTTCCTCCTCGTCATCGGCGCCTGACAAGAAATCATCGACGTAGAAATCGAACTTGATTGCTTCAACC
The DNA here is from genome assembly GCF_035046485.1 of Aedes albopictus. Taxonomy (NCBI): domain Eukaryota; kingdom Metazoa; phylum Arthropoda; class Insecta; order Diptera; family Culicidae; genus Aedes; species Aedes albopictus. Next base: position 104,684,036 of record NC_085136.1, read on the forward strand.
GCTTTAGGATAAACTGCTTCAAATGGTTTGGCTGCTTCCCTCATGGATTCGATTGCCAAATATGGCGCTGTCTTCGTACCGTAGGTAACAGTACAGAGTCGGTAATGCTTCAGAGGCTGGTCTGGTCTGGACAGAGGTTGGTGGAACCGCAATGCTACAGCGAAGAGATCAGCGTTGTTGTTGGGTCCAGCTAGCAGCTTGTCGTTCAGTGAGACCCCTAACGATGACGCACAAGAAGCGTCAAATACGACGCGTAGCTTGGTGGTCAAACTATCGGATTTGATCACCGCATGGTGTGGCAGATAATAGCACTCGTTGCTATCCTTTGGTATCTGCTCGGCCGGAACTTCTTCCATGTGGCCAAGTTCCAGATACTCGTGCATGAAAGAAGTGTACTGGCGCTTGAACTCGGGATCCAGTTGGAATCGTCGCTCGATGGATGGCATCCGCTTCGTGGCTACGGCGAGGGAATCACCGAGCGCTGGCTTCGAATCATCAAGGGGTAGTCTGACAATGAAGCGTCCTGTTTCGTCCCGTTGCAGAGTCGAACTGAAGTGTTCAGTGACCTGCTGCTCAGAAGGAGTAAGCGGTGATGCTTTGGAAATCTCCTCCTGCTCCCAAAACTTCTGCAAGGTTCGATTAAGATCGATGTCAACATGCAGATTGACGACGGCGTGGTTGTTGGGGATAACTTCCGACGCATCGTAATGTCCGGCGACGATCCACCTGAAGATTGTCCGTTGGGCCACCGTTTGGCCGCTTTCGTTCTTGACTTGTCCCCCTTCCAGAAGAGCAAGAAAAACGTCTGCACCTAGGATGATATCTATAGCACCCGGTCGGTTGAACTCCGGGTCGGCAAGATCTCCCAAGTCATCCAAAAGCTTCAAATTGGCAGGGTTGAATCGTTGGGATGGTATTGTGGTGGTGAGTTTCCCAAGCACGTAAGCCTCGGTGGTCAAGATTACGACGTCGTTGAACCGTGATGCAAGACGAATGGTAACCAAACCACGTGTTGTTCCCACTTCCTGCTGGCCAAGTCCGTTGACCACGAGTTTTCCGTTACGTCGCGGCAGTTTCAGCTTCCGGACACAGGCTTCGGTCACTACCCAACTAACATTTATTGTGAATGTAAACGTCAACAAAGCGTCCTTAATACGGCTTGATGCTGAGTTACTGTGTTGTACATATGGATGGAAGCTTCTATGCAAGCCCTATACCAATGAATCTGGCGAACTTAATCAGCTTGTACATGCTGTGCGATCAGCTTCTATGCCACCTAGTCATAGCTCTTTTCTCGGCTCCTATGTAACCACTAACTGAATAACATCTTGAGAAGGCGCTTTTTCAGCCTTTTCGCAGTTGTTAAATAATAGTTTTACGGCATCCCCAAACTAAACGATTAAATATAATTAGGTTATGGATACCGTGACGCAATACATGTGGAACTGGAATTATCACTTTTAAAATTGAATAATTAAAGTACTTGCCGCTACTTGGAATCGAACTCCCGATCTCCGTATCCACTGGTCCCGATGATGTCCTCGCTGCCACACTTCTATATATAAATAACATAGAAAATAGCCCGTTTTGTTTTACTCCAGACAAGGCTTCATAATTGTGCCACAAGAAACCTTACCCAACTTCATCTTGCTGTAAAAGCTTGTGAAACGTCAAACGCAATAATGTTTACATTGAACAAGCTGTGTGGTTGCGCCAACAGATTCTTCTTCACAGCTTCTAGCTGAAAGAGTGTTCTTTAAACGGCTACGAAGCGCTGCTGTTTTGTATTTTGGCAACATTACAAAACATACTGTATAAAAGCAGCTGTTGTAGTGGATGGGACTCTTACTCGATTTGCACATCTTCCGGCAAATCTTCCGGCATTGAATTAAAGTGCAATAAAAGCAACCCAAATAATTTCACAGCACATACATGGATAGCTGTAAAGAATTTGTGTAGTAGCTATATATCCCGCTTAAAGTTTGTTTTGACAATAATGTTTATATCCGACAAGCCGTGTTGGTAAACCAACAGTTTCTTTATTACAGTTTCTAGCCGTAATGAAATCGTATAACGGCCTTTAAAGCGCTGCTGGTTTGGGGATTTGTCAGTATAATGAATTGTACTGTATAGTAGCAGCTGTTTTGTTAGTGGGGACTCCTATTCGATGTGTTCAAGTTTTTACATCTTCCGGGAAATTTCCCGGAGTTGGAATAGGGTGGAGTAAAGGCAGCCGCAGTGACAAGCAATGGATTTCTGAAAACCGAGTTTGGTAGCTGTATGGTGCTTGTTTTGCAGTCGTGTATTAGCTTATGATTTATATTTGACTAGCTTTCCTTTTATTCAGCGTTGACCTAGGCGTTGACTGCTTTTATTCGATGGTTACACAACAGAAATCAAATGACTGAAGCTTATAGCGCTGAAAATGTTAGTTGGGTAGTGATGCCTGCGACCCAGCATCGATCAGCACCCTTGCCGAACTGAATCCACCATCCGCCTGCTGCACTTTCACTACCGCCGTAGGTAACAACGAAATGGATTTCTTGTCGCCTTGTTCCATTCCGGCTGTCAACGCAACGACGACACCTTCTTCCTTTGCAGGTACTTCCGGCGACTGATCTTCTTCCTGTTTCTTCGCCACCACTTGATCAGGCTTCTTCACCATCGGACACAGCAGCGTGTGGTGGCGCTGTTTACACTCACTATTGCGGCATACCGTTTTCGACGAGCACGATTTCACAGAATGTGAGGGTCGTAGGCAGTTAAAACAGAGTTTGGCCTTTTGCACTAATTCTCGCCTGTCCTTCACACTCATATTTTTAAAGTCTTCGCACTGATACGTATTGTGCTCACTAGAGCACTTCGCGCACTTTTTGTCCACTGTTGTATGCAGCATCTTCAGCTTCTCTGCTACCGGCTTGGCCGCTTCTTTCTTCGGTTCATTCACTGGTTTCTTCGAAAATGCCGAACACGTTTCCAGCACCTCACAACGCTTCTTGAGGAACTCCAACAAATCTTCGAAGGTGGGATTTTCGGTGTCGACAACTTCCTGTGACCAGCTTGCTCGCGTCTCCTTGTTCAGTTTCTCCAGGATAAGATGAATCAGCCACGAATCCCGGCCGGTAAAGTCGTTTCCCAACGCGTCCAACTGTTGGATGATCTCGTCGGACGTTGTTACCAGCCTGCCTAGTGACTGTGGAGTAGCTTGGGTTACCGGAGATTGAGCCAGGAACTCATGAACCAACGAAAATACGGTGTAGCGCTTCTTGTCGAAGTGGGCAATCAAGGTGCCCCACGCATTTTGATAATTTGCGCCTGGGATAGCAAATTTGCTGACTAATCTCTTGGCATCTCCCTCGAGGTACGAAAAAAGATACTGCATCTTCAGCGCATCCGAAATGTCGGCTCGGTTGTGGATCGTTGAAACGTAAATATCCTTAAACGTCATCCACTGTTTACGTTCACCACTAAACGGTTGAATGTTGATGGCAGGCAATCGAACGGCGAGCTGCGGTAACGAATTCGGCATCTGACTTCCATCGAGAGGGGCACTATTCGAGAGCTGTGCAAGATTTTCGACGGTTTTCGTGTTCCTTGCTTGATCCAGCAGCAGCTTCCGCTGCGTCTCGATGAGCAGATGCAATGCCTCTTTCCAGTCGCTCGATTCGACCGCTGTTCGCTGGCTAATCGATGATCCCACGTCGAATTCGTCCAAGTAGCCTTCGAAAACGTCCTTGGCACGGTAGAACATACCGAAGAACTCCTCGCGTACGTTGTGGACGGATGCGATGGCATCGGGGTTCTCCTGTTTATCCTCGATCGATCCTTGTGTCTCCCGAAAGCTAGCAGCAAGTTCCTTCAGCTGGTTCAGTCGATCCCTAACCTCACTTAAGGAGAGACTCCGCTCCTTGACAGAGTCTGCGACTGAAAGCTCTCCACGCACCTGAATCATCAGGGCGTTCCGGCGGGTAATTAGCCTTCGCAGGTCCAACATTATTCGGAACGAAGATCCAAATGTTTCGACATGGAATGGACTGTAGGATTCCAATTGATTTCGGCCTTGGACTGCGGATTTTCCGGGAATAAAAACTCACACGCGACTTCAAAAAAGCTATACAAAAACGTTTTATTGCGTTGATGACGAACTACAAAACTAAATTAACTTTTTTTCTTTCTAGCGGGTTGCCGCGCTTTTTTAGTCCCAGTGGAAATAATAAATTAACAATAGTAAACACTGCAGAAAATAATACGGCATTCGTACGAGGGGCGCTACGATGCCGGAACAAAGTTTTTCGCAAGATTGTACGCGGATTTCTTCCGATATTCCCTGAAAGTCTCTTAAATAAAGATAAATCAATCAATCCGATATTCCCAATACAAAAAAAAACTGTAAAAATCCCTGCTGAATTCTGGGAGCAAAAATTCCAGGATTCAAGAAATCTTCCGGGAAGAGTTCTGGGGATAACCCAGAGAAAATCTCAAGAGCGTCAATGCAAGAAATCTTGTAAACAACTCCATGAGAAATATCAGCAAAAGCTTCTGCAGAAATCCTTAAAGGCAACGCGGAGACAATCTTAGAAGAAAGTCCGAAAAACTCTAAGACACATTCCAGGACAAACATCGGAAGAAATCTTCTGAGAGAACCGACAGGAACTCCAACAGAAACCTCAAGTGGAACATTAAAAAAAATCCCTCGAGAACTTTTAGGAAATAACTTGGCTAAAGGAAAGCTAAAGAGTTTCTGGCAACCCTGCTCACTTACTGCGCTTAGGCTCATATCGCCCCCGTTACTTCTACTGTTTTTCTAGTGCTAACCGATCTAAAATTCGCGTGTGATAGCTTAGCAGTGAGATAAATTGGTGCATTAAGTGATACAAGTGCAGTAAGGTAACAGCATGCCATTTAATTGCTATAATTAATGGTTTATTAGTGCCGGTGAAAGTGCTTCGTAAAGTACTGTGCTAGTACGAACAAAAGAAATTGATGAGAGAGGCTGAAATTTAATCCCGCCTTGCACGCAAGTTTGTGTTTATAGAGTGTGTGTGGTCCTGCATAACTTACGTTCTGTTCGGAAATATTCATGAAGTGCTTATTTTATGCTCTCCATATATTTTTTTTTGCAGTAGTGATATTAAACACTATCGAACGCTCATATACTTACCTAGTGCTGCTGCATTACTATCACTGCTATGGTCCCAAAGTCTGTTTAATTGACAAGGGAAAAAAGGATGGTATGCAGTAGGAACCTAAATCATTATCAATTGTAACAAAAAGCTGTATCAAGTTTTTATTTTTCTTGGAATTGAAACACTGAAAGAATTAATTGTGCACATATTATATCTGTATACATATTTGGTTTATATAAATTAGTTTTCTTTTTTCTTTCTCTAATGTCTATGTATTAATTATTTTTCTTTATCCATATATTTTTTTTAACTATTTGCTTGCTTCTGTTCTTTTTCTCTTGACTTATAACATCTATTAGTAATATTTGATTCTTGTTTTCTTGAATTTATTTCCATTTGTTTTTTTTTTGTTCAATTGTTGTACATATTTTCCTGTAATTCATGTATATTTTTTCCTGTTATGTTAGCGCTAGTGTCATGACTGAAAAACGTACTTTTCGCTTATTGTTACAGAGCTCGAATACTAAGCATAATGGATATGCATAGAGAAATTGACTTTGTCGAAGATCAATTAAAAAGCAGTTCTTTAGAGGAGATCAATTCTTGTTCCTCGTCTATTTTAAATACGCCGGATCGTGAAGACATGTATGTCGACGATGATGATTATGATGATGGGATTAATGTCACTCTTCTATCATCATCGGCTACTATGGGATGTGCAATGGAAACTACCCAAAATACTACGGTGGAAAAGAAGCTCAATGATTCTGCCACAGATGCCATTGGTATTAACAATTCTGGTAATAATGGTGATAAAAAGCTGCCATCCCCTGCTGTTGATGAAAACGAAAACAAGCGGAAGCGTCTTAATGGGGCTGCTAAGAAGAGGTTCAAGTACCTGGTAGATCACGGACATAGTCGTGATGAAGCTCGCGTATTAGCGGAAAAACCATTCCGCGTTTTGCAAACTGATCCAGCAAAGCGTCGCAGAAATGCCGACCTAAGCGAATCAGTTTCCAGTGATACTAATCCACCGAAACGGCTTGCTCGTCATTTTGATAGAGGACAGACTTCTGAAGCTAGGTCCTCGGTTCAAAACAGGCTAGTACAAGCTAGAAAAGGTGGGGCACTGACTAATTCTAAAGAGGCTGCTGGAAACAGTGGGCCTCACAAACCGCTATATTCGGAAGTAGCGAGCTGCATTAGAATTGGTGTTTTGCCGGAAGGCTTTCCCAATACTGAACTCACTACACAACAACTAATTGTGACTCAGAATGAAATTCTGAAGAAGGTTGCTGAGCAACGAAAGGAACGGATCAAGCCTAAGTTCGGTAACTGTTTGTTCAGACCTGGGCATATGATTATTGTGTGCAAAAACCAAGACACAGTCGATTGGTTGAAGGCTAAAATCCCTAGTATTAAACCATGGGAGAACGCGGGCCTTATTGCACTTGATGAAAAGGACATACCCAGGCCTGAAATTTTAGTGGGATTTTTTCCACGTAGACTCCAACGAGGAAATTCTTGCCTTGGTGGAAAGCCAAAACGAAGGCCTAGTAGTCGATACTTGGCGAGTTATCCAGAGATACACGGTTAAACAGCATCACGTGGAACTAGTGTTCACTGTTGATGCTGTTTCCTTGAAGTCTCTGGAAGACTGTAAGTATACAATCGACTACAAATTTGGAGTGGCCTACATAAGGAAAAGAAACCCAAAGACAGAAGGCACTGAGGGCGACCAGAATGAGGAAACAAGAGGTGCTGGTGAAGAAATATCAAGGGATGATGAACATCCCAGACAGGATTCGGAAATCAGTAAAAATGCTGTTGGCGCCGAAATGACAGAATCTGGTCAAACGGAAGGAAATAGCAAAGCCGCAAATGAGGAGTTAGAAGGGAAAAAGAATGATAGCCCGAGCACTTCGAACGCTGGAGAAGAAAGCGATAAAAATTCAGAGTTGCGAAAGAAGGGAAGTAATGATCGCTTGGCATATCGCCAAATACAGTCCCACAAGCAACAGTATAAGTTAAAGGCGGATAAAACTGCCTAAATGTAATCAAAATGGTGAAAGAATTCCGATAAAGTGGCCAAAAGAAGCATAAAGTTCATACAACAAAACCTTCATCACGCTAAGGCAGCTTCAGCAATATTGAGCAAAACATTTATCAAAGGCAAACTGGACGTGGCACTATTACAAGAACCATGGACAAGGAACCGTAAGATTTTAGGAATACACACTACAGGATGTAAGTTGGTTTATGATGATACTCAGCATGCACCAAGAGCTGCAATTCTAATAAACTGTAACGCTAAATTTACACCTATTACAGAATTCATCGGAAGGGACATTGCTGCAATTTCATTAGAGGTGCCAACCGCGAAAGGAAAAACACAAGTATTTGTGGCGTCTGCGTATTTTCCTGGCGATGTTGAAGAAGTACCTCCTCCAGAAGTTGCAGCATTTGTGTCCCATTGCAGAAACCAAAATAAAGGGTATATCATCGGATGCGATGCTAATGCCCACCATACTGTATGGAGTAGCACCGGAATCAACAGCAGAGGTGAGTCTCTTTTTGATTTCATAACTCAAAACGATATCGATATATGCAATAGGGGTAATTCTCCTACATTTGTCAATGCTATAAGAGAAGAAGTGCTGGACTTAACTCTTTGTAATTCAGTTCTATCTAGTAGTATAGAAAATTGGCAGGTATCTGACGAAATTTCATTGTCAGATCATAGACAAATTCTGTTTGAACTTGGTTCAAAGGAAATACTAAGGGAAACTTATAGAGATCCTCAGAAAACAAATTGGGAGCAATATGCCCGAATACTAAACCAGAGTGAACTCATTTCTGATACTATAGTCACAAGCATTGAACTTGAAAAGGCAGCTGACTGCTTAACTACTGCAATTATAGATGCTTACAATGAAAGCTGTCCATCAAAGGAACGCTCCAGTAGCAGAGATGTTCCCTGGTGGAATCAAAGATTGGAAAAACTAAGAAAATATGCTCGTAAACAGTTTAATCGAGCTAAACTTACATTGAACTGGTCTCCCTACAGAGAGGCCTTAACTAATTATAATAGAGAAATAAGAAGATCCAAGTGGAAAAATTGGAGACACATGTGCGAAGGCATAGAAAGTGCCCCTGAAACTGCAAGACTTCAAAAAGTACTCTCGAAAGATCATGCTAATGGTCTCGGAACGCTAAAAAGGACGAACGGGTCTTTTACTGTAAATACTCAAGAAACTTTGGAATTAATGATGGAAACTCATTTTCCAGGATCTATTCCTTTTACCTCTGATCAGAACAAGGATCAAGATATCAGTTGTGATCGTTTAAATAATGGATCGGAAATGTCCAATATAGAAGCTACTGATGTGGCAAACTACATTTTTACTTACTCAAAGATCGAATGGGCATTAGACTCTTTTGATCCATTTAAAACACCAGGTTTAGATGGAGTTTTACCTGTGCATTTACAAAAGTGCAAGGTAAAAATTATTCCAAGTTTGATAACGCTGTTCAAATCTAGTTTTCTACTGAAGTTCATTCCATCTAAGTGGAGACAAGTTCGAGTAGTATTTATACCAAAGATTAATAAAAAAGATAAAATGTCGCCGAAATCATATAGGCCAATAAGTCTTACATCGATTTTCCTAAAACTAATGGAAAAACTTATAGATGAGTACATTAAATCGAACGTACTTAAAGATAAACCATTAAATGGAGCTCAATTTGCCTATCAGACTGGCAAATCGACTACATTAGCTCTACATTCATTAGTTACAAAAATTGAAAAAAACATTTGAACATAAAGAAATACTTTTGGCAGCAGTACTCGACGTAGAAGGCGCGTGCGACAACGCTAGCTTTGCGTCGATGAAAAGAGCCATGACACAAAGGGGTTTTTCTAAAAACATAATCGATTGGATTGAAGTGATGCTTTCAAGAAGGGAAATATCTGCATTTCTTGGGAATTCAGTTGTAAAGGTAACAGCTGTTCAGGGCTGTCCCCAAGGAGGAGTAATTTCTCCTCTCCTCTGGTCCCTGATTGTTGATGATCTTCTTGTAAAATTACAGCATCAAGGATTCGAAGTAATTGGATTTGCGGATGACATTGTCATTATTGTCCGTGGTAAATTCGATAAGATTATATCTGATCGAATGCAAGCTGCGTTAAATTTTACTTTAACGTGGTGTAAAAATGAAGGGTTAAATATAAACCCTATAAAGACAACAATTGTACCGTTTACTAAAAGACGCAAAATCTCCATATTAGATTTAAAACTAGGAGATGTTAAGCTGTCTTTATCTAGAGATGTAAAATTTCTAGGAATTATATTGGATAGCAAGCTCTGTTGGAACAAACATATTGAACAACAGATAGAAAAAGCAAGAAATGCTTTCTGGGGCTGCAAAAGAACTTTTGGTAAGAAATGGGGTCTAAAACCACAGATGATACTATGGATTTATACTGCCATTGTAAAACCTATTATTACCTATTCATCTATTGTTTGGTGGGAAAAAACCAAACAAACTTCCACGCAAATGAAGTTAACAAAGCTTCAAAGGCTTGCTACTGCATCAGTAACAGGGGCAATGTATAGTACCCCATCTAAAGCCTTAGACGCTATGTTAAATCTTCTACCACTACACGATTTCATACACATGAACGCTGTTAAATGTGCTCTGAGACTCGAAAGGTCCTCAATGGCCACTGCAGGTGACCTAAGAGGACATATGAGCATATTAAAAACTTTTAGAGTAAGTCCAATATTCTCTATGAATGACGATTTCATAGTGAAGCGTCATTTTTTTGATCATCTCTTTAGAGTTCCTGATGTGTCCCGTCATGATTGGGAAAACAGAGAACCGGATTTTCGATCTGGCTCAATAGTTTTTTTCACTGATGGTTCGAAACAAGATAACAATGTAGGGGCTGGAATATTCGGCCCTGGAGTCAACGTTTCATTACCATTAGGTAGCTGGCCGACAGTTTTTCAGGCTGAAATTTACGCCATTTTAGAATGTGCTGACATTTGTCTCAAAAGGCGCTACAAAAACGCTAATATATGTATTTGCTCGGATAGCAAAGCTGCACTGAATGCTTTGAAGTCCAAGGTGTACACATCTAAACTTGTCTGGGAATGTACCGAGCTTCTGCAGCAATTGTCCTGTCGCAATAAGGTTAACCTGTATTGGGTTCCTGGTCATTGCGGAATAGAAGGAAATGAAAAAGCTGATCAGTTAGCAAAAATAGGGTCATCTACTCAATTTAACGGGCCTGAGCCATTTTTTGGAATAGCTCCTTGTGCCCTCAAAATGGAACTAAAGAATTTAGAAAAAGTAAAAATAAAACTTATCTGGTCGAACACTACAGATTGTCGTCAATCTAAGCGATTTATTGAACCAGATGCATCTAAAACATTAAGGTTAATGAACCTGAACAAACATGATTTAAGCATTTATACTGGACTAGTAACAGGCCACTGCCCTTGCAAATATTACCTAAATATAATTGGGAAATTACAAGATAACAAATGTCGTTTCTGTAAATTTGAGAGCGAAAGCTCTGAACACTTATTGTGTGAGTGTGCTGCACTTTATCAAAAGCGCCGCGGTTACCTTGATAAAGGCTTGATGGAGCCTTGGGAAATCTGGGCCTCTCATCCCAAGCAGGTATTGGATTTCATACGAAATGCAGTACCTGATTGGGAAACACGCCAATAGCTGTGAGGATGATCATTTCTCCATAGTGATGAGTCTTTTCAGTATGGCAAAAGTAAAGAGGATGACACCACAATAGATCAAATTAATGGTCGCTGTGGTACTATGTCCCCAACAGGAAAAAAAAAAAAGGAAAGCTGAAGGGAAATGTCTTGAAGAAAACACAGAAGAAACTTCGAAAGAAATACCGGGAGAAACTTCTGCAGAGAATTGGCCAAAAACTTCTTAAGAAATCCTCGGAGGTGCTCTAGCAGAAATCCCAGGAATGACTCCTATAGAAATTCTGGGAGAAATCTCGGTAAGATTTCCTGGGGAAGTCCGAATAGGAACTTCGACATTTCGGAAAAAAATATTTGTTTTGCCAGGTCTTACTACTAACATGTAGTAAAAACTCATGCTCAAAAGAAGTACAAGTTCGAAAACTCTTTTATTCCAAACAAAAATGTAGCAAACTCTGTGGACTTTTCTTCTGAGTAGATCAACAAAAAGAAAAGTTTACTACTTTTTAAATATTCATACGACCAAAAATGTTCTATATTCGAATTTACATTCTAAGGCCTGAAGTACAGGGTCAAATATTTGACAAGAAAAGAACTCAAGAAACAACATCTGTTTGACACTGTTTGAAAATTCGATCGAGTCAAACAAGATGTTTGAGCATTGGTTTCTTTTTGGACAAATATTTTACCCCGTATACTAACGGCTTAATTCCGATGGGATTCTTTGACTAGTAAAGGTCGACAGCAACGATAACTCAAAATGGGGTCTGGTACGTTTGGCATAAGGGCGTTTGGCATAAAGGACATTTGGCATAAAGGACGTTTGGCATAAAGGACCTTTGACATAAAGAATATGTGAAATATATTTTCCCTCTGGAGAAAAATTAAAGAACAGCCTTCAGTGGCAAGAAGGCAAACTTGTTAGTGGTGCATTATATTGGATCTCTTATTTTCGAAATAACCTTTTGCTTTCATGAATTGGATTATTTTCCGGAGGGGGAATATTCCTTCTTTTGTGTATAGGCTGTTCTTTATCGATACAAGCAATTTGGATTCCGGTAATTATTCTTTCCAGTAAATCATCCTTGTCTATGTATTATAACCAGAAAAATTAATGCATTCTAATGTATTATCCTTTTTAAAAATACTTTTCGTTCTTATGCAAAACGTCCTTTATGCCAAATGTCCTTTATGCCAAGTGTCCTTTATGCCAAACGTCTTTATGCCAAACGGCATTATGCCAAACGGCCTTATGCCAAACGTACCAGACCCCTCAAAATGTTTTTCAGTTAAGCAGTCTACAGTTGCCGAATGAGATTTAAGGTAGTACTGGTAACAAGGTAATAAACGCAATATTTGGCATACATCGTTTATTTGAAAGTTATTCAAGAAATTTACCCATTGATTGCTTAAAAAAAGATTTGCAAAGTTTGTCATATGATGTGATCTATCTATCTCGAATTTGTATCGTACTGGATCAAATCTAGGCACGGACTTGAAATACACATTTTTTTTCCTTGACCTGATTTATAGTTAAAATAACTGCCAAGCTTACATGGGAGCGGGACATTTGGCATAAAGTCATTTGGCATAAAGTCGTTTGGCATAAGGTCACTTGGCATAAAGACATTTGGCATAACGGTCATTTGGCATAATGGACATTTGGCATAATCGAAATGCACCCTTCTTTATTATGCCAAGTGTCCATTATGCCAAATGACCGTTATGCCAAATGTCTTTATGCCAAGTGACCTTATGCCAAACGGCGTTATGCCATGTGACTTTATGCCAAATGACACAGACCCGCTTACATATAATTAATAAACTACAATTACAATTACAATAACAATAAATAATGAAACCCCAATGATCGACTGGAAAGTAAAGGCCCAAGCGTTGGAAAATAAAAAAATACACTTACCGTTACGGACGGCACGGTCGTCGTCACCACCGGAGGCGCCGGATAAATGCAAGGCAGGATCGAGTACGCCGATTTGGTCAGCCCGGAACTGCACCGGTAGTTGTCCTGGAACTGCGCCCCCTCCTCGATCAGCTCGAACAAATTGCTCGGGACGCTGATTGGCTGGGAATTCGCCAAAGATGCACTTCCGACTCCTCCGCCACCGCCCATCATCGTCACCGAGATTCCATTTAGCGCCGTACTTCCCGTCGCCTGTTTCCGAATTTCCGCAAAGAACGGCTTCGTCTTGATGTACTCGCAAATGCTTTTGTAGCACTGCAGCAACATCCGCAGCTGGGTGTTTTCCACGTACCGGTTATAGTCCTTGCACGCCGCGCAGGACGGTTTCAGCTTCTTCCGCTCGCCGACGCATCCCCGACAAACATGATGCTGGCAGTTCAGTTCCGCCGGAGTGTGCGGCTCCATCAGCAGCCGGCAGCAAACGGCACAGCTCAAGCTCTTCCTCAAGTACGGCAGCAGACGGTTGAGATCCGCAAAGGCACTACTGTTGGCACCGGCACCGCCACTGCCATTGCTGGTGCCGCCGGAATCCGTTCCACCGGGTCCGGCTCCGGCACCACCGCAGCCACTTTGAAACACTAGCCGCGAGGTTGTGATGTATAAACTGACCGGATTCATCGCTTCCCAAATGCACACGGTTCCCGGAGCTGGCGTCGTCCGGTTCACTGTCCCACTCCCCCTAGGGATCGCAAATTCACACACAAACCGCTTCCGAACTGATTGCCACACAATTTAAAACAAATTTTCTCGATTTTTAGCCGCGACAACAAACAAAAGAACGTAGATTTTTGTTGTGCCTTTTGACAGCGCTTGCGACGAGCAGCGATCGGTTTTTGACAGGTTTCGTTTTGGGTGCAAGCCAGTCAGGGCCGCATTCGGTGAACGAAAACAAACGCGCCGTCGAGCCGGGGGAGCGCCCGGAGAATGTGCGTGACGGCAGCGTGACGATTGAATGACGCGTACACTGGAAACTTTTTCATTATGGAACACAGCGTCCGTTCCGTCGAGGTTGGGAGTTTTTTGACAGTTTTCCCCAGTGAAGAGAATTGTCAGACAAATGAGGCACAAAACAAGCAACAAAGAAGGTGCGACGATTACTCTTTATCCCTACTGGTAACAGATAATGACATGATCTCGAAATTTTTTGTTGCAGACAAAATGGAAGCTGAATTTGTTGCGTACTTTTCAACTCGTGAATAATTAATTATTACTAACCCAAAGTCGAAAATGTTTGATCATAGAGCTTCACCAGAGTTGCAGTGTTTACCGACTCGAAGTTACCGTTCGAAAATTGCAATGCAAGGCTTAAAAATCTCTAAACTCGTGGTGTACGATGTTATTCCCATTATTTTCAAGTTGGGACAAACTTATGTCGCATAGGTTTGTTTGTCGCAACAAATACAGGTTGCGACATTGTCATTATTGTTGCGCGATGGTTGAATTTTGATTCACTGGTTTCCCATTAGGGTAAATCTGTCAAATTCTTGTCACGCACACGCAAACGTATCCATGAGCCTCTGCACGAATTTGCCCTGTCCTTCTCACTCTCACAGAACATCTAAGAACAGCGCGCACAGTAAAAGTCAAATTTGACTTTTACCGTGCGCGCTGTTTTCATGTTTTCTGTGGGAGTGAGCAGTAGGCCAGATTCGTGCAAAGGCTCATTGTGCGGAGCACTTTAGGATATGTCAGGCGTTTGATTTAAATAGGTCATGAGTTTCTAGAAAAAAAATCTAAAAATTTCTAGAGGAAAATCTGAAGCGATCCATGAAAAGATGTTCCACAGACAAACAGACGTATCACTTGGAACAAATAGGGTCCTAAAATTAAAGACGAAATCTCGCTTATATTGAATAATACGATCAAGCATGGTATTCTAATCTGAATAGGGTCCCAAAATGAAAAATATTTTCCCGGTTTTGCTGCATAATACGAAAGAGCATGCTTTTCTGATCTCAATGGTATTTTTTCCGAACTTAAACAGTGACAGAATAGTTAATAAATTCGAAAATAAAATATTTATGAGCAGGTCTTGTTTGACATTCGAGGTCAACCTTGACGTAACGAAAGTGAAACGGCGTGTTGCAAAAGACAACAAATGTTCCTGTTTGACATACACGGTAAACAAAATTTATCCAAAATTGAGTGCTAAAAAAGGAGTGTTGCAAAAAATCTTAAATTTTTTGAAAATATATTTTATGGGCTTTACCTAATAGGAATACTTAAAAAATGAGTAAACATGTCGTTTTAATCAATGCTTGATCGAATTATGCAGAAATTGAGATAGGCCTTTTGGAGCCTATTTTTGCTGAGAAGTGCTAAAACTCTATTAACACAGACAAACAGACGTAACTCTTAGAGGAAATTCATCAAAAACTTTTGTCCGGTGTCATTTTCATGAGCACACTGCCACACTATCCAAACCGCGCGCAAAACGGCCATGATGGATTTCGATTTGACGTTTTGCTGACACGCACACTACTACCACAGACAAACAGACGTCTCACTCTACTCACTTCTCATCGTTACCCTTTTTAACGGTTAGTTCAAATATTTTATAGTTCGCAAATCGCTCGGTCACTGCGCTCGCATCGTTTTTGCTCCTGTTTGGCGTTTGCTCACTACTGTCACCTACTGAGTGATTTGCGTAACACAGCCTGGTTAGCATTGGGCGATTATGTTTTCGTGACGATGATTTTTATCGCAATTTGTTCCAAGTGATACGTCTGTTTGTCTGTACTACTACACAAATTGCCTGTTTTTCGTTTGCATCATTCAGCAACGTGTACACTGGCAAACGTAAAAGCGATCGAACACTAGCGCCTCTGGTGGAACGATCACGCAAATCAAATGAAATTTGAATTGATCGTTAAATGCATATGCCAAGCCGTTTTGAAGAGTGTTACCATAGACTAATTTCAAGACCTCGATGTACCAAAGAAAACGATCAAATTTTCGGTGACCAGTCCGGTACCCAATAAATATTCATAACCGTGTATTTTTTTCCGTGTAAATTGCCTTTTGTGTAAATTTTATTTAGCGTGTTACACTGATCTGACAGCTCTGACAGTAAGGGACTAAACATAAATTACGTAAAGTGAGTACCGAGGATTGTTCACAATCTGCGAACTTGACTGCGGAAAAAATTGCGACCATGATGCCGCTGGTGTTACGTCTGTTTGTTAGTGATAGTAATAAATTGATAAATAAATAAAAAATATGTGAAAACCGTCTCAAATGCTTGGTTTATTATATTGAATGTTACATAACATAGCATAATACCAGGAAATCATTTA
The DNA here is from genome assembly GCF_035046485.1 of Aedes albopictus. Taxonomy (NCBI): domain Eukaryota; kingdom Metazoa; phylum Arthropoda; class Insecta; order Diptera; family Culicidae; genus Aedes; species Aedes albopictus. The sequence goes on from NC_085136.1 coordinate 104,700,174, forward strand.
TTTATCTGGAGGATGAACTACGTTGAATTTTAAATTGTGTTCACCCGTGTTACGAGTATGAAAAAAAAACAAGTCATAAAAAGTGGTTCTCGCGTGAAATGGCAGCTCTCAACACGTTACTGGGCGAAGTACTTCTTCAAATTATCCCGCAACTGCAGCGGGCTGGTCTGCGGTCCGTGCCGTTCCACCGGTTGCCCCTTCTTGTCCACGATGAACTTGGTGAAGTTCCACTTGATGGCATCGAACAGTGTACCGCCCTGGCGCTGCTTCAGGAACTGCCACAGCGGATGCGCTTCGTCTCCGTTGACGTAGATCTTCGAGAACAGGTCGAACTTGGCTCCCTTCTGGTCCCGGGCGAAGTGTTTGATCTCCTCGTTGGTACCCGGTTCCTGGTTGCCAAACTGGTTGCACGGGAACGCCAAGATGCGAAGGCCTGCGGCAGAAAGATGCGGAGAACAGACATTAAGAAAGGGCAACTACAAACAATTCGTTTACTCTCACCTTCCGTTTCACCGTATTCCTCGTACAGTTCGTTCAGTTCCTTGTAGTGACCGCTGGTGTAGCCACATTTGGACGCCACGTTGACGATGATGAGCACGTGGCCCCGGTAACGTTCGAAATCCACCTTGTTGCCATCGATGTCCACTGCGCTGAAGTCGTACACCGAGGCAGGTGTGGTGCCAGCTTCCGTTTTCAGTGGTTGTTTGCTTTGGGACGAAGGGCATGCCAGAACACTGGGAACGAAAAAAATATGGACGATGAAGATCACGAGTTTAGAATTTATCACTACGGAAAATGTACGAAGGAATCAATATGATGGCCAAGTGCTGTACACTTCAGCGAAGAGAAATATGCAAACTGTGTCAAATAATGCCCAAGCATTAATAAGCATGGACTTCCAGCGAAGCTTTTCAGGCTGGTACCACAGACAAACAGACGTAACACTCTTTAAAACGACTTGGCTCATGCATTTAACGATCAATTCAAATTTAATTTGATTTCCGCGATTCTTCCACCAGAGGCGCTAGTTTTCGATCGCTTTGACGTTTGCCAGTGTACACGTTGCTGAATGATGCAAACAAAAATTACAGTCGATTTGTGTAGTAGTATGCGTGTTAGATAAAGCAAACAGACGTAACACCTTGAACGATTTTCATGAAAATCCATCGCCCAGTTCACACTACCATCACCTGGTGGAAAAGTTGCACGAATCACAGTGTTGTGTAATATCGTCAACAGAAGGCGCTAGTGTAAAACGTCAAACGCATAGAAAAACAATGCGCGCACCTCTGGTCGTGAAAGCCACAACTATGAAAATTCAAAATGATCGTTAAGGACAAACGTCTTGATATCCCGCTTCAACAGAGCATCAGAACTTCAGACGCACAAATTTTAAAAAGCAAGCCTCAAACAACAGTGCATTTTATTATTCTGTTCTTGCTCACTTGTAATAAGCTTAAAATAAGAAGCTCAAGTGCACTGGCGTTGTTTATGAAGAGATTTGTGCTTTCAAAATCGTGAGTAGGTGCCAAAGTCGGCCATTGTGGCGGCCATTTTGCGATTCTAACAAGTCTGTCCTTAAAAGCGTGGTCGATGGAAATTTCGCAAGTGTTACGTCTGTTTGTCTGTGGATAAACGTTAAATCGAAATCCATTATGGCCGACAGTGTCTCGCGCGGATCTACCAACAGGTATTTAGCAGTTTGTTCATGGAAAAGACACCATTCAAAAGTTTTTGATGAATTTCCTCTAAGAGTTGCGTTTGTTTGTCTGTTTGAATCAGGTGTTTGGATAGACGAACAACCAATCTTTTTACAGCTCATGGACGCCGGTGGAGACAGAGTAGGTTCTGCTGGTTTAATATACCACGAACTCACCTCGATGTTGAGAGCAAATTTATTGCCACCATGGCCGTTCCGAAAAGGCCAAATGCGGCTGTCCTGTTAGATGCAGCGGCCGGACGAGACAGGAGACGCAACAGGAACATCCTGATAGCTAGTTTTGGTACCTAAGTCCGATTACTGTAAGTAGAAGTAGAAAAAAAAAATAAAGTTTAGGTTTAAGCTCAACTGGAATTGTACAAAAATAGTACATACACAAACCATTTTAGGTCTACGTTACTTTAAATATGATTCTTAATTTGTGTCCAGATTATTCATGGTTTACGATCACATGATGCCAAAATTTTAGAGACTTTAAGGATAAAAGGACAATACGTCGAAACGACAGGATTCCTTCAGAACTCCTTCTGTAATTTCTTCGGGAATTCTTCCCTGGAAGCCCTTGTAAGCCCCTGAAAAACCCTGACGCATCTGAAACCTCTCTAAAACGCCTTGACCGGCCCTAAAACCCTTTAAATCGTTTCGGTAACCTGCCTGAAACGCCCAACGCCCCTGAAAGGCCTCTAAAATTCACCATGAAACCTTGCGACAAGACACTGTGTAAACGAGAGCAATTCTGAGAATTTCGGAGTTACTCTTTTTGGTGTTCGACGAAATTTGTTGAAAGACATCCCCAAAACTGCAATTTGCATTCAGCACACGTAACACTTTGCAATTTTACATTGATGACAGATCACACTTTGATATAAATGGGAGAAAATCTGAGGACCTGTGAGGGATTCTGAGCAACACTTCGAACACAGATTTTCTCTCGTTAGATCTGTCTTGCACCTAGCACGCAACCCCCAGAACTCCTCTGAAACCTCCCTGGAACGCCTTGTAACCTCTTGAAACGCCACTGAAACGCATCTTAAAGCCCCTGACACCCCAGTAACCCTCTAAAACGTCCCTGAAATCTCCCTGGAACGCTCTGTAATCCCTCAAAACACCCCTAAAAGCTACCCTGAAACTCCCTCTGAAACCTGTTCAGTACGCTCTCTAACACCATGGAACGCCCCTAAAAGTCCCCTTGAAACTTCCTGAAACCTCCTTGAACCCGCTAAAACGCCTCTGAAACCCCCCTAAAGCATCCCACAACCCCTTGGAAAGCCCCTGAAATGCCCCCTAAAATGCCTCCCCTAAAGGCTCCCTGAGAGCCCCAGAAGCCCTAATGCCTCTAAAACTTCTTTGAAACGCCGTGTAATCCCTTGAAACGCCCCTGAAATGCCCCTGAAATGCCCCTAAAAGCCCAATCTGAAACCCTCTGAAACGCCTCTGAAACCTCATTGAAACGCCCCTACCTGGAACGCCCTATAGTACATTCCCAAGTAACATTTTAGGTTTTGTTCGGATCTATAAGAGATCTTCATAACCAATTTTATAAAACTTGCAATAAAACTGATTTATACATCAAAACCTCTTGATAACCTCTTTAAGGGCATCTTCCGGCTAAGTGGACCACTCTCGGAGAGGTTTTGCAAACCACATTAAGAGTAGCAATAAACTCGTTTTGAAACCTAGCTGAAAAATGTTCCATTCTCGTTTGTTGTTGTTTTTTCTTCAACAAAAACTATGACAGCTCAAGATGCAGAGAAGCTTCTGCGATGACACGTAAAGTTCAGGAGAATACATCATTCGTAAGTAGAAAGCGGTCATTTCAAAGTAATATTTCAGTAGTTATTGTGCTGGTAGGCTTATGCGCATTCAAATTTACCGTGAATATTGGGGGTGCAGAATCATAAAATTAATGCGCTTCGAAAATAGTGAATATTATCATCTTGGAATGAAATGAATCAATTTTTGAATTTAGTATAACTATCTCGAATCACAAGAAAACTCAGCAGAGAGAGTTTATTTATGTGAGCATGTTATGAAAATGGTGACAAACTATCAATTTATTGCTTATTTAAGCAAAATTAACTATTTTCCATTCACGTAAGCTAATTATTCAATATGGCGACGACCACAATCAGCGAAAATAAAACGAAAGCAAGTTTACTTTTATGATGACCGCAATAAACCTAGCAGTCTCGTAGTTTCTGCTTTTCCACCAACAGATGTCGTTACTAATCGAACGGGTCGCCATCTGTTGAGAGTTTTAACAGTTTTATTGTGGTAATAATGATTGCCAGAAGGTTTACATATCGGAAAGTTTTGTTTACTCTTGAAATATGTCTTTATGAATATCTTCAAGTATACTATAAAACATTTTGTCAATGGTTTTCATAAAAGCAGTCATAAAACTGTGAGTTTTAATTATTGCTGTAATAAAACCCCTGTCAAAATCAAACAAAACCAATCTGCAATGGAATTGTTACTTGGGTTGAATCGCCCCTAACAGCCCCCCTGAAATCTCCAGGAAGCTCCTTAAAAATGTCTCTGAAACTTCCCTGAAACGCCATGTAGCCCCTTGAAACGCCCCTAAAAGCATCCCTGAGACCTCTATATAGCTTATGTCACATCTACCGAGACATGACATTTTTACGCGTTTTTCAAATAACGCGGCTCATTTACGTGTTTTTTTTCTTATGGGTAGTACGCAGATCGCAAGAAATTTCTTGGCCTATCTCGATGCGTGGAAAATTTAGGCAAGGGATCGCTCAAGAAATGAGAAAGCGTCACTGAAACGAAACGTCAAATCAAATAGGGCTTGCTGTGTTAAATTTCTTGACCATCCCGGTCACGGAAAAATAACGCACTGAACTAAAATTACTTGGGCGATTCCGGTTGAAGTGCATACCTCGCATAAATCCTAATGTAACCCCTTCCCAGAACATTTGAAACTATAAATTTTCTATCATGGGAATATCAACATCATGATCAGTCCTCTAAAACAGATTTACATAAAAATTGGAATTATTTTTTTCAATGTTTCATGTGCATATGCCTCACTGTGTATTAAAACGAAAATGTCACCGTCGATTTCCGTTAAAATGGCTGCAATAACTCTTTTTTATGTTTTTGAGATACTCCAGAAAAAATCAGATATATATTGTGGTTGTGGTATAATTGGGGCGTTAATGGGTTAAAACACAGAGAACAGACATCAAGGCTAGAACAAATTTCATTCGGAAAGTTGTGTAAGGATTTGAATCTTTACTTGAGTAAGGTTGCAAACCAATACACGATGACAACACTAACGCCGCCAAACACCATATTGCCACAGTCAGTGGTGAATTGAAACATTTCAAGTGGTGAATTAAATTAGTATGGGAAATTAACCGATTGCAGCGCCACGCTATTGCCACTTGTGTTGCCGATTTCAAATGGCCGTTAAATTCCTTACACAGTTTCGGAACTGGACTTGGATGTCTGTTCTCTGTGGTTAAAATGAAAAATAAGATTATATCTAGAATGGTTTTCACAAATTTTCTGAAATTTATGGAAAAATCCTAGAAAACGATTTTTCTAGTCCCAGCAGTTAATTAGTCGAGCCTTTTAGTTTGACCAGATATTTTTGAACGGAAGTGTTATTAATTTCACAAGGCTTCAAATATTACTGTGGTAGATGCCCAGTCGAGTGCCCAGTATACAATTATGAAAAGAATTGTTTGACAAAGAACACAGGCAAACTGAAACATAGAGTCTGTCTCAGTGGTAATGATATTCTAAATAGGGATGATGTTATTTTGCTGAGATGCTCCTGAAAAGGGTTTTTATTAAAAGGATATAACTCAAAAAAGTACTTCATCATTATTATTCTTGTAATTTCATTATTACAACTTCAGCTATTAGATAAACTAGAACACACAAAATACCTTCCTTTTGGTTGAAATAAAAACGAACCATTTTTTCATCTGACAATTCCACGTTACGCAAAACCTATCTCGACGAGAAAAGTGTAACAATTCGAATCCTTGGAAAAGATCCCGAACGGATCGAAACATCGGAAAAGATTCAAACAACTCGTTTTTAATTGGGTTGTTTAGTGAAAAAAAATATTGCTATTTTCTGTAGCCTAATCGAAAGAGCTTATTTTTCTGAGTATAACGTGAGTTTATTGGATTCCAATACCTTTGTTTTGATGGTTAAATTAGCAAAACAGTTTTTATTTTCGTGGATAGAATGACAGTTCAATCGATAAAGTGACAGTTCGACCCGAACAAAAAATTTTCCCCATACAAACTTTAAATGCATTTTTAAAATAGTTCCCGGACTTCAAAAATTATGAGATTTTGGATTTCGACTAATTTTTGGGCGGAGAATCCGATTATGAAATAATCCGGATACCCCTTAAGAACCCAATTGCCACCAAGACTGCTAAGCCATCTCCCAAAGTTGAAAATGATTATAGAAAGAAGATTCCCGTAGGAATCATTAGAATGATTTTAACAAGAATTCCTCTAAAGATTTCTCTTAGTATCCCTTAAAAATGCATTCCTGTCCATGGATTAAAAAAATATCCATTGATTCAGCAAGAGATACTTTTAAGAAAATCCCCCGGGATTTTTTTTTACATTTTTTCATGAGTTTCTCAAGAAATTTCTCAAAATATTAATCTTAAACTGATCCACCAGTTTCCTCTGAAATTTCTTCCGAAATCTTTTCTGGGATATCCCGAGGAATTTCATTAAAACAAAATCCTTTAAGAATTGTTAAATAGGTTCATGCTTGTATTCCTTCAAGTATTTCTTCAAACTGTTCTGAAGAAATTCCTCCAGAAATATTGTTAAATTTTTTGCAAGAGTTTTTCTTTGAGATTTCTCTGAACATGCTTTTAGAAATTTCTGTAAAAAAATACAGGAACTTCTCCAAGGGTTTCTCCAGGAATTCCTCCAAACTATTCTTCAAAAGATGCAATTCCACTAGAATTTTTCACAATAATTCGAAGACTCTTTCGAAAATCCCTGTAAGGTTTTCCTTCAAAACTTCAGAAATTTTTCAAATTTTATTCAGAAATAGTTTTTTTTAATTTCTCCAGAAGTTTCTTTAGGTATACAGATATTAGATATGTTTTTCTTTATTCAGGAATTTTCGGAAATTCCTGTAGAAAATTCTCTACTGATTTTTCGTGAAGTTGCTTCAGATTCAGACTTGTAGATTTTTTTAGGTTTTTTCAGAGATTAATTCAACAAGTTCTGCAGAAATTACTAAATTTTCAAGGATTTTTTTCGAGATTGAGCAACCTTTGAAGGACTTATGAATTCCTTCAAGGATTTCTAAGATATTTTTTCAGGTATTTCTAAGAAATTCGATCAGGAATTTCTTGAAGAATTTTCCGATTATTTTTGTGCAATTTCAGAAAAAAAAAACTTTGGAAAAATCTCTGGAGATTTATATGAACGAATTCTGCAGGAATCCCTTGGGGCATCGCAGAAGACATATCTGATGGAACCGTGAAAGGAACTTTGTTGTAAATATCCTTGGGGAATTTCAGCAGAAATCAATAAAGAATTTCTCAAAGATTTCATGAATAAACCTAAGAAACTCCGAACCAATCCATGAAGGATTTGTAAAGAAATTTTCCCACGAATTTCTGAAAAACTCTACAGATGAAATTTCTGAAGCAATCCCTAATATTCTAAAGGAGTCTCTGAAGATAAATACATTACCTCAAAAGAATTTCAGAAGGAATCCCAGCAGAACTTTCTGAGATAAACCGTGATGGAATCTCTAAAGAAATCTTCAATAGAATATCTGTAGCAATTTAAGAATGTATTTTTGAATGAATCTCTGCAGGAATCACAGGAAAATTCTTGAAGAAATCCGAGAAATTTTTTAAGTAGTACATGGAGAAATTCCTCGGCAAAAACTTTGGTGGATTTCCTGGATTCCTGGGAAAATCATTTAAAAACAAATTCTTGAAGGACTTTCTGAAAGTATTCTTGCAGAATTTTATGGACGAATTTTTGAAAAAAATCTGAAACTGGAAAAACACAAAGATGGCCGTCTGCAAAGATCCCTAGAAAAAAAACTCTTAAGATATTTTTAAAGAAATTTGAGTAGAACTTTCTAGAATGAATTTTCCAATAAATATCTTGGAGAGTACGTGTAGAAACTATTGTTGTTATTCTTAGAGGAAATTCCGGATAAATTTCTAAGATATTCATGTATTATTTGATACTCAGATATTCATGAATATTTGAAGAAAATTCTGAAAAAATCTCTGCGTGGACTCTTACTTGAATCGTTTGAAAAATTTCTGCTGGATTTTATGCTGAAATTTCTGAACACATGGAAGTTTTCAAATGAATACCGGAGCAATATATGAACAAATCTCTGATGGACTTCAATAAATTTGAACAAATTTCTGAAGGAATATATGGAAAATTTTCGGAAAAAAAACACTGAGAAACTTAATTAAAGAATCTGTGAAAGATTTCTACAGAAATCCCTGTAGAAAGTTCCAAAGGTATCCCTGACGAAATTTCCACAGGATTTTCTAAAAGAACCGCTAAAAGAAATAATAATGTAATTCCTTGTAGAGTTTCAGAACCCATAGAACCCATGGAAATCTACCTTGAAGATTTTTAGGAGAATTCTGAAGAATTCTAGAAATTCTAGAAGTAATATCTAAATGAGAAATATAGAAACACTTTTTTTTTATTTTTTTTTATTTTCATTTTTATTTCTGTGTATATTTTAACTTATGCTAATTCTACACTTCTTAGAAATATCCTTAAGAAATAGTTTCTGAAAAAAAAAATCGCCAGAGGAGTTAGATTTTTAGGCCGAATTCATTGAGTAATCTCTGAAGGAATCCATGGATCACTTTTAGCAGAGATCCATAGATTTTTTTCTTGGACTTGGATTCCATTGTAGAAGATTCTCATAATGAATTTTAAAAGGAATCCCCAGAAACATTTTTATAAGACACTTTGAATGAATTTTATGTAGGAATTTGTGGAAGATTTTCTAGAGAAATCCTTGGACAAATATCTGGGCGATATTTGTCCAAGGATTTTTCTAGAAAATCTTGAAACAATTATGAAAATTAAAAAATTCTCAAACGTGTCCATTTATTAAAATGTTTTGGGATTCCTTTAAACTCATGAAGCTAAGACATTTTGAGAATCTTCTACAAGGATCCTCTAACGAAAATTCTGAATGAAATTCTAAAGGAACATCTGAAGCGACCTATGAAAGATGTTCTAATAAACGTTAAAAAAAATCTGTGGAAGACTTTTGGAAAAGAATTGCTGGAGGATTGAAGGCATCTTTTTCCAATTTATAAAAATGTCCTAAAATTAATTTCTGGGGTAATTCTTTGAGAACATTTTGGAGAAAATTCCAAAAGAAACTAGCATTTTTTGAAGATGTAAATAAAATAATTCCTGAATGAAAGACTCTCCGACGATATTCACGGTAGAATGTCTTAATAATTCCCTGAAATATTTTCTGAAGAAATCGCTGGAGAAATGTCGGAGGAAGGAGGATTTTTGGATTTCTGAAGATATCCTTGTGGAGCTAAAAAAAAAATTCCTTGATGAAATGTCCAAATGAATCTTTTGAAGTTTTTAATGACATCGCAGTGGAATTACAAGATCAATAAGTAGGGTATTTTTTGAATATGTGATGATCTTTCAAAGTAATTATCGAAATATTTATTTTATTTACAGGGATTTCCGAAGGAATCCCTGGAAGAAGTCCCAATATCATAGAGTTTTTGAGCACATGTGAGGGCACAAAAAATGGAAAACTTACAAAGTAAACTTATACTTTCTACGTATATGAAGTCACAACAAATTCGTAGACGTTTTCTAATATTTAAGAGGAAAAATTTCCTAGTATGGAGGCACACAAATTGTAATATTCACATGAATTATTACACTATGTTTGTGAGAGTGCAGAATGGTTACAAAAATATTATATAGGTGATTTTATTAAATTCAGAAGGGCTTCCGCCCTTCCAAAGTAAAAAGTTGTTTTTCTTCCTTACACGATTGGGACCCAAGCAGTACACATGTCACAAAGGAGTATCGATGGTGCTGGTTTTTGGTTGGCCACAAGTTATTTTCAAGTTATTCTGCCTTTTTGTTAGAATTACATGAATGTAGCTCCTGTACAACCAAAACGCTGCACTGTCAATGCATTGGGGTACAGTTTTATCGACATTAAGCTGTCCACTTAGCTGTCAAATAATAAAAAAATCGATGTTCTAAAAGTCCCGGTGCTCAACTTTAAAATGAAGGATATACATATTTGGAGCACTGTTGTAGATCTTTTCGATTTTCTAAAAAAATCATTTGGAGTTTCTGCCAGGCCAATTTTTGAAAAAATGGCAATTTTTAGAAAAATTCTAATAAAAAACATTTTTAGTAACATTTTTTCAATTTCTGTTTTTTTTTCTTTTTTTGTATTTTTCTATGATTTACTAAACATTTTTAAACATTCCAAAAACTCATACCTCTCAGAAATGCCTAGTTGTCCATAAAAAAGTTGAAAAAAAAAGAAATTGAAAAAAAATTCTTTTTCTGAGAATTTTTATTAAAAAGTGTAAATTGCCGTGGCGAAATCTCATAATGATTTTTAGAAAAATATAAAGTTCTTCAACGATGCATAAAATATGTAAATCTTTGAGTTTTTCACCTTATATGTGCTGTGGAATAAGTTTTCATGACAAGGATAAATAAAAAGTTCGACAATCGAAAGCTTAATCCACACTCCAAAATCAACTCACCGTAAAACCCACGTGCTCATAAATCCTTTTAAGATTGAGCAACCCATCCCATCCAAATGACGTATTTCGCATGTCGGCTTTTAACAGATTACACACCCGGGGGGTGGCCAAATGGACTTGCTCCCATGATGCAATGCCATCCAAAGGGCAGGTTTACGAGGTTCACTGAAAAAATATTTCTAAACCTCTGCTCTGGTCTGGATACAGCTCTCAGCTGAACGGATACGTAAAGCCGTATTCCTCCCGGTCGGTCAGACAGTAATCCACGGTTTGGTATATGGGCAAGCTCCTCCACGAGCAATCTATATAATGCACTCTTTATGGATATCATCAAAATTTGGGGTGACACTTGCTGCTTCTGGGCAGGATTATGGACGGGCAGTCTGCCAAGCAACCTGTCCGAACGCTCGGGTTATGTGCGGTGGAGGATGAAGCAGTAGCTAAGGATTTGATGTCCCGGCCTTTCCTTACACACCTGCTGGCTGCTGGCGCTCTTTTGGGAATGCGAAACGGAGTAAGTGTCGTGTGCCCCACCTCAAATCCGTTTAGTTCGATTTTTTATGACATCAGTGGTCGTGGGGAAATGGTATAAATTATGGTCTCCAGGGGTTTTAAGCTTTCGGCGGACACCAAAAAAATTGACACAGTCATTTTGTAGGTATATACTTCTGTGTGAGGCGTTAAAGTCTAATGAAATAATTACGCTCTGTTTGTAATAGTGCTGCTTTCACCTTTCAACGTTCTCACATCTCACATATGTGTTTACATACATTTATTTAAAACTAATTAATTTGTTCGCAATGCTATTAGTAGTCCAGGCAGGCGTCGCCAGTATCGTAAAACGTGGTAAGCTTCGTTTATTACCACTCAAAGTGCACATTATTGCAGAATAATCAAGTTATAACGAGACAGCAAATGAAAAATAATGCAATCGGGCTCCTGGCAATCAAATATGCATGTCGATTTAAATGTATTTCCCAGACCGGAGTCGCGATACCCGGTTGGCTGGTCGACCGGCCGAACGGCAATCACTGAAGCTGATTGGGAAAGATAATAACCCATTTTAAAGCAGCAAAACTCATTTCCCCTGTAACGAGTGGATTTGCGCGGCCACGGTGCTTCCTGTGTTTGCCCACCATGCTTTATTTCATGGGCAATGCCACCGCGAGATGGCTAAAGTTCCGGGGAGTGACTGACTGCACGGTGGAGTTGAACTGTTTGGTCGAAGAATTGTGTAACTTTAGAATCTTTGTCCTACTAGCAAAAAAAGTTGTTGAAATCCGAACCCGGCAGATGAATGGGAACGTCATATCCATAACACTGCATGTAGGGTAGAGCATACAGAGCAGACAGAGCAGACAGAGCAGACAGAGCAAACATACTAGAACAGACATAGAAGACAGAGAAGACTGAACGAACAGAAAGAGAAGATAGAGAAGACAGAGAAGACAGAGAAGACAGAGAAGACAGAAAAGACAGAGAAGACAGAGAAGACAGAGAAGACAGAGAAGACAGAGAAGACAGAGAAGACAGAGAAGACAGAGAAGACAGAGAAGACAGAGAAGACAGAGAAGACAGAGAAGACAGAGAAGACAGAGAAGACAGAGAAGACAGAGAAGACAGAGAAGACAGAGAAGACAGAGAAGACAGAGAAGACAGAGAAGACAGAGAAGACAGAGAAGACAGAGAAGACAGAGAAGACAGAGAAGACAGAGAAGACAGAGAAGACAGAGAAGACAGAGAAGACAGAGAAGACAGAGAAGACAGAGAAGACAGAGAAGACAGAGAAGACAGAGAAGACAGAGAAGACAGAGAAGACAGAGAAGACAGAGAAGACAGAGAAGACAGAGAAGACAGAGAAGACAGAGAAGACAGAGAAGACAGAGAAGACAGAGAAGACAGAGAAGACAGAGAAGACAGAGAAGACAGAGAAGACAGAGAAGACAGAGCAGACAGAGAAGACAGAGAAGACAGAGAAGAAAGAGAAGACAGAGAAGACAGAGAAGACAGAGAAGATAGAGAAGACAGAGAAGACAGAGAAGACAGAGAGACAGAGAAGACAGAGAAGACAGAGAAGACAGAGAAGACAGAGAAGACAGAGAAGACAGAGAAGACAGAGAAGACAGAGAAGACAGAGAAGACAGAGAAGACAGAGAAGACAGAGAAGACAGAGAAGACAGAGAAGACAGAGAAGACAGAGAAGACAGAGAAGACAGAGAAGACAGAGAAGACAGGGAAGACAGAGAAGACAGAGAAGACAGAGAAAACAGAGAAGACAGAGAAAACAGAGAAGACAAAGAAGACAGAGAAGACAGAGAAGACAGAGAAGACAGAGAAGACAGAGAAGACAGAGAAGACAGACAAGACAGGAAAGACAGAGAAGACAGAGAAGACAGAGAAGACAGAGAAGACAGAGAAGACAGAGAAGACAGAGAAGACAGAGAAGACAGAGAAGACAGAGAAGACAGAGAAGACAGAGAAGACAGAGAAGACAGAGAAGACAGAGAAGACAGAGAATACAGAGAAGACAGAGCAGACAGAGCAGACAGAGCTGACAGAGCAGACAGATCAGACAGAGCAGACAGAGAAGACAGAGAAGACAGATACTAAGAAATGTTTGAAAGAATTGCTAGAAAAGTAGCCATCAAAAATTCCAAATGAAGGACCTCTTTTGTAACAGACAATAATGGACTTATGACCCTTCCCAAAGAAACGATTCACTTTGTCCGCCGGAAGAAACCAAGCACTACTTTATTGTTTATTCCATTTTATGTTTCACTTTTCACAATCCTTCCACCGCACAGCCCCTCACCAACTGGTCTACTCTGTGACTATTACCCATTCCAAGTACCTACAGTAGCTTTTCTGCATTTCCATTTCGAACTGCCGCGCCGCCCCGCCCATTATTAGCATTATTTGCCCATCAGGACCAATTCGAGATGCATTTATTCCTGGATCTGAAACCGTGTTGCAGCATCTAACTAAGTAGCATCCAGCAGTACCTACAGTATAGTGGTGGATGGTGCGACCACGCAGCGGGACTGAATTGTTTCACAATTTTCCTCTGATTCGAGCCATTTTTGCTACTTACAGCGGAATAAAGTTCTTTCCCGGGAGCTGGCGCGAGGACGTGACGGTCTTTCCGCTGGTGGTGTGGTCATCCACCAGACGGTTTCCATCTTCTGTTGAGGGGAAGATCGTCTAGAAAGGATTGGTGCGTCCCAGAGAAGGATCTGAGGAACGAAGGATATCTTTGAGCTTATCCTTGAGAAAATGCTTAAAAGGTTTTCTGAGGGATTCTAGAAGAAATCGCAGAATTATCTTCTGGAAGAATCGTTGGAAATTTCTGGAGAAATCATCGTCAGAATTTACAGAGGAGCCGTAGAAATATTAGGTGCATTTCTTTGAGAAATTTTAAGAATGTTCAGACTACAATTTTGAGAAATTCTTAAAGGAACTTCTGGGGGATTTCAGAAAAAGACTTCTGGAGGTTTAATTCAAAGAATTAACGGAAAATTTCAAGGGATCTCGATGAACTTCTGTTTCTGAAAAAGCCCGTTGTCGAGAAATGCTGGTAAAATTTTAGGAAAATTTTTCAAATGAATTCCTGACGATACCTCCATGAAATTACTTAAGAATTTTTGGATACTTGGGAAATTTTAACAAAATTTCTAAGAAATTTTCTCAAATTTTTTCAGAAAAATTGTATGAGGAGTTTCAAGGGGAATGCTTTTAAGATTTCTCGGAAATAATTCAGAAATCTTAGTTTTCGGAAGAGTACTGGAAGGAATTGGAAACGGAGTTGTCGATTAATTTTGAGAGGTATTCAGGATAAATCATTAAACGAATCTGCGAAACATTCTGAGTGATACTCCTGAAATTTTAAAGAAGTCATGATAGGAATTTCCAAAAAATCTCGATTGAATTTTAATAAGGAATCTCCATGATTTTTTCTTCGTGTTTTCGTGACGATGGATGATTCAAATCACAAATAGCTCCAAGTGACACGTCTGTTTGTCTGTGAATCCAGTATCATTGTAGGTGTTAGGAATAAAACTACAAGAAGCGAATCAAGCATTTTGATACAGTTTCCCCTAAATTTGCACGCCTCCGCTGTACCACCGCGTTGTTGTTTGTGCATGCTACTTCTTTGCACAAGCAAAAATCCATTATGAAGCGTAAGGAATTTTGATTACTTTTAATTTTCTGTGAGTGGGATTGAGGGGTTTTATTTTCTTTTATTTCGTACGAAGATTGCGAATTAGCAACTAAGAAGATTCGTGCGAGTCTTCGCGATTTTTGTGTAGCTGCTGTGTGTTGAACTGGTGCTTTGGATGTAATTGTCAAAAACATTGCACATTCCAGGAAATTTTCCCAAATGGAAAACTTCTTGCGAGAGGGTAATAATTGGACCATTCTATATTCCAGCTCAGATTGTAACCGTGTAGCTGAGTGAGGATCCTAGATCAGTTTTTTCGCGAATTCCTTCATGAATTCTTCTTGAATTTGCTACGGGAGCTCCTTCTAGAAGTGCTCTCGGAGTTTTTTCTGCGATCTTTCTGGGATTTCACGAGGAGTTCCTTCTGGGATTATTCCTTCTAATGATTCATGCTTCTAAACATTGCACCTTATGAGATTCTTCAGGAGTTGATTTAGCTGACTTTCAGGACTATTAGAGATATTTCTGAGATTTCTTCAAAAATTCCTTCCAGGATTCCTCCAGAAACTACCTCTAGGATGCCTCCAAGAAAAGTCTCTACGATTTCCCTAGGAGTTTCCAGGGATTCCTCCCTGAATTCCTCCAGCAGTTCTATCAGGATTCCTCCAGGAATTCCTGCCGGGAATTGTCAGGGAACTCGTCTCGGGATTCCATTGGGAATTGCTCCCGGGTTTCTGTCAGGAATTCTTCGCTGGAGTCCTCTAAGAACTCTTCCCGGGATTCCTTCAGGAGTTCCTACCGAAATTCCTCCAAGTATTCCTCCCAGGATCCCTCCCGGACTTTCTACCGGAATTCCTCCGGAAGTTCCCCTTGAGGTTCCTCCAAAAGTTACTATCGGGATTCCTCCAGAAGTTCCTTTCGGAATTTCTTCCAAGATTTCTTCAGGATTGCCTCCCTGAATTAAGCCTTGGATTCCTCCCGACATCCCTCCAGGGATTACTCCAAGAATTCCTCCCGGAATTTTTCCAAGAGTTCCTCTCGGGATTACTCTCGAAGTTCCTATCGAGATTCCTCAAGAAGTTTTTCGTGGGATTCCTCCAGTAATTCCTACTAGGACTTCTCCCGGGATTCCTTCAGGATTTCCTCCCACAATTCCTCTTTGGCTTCTTCCTGGAATTTCTCCCGGGGTTTCTCCTGGAATTCCTCCCGGAATTTTTCTAAGAGTTCCTCCCGGGATTCTCCAGGACTTCCTCCCGGAATCCCTTCAGATGTTCCTATCGGTATTCCTACTTAAGTTCCTCTCGGGATTCCTCCAGGAATTCCTTCCAAGATTCCTCCAGGAATTCCACCTGGGATGCTTCCGGGAATTCCTTGCGGGATTCCTCCAGGAATTTCTCACGGGATTCTTTCAAAATTCATCCAGGGATTCCTCCAGAAATTCCTCCCGGGATTCCTTTTGGAATTCCTACCGCAATTCCTTCAAGAATTCTTCTCTGGATTTCTTTAGGAATTTCTCCCGAAATTCCTCCCGAAATTCCTCCCAGGATTCCTTCTGGAATTCCTCCAGGAATTCCTCCTGGGATTCTTCTCTGGATTCCTCGGGGAATTCTTCTCGAGATTCTTCCGGAATTTCCCCTCGGGATTGCTTTTGGAATTTCTCGCGAGATTCTTTCGGAAATTACTACCGGAATTCCTCCAGGGGTTCGCCCAGAGATTTTTTCAGGTATTCTTCCAAGAATTCCTACAGGGATTCATCCCGGGATTCGTGCAAGAACTCCTCCCGGGATTCCTTTTGATAATATCCCGGAAATCCTCCAGTAATTCCTTCCGGTATTTTTCCAAGAGTGTCTCTCGAAATGCCGCCAGGAGTTCTACTCGGGAATCCTTCAAGAATTGCTCCCCTTCAGGATCCCTTCTAGGTTTACTTCATGAACTACGGAACTCCTCGAAGCAGGACAAGTCCACAAGTTCTTTCTGGGATTGCTCCAAAAGTGTCTTCTGTGATCCCTTTTAGCAGTGCCTTCTGGTATTTATCAAGAAGGGTCTTCTGGAATTCATCCTTCAAATAATTTCTGCGTCTTATAATTCTTCACTCTGAGATTGCTCCAGGAGTTCTTACCGAGATTCCTCAAGAACTTCTCATGGGATTCCTTAACGCTCCACCTCCAGCTTTCCTCTAGGAGTAACTTCGGAAATTTATTCTGCAGATATATTTTGGATTCATCAAGGAATTTCGTCTGGAATTGCTATCTTCCTGAGCATCTTTCCAGATTTGTTATTGCTTCAGTGGCTACTCTGAATTATCATCCAATTTTTTTCAGGGATTCCATTCGTGATTTCTCAAGAATATTTTTCATATATTCCTCAAAAACAATCTCCCTGGATTGATCCGTTCTCTCCAAACGGGATTTTTTCAAGAGTTACTTCTGGGATTTTAAGAGGAGTTTCTTCCAAGTTTCGGACAGGAGTTTCTTCCGAGTTTCGATTTCTTGGAGGACTGGCTCGAGGATTTCTCCAGAATTTCCAAAAAAATCTGAAGGAAATGGAAGCGGAATTTGAGTTTGAGTTCCGGCAGAAATTCCTGGGGGACTCTCAAATGAAGTTTTTGCAACGGGTTTGTGTGACAATCCAAAGAAATATTTGTGTAGTAATCCGTAGTCGAATATTTTGGTAGAATTTAGGCAATTTTTGGTTGGAATTCCTGATGGAATCCCCGGGAGGAAGTTCAGGCATGACCAGAACCTGCCTGTATATCCCGTTGCAAATATTCCGGATTTCACCTGGAGCTCTGTCTGCATTTCTTTCAGCAGTTTCCTCAAGCATTCTCTCTGATCTAACTTCTTTTTTAAGGAGTTCAACCTGGGTTTCCAGTGGATTTTCCTATAGGTATTTTTTTTTATGTGTCAGAGGTTTCACGAAGAGAACCTTCTGCTATTCGCTCGCATATTTCCTTTAGGATTATTTCAGGAAGTCTTTCTCTCTGCATTATTTTTTTTCTCAATGAGATTGTTTGTAGGATTCCTTCTGTAGGTTCGTCGTTTTTTATAGAGTCATTTAAGATTCCAAAATTAACTTCTTGAAATACCTAAAAGCACGAATGGAGTAATTTCAGAAGAATCTTCAGAAAAAAAACCCTGAAGAAAGTTGTTGAAAAACCCCACAGGGAGTTAATAGAAGAATCTGAGGAATAATTAAAAATACGCTATAGTAAACTTAAGGAGGAGTAGCAAAAAAAAATCTTGAAGAATCCCAGAAAGAACATCTTGTAAATTCTCAGAAATTTATTTTTAAAGAGCAGCAGCAATTCCAGACCAAAAGCCACAAAGAACTAATGATGGAAATTCCAGAAGGATCCCAAGGAAAAATCCTTGAATGGGTGAATGGATGAGATTTTCTCAGGTATTCTTTCGGGAATCCCACGGAATATTTTCTAGCGATTTCTCCAGAATTTTTTTCAGAATTTCTGGGATTTTTCCTGGACATTCTTCTGGTATTCCTTATGCCGTTCCTTCTGTTATTTTCCAGACATTTTTTTTAGAAATATGCCTAAATTATCTAGGATCCCTTAATAAGAATCCAGAATCCTTTTTAAGAGATCCCAGAATACTTGGAGACATCCTAGAAGAATTTTTAAAATTGAATCTTAAATATAAGTACTTTGGGTTTGGGTCTTAATCTGAACATCGTTCAAACTTAAAATGAGCAGTGGACGGAACGTAGAATCAAACTATAACGATTATGGCCATGCCCAAAGAATAGGTTTTATGACTATGGGAGAAAAGGCTCAAAAATAAACAGAAATTTCTCTTCCACGGACTTTTCCCTACTCAAAAAAAAAAAAAAGAAAAAACAAAAATAAGGTTACCAGAAATACGTTTTACTCACATTTACAGGGCAATTAGAAGTTATAAAAATGAATTCGGATGGTTTGCATGCGGTGTCGTACAAACCAACGTAAGTACACGGTATTCAGGGCGCTAATACCGAGGATTTTCGAAGAGTTCGATTCACATACCGGTATGGTGCAAAACCGCTTTTGACCTGGATGGTGTCACGCCATTGACTAATTTGAACTTTTGCAGGGATTCATGGAAGAATTACTAGGCGAGTTCTTGATAGAGGTCTTGAAGGAGTGTCTGTATGCATTTCAGAGGGATTCCTTGCAATAATTTTCAGGATTTTTGTTGAAAAATTCCCGACGAGTCCTTGAATGATTTCCCTGGGGAAATCCATAGAAGAACTCCTGCAGAAATCCTTGGAAAATCTGTAGAGGAATTATTGGAAGATAATCAGGGGCAATCCTTGATGATGAAATTTCCGGCTTTAGTTTTTGAAAAATCATCGAATTAGTTGTTTCGAAAATTTCCACAGGAATTCTTGGAAAAATATTCGGCGGAAACATTGGATAATAAAATCAGGCCAAATCTTTGAAAAAAAAACCGAAAATATAATCAAAAGATTTCTGTAGATATTATTCAAAGAATTCTTGAAGAAACATTTGGAATAATTTTTGGATAAATCATTGAAAATAATTATCAAACATTTTGTTGGAAGAATATCTGGTTCACCATTGGAAGAACTCCTACAGAAATTTTTCAAGAAATCCTTATAGGAATTCCTGGATCTTTGAAAATAATCTCAGAGGAAGCCTTGGAAGAATTCCGGAAAAAATCTTCGAAAATTTTTCTCGAAGAATCCTGGAATCATCCCCAAAGCACTTTTTTAAGAACTACTGAAGATTTTTTTTAATTCCTGGAAATTTCCGGCGGAGTGCTTGGCAGAACTTCAGGGCAAATCATTAAAAGAGTTTTCTATTTAAAAAAAATATATTGAATGAACCATTAGAAGAGTTTCTGCAAGAAAATCTCCTGGAGTCATTTGTAGAAGAATGCATAGATGAATTTTTGGAAGAATTCCTCATTCCATCCGTGTACGATTAAAAAAAAAAGACACTACACCGTCTTCAACCAGAGGTTTTACAGACTGAACAAGCACTAACATTAGACAACGGACAACACATCTAACACCCAGTGGCCCCGTGGAGAATTTTCCGTTCGACGAAAAGTTTTCCCCGACTGGAGCAGCAATCGAACCCGCACTCCGAGGCTTACGAAATGCCTAGATGACTGACGTCTCTAGCCACACGACCACGAAGCCCCAATTTTCTTCATAAATCCTAAAAAAATCTCGGAAAAGTCCTTCAAGAATTACCGGATGAATCCTTGGAAGAATTTCTTTGAAAATTCCTATGCGAAAGAGAATATTTTGAAAGATTTAACGTAATGAATTCCTTGAATTTATGCCTGAAAGAACCTTAAAATGAAGGGCTTCTTGGAAAAATTCAAATCTATGAAGATTTCCTGAATCACAAGAGGAATCCTTGGAACATTGTCTGCAGATTTCTTAAAAAGTATTCCTAGAGAAGTTTAAGCGAAAAGATTCGCAAGAGCCCTTGGAAGAATTTCTGAAAGATTTTCAAAAACAAAATTCTGAAGGGATTGTGGAATATATCTCCAAAAATCGTTTGTAGAATTCTTGGAGGATTTCCTGCTTCCATCTGAAGGAAACCGTAGAGATATTTCTGGAGGAGGATTTTCTGGGATAGTCTTTATAAAAAATCTCGGTAGCCATTTTAATTATTCTCTAAGAAATCCTTCCGAAAATTACTAAAAAAAATCTTGGAACAGTTCCCGAGGAAATCATAGGAAGAATTTCCGGAGAAATCCTTGAAATAATATTTGGAGAACCTACTTACTTTCAGTCCTGGGCACCCGCTGTGGTGCAGAGGACCGAAGATATTTGGAGAAGGCTATTTAATATTTGCTGGAAATGTGCTTGAAACAATTCTTGTAAAATATTTCTGTAGTATAAACTGCCGGAGGAATCTTTTGAGGAACACGTGGACCAATACATGGGAGAGTTTTGATTTTTGAAATGAAGCCTTAGAATCATGGAATGACTGACTTAATATGTTCGGAATTAAGAAAAATCTGGAGGTGTCTCTTGTCCGAAGATAAGCACAGTGGTACAATTTAAAGGAATTTGCTCATCCTTTCTGATTTTTCTTTCAAGCGTTATTAATTTTTCTTCCGCAAATGTGACAATCACTTCAGTGATTGAAGTGTTTTCATATTTTTTACTAATATTTCAAGTGAAAAAGTTTTACTAAAAGCTTAAAGCGATAGTGAAATGCTTCTTAGATTTTCAAAAATATGCTTCCAGGACTTCCTGTAGGCATACTTCTGTGGATTTTTGGATTCCAGCATTTAAAATGGTTTTAAGGTAATCATTTAAATATGAGCATTGAAGGTATTTTTATTCTTAGAGCGGTTCCGCGACAATATTTCAGGAATTATTTTCGGAAAAAATCCTGGGAGAATTGTTAGAGAAGTTTATAATGGTATCTTTGTTAGTATTCTTGGAAAAAAATTCAGATGGCTTGTCCAAAAGGAGTACCAAAAAAAAACTTGCGAAGAAGTTTTTTGGACGTATCCTCGGAATTATTTATGGAAATAAATCTTTCAAATTTCTGGAAGAATTTTAGAGAAGGATCTGATGAAACCATTAAAAAAATCTTTGAGAAATTTTCTGAAGACGTCTTCTTAGATATTCTAGGAATCTTAAAATAATATTTTAAGAGACTCATTGAAGGATTTTTTCTCAATTAATCTCATAAGAGTTTCTAGGGGAGATATCGGTAAAATTCCTGTTGGAATACTTGGTGAAATTTCAGGGCGATTGCTTTTATGATGATTTTTTGAAGAAAGTGAAATGGAAAGTAACTTCAGAAGATTTTTAGATGAAATTTCGTAAGGAATGCAGATTTTTTAAAAAAGGTTTCCCTAGTTAGTTTCTGCAGGAGTTTATGGAGGAATCCACGGATAAGCTTTTAGAGGAAGAATTTTTCGAGGAACTCTCGTGAAAATTTCTGAAGAACTTCTCGCGGAAATGTCTGGATGATTCCTCCGGAGGGATTTTTAGTAGGATTTCCCAAGATTGTTATTTTATTTTTATTAACATGAATTTCAATGAAATTCATGAGTTTTTTTTTTATTTATCTATTGGATCTTTTAACTTTTGTCATTCGGATCCACTTAAGTGAGATAACAAGCATATTTAACTACAACACATTCGGTCATAAAGTATTTATCTGATAATTGGGGCGTTACAATGTTGACACCTGGGGGGGTGTTCCTTTTCCATTGGATGAATTTTAACATTTAGACGAAGGAACTTCAGGATAAATGTAGAGGATTATCTGAAAGAATCTTTACAGGAATTTCAGGTAAAGCAATGTTTAAAAGGTTCTTTGGAGTTATTTCCGGAGACAGACTCGAGAAATCCTTGCATTAAACTTAAATGCTTGATGAAATTTCAGAAAATTCATCGGAAGAAGTTTTGGATGATGCTTGGAAGAAATTCGAGGCGAGTATCTTCGGCAAATTTTTTTAAAGAAATCATGCAGAATTTTTCAGAGAGCTTCTCCGAATAGTTTCTGCATGAGTTTCCGGAGTATCCTTGGATGAACTTTCAGAAAAGAAATTTTTGGATGGAATCCCAAAAAAAAATTGAAGAACCTTTCAAAGAAATTTATTGAGGAATCTCCCAGAAGTGTTTCTGGAAGAATGTTTGGAAGATTTTCCGATTTTCTTACTTTACGTTATCGCAAATTTGTCCAATGTTAAAAGACGCAGGAACTTCAAGAGGAATCTAGAGGAATATCTAGGGCAATCTTCAAAGGATTTTTTGGAAAAAAATGCTAAGAAGGATGCTTGTAGCAAACTTTAAAATATTTCTAAAGAAATTTTAGGATGAGCTTCTAAAGGAAAATCTTTGGAAGGAATATCCTAAAAAATTTAATAATTTCTTCTCCGTATCCGCTGGTGCATGCTCCGTGTGTCCGTTGTCTAGTATTAAGTTTCATTCAGTCAGTAACACTCTCTGGCTGAAGACGGTGTCCGCGTCTTTATTAATTATTTCGTGAAAATTATGGAGGATTTTTTGAGGACTTTTCAGAAGACTTCTTGGGCAAATGTTCTGTAAACTTTTATAAGGATTCTTCGGAAGAACATTCGGAGGAATTTCTCAAGAAACCCTTTGAAGAACTGATATTGGAATCCTTCGAGTAACGTCCGAAGAATAAAAAGCAGACATCATCAGAGAACTTTGGCTGCAATTCCAACGTATTTTCTGGTTAAATTCATGGAAAATAACTTGAAATACCCATGTTCTTCTTGGAGTGGTGTTCCTCGGTGATATCTTGATTAGACTCGTAATCTTAGTTTACGTTTCAACCTACTTTTATTTTTTCGGTCATCTTCAGAAACTTTCCGACGCGCCAGCGCCTTCGTTCTTTATGCGCGGCGGAAGGATTCTGAAGATGACCGAAAAAATAAAAGCAAGTTGAAACGTAAACTAAAGGCCCCATTAGACTGTTTGTCATTATGACAAATATTTGCCATTGAAGTCCGACATTTATCCAAGGTTGCTATGATTCAGGCTGTGTTGGTCTTTTGTTGGGCTTGTTTGGCCAAATATTTGTCACGTCTAATGGGACCTTAAGATTACGAGTCTAATCAAGATATCACCAAGAAACTCCAATCCAAAACGAACAAGATTAAGTAAGCGGTGATCAAAGCCATATCAAGAACTTCAAATTACAGAAGATTCTTAAAATGAGATTCTTGCAGAATTCTTAACTATCTTTTTGAGAAAAATACATAGAGAAGTTTTTGGAAGAATTCTCGAAACAATTAGGATAAAATTTTGAGGAATTCCTGAAAATGTTTTAGAATGAATTCTCAAAATACAAAAAAAAGCATCGTGAGAGTGCCAGGATCAATTTTACCAGGCATTGTTGGTACACATTTTCGAGCGAATCTGAGTAAAACTCCTGAAGTTGTTCTGGGAGGAAATTCTGAGGAAATCTTGGCCGGCTTTTCCGAAAAACTAAAAACTCGTGAAAGTTTTGTTTTATAACCACTAAGAGAAAGCTCAGACGAAATTCTCAGGGATAGCCAAAAAATCTCATGAGAATAAAACTAAAAGATAGTCAATTCAAATGTTTACCATTTGATTTAAATACAAATGGAAGAGATTGAAATTTAAAAAAAAAAACATCATATCAAACCAACTCCACAAGAGAAAATTGTCCAAAGCATCTTAATGGAAGCCTTTTCTTCAGGGGTCAAGTAAACGCCAATTACGCTCCCTTTTTTGTTGGCCCATAAATCATAAAGCATCGGCTTCAACGGAGAAAAAAAACCTTCTCCGAATAGCAGTAAAAGCAAACTGTTAACCCAAATCATAACTCCACGATGAATTGTACAATCTGTTGCTCCGGTGCCGAAAACGTTCGCTTAGAAAAAAGGCTGCATTACGCCGGTTTTGAAATCTAGACGACAGTTCTGCCGATGTAAATTGTTCACCTCCTTGACTCGGTTTTTCATGAAGAGGTATCGAAATTGAAGCAGTCTTAAAACCTTTATAAAACTAGTTGATTCGACATCGGGGTTTTTAAATTCGAACAAAGGTCTTCTCTCTTAGATTCTATAATTTAAATTCAAGGTTTACTCTGTAGAGAGGTACAATATTTCCCGAGAAAAAATAGGAAATAGTATGTACACGTCAATGAATAGTATCACGATTCACAAATTAAAATACTTTATAACAGCACAAATAAAGATGAAAAGAAAAACTTCTTGGTCAGGTAAACCAAGTTTAGTTATTTCGAAAATTTATCGGAATTACAAAATATCGGCGCACATTCTTGTCTTTAAGTTTAATTCCTGATGGCACTAACGTATTACGTGATTCGTACAAACGCTCTATAACCAGATTCAACAAAACAACAACTCGGCTACTTACTTCCAATCCACTGCTTTCACTCTCTTCCACTTCGCTACTGAATTCTTCCACTGATTCTAAATGTTTGCAGCTGGAATAATATTCAGTTTACTAATATTTAGTGGCGATATGCGATATGCCTAGTCACTGGTCAAGTTGATAATATGTTTGCTCCCCTACTGAGATGAGAATGCTTACAAACTGAGCGATAAAGAGAAAATTGTAGCGTAGGCGATTCACAATTTCATATGAGCTGTGTTTTTCACTGTCAACGCACACGACCGAAATAATCAAGATGTTTCTCTTTCGTTTGCATATGATTGCCGGTTTACCAGATAGATGAATGGGTATTAAACGCATCATGTAGGTGAAACGACCTTTCCTAATATTTATCTGTTGATGAAGCCTATAGGGATTACCTGTTACACAATCTGTCTTATGCCTACCAAAAAGTAATCCGCTCAAAACCCGCAAAACTTGAGCAGACGCAATGACTATACATATTACATATACGGTCAGCCATAGACGAGCGATTGCATCATCATCTTGTTTACTCTAAATTGACCTACACTGTGATGCAACTTCGAGGGAACAATTTATCCTAAAATATTTTTACTTAGATCATTGTTTTTATCGGGAGATGGATGCATTTTACCCCGAGCACCCCATCGACAGCACACAGATTGAACGAAACTATACCAGATGCGAGTGAGTTGCGTTTGCGCAGTGGCAAGATCGTTGAAACATATGCCAAGACGCACATGACTTGTAGGTATAGCGTTCTAGCTTGATGTTAATCAGCAGAGTAAATAAGCATTTTGCTTGTCGTTCCTGTATTGATGCATATGGATCGGATGATACTCACTACATTTAACAACCGGCTAGCCGGCTTCGTTATTCGTATTCGTATTTGTAAGATTATTGTACAGTAGCACTCAAAAATGATAATGACAATTAAATTTTGATCATTTTATGTGATCCCAAGGCATTCTAGCATTTCTTCTGCTTTATATTGGAACCGAGACAAACAAATTTATACAAGTTCTCTGATTATCTTTGACTGTTTCTGCTTCGGGGAACCAATAAGCTTTAAGACATACCGTCTTTGATCATTATATCTGCATTCCACCTGCTTACAGCTCTAACATAGCAGTTCAAATGCTAAATTGTACTCAATTAGTAACTGAACAGCTACAGAAAATGTGACAGTTTTTGCGTAGCATATCAAATGCGCGATCTTTTGGGTCTTCAAGCGTAATTCTAAATAAATTTCCGTTTCCATTTTCGACTGTCTGAGGGATAAACATTTAATCAGCCGTATATTGGACCATAACCAGTGCTGTCATGGTAAAATTAGAGCTGGTTACTCAAGGTTTTCAAATTTTAGCGCCCCCTACACCGCGTACGCCCTAAGGAAATGACTTCACCATTGTGCCTAATTAATAACTATTCCGGGATAACCCCGTCATGCATTGTAATTTATCATTTTTTTCTATAAGAATTCTTCTTGAAATTTCTAGAAATTTCTCCAAGATTTCCTTCAGGGACACCGTCATAAATTTGTAGATTCATCAAAAAATTTCTGGAATGTTCACAGAAATAAGAATCTCGCTGGATATCTTAGAGAAAAAAAAACCAAAACGCCATGTTGTCCATGGAATCTTTTGAAGATTTCTGCAGAGATTTTTTCAGGAACTGTCTCAGAAATTATCCTTGGCACTTCTGCAGAAGTTTCTAAAGAAATTTCTCAAAAGATGACTGTTGAAACTGGTCTATGGGATTCCACAAATTTTTTTTCGACATTCTTTCTGGGATTTTAAAGTATTCTATAGGAAATTCCACCAAAGATTGATACATAAGATCATGCTTGCACTCCGCCATGTATTTCTTTTAAGCATTTCTGAAGTTTCTCCAGGAAATCCTCCAAATGTTTCTTCAAAAGATTTTTTTACAAAGATTAGGAGATTCTTTCAAAAATTCCTTTGGAGTTTTCCTTAAAAAAAAAACCGGAATTTTTCTAGAAACTTTTTCAGAAATTATTGCTTGAATTGCTCCAGAGGTTCCTTCAGGTATTACTCCATTTATTCAAGGATTTTCTCAGACATTTTTGTAACAATTCTTAAAAAAAATCTCAAGGAATTTTTCTGGAAGTTCCTCCAGGATTATCTCTAATTGTTTCCTCCAGGTCTACTTTCAGATTTATGCTGACCTTCCTTCAGGGGTTTTTTTCACAATTTCCTTCAAATTTCCTAGGAATTTATCAAGAAATTTATCTATGAATACCTATAGGACACTTCATGTTTTTAGGTATTGTTCCAAACAATATTTCAGAACTTCTTTATTTTATTTTTTCAGTTGTTCTCTAAAGAATTCTTCTAAGATTTTTTATTGTTTTTGCAAGATTTCCCTCATAAAATTTATTCAGATTGTAGCTCAGGGTTTTGTTTGTGTACAAAACCCTTCAGAAACTGTGTAATATTTTTTTCTGGGAATTTCTTTAGCGGTAGTTCTGGGAGTTCTTACAAGGAATTCTCCAGGGATCGAATCTTTTTTTCAGAAATTATGGCTTGAATTACTCCAGAGGTTCCTTCAGGTATTACTCCTTTTATTCAAGCATTTTCGCAGGCATTTTTTGTTTAAATTCTTAAATAAATCTGAAGGGATTTTCCTGGAAATTCCTCCAGGTTTTTCTCTATTAGTTTCCTCCAGGTCACCTTTCAGATTTATGCTGATCTTTCTTCAGGGATTTTTTTCACAATTTTATTCAAATTTCCTAAGAATTTACCAAGAAATTTATCTATGAATACCTAAAGAATACTACATGTTTTAGGAATAATACCAAACAATATTTCAGAACTTATTTTTTTTTTCAGTTGTTCTTTAAAAAAATCCTCCATGATTTTTTATTGTTTTTGCAAGATTTACCTCATATAATTTAATAAGGTAGTAGCTCAAGGATTTTTGTGTACAAAACTTTTCAGAAAAGATTTTTTTTCTGGGAATTTATTCAGAGGTTTCTCGAGGAGTTCTTACAAGGAATCCTCCAGGAATCACTTAGAAATTTATTGAAGGATTTTTTCAAGAACTCTTCCAATACTCCAAAATTCTGACTCCTCCGATTTCGGTAGACATATGTTTAGAGATTCCTTCAGAAATTTCTCTACGGATTTTTCCAGGAATCCGTCAAGAATTTTAACAAATATTCTTTCCTTGGAATTACTGGCAGAGTTCCTCCATAAGTCTTTCATTTTTTTTTTCTTAAAATCAAGAGTATTTGGAGCTTGTTTTTCAGGTATTCTCTTAGATATTAGCCTACCCAAGAAGCTGCAGCAGCATTTGTGCATTGTTAATGGCACAAATTTCCCAAATGGAGGAGAACGTGCCTCTTGAGCCGACCTACTGATGCATCCAGGAATTACTCAAATAATTACTTCAGAAATTGCTTCAGCAAGTTTTGACCTGGAATTTAAAAAAAAAATCAAGAATTTATTCAAGGAGTTTCCAAAGGTATCTCCTGGAGTATTAAAGGATTCTGCTAGTAAATTCTCTATTTCTTTTTTTGAAATTTATCCAGAGATTATTCAAAGAATGTGCAATACCTGCGAGAATTTCTTAAAAATCCCTGCAAGAATAACTAATGTGCAGGTATCTCTAAGCACATACCAGGAGATATTTCTTATGTAGCCGCAGGATCATTTTGAAAAAATAAAATCTGGTTGGTTTCTCTGCACAACTGCAGAAACAACTTAAGGAATTTCTTAAGGAATTCTTTGGAAAAATCGTAGAAAGCATTCCCGAAGCAATGCAGGACTTGTGAAATAAATCTAAAAGAATTTCTTAAAAACTCCAAGGAAAAATCTTCGAAGAAATCCTTTGCTGATGGTTCTGATGCAATCCCTAAAATCCTGAAGAATTCCCTGGAAATAAAAATATTTCCTCAGAGGAATTTCAGAAGGAATCCCAGTAGGAATTTCTGGTAGAATCTCGTAAAGAATTGCTGAATAAATTTTCAACAGAATACATGTAGAAATCTTAGAAAGGGCTTTTGAATGAATTTCTGGATAAATATCCAAGGAAATCCCAGGGACTTTCTCGAAGGAATCCCAGGAGGAATTTCTTAACTTTCTGGAAAAAATACTCGGAAACTCCTTGTTGGAATAAAAAAAAAAAATATTCAGGAACTCATAGGAAAAAAAGAAAATCTGGAGGAAATCCTGAAGGAATCTCTATCTGATCTCTTTTTGAACTCCAGGTGGAATTCCAGGGGTAATTCCTGCCTGGATAGCAAATATCTCTGGAGGAATTTCAGCAGTATTTTTCCATAATTTATCTAGATTAATTAAATTATTAATACCTGAAGAAATTTCTGGACACATTCACGTAAGAATTTTCAATATAATACCTAGAACAATTCCTAAACATATCTCTGGACTTTCTGAAGAAAATCCTTAACGAATGTCTAGAGAAATGTTTGGAAAACTTTCACAGGAAACACTGAAAAAAATATTAAAGAACCTGAGAAAAAAAACTAAAGAAAATTCCTGAGAAAAATTTTGAAAAATTATCTCTTGAGGAATTTCCGATGATTTTTCAAAACGAATAGCTAGAAATGGAACTAGTGAAATAACTCATAGAAACCATGAAAAGAATTCCAGGGGAAATTCATGGAGGACTTTCTGGAGGAACCCAATGACTAATTTTCTATACAATCCCTGGAAGAATTTCTCAAAATAAATCGCCGGAGGTTTCTGTTTAAAGCTTTGGTAGATTTAAAAACCGAATTTCTGGAGTAATTTATGAAGGACTTCATGGATTATTTTGGAAAATATCCATTGAAGATTCTCTTCTTGGACTTGGAATGCTTGAACAAATTTATGGTGGAATCTCATTGGCAATGTTCGAAGTATTCCCCAGGTAAACGCCTAAAAGAAACCCAGTATGAACTTCTGGTGGAATCTTTGTAAGATTCCCGGCAGGAGTCCGAGAAAGATTTTCTTTACAAATCAAAGAAAAGAAAACCGAGTAATATACTGTTCCTTTCAATTCCAATTAGCTTGCACCCTATGGCTGAATTTGAGTTTCGACTTGAACAGTGTGTCATACTTGACTCGACCTTCAATTTAAAAAAAAAAAATCTAGAGTTTCATCAGGAGATTAGAAAATCCTCCTGGAACTCACCCAAAAAATTTCCGCGAGTTGTTTGTAGGATTCTTTAAGAACTTCTTTTTAGTGGTTGACGTTTTCGGAATTTCTTACCACGTTTCCCTCCAAGAGTTCCATGTGGGAATTCTCCAAGAGATGATCCTACGAATCATTCAGCAGTTGATTGTAGGAGTCCTTCCGAAGTTGTTGTTGGAAATCCTCCAGGAGTTCCTTCTGAAAATCCCCCAGAAGTACTTCTGGGAGCCCTCCCAGAGTTCCTTATAGATATCTCCCGGGAGTTGTTTTTTGGAATTCTCCAGAAGTTTCTTTTGAATATCCTCACCAAGTTTCTTGTGGGAATTCTTCAAAAGCTTCTTGTGAAAATCCGTCAGAAGGTACTGTAAGGAATCCTGTAGAAGTTCTTTGAAAAAAATCTCTAAGAGTATCTTTTGTAAAGGTTCTGAGTTCCTTTTGGAAATCCTTCAAAAGTTCCAGAAAAAAAAAAACTCTGAGTCGGATTCCTGGATCCTAGAGTAAACTTCTGTTCATAAACAAACAATTTCCTTACAGATTTAACGCCTAATTTGCTTAAGGAATTTCTGAAGAAATCTCTGAAGAAATCCACTAAGGAATCTGAAAGGATCCCCAGATCCTAGCAGATGTTACTGATTAAATTCTCGTGCTCATGGACGTAATGTAACATTGTACTTACCACATAATATACAATTTCATGCAATGGCAGGCAAACTTGATATTTTTTTTAATTAATGTGTATTTAAACTTTAAGCTTGCACTTGAAAAAGGCAGGCAAAGAAAGTCCTTCAAATAATAATTGTGGAAGTACTCAAAGAACACACAATTTAGGATAGGCAAGCCAAGTTCCAGTTGGAATGTAGAGTCATGAAGATGCAGAAGAATCTCCACGAGGAAGTTCCTGGATCAATAGCCAGGACATCCGGAAGGAATCCCCGGAAGGAACACAAATTAAGGAGTTCTAACACAATATGCTAATGAAATGAAAAAAAAAAATAGAAGAATCTCTCAAGGAACTCCTGATGTAATTTCTTTAGGCATCCCTGAATGTGCCAGAATCCTTCTGGAAAAATCCCCGAAAGTACTCCAGGAGCGATACCTGGAAAAACTCCTGGATGAATCCCTGAAGGAACACCGGGAGGATTCTGGAACATCTAGACTAATCCTTTAAGGATATTTCTGTAGGAACCCTTGAAGAAACTTCTGAAGGAACTTCCGAAAATGCTGGAGGCCTCCTTGGATCATCCTGGAAGAATCTCTGAAGGAACGCCTTAAGGAACCCTGATGAATCACCAAGACAAACCCTTGATTGGAACTCCAGAAGAATTCCTGAGGAAATTCCAGAAGTAATCTTTGGAGGACCTCCTGCACGAATCCCTGGAGAAGCTACTGGAGGAATCTCTGAAGAAACTCCTGGACGGTCTAATTCCCGAAAGAACTCTTGTAAATACTATAGAATTTTTAATAGAATTTCTGTAGGAACTCCTGAACTTATCCTGGTGGACCTCATAGCCATCCTTGAATCCTCCTGGAAGAATCTCTGAATGAACTTCTGAAACATTCTCAGGAGAAACTCCTGTCGGAATACCTAAAAGATCTTCTGCAGGAATCCTTGATGAAATCCCTAGGGGCATCCCTGAATCCTTCTGGATGAATCTCAGAAAGAACTACTGGAGACATCTCTCAAAGAATTTCTGAAGACATCACTGATTTGAATTTCAAAGAATCTTTGAAAAAAAAAAATCCAGGTAGAATCTGTGAAACTCGTGGACTAACCCCTAAAGACACTCCTGAAGGAACCTCTGAAGAATGATCTTAAGGAATGCCTGATGAAGGCATTACTGAATCATTTCGGAAGAATCTCTGAAGAAACTTCTGGAGAGATGTGAATGATAAATGATTCTTATGTAAAGTTTTCCCAAAAATTGAAAGAAAAAAGCGGACAGACAAATGTACCAACGGTCAGACTTCAATTGTAAGAATTTTAAAATCATCGCCGATACTTCGTTCGGCGTCGGTGTCAGACAACAAGTATCGGCAGTAGCGACATGGCGTGACGACACAGAGGTCTACTCTAGAGAAGCTCTCGGATAAATCCCTTGAGCTATTTCTGAAGGAACCTTTATTTTCATCTTGGATGAAAATCCCTTCGGTGAGCTCCTGGAGTAATTTCTAGGAGATTTTTGGAAGAATTCCATCGAAATCTCTAAAGAAATCCTTGTTAGGATATCAGATAACATTGTTGGAGAAGTCCACGGAGGAATTCTTGAAAAAAAACTCTGGGGCAATTCCTGGAGGAATCCTAGAGATGGCTTGAAAAACTCTTACATGAATTCCAGGCAAATTTTCTGCAATAATTTCAAGAAGAATTTGCAGAAAGTTTGGAAGAAATCACAAGGGAAATATCTTATGCAATGTCAAGAGATGTTGCTGTAGGAATATCGAAAAGAAATCCTGAAGAAATCCCAAAAGTAAACGACGGAAAATTCTTATGTATGCCTTAGGGATACATTTATTGACAATTTCTTAAGAAATCTTCAGCGGGAACTCCTGGATAAATTGTTTGAATAACTCCTGGAGAAATTACTAAAGACTTTCATATTGTTTTTTTTTTTTTTGGGATTTTCTAAAGAAATCCTAAGAGAAATTCCTGAAAAAATCTCTTGGAAAATCTCTAAATAAATTCCCGGATAAACCGACAGAGTTATTCTAGGAGGAATCATTAAAGAAATCCTGGCACGGTAAAGGCTGGGTATGCTGCGCAATTCAGATCCCATTGTGATCCACTAGCTTCTGCCCAGCAACTCCTATCCCTACCTCCTCGTGGTACCGACCGGAAACTATGGGCAACCTTAGGGAAGATCGGGTAATCAACCCCGGTGGGAACTTTGGTCGTAGGCTTACAGAGAAGGAGGGGGGGTTTGCTTCGGCAAACCTGAGCGTCTGTTCTCCAGGAGGAGTGGCTCACAACAGCGACTGATCCCCATGTTAGGGGCGGCTGATCTACGTCCGAGTGCCAGGGAAGGACTCTAAGCTCAACTGTGCACTATGGTCCTCCGGAAAGTAGGGGGTTGGTGTCAGGCCCTACGAGCCAGCCGTAAAAATCCATTGTAACGGAAAATCAGCAACAGAATAATACGAACCGAGACCAACGGCAACGACCCCAGCGAACAAAAAGGACTTGCGATTGGAAACTCGGTACGTGGAACTGCCGATCTCTCAACTTCATTGGGAGCACCCGCATACTCGCCGATCTACTGAAGGACCGCGGGTTCGGCATCGTAGCGCTGCAGGAGGTGTGTTGGACAGGATCCATGGTGCGAATGTTTAGAGGTAGTCATATCATCTACCAGAGCTGCGGCAACACACGCGAGCTGGGAACAGCTTTCATCGTGATGGGTGATATGCAGAGGCGCGTGATCGGTTGGTGGCCGATCGACTAAAGAATGTGCATATTGAGGATCAAGGGCCGATTCTTCAACTTCAGCATAATAAACGAGCACAGCCCACACTCCGGAAGCACTGATGATGACAAGGACGCAGGACAGAGGACTGCTGGAGTACAGTGAAAGCAGCCAACAATGACGCAGCCGAGAGCACCATCGGGTACGTGGAACGGAATCAACGGAATAAATGGTTCGACGAGGAGTGCAGAGCGGTTTTGGAGGAGAAGAACGCAGGGCGGGCGGTAATGCTGCAGCAGGGGACTCGACAGAACGTGGAACGTCACAAACAGAAGCGGAAACAGCAGACCCGCCTCTTTCGGAAGAAAAAGCGACGCCTGGAAGAAGCGGAGTGTGAAGAAATGGAACTGCTGCGCCGTTCCCAAGAAACACGGAAGTTTTACCAGAAGCTCAACGCATCCCGCAACGGCTTCGTGCCGCGAGTCGAAATGTGCAGGGATCAGGACGGAGGCCTCTCGTAGGAAACGACGACTGGAGGACGGAAATGAACCAACTTCCACGCTGAGGGAAGTTAAAGATGCCATTCACCAGCTCAAAATCAACAAAGCAGTTGATAAGGATGGTATAGCAGCTGAACTCATCAAGATGGGCCCAGAAAAGTTGGCCACCTGTCTGCACCGGCTGATAGTCAGGATCTGGGAAACCGAACAGCTACCAGAAGAGTGGAAGAAAGGGGTAATCCCCATTCACAAGAAAGGCGACCATTTGTAATGTGAGACTTCAGAGCGATCACTATCCCAGATCATCTTCCGTCGTCTGTCACCTAGAACGAATGAGTTCGTGGAAAGTTATCAAGCCGGCTTCATCGACGTCCGGTCGACAACGGACCAGATCTTCACCGTACGGCAAATCCTCCAAAAATGCCGTGAATACCAGGTCCCAACGTTCATCGACTTCAAAGCGGCATACAACAGCATCAACCGCGCAGAGCTATGAAGAATCATGGACGAAAACGGCTTTCCTGGGATGCTAACTAGATTGATTAAAGCAACGATGGACGGTGTGCAAAACTGCACATACGTAAGGGTTTCGGGTGAGCTGTCCAGTTCATTCGAATCTCGCCGGGGGACAAGGTGATGGACTCTCATGCCTACTCTTCAACATCGCTCTGGAAGGTGTGATGCGATGAGCCGGGCTCAACAGCAGGGGAACGATTTTCACAAAAACTGGATGGACCAAGAATTCACTGCACTCTACGGCGAACCCAGCCTCCAGAAGGAGGCCAGGTGGAGCGTGATTTGGTAAACATTGGACGTTGCTAAGGATGGCGTGGCGTATTATCATAATAATGATTGATTATCAATTTAATAGATAATCAATAATCTCAATCCTAATTGTGCAAAAAATGTAACGCTAAAGAAGATTGATGTTCAAACCACTTCAAACTGTATGTAAAAATCAAATATTTGAATCGACTGCTGAATAGATGTTCTACAAAAACAGCTTCCTAACTGTAAGTGAATTATCCAAGGTTAGTTTTATAGCTAATGCTGTAGAGATCCACAGTAATCTTGTTGTCAGCTGTTGTATACAAGAAGTGTGATAAAGATACTGAAACGAAACCATAAAATAAATCGATGCTCTGTAGAGGCTTCCCAGAATGAGAAAAATATGTTGCTATTCAGTATACACACGTACTACTGGCACAGTTAGTAAGAGAACCAGGGAGACCGCAGGTAACACTGTGACCGGGCTTCAAGCATTATCAGTGATGACATTGTTCTCCGGCGTTGATATGATTCCTCTCCGAAAAAATCCCAACTTTTCCTTTTCGGAGAATAATTCAATTGTTTTATCGATTTTTTTTATGTGGTCTTTGACTTCCGTTTTGAAAATAATGATCAATTTGTAGCAAATTTTCCTAACCAAAACTAGGAAAATATCATTCCAGTCAACCATTAATAAGTAATCATTAAGGTCAAGCACCATCCTGCAAAATCGGCTAAAACTTCCTGCGATTCGAGAAGCAGCTGTTTTTCGTGCAAACCCACAATTTGCTACTGAATATCAACAAGCAGTAGATCGGAATGCAAACGTTGGACATCGATTGCGTTGGAGAAATTCTCCACCGTTGCAACTCGGTGGTCTTCCCCTCTTGCTCTTGGTGTAGATTGAGCAAAACCAAGCACCAAGAGAGATGACTCTGCTCGGAGATTGTGATGCTGCGCACTTTTTGTGCCCTTGTCCAGATGGGGGCCATCAGATGGAAACGGCTGTTGCTCTAACTGGCTGTGGAACGCATGAGATATGAATTTGTGCTTCTTCTCTCAACAATTTTTAGATTCCTTGCTCGGTTTTTCTCCAAAAACGTTGAGCTGTCCTGTTCACATATGCCTGTCTTACAGCGGCACGAGGGACAGCTACATTCAGTGAACCGTTATGTTTCTTCTAGGTGCAAATTCTCAACTATGCCGAAGTATATCGACTACAGGAGAATTGTGTTGAGCATAAGCCATCGGATCTACATGCATAGCTTGGGTATTTGAAATAAATTCATGCTTGCACTGCCTCATACAGTTTTGCGTAGTCAAGTAATGAGTTGAATGTCTGTTCGAGAATCTACAAGAACTCCCATGAGTATTGATCAACGGATCTACAAGCGCTAGCAATCTGGAACGTCCTGATGCTCTTCTCAAACCACCTGAAACGTCTCTGAAGCACCATGAAACGTATTTTAAGTTCTAAAACGCCTCTGAAACCTCCTGTAACCTTCGTGAAGTTCACCCGAGAGTTCATAAAGTCCCCTAAATCCAACCTAAAACTTCCTGAAACGCCCTGAATCTCCATAACCGCCTATTAATCCCCTCTGATACACCTGTGAAGCTAAGCTTTAAAACTAAACTTTTGCTGTATAAGAGTTTAATAAGGCACTCGTAGACCAGCGTTGAAGAATTCGTGTACTTGGGCTCACTGGTGACCGTCGACAACGACACCAGCAGAGAAATTCAGAGGTGCATTGTGGCAGGAAATCGTTCTTACTCTACGATCGAATAAAGTTCGCCGAACTCTACGATCGAATAAAGTTCGCCGTAACACGAAGTTAACCATCTACAAAACGCTGATTAGACCGGCCGTCCTCTATTGGCACGAAACATGGACCCTACGTGCAGAGGACCAACGCGCCCTTGGAGTTGTCGAACGGAAGATGTTGCGCACCATGTACGGCGGAGTGCAGATGGAAGACGGGACTTGTAGAAGGCGAATAAACCACGAGCTGCATCAGCTGCTGAGAGAACCAACCATCGTCCACACCGCGAAAATCGGGCAACGCGACTAAAATGATTCTCGAGAGTCATCCAACCAGTACAAGAAGACGTGAAGCGCAGCGAGCTAGGTGGGTCGACCAAGTGGAGGACGATCTGCGGACCCTACGCAGAGTGTGGAACTGGAGACAAACAGCCATGGACCGAGTGGAATGGAGGCGGCTAAATACTATGTACAGCAGAGGCCACCCCGGCCTTAGCCTGATCGATAAGGTAAGTAAGACCAGCGTTTGCTTCAGAAGCTATTGCATATACAGCAACTTTTGTTAGTTGGGCTGAGAGCCACCTTAAAGCCCCCTGAAACCTCTTGAAGCGCCTTTAAACGCCCTGTAACGCGTTGAAACACATTGGAACGCCTTAAAACTCCCCTGAAATTCACCTTAGAGTCTGTCAAGCCCCCGAAGCCCCTATGAAACCTTCTGTAATTACACACGTAACAGCCTTGAAACGCTTTTGAAATACCTTGGGTCCCGTGTAGCACACCTGAGAGACCGCGAAGTCCCCTTAAATGCTCCCAAAACCTCCTGAGACACTCTGAACCACACTAAAACTTTCTGAAACGCCTCCTGAAATCCTCGTGAAGCTCCCCTTAGAAATTACGAATTCTTCTAGAGCTAAAACCTCGTGGAACCTCCACGAAGTTCACTCGAGAGCTCATAAAGCCCCCTAAATCTCCGAAATCCTTGAATCTTAAACCCTCTGAAGCTCATCTGTAAGCCTGAGAAGCTCCCCAAAAACCCCTTGAACACCTCCAGCCTTGATACTTCCGTGAAACTTCAGAGAAGCTCACCGGGAGCTCGTGAAACCACCTGAAACTTCCTGAAATGGCTTAAAATACTTTTGTTTAAATGCTTTAAAATTCTTCTGAACCCTCATCCCCACCTGAAACATCCTCTTTTTTCTTTCTCTTGTAAACCATAGGGGGATAATCTGCTCAATAGACACCCGGGCAGAAGCTCCAGGTAGCATGGGGTGAAGGACAGTCTTTGGAGCCTCCACCTGCCCCGATCTTGCCGAGGATTTCTTGCCCACCACGGGATCGGATCCAACCCAGTAGACCAATTCGGATAAATACTTACCATAGGGTGTATGGTGAAAACCATTCCTGCACCATACAGTGTACTAGTTACAATAATGTGTATTGTAATGAAATAGTTCGCCAAAAGCTTTGCTTTCCTAATTGCTACTATACATATACATCCGATCTTTATGTAACAATATATTATGCTGTTTTTCTTACGTTTGAACCATTCACTTTTCCGAAATATTATTTTTTCCGTGCATTTTCTAATATTTATTCAGTTTTAGATTTTTTCCGTGCTTTGTTTTGTTCATGTTTGTGACTTTTTTATGCAAAGGAAAGAAAAGAGATCACGGTGTGTTTATAGAGCAACTTTAAAACAAAAAAATAAGTAAGTCTGGAATTTTGCCCAATGATACTTTGGGCCATTCCCTTCAATTTGCTGGGTCGGTGGAAATCATCCATCGGGGGGTCTAGAACAAAAATTTTTTTTGAAGGTTTTTTATGCAAAAACTCTTAAAAGCGCATTTTGTAAATTTTTGCATCTCCTACAAATAGTCACAACTTTTTTGTCTTTGAAGATAGAACCATAAAAATTTCAGGCGTTTCGAAGTAGTATGCGTAGATGACTGTGTGAAAATTTCATTGCAATATGTTGAATGGTTTTCAAATAATACCAAAACTTTAAACGCATTCTAAAATACTAAGCTTAGTAGCAAAAGTCCAACAAAATATCTATATATTTTTTATATAATAATACAAGAAAAATATTTAATTCCAAGCACCTTGAGTTATTATGATGGCAGTACTGTGAAAACTTGTTTTTCGAATGATGAACAGATACATAGTCAAATACATGAAAGGAAAACACACACACTGCCATTATGTAGCTTTTCACTAAAGTAATAATTATTTATTTCAAGAACGTGGTTTTGCGTATACATGTTAATTTTTTCTATTTTTTTAATAAATCAAGCCTTATCTTAATATCAAATTGCAAGCGAAAGGCTTTAGAAGAGCGTGGCCCAATAATTTGGATTAAAAAAAGTTTGTTTTTTTTTTCAAAACATATAGTTTTATGTAGAAAATATTCTACCAGTAAACAACGCCTTAACAATGAACAATCACTCTTCCTCATGCTTGGAGGTTTTAAATTACACAGAAAATATTTTTTAAACATCATATACAAATCGATAAGAATATTTAAGTCATTGTTATCAAATTGTTTTTCCTAGGATTTATGCTGAGCAGCCAATTTTCATGCTTCATGTAGAAACATTTTCAATAAGTACTCCGTTCTCTCAACTATTCTTTCCGTACTTATTATCAGTTATTTGTTAATAAATGGTCGCATAAGCAATAAGCAACATATTGCTTTTAAATTCAAAGACAAACTTAAGTTTAGGTCTAACAGCTATGTCAAATATCGTGGAATAATCCGGAAACTATGTTTAGTATCGTAAAATTGCCCTTGATCGAATATTACCCAACTGAATTCTGTTTTGAATTCAGTTCTCTTTATTGTGTTCTTCAATCAAGAGAGTGTTTTAATGTAGACTCATACCCACAACTTCAATGTTATTATGAGGTCTTTAACAGAGTTAACTTGTTTTTATTGTTGACTAAGGTGAAATACTATTGATTTTAAGCTTGTAAACATGAGTTTCAAAATAATTTAGTTTCTGTACTTTTTCCTCAAAACAGGGATTCTCATTCCTCGAGTGCTTTTCTTGGGTTACCAATTAACATTCAAATATTTTTTTGAGGAAGGCCGACATGCTCAGCGATCATGATAATTGTGTTTATTATAGGATTCTCAATAGAGACATACTTGTACTTGTGAACATGTATACGCAAAACCACGTTCTCGAAATAATAAATTATACTTTAGTGAAAAGCTACATAATGGCAGTGTGTGTGTTTTCCTTTCATGTATTTGACTATGTATCTGTTCATCATTTGAACAACAGGTTTTCACAGTACTGCCATCATAATGACTCAAGGTGCTTAGAATTAAATATTTTTCTTGTATTATTATATAAAAAATATATAGATATTTCGTTGGACTTTTGCTACTAAGCTTAGTATTTTAGAATGCGTTTGATAGTTTTGGTATTATTTGAAAACCATTCAACATATTTCAATGAAATTTTCACACAGTCATCCACGCATACTACTTCGAAATGCCTGAAATTTTGATGGTTCTATCTTCAAAGACAAAAAAGCTGTGACTATTTGTAGGAGATGCAAAAATTTACAAAATGCGCTTTTAAAAGTTTTTTGCATAAATAACCTTCAAAAAAAATTTTTGTTATAGACCCCCCGATGGATGATTTCCACCGACCCAGCAAATTGAAGGGAATGGCCCAAAGTATCATTGGGCAAAATTTCAGACTTACTTATTTTTTTATTATAAAGTTGTTCTACACAACACACCGTGGAGAAAAAAGTGAAAAAGTTGAAATGTTTAATAAAGTGGTAAACCAGGTGTCCTATGGACTGCAGATTGTAACCTTGTAGCTCAGGGATTAAGGGATCAACAGGGTCGTCTATAGAGGATGGCTTGAACTTTCCTGTCTCCACGGTTTTAAAGGCAGTCTATCAACAGTAACATTGAACATTTGAAGCACATATGAACACCATAGAAAATCTGAGACCGACCAACAACATTCACAAACACTCTAAATAAATATACTAACGGGAATTAGAACAGATCAGCAGACCAGCGAGGGATGGTAACTCCTTCCGAGTTCGGAACCGTTCAACAAAGGGCCAGAAATGGTAAAATCGCTAGAACCAGGGCTGTGTCCTTAATAAAGTGGCTACTCTGAGGCTAGTTACAATTTACATAATTTATTTTGTGACGTCACACTTAACTAGGGGTACTTGCATGCTGATTGAACTTCGGGATCCGGATCCCCGAACTGTGGTAGATTGTTGTTTCGCAGGTAGGTAACCGGCGGCCACATTGACGACGGTTGTCGGGGCTATGGTTGGCCAAATGAAGATGGCGAATTCTTGGGCTGCAGCTGGAGGCATTCGGAGGACGCAATGGCGACCGATCGTGGTTTCGTTCGACCGGCAGATCGCAATGGCCGTTGCTGCGGTAAACCTCACTCCGTAGAGGGGGGGGGGGCTCACGGCGTTTGTCTGTCGAGGCCGCCACGGAGATTCGATTTCCGATCACTGGAGAGCGCACTTGACCACTACAGATGCTTCCGGGGTCACTCCTAGGCAGTGGTACACAAATAGAAAGAAAAAGGCCCAATTGCTGGACCTAACCACAAATTTGAATACCCCGTGACGTCACTAGCACAAGCCTCTTACAATTTGCCATGAGCAATACAATACAACAATTCACAATAGAAATTACCTTTTTCTTATGGGTTTTCTGTTTAACTTTCTACTTTTTGTATCTTCGCACTACTATTTAGCATCAGAACTGTTGGAAATGACACATATTAGTTAGGTCCTTTTTACATAACACTAATCCAAACACACTAACCGTACTATCTTCGTGGACGTTAATACTAATTTTTAATATTTTTTGTGGTGTATTTTAAGCATAACTTGCACAATTTTAAAGACCTAGGATAAGAACAAAACAACACTTAGTTATTAACGATTTTATCACAAACTATAAATTAATTTTAACCTTTTACAATATGTACATTATTTACACGCGCGCACTACTGTCTGTTCTGGTGATCTTGATCGGAAAAAGAGATTGATCATTGGCATTTCTTGCTTTTATAATCAACAGCCATCTGTGGAACAGAGCTAGATTAAACATGCAACATTCAACATACATCCATTGTTTAATCTTTTGCGCTCATAATTTGGTCATATACCCGATTTTTGCTGGCTCCATCTGTCTGTCAAACTAAAGACCAAGAAGTACTTTACCCAGTCTCTTTACAATGTTATACTGTCAGACGGCCCGTCAAACAGTGGGTACAGTAAAAGTGGAACAGAGCTCTTGCACTCATCAAGCCAACTGAGT
Organism: Aedes albopictus; assembly: GCF_035046485.1. Lineage (NCBI taxonomy): Eukaryota > Metazoa > Arthropoda > Insecta > Diptera > Culicidae > Aedes > Aedes albopictus. The sequence goes on from NC_085136.1 coordinate 104,741,604, forward strand.
GAAGCCACCCGTTCCATACTGGTATTAGTGGGATCTTACTTCGCAAAGGGCGTATTAGTCATAACCGGAAATTCGGGAAAGGAAATTGGAAATATCAATCAATCTTGTGGCGGAGCTACAAGTCCAATTCGGAACCAACGGTTACAAGATCCAAGAGATATGGCGGGCTAGGTATGTAGAGTGCGATGAAAGGAATACGAATGTAGATCAATCCGGAAAGACGCAGGTCAGATTACCGTAAATCAGTGGATGAGTTCAGCACTATTCTTTCTGTATATTTGCATTTAGGAGAGTTTTCTCCCCTTCTCTCATGTGAACTTGCCTTCGGTCACAACAGAATCAAATGCGATTGAAGAAATTTATCTTTGACGTAGAGCCATCTTTAACATATGGACTGTACTGGAAACTGGAACGACTACTAATATAGGTTCGTCTGCGGGTTCGCTTTTTAACCGATTTAGAGACGAACCAGCCAAGGGCTGAACGTCTCTTAAATAAAGACAAATCAATCAATTTTAACCGAACTTATATTTGCATCGAACTTGACAGTTTTCTCATGAGTTGTTTTGCATTTCAATCTTAAGACAAACTGGAGCCTCAATATTGCAAAATGGTTAAGCACGCTGTTATGATACTTATGTACCTCGTCACCCACTTCATGCAACTGCATTAGTGGTCTCATAACACTTAGTGCGCTCGGCATAGTTCCATTATGGCGCTCAAAGTGTTGCCACAAATAATGCTTAGTTTGCAAAACCCGGTTATCTGGCTGGTGGGGCATGGGAGCCTAAGCTTCAACTGTTAATGTAATCAGAGACTACTAAGACTTAGACGAGGGCTATCCTATATATGAAGGGTTTTCCAAGACGCTCTGGGGAATTCCCAAAGCGCATTCCAATAGTGCTGAACTTGATAGTTTCTAGTCCGCACTATCAAAGATAGTTCTATTTAACATTATTTTCTGGTTAGTTTGCCTAGAAAGCCATTAACAGGAGGAACATGACAGAATAATATAAAATTATATGGTATATGTAATGTAAAACAATACAACATAACAAAATAGAACCATTCCAAAACCATTAGATTGAATGTATAGCCAGTAGTGAAGTTACAATTAAAAACAATATATTTACAGTACATTTTATTGTTTGAAACCATACATTTACCATACAATGTACGGTATATTAAAACCCACGTATCAGTATTAACAACCTGTATAATATACTGTAAAAATCTTATTTACATTTCACTTTATGGTGTCTACTTTACATCTTATTGTTATTGTATTTTTATTTTTACAGTGGTGCCTATTGTAAAAATATGATTCTAAACTGGGGACTGCGAATAAAATCAAAACGGTTGTCAAGATATCTCCATGCACCGCTGTCAAAATATCACCGTCGAAGTGTCACAGCTCTAACAGCTACTGTTCTTATGCGATTCCACCTGTCAGAAAAGTATTGCAACAATATTTTTTCTGAACAAGTCAAACAAGACTGACAAAGTGCTGTTTAGCAAAGAGCATTAGAATTAGCATTAGCATTAAGCAAGTCGCACAAATTCGTAGGTGGTACAGTCCCAGACCGCTGTTATGAGAATTGTCTCCTTCCCGTCCGTTACCAAAGCACACAGATTTGGGACTAACCTCTGACTTCAAGACAAGATTGACGCAATCCTCCAACGGCCGAGAGCTGTCCTGGCCACGTCATTGCGACCGCTGAGGGATGGGAAAGAAAGATTAGTTGGACACCTTAGAAAGGTATGCAGAGATCTCTACTTCCTCTCTGGGTGTTATTAGTGGAAGGGTTAGGCCAAAGGATACGTTTTGTCAACGTTCAGGCACCAGAACGATACGCAAGAACAAACTCACCAGACCATACGAATTCCAGTACTCTCGATACGAAGTTATTGACTCCTATCGGCGTCTTCTGGACACCCAGTAGCAATATCACCAAATCAGCCGTCCAAACACAAATTCTCCCACGATGATAAATATACCAATTTTGAAGTACTTTCACTGCAATCACAACACTCCCGCACATCTGACTTCTGCACCGCCCACACACTCACGATAAATACGCAAAATTAAAGAGAATTTCAGGATTTCGGCACTAAAAAACTTAATACAATGACGAATTATTCTTTTCAAAACGATGCCCATATCGACAGTTCAAACAAATGTCACGCGCACTTTGCAAACGAAACACTTCCGGATGGCGTAGCGCTACCAGCCCCCTTATCCCACTCGGAAAAACGCGAACCATTTGAAACTTTCACTTGCGTAAACGAAACTGCTATCAACAGTATCTCTGCTCAATCCCAATGTAGCTCGCCTGAGAACCCGTGAAGTTACATAAAATACTCCTGAAACTTTAAGAAACGCTTTGGAACGCCTTGAAACGCCTCTGAAACATCCCTTGAAACCCACAAAAAGCTCACTCGAGAACCTACGAAGCCCCCTAAAGCCATCTGGAACCTCGTGAAACCTCCTGAGAGCCTGTGAATCCTTCTGAAATCTATGTGAAACCTTCAGAAACGTTCTTAACTACTCGGAAACATTTTGATACGCGTCTGAACCCCCCTGAAACTCCCCTGAAACTCATCATTGAAACACCTTTAAATGCCTCTAAAATGCTCTGAACATCTATGAAGCCCCCAAAAGCCATCTGAAACCTTCTGAATTGCTTTGAAACACATTGAAAATCCTTAAACCGCTCTTGCAGCTCACTTGAGAATCTGTGAAGCTTCCTAAAACGCCTGGAAATGCCTTGGATCGCATAAGAAAACCCCCGCTGGGGCGCAGTTGGTCACACGTTTGCTTCAAAAGCAGATGGTCATGGGTTCGATCCCAGCCCCGGCACTTTCGTCAGTTGCTCTTTCCCCCTGAGAGCAGCTAACATTGACCCTCTTCTGAGCCCATGGGTCAAACGAACCCGGATACATGGACATTAGGCCGTCCCTTTTTTTGTAAAAGTTTGAAATGTTAAAAGTTCAATATTGCAAAACGATCGTTTTAGCTAAAAAACTATCATGCCAAAATTTGAAGTCCGTTTCTCAAGGCTAAGTGGTCCCCCACGAGGCCTAAAGTTCCCTATCGTAATTCTGAACACATTTTTGGCTCTTAAGGGTCCTAAATTCATCGATTTTAGTAGAATAGAGTATTTTTTCGTCGAAAAAAATTCATGATTTTTTTATCCTATACAATTTTTGAGAACTTTAGGCCCCGTGGGGGATCATTTAGCCTTGACTTCAAATTTTGGCATGTTGGTTTTTTAGCTAAAACGATCGTTTTGCAATATTGAACTTTTAACATTTCCAACTTTTGCAAAAATAGGGACGACCTAATGGACATCCGCGAACGGCAACTCATAATGGACCCCCAATCGGACTGGAAATAGGAACAACCAACAGCCACACATCCTCGTGCTCATCATTTCATCAGTAAGTGAAAGCAACGCAACGTCAACGAGTTCGATATAGAGAAGAATTAGAATAGAATACATTTAGGCGCTGTACAAAGTGTAAGTACAGCTTCCAATTGGAATCGCTCACGCAGTGCCCTAGTGAACAAAAGAGCTGTAAATTAGGTTAAGAGATTGTAGGATAAAAAATAATTGAAACGACTTGAAACTCTCGTAAGGCTCACTTTGGAGGCCATATAAGTGAAGCACATCTATATTCCTCCTAAAACATCCTTAAATTGTGGAACGGACCTGGTGTAATGGTTAAAATATGTGACCATTGAGCCGTGGACCTTGAAATGAATCCCGCTCCCGACAAACTCATTGAAATTTGGGTTCTTCTGTCTGAGGGGAAGTAAAGCCATGGGTCCCGAGATGAACTAGCCTAAGACTTATAATCTCGTCAATCTACACACTCAGTCGAGCGCTCGGCAATCCACAATTAACTTATTGCTGGTACATATATCGCAATATGTTAAGTTTATTCATAGCAGCACCCATGCGTACCGCTATCAACAATTTAAACCGAGATTTGCACAGTCGATCTCGAGGTGACCTTCTCCAAACGCTCTGAAACACCGCTCCTTGAAACTTTCTTAAAAGCCTTCTGAATTTCCAATTGCACACCTTCTAATCTCAAATTGACTCGCCTTCCTTTAAGTTCTTTGAATCTATTCAGGTAAAACATCTAATTAAGCAGTCCCGACTCACCGATATGAAGGTTTTAGTTTAAAAAGGGCATAATCTGCGTAGCCGACTTTCGTGCCTGTGGTAGCCATTCCTCGAGTCCAAGCGCCACCTCTTTTGTAGCTCCGAGACGATATGGTCGATAGCCAATGGAACAGTGGCGTTCCAGCCAAAACATCCCTACACATTCCCTGGACAAGACAGTCCGAAAGTCCACCACATGTGGCAAGCGATCTACACGTGTTCCGCGATTTCATCAAAACCTGTTCAAACTGGACACTCGGGAGAACCCGTATGACTGAATCGATGTATAGATGTAGTCTTATGAACGGCTTACGTAGAACTAATTTTAGTCATCTCAGACAAACACAGCCCTCCTCCTCGTAGACTTTTAATTCTACAAAAAAAAAAGTGTTTCTTGGGAACTCCTGAAGCTATGCGAAAGAACTTCTCATCAACCACTGTGTCGTTAGTACTCGATTCCAGAAGTAGTTTCCGAGAATCTTTTACAAGTGTAACCAGGTATCCTAAGATGCAGGAGCGCATCTCCTATAGCCGCCCAATTGGCAATAAGTATTGGATGCGTTTCGTACATCCAAGGTCACTACTGTACAGTAGCGAATTACGCTGGGAAGCTATTTCGGCAATTTTAGCAACCGACAGTGTCCACTGTAGACGACCTTCGAGCACCTTCCCAGCCGTGTCGTGGTCTGTATGAGGACGGACCACCGGGTAATTTCCCCGCCTTTGGCAATAAGACCTGACTCTGTCGCTTTCGAACCTCTGGAAAGACTCCCTCTTAGGAGCATTTCTGCTGATCTGAATATCTCGAGAGCCTCAGATCTGCAGAAATGTCGGCTATAGCTACTTTCAAGGACAGGTTCGGAACTTTGTCTGGACCTGGGACCTTAGCTATAGTGTATACACTAAGGAAATCTTAGCAAGTTCCTTATCGGCGACCCTCTCCTCATCACCAGTCCCAGTATCCAGCTGTCCCACGAAAGACGTGATGCGGAAAGAGCCCCTTGATAATCCACTGCAACATCTCTGGAGACTGTCCCTCTGTAAAAGCTTTCACACCTTTTATCTTGGCCCTCACGATTCGCATTGGTATTCTGACAGAGACGCTCACATCAGGCTTTTTTTTCTTGCCCTTATCGCGGTTTTGAGTGCGACTTTGGCAGCGACGAACACCACCCTTCACTCATTTCGCTCCTCATAAAAACGGGCTCGCTGTTTGCGCCTCCTGGCCCGTAAATATTGGCGATGCAGAACCGCAATCACTTCAGTCCACCAGTAAGCCAGTGGTTTTTCGATTCTAGGGTGGACTTGCCTAGGCATGGTCGCATAGTACGCACACGAAAGCATCCCTACCAGCTTTTCCGCTTAAGGACAAGGTATTTGGAGTACATTGCTCAAAATTTCTAGAGCACCGTTTTTTAGAACCGTTGAACGGATTTGGATTAAAATGCATCACGCTGTTGACAACCACTGAACAATTAGCGTGATGCATTTTCATCCAAATCCGTTCAACGGTTCTAAAAAACGGTGCTCTAGACATTTTGAGCTATGTACTCCAAATACCTTGTCCTTAAACCGAGTAGGCTTCGCTCACGGCGAAGCAAATGAAGCTATGACAAAAGGTCGAAAGACATAAGGTCGAAGAACAAAAGGTCGAAGGACAAAAGGTCGAAGGACAAAAGGTCGAATGGACAAAAGGTCGAATGGACAAAAGGTCGAATGGACAAAAGGTCGAATGGACAAAAGGTCGAATGGACAAAAGGTCGAATGGACAAAAGGTCGAATGGACAAAAGGTCGAATGGACAAAAGGTCGAATGGACAAAAGGTCGAATGGACAAAAGGTCGAATGGGACAGAAGGTTGAATGGGACAAAAGGTCGAATGGACAAAAGGTCGAATGGACAAAAGATCGAATGGTCAAAAGTTCGAATGGACAAAAGGTCGAATGAACAAAAGGTAGAATAGGAGAAAAGGTCGAACAGGAGAAAGGTTAAATACACAAAGGACAAATTGGAAGACATGAAAAAGTGATCAGAATTTGACAGAGAAACGACAATTAAAATTCCGATAAAAATAATAGCACGACTGAATCAGAAAAAATGTTCAACAACTTTATAAAAAAAACATTGAAAGATAGGAAAGTGTCTACTAAAACATGCAATACCTCATATGCACCAATTTATAACCGCATTGCAATTTAAAATAGATGCCCATAAATGATAGAAAGTAATGTTATTCATTAAAGTTAAATGTGGAATACAATACTCCTTAAAAGAACAGCTTATGGGTTGAAGTAGGACGAATCATAGATGGAAATATTGTCATTTGAAACTCCAATCATTTCAGTAATTTGATTGAACCAAACAATCTATGAATTAGAGAAGGATCACTTGATCACTAAACACAAATAATCAATGAATAATTCTGCAGTATAGTTAGGAAGAACAGCGTTTGATTAACCCGTTAACGCCCAAGGTGTCTCACAATTTAAATCTTCAAATAAATTTGTTATCAAAGGTCAAATTCCAATAAAATAAGCATGATTTGATGAAAAAAATGGAAGTCTATGGTGTAGTTCCAAAAAAATACTTCATTGTAGGTCCTCAATATCTGATAATTTTCTTGAGCTCTACTTCAGCACAACTTCTACGCTATCGTTATATGCCGATCCGTATAGATAAAATGCAGCTCTAAACAAGAGAGAGAGATGATAACCACTCAAAAAAAAAAAAAAAAAAATAGAAAAAGGACTTATAAATTGTGGCAGAAATATAACCCGATAAACGCCTAAAAGTATGCAATGCATGGTTCTTGTAATTTCATGTAGTTTCGACTGCAGTGTTCAACTTTTCTTATTTTTTTTTAACAAATCAAATGAAGAGAGCTCACTATGTGTAGCATAAGCAAACGTTAAAATACTTTAGAAGTTAGATTTTACACAGATAATTATTTCTAATAAAGTAATTGAGTTTTGTCTTCAGCACCCCACAAACTCTCTTTACCTACTCACCATACGTAAACTTTTCAGAAGTTTTTTTATATATAAAAAATAAAATCGTGTTAAGTAATGCTCCATTAAATTTGTCTCCTTTGACAGATACGTACTTCGATCTCGACTATATGGTCGTCTTCGGTGTCTCGTATTTACAGGTATTCTACTCACACGCCCAGGTTCACCATCATTCCATGTTTTGATATAAAATTTCAACCAGATATACTCTACACGGCTTCTCCACTTATGTTTGTACTACTCCATGATTGTTTATTCGTGAACAATATGTGAATTTTATGGTGTTATTGTGGGCACTAATAAAGTTATATCGAAAAGATAATGTGAAATCCCCGAATGAATCCCGGGAGGATATACAGAAGGAATTCTGAGAGTCATATCTGGTAGAGTTCTGAGGGAATCTCAACTGAAAGCTTGGTAGGAATCCCTGAAATAATCACAGAAAAAATCCCGGGAGGAATTGCTGTATAAATCCCGAGCGAGGATCCCGGCTCATAGAAAGAATTCCATTAGGATTCTCTGAATATGTTTCGACAGAACATTTTAAAAGTATACTAAAATGAATCTGTGAAGTAATTCCTGAAGAAATCCGTGAAAGAATGCTAGGTAAAATTTCTGAAAGAATCCTTTCAGGATTTTCTAAAGCAATTCTGGCAGAAATCCCTAAAGTTATTCCTGAAGGAATCCCGTAAAGAATACCTGATGTATTCCTTAGAGAGATCATGACAGGAATGCCGGCCAGAAGCTGAGCAGACATTCCTGCAAGAACCATAGAAGATGTCTCTATGATCTAGGGTTGCCTGAAAACAATCACGGAAGAAACATCTCTCTCTCTCTCTTCTTGGCGTAACGTCCTCAATGAGACAAAGCCTGCTTCTCAGCTTAGTGTTCTATGAGCACTTCCACAGTTATTAACTGAGAGCTTCCTCTGCCAATGACCATTTTGCATGTGTATATCGTGTGGCAGGCACGAAGATACTCTATGCCCAAGGAAGTCAAGGAAATTTCCTTTACGAAAAGATCCTGGACCGACCGGGAATCGAACCCGTCACCCTCAGCATGTTCATGCTGAATACCCGTGCGTTTACCGCCTCGGCTATATGGGCCCCTAGGAAGAAACATATATTTTCTCATTTTTTTTTCGGGAGAGATCCCTTAAGGAATAACAGCAGGAATCATGGAAGGAATCTTTGAAGGAATTCCAGCACAAATCGCTAAAAGAATGCAGAAAAGAATAACTAACAGAATCCTTTCAGGATTTTCCAAAACAACGCCTGCAAAAATCCCTGAAGAGAGCTCCGGAGCAATCCATACAGCAATCTCGGAAGCAATATCTGAATCTCGGGAAAAAACCTGAGAAGATTCTCGAAAGGAATGCCTGAAGAAATCCTGGAAAGAATTCCTGAAGGTATCTCAAAAAAAAAAACCTCAGCTCATCTAATCTCATCTCAATTCTTCACCCTATTCTCTAGCCTCTACTTTTTTCTTTGCCCTCTATTCCAACCCTCTATCCTACGCTCTATCATAACCTTCAACCCTACCATCTGCCCTACCCTCTAAACTATCCTCTACTATAACCACTGCTATATCCTTTACCGTACCCTCTAGTCTATATTGTGCTTAATCGTACCGTCTACCCTACTCTCTGCCCCAACATTTTTCCTACCCTCAAACCTACTCTCTATTCTACCCTTCTCCCTACCGTCTACCCTAAGCTTCTACTCCACTCCCTCTATCATTCACCCAAACCCTCTACCCGACTGTCTGCTCCACCTTTTATCCTACCCGCTACCGTACCATCTACCCTTTAGATACGCATATTGTGTGGTATTATTGATCAAACTATCATTCTGGCCACTAACTTGGGTATGGTCCGCCATCTTGGGTTTCAAAATGGCATCGGATATTCATTTTGAGTTCTCTTCATGAAGCCCGATCGATAGATACCCATATTGCATGGTATCATAGCTCAAACTACCATTCCATGGGCGCTATCTTGGATATGGTCCGCCATCTTTAATTTCTAAATAGGGTCAAATATCGATTTTGACTTCTACTCATGAAGCCCGATCGATCGATACCCATATTCCATGGTATTATAGATCAAACTACCATTTCGTGGCCGCCATCTTGGATATGTTCCGCCATCTTGGATTTCAGAATGGCGTTAAATATTGATTTTTTACTTCTACTTATCATGCCCGATCGATCGATACCCATATTGCATGGTATCATAGCTCAAACTTCCATTCCATGGGCGCCATCTTGTATATGGTCCGCCATCTTGGTTTTCGAAATAGGGTCAAATGTCGATTTTTGACTTCTACTCATGAAGCCCGATCGATCGATACCCATATTGCATGGTATTATAGATCAAACTACCATTTCGTGGCCGCCATCTTGGATATGGTCAGCCATCTTGGATTTCAAAATGGCGTTAAATATTGATTTTTTACTTCTACTCATCATGCCCGATCGATCGATACCCATATTGCATGGTATCATAGCTCAAACTACCATTCCATGGGCGCCATCTTGTATATGGTCCGCCATCTTGGTTTTCGAAATAGGGTCAAATGTCGATTTTTGACTTCTACTCATGAAGCCCGATCGATCGATACCCATATTGCATGGTATTATAGATCAAACTACCATTTCGTGGCCGCTATCTTGGACATGGTCCGCCATCTTGGATTTCAAAATGGCGTTAAATATTGATTTTTTACTTTTACTCATCATGCCCGATCGATCGATACCCATATTGCATGGTATCATAGCTCAAACTACCATTACGTGGCCGCCATATTGGATATGGTCCGTCATCTTGGATTTAAAAATGGCGTAAAATAACGATTTTTGACTTCTACTCATCAAGCCCGATCGATAGATACCCATATTGCATGGTATTATAGATCAAACTGCCATTTCATGGCCGCCATATTGGATATGGTCCGCCATCTTTGATTTCAAAATGGCGTCGGGTATTAATTTTTGAGTTCTACTTGTGAAGCCCGATCGATAGATACCCATATTGCATAGTATCCGAAGCAGCATTGTCGTTAAAAAGCATATATTCTGGAGTTTTGACCGCCATCTTGGAACCTAAGCCGCCATCTTGAATTTAAATATCCTTGCTACCATCTCCACATCCTAAGGAATGTGTGATTAAAAACTCTGCCGAAGAAATGAACTGTAAATGATTAACCATTGTCAAGATTCCACGGAAATAACTTTTTTTTCGCATTGGAAATGATGCTCACAGATCGTGACAATATGCATTCTTTGCAGCATCGTTTACGCCACCTAGTGAACCAGTCACATACTATATTGTGCACTATGAGCAAGGTATGGGTGTGGAGAACATCTTCTCTGAAGAAAGTATTCTAAAATTTTGCATGATTCTGGAGATATTTACATCCAAAGGACTGTCCTATTTATAGGACGCTGGGCGTTCGGGGCATCTGTCCTATAAATAGGACGCTGGGCGGATATGGGTTAAAAGAAGGCAAAATTTCTGATTAAAATATAAGTACCTGAAGAATCAATATTTTTTCGGCAACAAATCTTGAAAGAACAGCCTATAAATTAAAGAAGGAAAAATTCCTGAACAATAAGATCAAACTAAATTTCCAATAAATACTACATTAACACAATTTGAAAGAACAACCTATAAACAAAAGAAGAAAAAGTTTCCTATAGAAATGTTAGTGGCTGAAATGCATATGATTTGTACCGTAGATACACAGTTATGGATCACACACGGTTACGGATCAATTCGATGTTTACGGTCGTATGTTGCAGCTTAGCATGGCATGGCGTGGCATAGTATATTGTTTATGCTATGAAGACTATGCTGTGTTATGTCATGCTGTGCAGTGAGGCGACATTTGACCGTAAACAACGAATTCATCCGTAACCGTGTGTGATCCATAACCGTGTATCCACGGTATAACAACACTATAATTTTTCTCTCAATGAGCAGCAACAAAGGTTCATCCAAAATATTTTCTTTTAAGTATTTGTCGACCATTTGTCCTTCGACCATTCGTCCTTCGACCTTCTGTCCCAAAGCCCCCTAAATATCTCGTCGTTGAAGTATGATATTTTCCACCTATAAGGCCTTGGCCTACTCGCTCCTCCTGTTCCCTTCCATCTGGCACAGACCAGCCTTTTCCGGACCACCCTTCCCAGCTTTCGGGGACGCCTGGCTGGGGTTCGACTTGCCGGCTATCCGGGTTAACAACCGCCTAGCTTTGCTGGTGCCACCTGGTAGTTACTAACCTGGCGCCTGCTCCACAAGCTTCTACAAATGCTTTTCAAAAGTAAACGCACCCGCCGTACCCGCGAGTGCGAAGGCTCAAAGACTTCCGAACCTTTGTCTTCGCGGGCCACCTGCCACTGCCGCAGTTTCCATGGGTTTGTCACGGTCATGCTGGGCTGCCGTCATTAACTTTCGAAGTCTTAGTAGGGCCTGCTTGCACAGCTCCCTACTCCTCCTTCTCCTCCGGCAAAAACACGGTAATATTCGAGGTTGCTACGATGGGGCGTTATGTCCCTCTTCCCCCTATGACCGAGCTGGATGCTGCTCGAATTGGGAAACAGTAAACATGGTCCAGCATCCACAGCGCTTTTCGCGAGAGGAAAAATCTCACCCCCAGCGAGAAAATTCTCTCAATGGAACTTCTGCTTGAAAAGAATCGAAGCTCAATGAAAGGGCTGAAGAGAATCGATAACATCCGTAGGGAGAGCCACCCGCGCTCGCTCTCGTGATGGTGGAGAATCTCTCCACCACATCCGGACGGAAGCATGCACAACAATGCAAACCCAAACGGAACGGAACAGGGAATGGCGCGCGGATTCCCCTTCGCTCACACATCGGCACATCGGGGAATGAACCAGCAGAAGCCAGTTTTTCATTTCGATCGCGTACGGGCACGAGAACGGACACGACTCGGCGTAACGGTTCCCCATAGTTGGCGCGCGCTCGCTTTCTTCCACCATATACTCAGGACTGACTGTCTGTCTGGTCTGGTCTGGTTTGCTCGGTTGTTGGTCGGTCGCTCGTCAGCCATTGAAATTCCGAGGCAGGATATAGCTACGTGCGGAAAAAGGGCAGGCAGCTAATCAATCAAAGTGCGTAATTGAATCGCTGTGACTGGGGAGAAAGTTACTACGGAACGGAAAATCGGTTTTGCTGGTGGGAAATTTCCGGGTGGAGAGAAGTGCCCGCGCGGTTGTTCTACGGTGCCGGAGGGAAGCTGCAGGTGAGCGCTTCATTAGTGATACCCGATACCACTGGATGCTGGAGGAATACAAGACGCAGACGCGCTGACCAATTAGTGAGATTTTGAAGAAAGTTGAGAGGTGGGAAGCAGTGTTGCACGAAAATAGTCCGCACAGGATACCAATGGATACGTGTTGAAGTGGAAGGTTCAATAAGTGAGTGATTGAAGAATACAGCAGAGTTGAACCGTTGTTGATTACGAGTTAGCGAAGTGGTCGGAGTTAGCAAGCGGAAGAAAATCAGTGTTCACAATGAGTGATTTCCCAGCGGTGGTTGAGTTGAACGTGGGAGGAGTACAGTATGCTTCCGGTTTGGATACGCTCAGATCAGAGGATGGATCCTGGCTGCAGGAGGTGTTCGGCGGCAGCGCTGATGACATGCCCAAGGATAGCCAAGGTCGGTTCTTCATCGATCGCGATGGAGTGCTGTTCCGGTACGTGTTAGAGTACCTGCGAGAGCCGGCCAAGTTCAAGGTGACGGCAGAGTTCCAGGATCGAGTGCGACTTCGTAGGGAGGCAGAGTTCTTCCGGTTGAGCGGATTGGTGGAAGCCTTGACCAAGGAACCGGGCTGCATCACCATCGGGTACCGGGGTAGCTTTCAGTTCGGACGCGACGGACTGGCGGATGTCAAGTTCCGCAAGATCACACGATTGTTGGTCCACGGACGTGTGGCCATCTGTCGGGAGGTGTTCGGCGATACCTTGAATGAGTCGCGAGATCCAGATCACGGAGGTCCGGATCGCTACACGGCGCGGTTCTTCCTGAAGCACGTGTTCATCGAGCAGGCCTTCGACATGCTGCAGGACAATGGCTTCCGGTGCGTTGGTAGTTGCGGCTCGGGCACGGCCGGATCCATCACGGAGAACCTGAAGCCCGGCGTAGACTCGGAGGAGAACCGCTGGAATCACTACAATGAGTTTGTCTTTATCCGTGATTAAGGCAGTCAGCGGTTATAACCGCTGTAGGGAGGATTGGTGACCAAAAGATAAGTGACGGGGAAAATCTGTAGATATCATGTGATACATTTAATAGCCACAAGTTTGATCAGCCCAGAGTGCTGAAAAGGGGGAGGGGATCGAAATAATCCAATTCCAAGAAAACAACGGAACTTGTGTTCGTTAGTGTTCGTTTTGATGAGTTATAGGATGTGAACTCGTGTGCGAACGTGACATGCATCGATTCCTTTTCCGCTGACGATGACGGGGTGCCAACTTGTTGAAAATCACGATTAGTCCGGGTTTCCTTGGGGGAGATGAAAAGCCACATCATCATTATCGGGTTTTATCTGGGCTTATAGGAAACTGGAAGGTCGGATAGACGGGTGAGAAGTGCGACGCGGTCAGGGTGGCATACAATCAAAATCTCACTCTTCATCATTCTCGCTTCCAGAGTGCCTACCAACCAGGAGGCAGTGTCGAGTGGAGGAAAAGTCTGGTAATGATGTGTTTGACGACGATTGAGCAGGGAAATAACCGGGACGATGACGGACGGAGGGACGAGCTCGGTTGTTGATTGGGGAGTAGTTTTTCCCATCCACCGAGCATCCGACAACGGATGATGCCAGATAGCTGGAGGCTTGAAAGTTGTGCTGATCGGCGCTCGGCTCGGCTCCACTGGATGGATTTGGTCCATGAAGGGCATGGCATAGTGGAGCTTGGGATTTCATCTAACTATGGTATGGTCGGGAGTGATAAGTTTGTCTCTGTTTGTGACGTTTTTTGTTGAACAGCATTGAAACTATGCTATAACATTTATTTGATTTGATTAGGTGCTTTTTGATATATTCCTCGAATGTTTGGAGCACTTATGCATACTTTTGCTTGGAAATTTGTATACTTTCTGATTAATCATTCGATTGAATTTAGAAAAGATCTACGAATCTTTACTTAAAGCAGCCCAATGGCTATGCGTCTGACCCAGTAGTCGAAAACAAATTCTAAAAATTGGGGATTTCAAAACTTCTTTATTGCTTTTCACCGAAGGAGCATTCAACGGTTACATGTCTGATAGAATCTTTGATGTTTCATTAGACTCTTGCAGTACAACTGTAATCCAAAAGTTTGCACATGGAGTATATATGTTATATTGATGAATTTGATATTCTTGGGAGGATTGTAGTCCAGACAACCGAAGGTCCCATAAGGATGTTCATATTACACCGTATAAAGTACTATTTTAAGTCACTATCACATATACATACGGCAGAGGGACGACTTTCATCGCATATGATGATATTTTTTCCGTCATTAGTTCGATTCTGAGGGGACAAGTGTTGTGTTTTTCGAATATCATTAAGTCGTATAAGATGCTGCATTGCATCGCAACAGCACACACCGTGAATCGCGTAAGATAACGCTTCTTCGAGTCATATAGCGCTATTTTCGTCCCGCCAATACATCACTTCCTCTATTGAACGCATCTTTTGTAAACAACTGGAACTTTTGCTGCATCTTATTCGGTGTAACCTTGCCGTATAAAAGTACGTATAATACAGTGGTGATTATGCGAGCAAATTAGTTATCGACAACCACTACAGAAGAACACATTCAGGTATCAAGACTTACTTCAAAGATTATAGCTTGGGAATCTACCCAGAATTCAAAATTTCTCCCAAAATTTTATACAGATTTTTCTCCCGGATTCCTTTCTGGATGTCTACCACAATGCATTTCTATTTGTTTTTGAAGTTTCTTGCAGAACTTTTCCCGTGATTTCCCCCGATGTTCCTTTTTGAGTACTTCTAGGAAATTTTAAGTAGAGAATTTCTGGAGTTTCCTTTCTGGACGTCTCCCAAGATTCCATCCCGCATTTTCCCAGAGTTTTTTTTTCGAAAATTTACCGGTGTTCCTTCCGGGAATTCTGAAAGTTGTACCTGGGACTTATGGCAGGATGTTTGCAAGAGTTTTCCACGGATTCTCTGCAGGAATATCTCCTGGATTTTCTGCTGAGGATTTTCACGGTATGCTCCCAGAGTTTTTACTGGATTTTTTCAGGAGAAACTTCCTCAATTTTCTCAAGGTTCGCTCATGAATCTTTAGTGAACTAGTGGTTTCTGGGATGGCTTTCCAACAGTTTCTCCTGGAGATTTTTGCGAGATTTTTTCAGAAGATCTTTTTGGGATTTCTTCCAGAGAATTTTCAAAAAATCTCTTGGTGTTCCTCGCGAGGTTTCTTCCAAATTTTGTCCCGGGTTTTTGTTATAAGGTTTTTAAAGTCCATACAGGAACTTTCCAATCCCCAATGTCCTACTGGGATTACTCTCTGATTTTTTCAAAGAAGTCCCAGTTTTTTTTTCGGGATATCCTTCGAAGATCTGCTAGGGATGCCCCCAATTTGTAAGTTCTTTCCGGAGTTTCTAGTGAGATTTCCTTAGGATCCCTTCCGATATATCACTAGAAATTTCTTGCCAGGAATTTAGTAGGTTATCCCAGGAGATATTCCAAAAAATAAAACTGGGAGATCTTGGCAAAAGCTTTGGGTACCACTATGAGTGAAATCCCACAATTGGCACACAAAATGCCGGGGTGTAAAGTACTAGCTGTCAAGTAAAATTCACGAATAAAAAAACATAACTCTGATACTTTCTGATGAAACCGCAGGATGATTCCCGAAAAAAATACCTGGAAGAATCTTTGAAAAAAATACCGTAGATTCCTAAGAGAAATTTCTGAAAAAATCCTCGTAGGTATTTCTGAAAGAACTCTCAAATAATTTTCTGAAAATATCTTTAGGGAAATTTCAGAAGAAGACCTTTGAAGTTTTTCTCAAGGTGTCCTTGAAAAAAAAAGGTCGGAAGAAATTATCAGAGCCATGATAATCCCTTGAAAGCTTTCTTAAAAATACGTGGAATAATTTCTGGAGGAGCCTTGAAAAAAAAAAACATTTTGAAGAGGGATTCCTGGATTTAATTGCTGAAGAAAAACGCCCAACATTTTCTAAAAGAAGAAGAATTTTTTGAAAAAAATCTTTGGAGTAATCAGAAATTCAACACAAGCAATCTGCACTATTTGCAATGGAATCTCAGGAAAAATATGCAGAATTTGGAGAAATCACTGAACAATTTTATTTAGGAACCTCATAGAAGATATTCCGAAGAAAACTTTGGAGAAATATATAAAGGAATGCTGAAGAAATTTCTGAAGAAATCTGGGGAAGATTTTTCAAAAGAATCCCCGGAGAAAGCTCTGATCGAATCCATGGATAAATTTCTGAGGAAGCCCTTAGAATGTTTTCTATAGTAATATTTGCAAAAAAATGGCGTTCTCAGCCTTGGACTTTTCAAAGCGGAGTTATGTACTTGTTTTGCCCAAAGTTTCAGTTCTTTTATTGAAGGACCATTTTTAAGGGGGTAGTTTTATTTAGATTCAATTGAATTAATTTCTGGAGGAAGCTCTAGAACGATTTCAAAAGGAAACTTTCAAAAAACTCATGAAGGAACTTCTGACGAAATCCATGCAAGTTTTTTTTAAATAATCCCTGGAGAAATTTTTGAAATAATGCATTGCTGGAGAAAATTTTGTTACAATTTGCTGAGCAATCGACGAAGTGATTTCCAAAGGAACCGCTGGTAGATTTTCTTCCAGAATCTCTGGAAGAACTGCTTAAGGAAACTTTGAGAATACTTCTAAAACAATCAATTGAAAGTTTTATACACAAAATCCTGCAAGAATTCATCGCAGCGTCACTGAAATAATATTAAAGAAGTTGGTGGAGAAATTTCCCAAGGCATCCGTGGGAGATATTACAAAAGAATCAGTGGAGCTGTTTATGAGGGAAATCTTCTGCAGGATTTTAAAGACGAATCTTTGGAGGAATTTCCGAGGATATCTATGGCAGGTCTTCTAAAAGAATCCTTTGAGGAATTTCCGGAGAAACCTCTAGAGAATTTTTTTTAAAGAAGCTCCAGAGGAATTTCTAAATTTCTGAAGTAAGCCTAAAAGGATTTTTCTAAGCAATCTTTGGATATTTTTTGCAGGCATCCGTGGGGAAGATTTCCAAATGAATTTTTGAAAGATTTTTAGAAAGAATCCCAGGAGTAATTTCTGTAAGACAATGTCTGTAGGGACAATTCTTGAGGAATTCATAGATAATATAATAATAATGGATTTTTTTGAAAAATTTCGAAAATATTTCTGGAAAATTTCCTAAAAACTTCTTTGAAACATTTTTTGAAGAAAAAAAAAATCAATGTATAAATTTGAGGAGAAAATTATAATAGGTAATTCAAAATGAATCATTTGACAAATTTCTGTAAGAATTAGTTGCAGGATCACAAAAGAAAGCTCTGTTGAAATTACTGAATCAAGCCATGCAAGATTTTTTTAGAGATTTTTGAGAGAAATTGCTAGATTCTTTCCAAAGCAATCCCTGGAGAATTCTTCCAAAGACTCCGTGAAGAAATTCCTGCGAGGACGTCTGAAGGAAAACGTAAACATTATTCCAAGGGAATCATTGACTGGATTTTTGAAAGAATTTCTGGAAGTTTTTCTGAAAAACTTATTTCTGGAAGAATTTTTTGGAGAATCCCTTATGTAATTTCCAAAAGAATCTTTTATAGATTTTATTTCAGAATCACTGGAAGAACTGCTTAAGGGACCTTTGGAGATAGTTCTAAAACATTTAATGAACAATTTTATAACCAAAACCCTGGAAGAATTTATCAAAGCATCAAAAATAGCTTGTAAAATTTCTCAATGAATTCTTGGGAGATATTCCAAAAGAATCAGTAGAGCAATTAATGAACGATTTGCAGGGTTTTTAAAAGGAATCTATGGAGTAATTTCTGAGGAAATTTACGGCAGGTCTTCTAAAAGAGTCCTTTGAAGAATTGTTTCTTCAAAGGACTCTTTTAGGGAAATTCCTTAAGGAAGCTCTGAAGGAATTTCTGAAGCAAGTCATGCAATGTTTTCTAAAATTGTAACACCAAATAAAATTCTGATGAAAGCTTCAACGGAATTGTTTGAAGCAAACTCTGGATGAATTTTTACAGGCATCCGTGGAGAAGATTTCCAAATGAATTTCTGAAAGATTTTTTTTAAATAATCCCTGGAGGAATTTCTATAAGAATGGGAACAATTCTCAAGAAATCTATAGATGATTTTCTAAAGGAATTTTTGGGGAAACTTCTGGAGGAATTTTTAGACTTATTTCTGAAGAAGTTTTTGGAAATCTTTCTGAAAACCTATTTGAAAGAATTTCTGAAGAACTCAACAAAAGTAAACCAATGAATAAATATGTTAAAAAAAATAAAAAAAAACGTTTTTTATAAGAATCATTCGAAAAATTTATGGAGGAATCAGTTGCAGAATCACTAACGAAAGCCCTTTTCATGGTTTTGGTGATAAGAGATGAACAAACCAAGTGATGAAAGTCTCTAGAATAATGACAAATCAATCATTAAATTTTTGGAGACTTTTTTTTTTTTAATTTTGAGAAATTTTTAGATGTGCCCGATGTAATCTCTGGAGAATTCTTCCGAAGCATCCATGAATAAATTACTGCGAGAACGTCTGAAGAAATACGTCTAAAGGAGCAACACTCCGAGCAAATCATCACTGGATTTCTGAAGGAAATTTTGAAATGTTTTCTGAAAAACTTATCTTTTGAAGAATTTTCTAGAAAATTTCCGGAGGAATTTCTGGAGAAATTCTTGGAGGAAAACATCCATGCAAAATATTCTGAAAATACTCTTATTGAAATGTCTGGAGGAATCTCTAGTGCATTTTCTGAAAGTATCTTAGGAGGAATGTCAAAAGCAATCCCCGAAGAATGCCGAATGATTTTACTTTTAGAAAACTTTTTTTTAATTGATGGCTTCCTATGGGATTTTTATTAAATTAAAAAAAATCCATAGGAATTTTAAAGATAATTTTCGGAAAATGTCCAATAAAAAAAAAATCGAAAGGATTTCAATAAAAATTCTTACACTCCCAGGAATCCCTGCAGAAATTTACGTATAAATGTTTAGATGAATTTCTGAATCCCAGGACTATTTATTGAAAATATCTTTAGTTGCATATCTGATGGGATCCCTAGAAGAACTAACAGAGGTTTTCGAAAGCTATATTTTCTTTGTCTTGGAGTGTTTTTTAGGATTGCCATGCAGAGGACTTTTAGGTTTTGCTCCTAGATTTTTTCCCAATAAGTTGCCAATATTTCGTCCAAGATTTTCTGGATTCTGCTAGACCAAACAAGCATATTTGTGCATTGACTTTCATATAATCCTCTTTTGAGATTGTATTACGCATAATACAACAGATCGAACAATAATGGAAGCTTGAATTAACCAGAATTGAAGCATTGATGAGAGCAAGAAATATGGTTCATTCAATCATATGATGCTTACATCAACAATATTTATGGTTGATGGTTTGACAGCTCAATTATTCTCATGGTGGATTCAAGCATGCTTATGTTTGAACTGACCCTCAACTTGAGGGTTGAACTAACTATATCGGATGATTGGTTTAAGCATACACTGAGTATCGTTCAAATTATGTTTTTTTTTTATTTTTATAATCATTTAAAGCCTTATATTTAGTATAAACATGAGGATAAATTTATCGTTTATATAGTACCTATTACGGATAGAACTTTATTGGCCTGTGACACTCATCAAAGTCCGAGGCAATTCGTTTTCCACTGCAATGCCTGTGTTTGCTAGACGTGCTGGAAGCTGTTCTTCGCGCTCAATTTGAAGTCATTGAATTTCATTCCCGTTGGCTGAAAACGAAATTCATTGAAAAACGATCATGGAAGTAAAGCTTTAGTTTAATACATACACACAGATTTCGAAAGAATTCGATAAAATTGAAGTTGTCTCTTAGAACTGCAGCCGCCATGATGAATAAATTTATCAACTTATTTGTGACTGAGTGGACAGCAGCCAAGATTGTTCAACTAATGACATGTATTCTTGGTTAAAGCATTGGATGGTTGATCTTCAGAGAGGTTGATTCAAACTAAATATATGCCTGGTGCAAACATCTTATCATTGTGAAACAACCATTTAAAGCAATTACATCAAGAATATCTTTGAAGCTTGGTAGAACTATGGCAAAAGTTATATCAACCAGACAACATTTCTGTCCGTGAACCTTCCAAAATTCCACCCAATCCCTAGTAAATTTCTGCAATAGCTTCTCAACAACTTTTTCAATGATTGTGGCAAAACTTCTGCAGAAGTGCTTGCAGAGTTTTCTCCAAGGGAATTTTCAGGAGTTCCTCTTAAAGTTTCTCTCAGGATTTCTCTTACAGGTTCTCAGATTTCCTCCTGGAATATCCCTGTGAAGGTTACCAAACACGTCACTTTTTGCTTCACTGAACTACTGGCGGCAGCAGCTGCATAATCGGAAGAGTTTTTGATGGTCAAATAAACTAAACAGTTTTAATTTCCGTGGATAAAATGGCAGTTTGATCGATAGCATGACAGCTCGCCTGAATCACGTGAAAATCATGACATTTAACAACGCTGGTTGGGGTCAATCGAAATGAAGGTATATCAGACGATTCTCAACGAACGCTGTTGTCACTCCGATGCAGACATTATGACACTCACTGGCAGAGATGGCATGCTCTTCAGTGTGAGTGCAAGTGTGCGCGGTTTCAATATGAAAATGAGCTGCACTGTGCACATTTTCAGTGCCCTGCTCACTGGTAAGTGACCATCATCAATATCAATCCGAATGTGAGTCAATTTGAGTCAATACAGTAAAGCATTTTCTGCACAAAAGGACACAAATCGAATAGTGCTTGGGCCCCTTATTCTGGGTAGGATAAAAGCACTTCCCTTTCGTCAGAATTCTTATTTCTATCGATTTCATACCAATACCAGTAACAATAGCTTTCAGACTATTCGTTATTTTCAGTCAATGAAAGGGAAAACAATAAACTAAACCAACTGACATAACCTATAAATCGATCATAAAACAATCATCAATTCAATCCACATCGTATCCAGGAATTACTGTGCAATCCCAACCGTAATTGAAATAGATATCCACATAAAGATGGAGGAATAAAAAGGATTCGCCATTTGCAGGATACAGGGAACTGGGTCAGTCAGCCCTAGCCGAGCTGCCAACTACCTACTTATCAAACTGCATGTCATCTAATCTTCCATGCATAAAAAGTCATGGAACGGGATTTCAGTCGATCTGATCCACGAAAGGGACATCCATCTGTGCTGCACAGTCCGAGTCCGGTCCGGCTAGTGGAATGACGACGACTACGATGCATAAAAGGCGAAGTACTTGACTCTCCCTTCTGGACGTCGTCGGTCATTGGTCGATGCTGCTGCTGCTGGGGCTGATCAAAACGAATAAAAGATGTGTGGATTTAAATAAAAAAACGGGAGAATTGAATTTCGTTGCCATTTCTCTCCTTTGCCGGTTACATAGGTTCCGTCCGCCGTGGCAGTGGTCGGCATATCGTTCGCTTTTCTATTACTTGCATCTGTCGGTCGGTCGGTTGGTCGTCGATGTAACACGTTGAGGCTGTGTTACACACACTGTGGAGAGCCGAGTGGAAATCTGTCGAACGTGATCCGGACTAAATTATGATCATTTTGCTTTAGGGGCTCAGTGCGTGGAGCAAGAGTTACGGATAATAAATGAATCGCTCGCTTTCGTTAACAAGCGCGTTGAAGTTTCGTTCAAGAAGTTTGACAAGAGCAGCCTTGAATCAGAGCAAAGTTTTACTCCTATTATTATTTTTTGTTTGTTAATGGCACTACTAGCATCACTAATGACATTCATGACTAGCCGACTACACGTTCTAATAGTCAACACATGCCGAGCTTTCCTAAAAATCATTAGCTTGTGAGCATGTGAGTTTTTGTTACCTTTGGAGGGGAAATTTCCCCATGATAAACTAGCCATAGACTGGAAATCTCGTTAAAAATATTGAAAAAAAAACTTGATTACGAACGTGCGTCATCCTCTATGGAGCCACCATCCTTTGGTTCAATATCCAATACCTCCAGTTCAGCGATAGCTCTTTTCAGAACTCCACTTGGTGTGCATACGTCTGGCTTACGCACTCTTCCGCTTTTCCAGAACATGGACAAAGCTCTAAACATGCTGTGAGATGTTCATTGTCAGATATATACCATACAAGATGGCGAAAAATTGCAAGTGCCGGGGCTGGGATCGAACCCATGACCATCCACTTATGAAGTAAACTTGTAGCCACTACGCCACGGGTCCCGGCATGAAGTCATATGGGGAAGCGTTATTGCCTTTTTGATGTTGAAGCGAATGGTCCAGAACCGAGACCAGTAGTGGGCGAGGATGCTTCATTCGGCGTAGACCACCGCTACGAGTTGTAACACATCAAGTATTGTCCATTGGAATCAACGGTCTGGGCTTAGATTTGTCATCTTCCAGAGTGGTGTAGCGTTATCTGGTAGAGAGCGAATCTGGTTCGAAGAATTGTTGCTTTTGAGGTCTGCCAATCTTGCCTTGAAAGTTTTGGTCATGGGATTGTAATCCATTTTCAATGCAGGTAAACAAGAACCCTGATATTGCCAGAAGGTGGGGTATTGCTCACCTGATTGCACACTAGACTGCGCAGCTTCGTGACTTGGGAGAGTGCTTGTCAATGCCCTCGGGAGCGTCAAGGGAGGCTTCGTAGTCGACGAAGAAGTCAACTTGGTCTCAAAGCCGTTACTAGTTTGTTTGGTGGTAGTTCCAGTGCTGGAATAGGGATGAACTCAAATAGTGGTCGGAGCTGAGCTCCTGAAATACGACCGGCTGGTCGATATTGTGGGTCATGTTCATTAGGATTATCGTATATGACCCAGATATGCTCAACCGGATAGTAGTATCCGGTCCGGACTTAGTATTGTAGATAGGCCTTCATTTGGCCTTCATCCTGTTCCTTCTGAACGACGATGCTATTGCCATTCCTCATAGACGAAACTACGGGTTTTTGGTCAGGGGGTGCACTACAAACAAATATTTATTAGTTCATCCATTCATCATCCATCGTCCATATCTCACAGCAATGCATCAACATTTTAAGGGGTGCTTGGCACCCCCGGGACCCCCGGTAGTTCCGCCTATGCCATTCCGGAAGGTACTCCCATAGGCTTCGTGTTTTGCGATCAGGTCCCCAGCGACGATAAACTGCCCCTGCTGCCGAATCAGCTTGGAGAGGTCGTTCCAGATGTTCACTCAGGGGGCTTGTTTGGGGTTGTAGGCTAACTAATGACTTCCATGGTTTTCAACTAGGAACACGGCAGCAGGTGCCAATGGTTGTTGTTACGGAGAGCAATGGCCACACCATCTGGAGATTCTTCCCGGACATTCTTTAGGAATTCTTTATGATATCTTCATGATCAGGAGACCTACAAGAACTTCTCTCAGTATTCCTCCAAAAACATCTTCAGCATTTTTTCAAGAGCTACTTCCGGGATTCTTTCAGGAACTACTTCTGGGATTGCTTCAAGAATTCCTTCCGGGATTCCTACGGTAATTCCACCGGCAAGTTATTCCGGGATTCCTCCAAGAACCTCTACCGGGATTCCTCCAGGTACTACTTCCAGGATTATTTCGGGAACTGCTTCGGAGAGCTCCATCAGGGATTCCTCCGCGTTTTTTACTGGGTTTCTGTCACGAATTGCTTCTATATTTTCTCCTGAAGAAATCCTGGAAGCAGGTTTAAAAAAGAATTCCAGAATAATTTCCCGGAATAAGTTCCAAGAGGCATTCCAGAAAGAGTTCCAAAAGGAATCCCGGAAGAAGTTTCCGAAGAAATTCACGAAGGAGTTCCACGTTCCTTCATGGATTTCTTCGGAAACTTTTACCGGGATTCCTTTTGGAATTCTTTCTGGAATTCCTCAAGGAACTTATTCCGGGAAATCATTCCATCCAAGCTCAGTTTCAAAACTGTGTAAGGAATTAAACGTTCATTTGAAATGGCAACACAAGTGGCAACATCGTGGTGGCGCTGCTATCCCAATGTTCCCACGCTGTTGTCGGTGGTGAATATAAAACTTATGTAGATATGCGTACTCACCACTAATTGTAGCAACTTGCCGCATAGGTGACGCTAGTGTTGTCAACGCTAAAAAAATTGAATCCTTGCACAGCTTTCGAGACAATTTTCTATAGGCTTGGATGTCTGTTCTCTGTGATACAAAATATATTTTCATGAAAAATCGAATAAAATGGAATGTAAATTTCAACGTTTCCTTCCCGTAACCGGGAGGAACTCCTGGAGAGAAATTCCTGGAGGAATCCCGTGAGGAGTTCCTGGAGGAATCCTGGAAGAAATTCCTAGAGGAATCTCGAGAGCAACTCCTAGAGGAATCCCGGGAGAAATTTCTGGAGAATCCCGGGAGAAATTCCTGAAAGAATCCCGAGAGGAACTCCTGGAGGAATGCCAGGAAGAATTCTTGGAGGAATCCCGGGAGAAATTCGTTGAGAAATACCAGTAAGAATTCGTGGAGAAATCCCAGGAGGAATTCCTGAAGAAATCCCAGGAGGAATTTCAAGTGGATTTCCTAGAAAAACTCATGCAAGAAACCCGGAAGGAAATTCTGGAGAAAACCCGGGAGCAATTCGGAGACAAATTCCTGAAGAAATTCTGGGAGGAATTCGTGGAGGAATCTCGGAAAGCATTTGTGGAAGAATCCTTTTACGAATTCCTAGTTGAATCCCTGGAGGAATTCCTGAAGTAGTTTTGGGAGTGATTTCCGGAGGGCTTTTAAGTGGATTTCCCAGATGAAATCGTAGAGGAACCTCGGGAGGAATTACTGAAAGAATCCCTGTATTAATTTCTGGAAGAATCCTGGTAGGAGTTCCTTCAGAAATTTTGGGAGCAAATTCTGGAGGTATCCGGGTGAGTCAATTCTGAAGTAAATTATCCACCAAATTGGAAGTATTGATATTGTGAACTGAATGTAATAATATTGTGTTATTCTCAAGGTATTCACTTCCTTATAATTTTCAAAAGAGCGTACTTATTTGAGGATGCTTGCCACTCGGTAATCTAGGATGCTAGGCATATACGAACTAATTAGCGCCATTTTGCAGAAAAACTTTAAAATAATTTTCATTACCAAATAATCCTTGATGTATTGAACACTTTTGCCGAAGACACAAACTTTCTATACATTCCGAATCTCAAGATATTCAAGCTAAATTTAACTTTCAATCCATAATTTGAATAAACAATAGCGCCACCTACTGGGCTAATTCCAATTCAATTTGTTCGTCACAAGATTGCCCTTGGTCTATTGAACAATTTTGTCGAAGACAGCATTATTCTAGGAAGTGACGATTACAAGATACAATCATTCGTGTCGTGGGGTCCAATGGACCCCAGGGGACCAAAATCGCCCGGTTCAACTTTGGCATAAAAAATAATCTATAGTACGCCATGAAATATTTGTTATTTTTGCACAAATAACTCAACGCGGTGTAGTTTGAAGGTACTGTGAAAACGGGACCGATGTGTCAATCCAAACTTTTTTGCGACCACTTCAAAGTGGCTCTGGGGTCCAATGGACCCCAGGTATCCATTAGAGGGTTAAGGAAAAATTCAGTGTTGTAGGGATGCTTGCAAAAATCAATAGAGGAAATACTGAAGAAATCTCTAATAAAATGTCTACAGAAAACTGCAGACAAAGGTATTGGTGGATTTGTTTTTTGAGAAATCTTTCAATAAATTTCTAATGTGTCCCTGGAGGGGTTTTGGAAGAACTACTGAAAAAAACTCCTGAAGACACTTCTGAAGAAATTCATTAGGCAACTTCTAAAAGGATTTATACACAAAAAACCCCAAACTACCACCGGGAGAAATTCCTCAAGAAAATCCTACA
Organism: Aedes albopictus; assembly: GCF_035046485.1. NCBI lineage: Eukaryota > Metazoa > Arthropoda > Insecta > Diptera > Culicidae > Aedes > Aedes albopictus. The sequence continues at coordinate 104,767,891 of NC_085136.1, forward strand.
GAAACAATAAAAAACTGGAGGAATTCTTTAGAGCATCGTTCCTCAAACTTGGCTTTCGTGCCCCCCCCCCCCTCACCACAATGAGGTTTAAAAATCTAAGCTTTAGAGAACCACTAAAAACATTAAAAAATGACGTTTTGAACGAATCTTTAAAATAATACCTGGAAGAACAGGAGCTGCCTTTAAAGGTATTAATAGAAAACTTCTTGGAAAATTTCATGAAAAATGCCAAGAATCTTGAGTAATTTCTGCCAAAACTGTTAAGGGAAAGCTTCCCAGAACCAATATTGTGCATAAGCAAATGGAGGTCACAGGGGAGTTTCAGGGGGTCCCAAGGGGTATCCGAAGGGTACCAGGAGATGGGGTTATCGGGGGTCTGTAGGGGTTTTCGTAAGTATTGCAGAGAGTATCAGAGGATTTTCGACGGGTTTTGGAGGCGTAACAGGTACGTTTTTGGGGGTTTCCGAGGGCCTCACGTGCGTTACATGGGGTCCAAGTGGGTCTTAGAGAGATTCCGAGGCGTTAGGCAAGCGTTTTTGGGGATTCAGATGTGTTACATAGGGTCCGAGGGAATTTTAGAGGGATTTTGGAGGTATTGAGGAAGTTTCAGAGCATTTTTGGCGGGATTTGGAGGCCTTACAGAGGCGTTTTTGGGGGTTTCGGAAGGTCTCAGGTATGTTACATCCCGGGTAGAGCAAAATGGCAAATGAAGGACAAAGTTTACCATTAAAATAGAATGATTGAATGGCAAAAATTGCTATTAGTTTGTTTGAATTTTGGGATTTTGGGATTAAGAGGCGTTACGAAGGAGTTTTCGGGGGGTTCGGAGCGTCTCAGGTGCGTTACATGGGGTCCGAGGGGGTTTAAGGGGGACATTTCTGGATGTTTCAGAGCGTTTTCGGCGGGATTCAGAAGCGGTATTGAAGAGGTTTAGGAAGATCCTGAGCATCTCAGGTGCGTTACATTGGGTCCGGGAGGGTTTTAGGGGGATTTTTGAGGCATTTCAGGAAGTTGCAGAGGATTTTCAGGGACTCCATCCCAAAATCCTTTGAAACGCCCCTGAAATGCTATTTGATTTAAAGATGTTTTCGTAACCCCCTGATACGACCCTGACCTGAAATACCTCGAAATGCCCCTGAAATGCTATCATACGCCCTTAAAATCTCTAGGAACGCCCTTAAAATGCTCCTGAAACCCCCAGAGAGTCTCTAAAACTACTCTGAAATGCCAAGAAATGCCCCTCAAACCCCTTGTATCGCCTTTTAAAGGCTCCTGAGGTCCGCTGAATTGCCCTTCAAATACATTGAAACGTCACTGAAACCCTCTAAATTCTATTGAAATGCCCCTGAATTTCCCATTATCATTTGAAAACGCCATCAGAACCTGACAGAACGCTCTTAAAAGGCCCTCCAAATCCCCTGAAATAACTCCCTGAAACCACTTAGATCCCCCTTTTCTGAGCTCTCTAGGAACTTTATGGAAACCCTCTCAGCCACACCTCAAATGTCCACGAGCAAGACCTGTTCTCACGAACTAGATTGCCTCATTAAAACCCAAACTTAAATTATGCATAAATCCCTCATTTTATGCCTTTTCTTAATTTATGCACATTTTTAACTAGGGTGCAAGTCATGTGCATAAATTGAGGTTATAGTGTACCTGAAGAAACTATTGGAGAAATTCTTGGAGGAGCTTCCAGCAGAATCTCTTGATAATTTCCTAGAGGAATTTCAGAAAATCCCTGAATAAATGGAGACATATAAAAAAAACATCTGAAGAAATCCAATCAGTAAGCAGTAGGGAAGCCCAAGAAAAATTTCTGAAAGAATCTTCGGATCATTATAAGAAAAATCCTGGAATTGCATCTTTTGAAGAAACTTCTGGAGGAATTGCTGGAGAAATTCCAAGAAGAATTTATTTGGAATTTTCGGAGAAATCCCAAAGAATCCTAGAAAAAAAAAATCAGAAATGTTTAAAGAAATATATGAAAGAAGACAAGCATGTGCATGTATAGCAATCCTTGAATGAATTCCCTATACAGTTCCTTAACAAATCCCAGAAGTTATTTTGGAAGAAACCTGAGGATCAGTTTCGAGAATATTTTTTTGAGAAATTTATTGACAAACTCTTGAAAACTGTTAAGGAAAATTCCTGTGAGAATTTCCAAAAGCAAATCTGGGGAAATCACTGGAGAAATTATCAAAGAAATCCATGGACAGTGGTGCATTTTGAAGGGATTCCTACTAAGAGTAATCTTTGTAGGAGTTCTTACTAAAATCATTCTAAAAAATCCCACGAGAATCTTCTTTTTGTAAACATTCCAGAATTTTGTTAATATATCCTCAAACAATCCCCAAAGGAAGTTCTGGTGGTGTCCTTGAAGTTAATCCTGGCGAATTTATTGAAAACTTTGGGAAAATTTCTTGCAAAACTCGAAAGGAATCCCAGAACGAATTTCGATTCCTCGTTAATTACAGAAAAAAATCGTCAAATAATAATGCATGGATGGGTTTTCTCGGAATAGTTCTAAATTTGGCGTATGGTGCGTACCAGTACAGGGGGCACTGACATTCGGAAACCTTGAGTAACGAGCTCTGCTTTTACCATGGCAGCACTGCGCTGGACTTGGTAAGTCTGAACTAGGACCTGTCGGCGGGGGTTTACGTAAAGTATTACGAAGGACACTTTTTCTCGGGCCGGTATTATTATTTGAAATTTAGCGATGATTCTCGTACTTTTCAAAAGTAAATTGGGACGAAGCGAGCTTAGTAAATGGTGTTCAATGTCACATTTCATATCTTTTAAATTACAATAAAAAGAATAAAAAAATACCATATACACTACCCGTCATAAGTACGGACTCACAAAAAGTATTGCAACAATATTGCATCACCCTGACTCACCTCGATATCTCAAAAACCAGAACACCTATAAAAATACCGCCTTCAGAAAAGTTGTTGCTTTTGGGCTTCTGAATAACTTTGCTGAAGACAGCATCTTTGTAAGTCCTAAGGTTTTGGAGATATTGAGGTGAGTCAATGTGATGCAATATTGTTGCAATAGTTTTTGTGAGTCCGTACTCATGACGGGTAGTGTATTTCTGCTCGGGTCACCTTATCCTAGCGATCCCTCCACCGTTGCCCAGCAGCCATTTCTGAGATTGAGAATCGTCCTCAGTGGAAAACGTAGCTACCGTTTGTTCAGCCTCCCTGAACACACGGACGGGACAGCCGGACGAACGAACTGAAGGCCGACGATGGAAACCATCCTCCTTAGCCCGAAGCGGAAAGATTGTAATGCAAGCATTCACTCAGCTCAGACACACACACAACGTGGAACTGGAAGTGAAAAAGCGGCACGTAGAAACGTGGAAGCCGTGGTATAAGAAAACGTGAAACGAAAGAAAAAAAAAATAAACGAAATGATGAATAATGGATCCGGCCGGGAGAACTTGACCCGGGTTGCGCGCCTTCCGGCCAAAAGGCTTTGCTTCACCACTGACTGGTCGGAGAAGGCGAAGGAGCGAGCGAGTGACAGTGGAAGGGCATGCGGACGAAAAATCGATTTCCAAGGGATTTTCTCCGGGTTCTGTGCTTTTCCACAGCGGCTGTTGCGAGCCAGTGTGCTTCACTTGTAGAGCAGCAGCAGCGTTCGTTCGTTCATCGGGCTGATGATTGAGTATACGCACGACCTCCCCTAGTTGCTTTAGGGTGGGCAAGGGTCCAAGGAAGGAAGAGGAAAGTTGATGGTCTAAGATGGGGATTTTCTTTTCCGGATTGATGATACAAATTAAAGCCGCAGCCCATTATGACAGCCGGCGCGGCCGGGCCGGTTGAGTTGTGTGCGGGTCAAGAGGTGTGGGAACCGAGGCCGAGGTGGCCCTTTACGGAATCAATTGTGCCACTGATGATTTTTTTTTTCTTTTCGGGGAAAAGTCAGCACTTTTTTGTTGTTGATCGTTAGCAATCGACGGACCAAGTGTTGAGATGGGTGAAAATAGGCAGAGAAATTTCAATGAATGTTAATTCGGCTGTTCGTGGAAACGTCTTCGCTGTCGTTGGACGTTGTGCTTAATAAGGATTAATGATGTCTTGATGTACCGCTTTCTATGGGGAAAAAGACAATTTGCTGTAGAATGTTTCTGAGTATCGATTACAGCCCTCAAGCCTTCAACAATCTTAAAAAAAGGTTGGGTTTCTTTTAAGGGAGAATTCCCAGAAGAATTCGTAGAAACATGGAGAAGAAACTCCTGGGAGAATTCTCATATCTAAAAGAGCAAAAATCCCTGAGGAAGTGAAAGTTTCCGGAGAATCTTACGGAAGAATTTCTTGACGAACTTTAAAAATAATTCTGGGAAGAAATTTATAATGCCGGATGAACTCCTGCAAAAAAAACTTTTGGAGGAATCCTTGGAGACGAATTTCCGGAAAATGCTTAGGATTTTTCCCAAAGAAGGAATCAGGTATTCAGGCAAAATTTCGGATGAATTTCCAGAAAAAATGTGATTATTACCAGACGAATTCTCGAATTGATTTCCTTCCAAACTTCTTCAACTTATCATAGAGGTATTGATGAAAGAATTTCCAGTGAGGGAGACTTCCACGGAGGTACTTCCAGAAGAACTCACAAAGATACTTCCAGCAGCATTTCCGGAGAAACTTCAGAGAAATTGTGAAATAATTTCTCGCGTATCCCGGAAAAAACTTTTGGGCAACCCCGAAGGAACTCCTGGAAGAGTTCTCCAAGAAATGCATTTAAATATTTTCAGAAAAACTAGAACTGAAATCTCAGGAAGAAACAATTGCAAGGAACAGTTTCCGTAGGAACTCTTGGAATAGATTCCGCAGGAATTGCTCTCAGTGATTCCTGGAAGAACTCCTGGAAATTCCCATAGGGGCTCCTGACACAATCCTACAAGCAACTTCTTGAACTATTTCCGTTCCGTTGGAACATTCAGAGTTTTTCCGTTGGAACATTCAGAGAACCCACGAAGAAGCTTCCGGGAGAAGTTCCTGAAAAAAAAACTCCCAGAATAACTTTGGGAGAAACTTTTTTAAGAATTTATGAGGAAACTTGTGGAATAATTCCCGGATGTTTTTCCTGAACATTTTTGAACGATTTTCGAGCAGAATTTTTGGCAGAACTCGCGGAAGTCGGCCTGGAGGAATACCTACAATAGTTATTGGAGGAACTAATGGATGGTTTTTTCAAATAAATACCTTGGAGGATTCCCAGAGAAATGCCTGAAAATAAATTAAGAGGAATTTCCAGTAATTCTTGGAGGAATTTCTGGAAAAAGGCAAAAGAACTCTTGGGTGAATTGTCAAAGCATCTACAAGGAGACATTCCCAGAGAAAAATTTAAAAAAGTTAACGAAGAATCTTTCGGAAAAAAATCCTGAAAATAGATTTGGAAATTTCGGAGGAACTTTGAAAAGTATTCTTGGAAGAAGTTTGGCGAAAACCCCCGGAGGAATAAGTTTTGAAAGGATCCTCTGACTGCTTTCAGGATAAACTCATAGAACAGCGTCTGGAAGATTTCCCAAAGGATATACTGTTAGCATTCTCAGAGAAAATTTTGGATTATTTTCCATAAAATAACGCACAAATTTCCGGTTGAATTGTTTTTTTTTAGTGTTTTTACCTTTTTTATCGGATGCATTCCCAACTCAATATCGGGAAGATGTCACGGAGGTATTGATGATAGAACTCCCAGAAGATCTCACGCAACAGCTTCAGGAGAACTTGTGGAAAAAATCCCAGAAACACTTCCAGCGGAACTTTTGGAAAATTCCGGAGAAACTTTGGAATTAGTTACCTTAGAAACTCCTGCAAGAATTCACAAAATGACTTCTAGAATCCAAAAGATAAAAAAAAATAATAGCTTCTAGTAGAACTCTAGGATGGATTCACTACAAACATCTGGAAAGTATTAGGAAGATACTGATAGACGAACTCTCAGGCGATCACCAGGAAAAGTTTCCGAAGAAACTTTCAGATGTACTCCCACAGGAAGAATTTCCAGGAAAGTTTCTGGAGAAAATTGTAGAATAAATATCGGAGAAACATTAAATTTGTCCCCCCTAGAAACTGCTGCAAGAATTCATGAAATGACATCTGGAAATCCTTTGAATGAACTCAAAAGAAAAAAAAATGGATGGCTTTTAGTTGAACTTTCCGATGAGTTCCTTACAAACTTCTGGAAGTTATCAGGAAGGTACTGATAAAAAAAAATAATCTCACGGTATCACCCGCAAAAGCTTCCGGGGAAACTTTCAGATAAATTCCTGATGGAGCTTCCGGAAGAATTCCCAGAGGAGTTTCCGGAGAAACTTGCGGGAAAACTTTCGGGAGAAATTCCACAGGAACTTCAGGATTAGCATTCGTAGAAACTCCTGGAAGAATTCGTAAAATAACTTGCGGAAACCTTTTGGAAGAATCGCCTGATGTACTAGCTGACGAATTACCGAAGGGACATCCAGATGAATCCTCATATTGATTTCCGAAAGATTTCTCAAAGGAACTTCTGGAAGAATGTGTAGTAACCCCTGGAGAATCTCCGAAAGGAATTCATGGTAGAACACCTATAGGAATGCTGGGAGGACCTTATAGAGAAATTACCGGTGGATTTCTTAGAGCAGATCCTGTGGCATAAAAGAAATTTCCAGTGGAACTCCTAGGCGAATTTTTGTGGCTTCCTTGAAGATTTCCCGGTGGAAGTCCTGAAGGACTTCCCAGTGCAACTCCTAGAAAAGTATTACAGTGGAACTCCCACAGGAATTCTCGGTGGAGCTTAAAGAGGTATTCCTAGTGTAACTGTTCAAGGAACTGTCGATGGTTCTTCCAGTGAAATTGCCGGTGCAACATTTAAAGGTATTCTTTGTAGAACTCTTGCAGAAATACTCGGAGTAAATTCCCGGTGGAACTCCGAAGGATTTACCGATTTACCGAAACTTACAAGGGAAATTCCAGTGGAACTCCTCGAAGAATACCCGGCGCAGCATCTAGAGGAAATCCAGATGGAACGATTAGAGAAAAACTTGATGAAAATCCTACAGCAATTCTCTGTGAAACTCCTAGAGAAATTCCCGTTGGAATACATAAAGGAATATCAGATGGAATTCCTTGATGGAATACCGATAAAATTCCTGGAGAAATTGCCTGTGGAACTCCTGATACGATTCCCAATGAATCTTCCAGAAGAATTCCCGTTTGAATTTTTAAAGAAATTTTAAGTGGGAATGCTATTGGAGTTCCCGGTGGAGCTTTTTGATGATCTCTAGTGGAATGAAGGGTGATTGAACACCTAGAGAACTTCCCGGTGGAACTCTTAAAAGAAACCCCTGCAGAACTTCTAAAAGAATTCCAAATGGAACACTTACAACAGGTTCAGGATGAGCTCATAGAGCAATTTCAGTGGATTTCGGAAGATGGAACTCCTAAAGAAAGCCCCTTGGAACTCCTTGAGGAATTCTCGATGGAGCGCCAAAAGGAATTCCCAGCAGAACACATAGAGACAATCTCTGTAGAACTCCTAAAGAAATTCTCAGTTGAACTGCTTAAGAAATTCCCTTGGTACTACCAGAGAAATTCTTGGTGGAACCCTTAGAGGAACTCGTGGTTGAACTTCGAGAGGAATTTCCGGTGGAACTACTAGAAAAATTGCTAGTAGTATACTCAGAGAAGTTCCCAGATGATTTGCCAAAACTCGAAAATATAGAAACCATAAATATAAATATTTGAGATGTGCTAGTTCAGCCAAACTGTTTTACAATTATACAACAAAATTGCGATCTGCATTCACCATAGTCAATGATCTTCTGAAATATCACAAAAAATCACGCGATCATTCAGGATGCTTGGTAGAGTTATACAACATTATCTCGTTACGGTTGAATGAATTGGAAGCGCAGTAGCCAGTGATAACCATTTGGTGGGAGTTCTGAAGTCCTCCCAAAGGTTATAGAGTTCAGAACTAGAAGTTATACTTAATACTTTTTCAGCATTCAAAGCTATGACTCAGAAAGCGTCCGGAAACAACGCAACAATAGTTGATAGGATGGTAAAATAGCGATTGTTAAAAAAAAAACACATAATTTGACAATATAGTGGACAAAGCAATAATTGGAAAGATCTCACCAAGTTTCATCTCGTCGGACGATCGCACTGACGTTTTTTTTTCATTTCTGCTCCAAAAAGTGTATTAGCGGCAACCGCTTTTTTCAGAAGCTAACGATAACCTGGTGACAGGTATGAGAACCACATGGAAAGAGTGACTCCGATCGAAAAGTGCACTACGAGGCATAGGAAGAGTGAACTTTCTTAACATCTCACGTGGAAGAAAAAATACTGTAAAGAACCAACTGAAATTTCCATCATTGGATTAGCAAAAATGTCCTTTTTTTGATACACTCATGGTAGGAACTCATGAACAATTTGAGAAGCTCTTTCTATGTCTCAAGTGAGCAACCTTCCAAAAATTTTTTATAAGCTGTATCCTGTCCGGTGTATGTCGACTTGGGAATCAAAAGAAAAAGAAGGAATAAAGATTAAAATTTGGATCTAAACAGACGATTATGGTGACGTTTCACCGTATCTCACCTAACACCTCCACAACAGCGGAGCATTCGAATTCTTCTCTCCGATGATATACTACTGAATTCTGGAATTGTTTTCTTAGGTGGCAATAGTTAGACTTTAATATTTCAAACTTTTGTAGCTCGACATTCAAAGCATGTAGAAAATACAATCTTGAATATAAAATCTAATATGGATTCTGAGTTCTTTTCTGGAATGGATCTCATTTAATATTTGGGATCTAATCTGTTATCTGGGATTAAGTCAGGAATATGGGATTTCATCTGGAATTGGCAATTAGGTCTTGAATCTGGGATCCCATTTGGTATCTAGGATCCCGTCTTTAATCTGAGGTCTTGAATCTGGGATCGAATCTGGGTTCAGGGAACTCATCTGGATCACTCAAATTTCATTTGGAATCTTGAATTTAATCTGAAGTTTGAAATTAAAACTTGTTCCGGGATCCCGCTTGGAATCTGAAATCCTATTTGAAATTTGAGAACCAATACGGGTCTGAAATCTGGAAACCCAGTTGGAATCTGGGAACTCATCTGAAATCTGAGTACCAATCGGGAATCCGGAATACAATGTGGGAGCTGCCATCACGTCTGGAATCTGGGTTCTCAGCTTGTATTTGTGAATAACTTGTGAATCTGAGATCTTATTTGGACCTGGGACCCCATCTGGAATCCTATCTGGAGTTTGGGAACCCATCTGGGATAAGGGATGGAATTTGTAATTTGAGATCTCATCTGAAATATGAGATTCATATGGAATTTAAGCTTTCATCTGGAATATGGGAGCTCATCTGGATTCCGGGTTATTTGAATTGGATCTCATCTGACATCTGGGGTCTCATCAGAAATCTGGAATAAGAAACTTCAACAGCAATTGAAACTTGAATCTGAAACCCCCTAAATCTGGGGTCAAATTTAAAATTTGGTATTTCGTTTGCAATATAGGATTTCATCTGGAGCCTGGGTCCTCATCTGGAGTCTGTCATCTCATTTGGGATATGGGATCCAATCCGTAATCTGGGACCTCATCTAGAATCTGACATCTCATCTAAATATAATTTCATCTTGACTCTGGGATTTCATTTGGAATCAGGTTTCTGGGTTCTTATCTGGAATGAATCTTATCCGCCATCTTAGATCTCATCAGTAATTTGTAATCTAATCTTGAATGCGAGATCTGATCAGAAATCTTCAATAAAATATTGGATCAGTGATCCTATTTGGAATCTAGGATGTCATTTGGAAACTACAATTAATTCTTGAATGCGAAATCCCATTCGAATAAATCTTTGTCTCCATGTAGAATCAGCAGATAAATCTTTGATCTGGGATACCATTCGAAATCTGGGATCTATTATGAGATCTCATCTGTAAACTGGGACTCCATTTGGAAACAGGAGTTGCATCTGGAATCTTGGGTTAAATTTTGATTCTGGGATCCCATCTGGATTTTCTAATTAAATCTTGAATCTGAAATCACATTCGGAGCTGGGACTTCATCTGGACTCTGATCTAAAGACTAGATTCTCATCTGGAGTCTAGGATCTCATCTAGAATCTGGGATCTCATTTGGGTTCGGGGTACTCAACTGGAATGGATCTCATCTGACATCTGGAATCTCACCAGTAATCTGGAATTCAATCTGCCATGTGAGATCTTATCTGAAATCTGCAATTTAATACTGAACCAGTTATCTAATTTGGAATCTGAGATGTCAACTGGAATCCAATCTGGTATGTGCAATACAATCTGGGATCTCGAATTCCATCTGGAATCTGGGATCCAATCTGGAATCAGGCATCTCTCATCTGGAATCTAGAATTCCATCTGAAATCTGGGATCTCATCTGGAATCTATGACCTTATCTATAATCTGGAATTTCATTAGGAATATAGGATCCAATCTACAACCTTATTTGGAATCTGGAATCTAATGTGAAATCGAGAATCCCATCAGGAAAATAAAATTTCCTATAAAATCCTGAAAAATATGGATTCTCTCTGGATGGATCTCTCTCATCTGGTGTCTGGGATATGATATCCAATCTGTATTCTGGGATCTCATATGGGACCTGGGACCTCACATTGAACCTGGAATCTCACCAGAAAGCTGGGATTTCATCTGAAATCTGGCATCTCATCTGGATTCTGGGTTTTTATTTGACATGGATCTCATCGAACATCTGGGATCCCATTAGTAATCCAAAGTCCAATTTGAAATGAGAGAATTGGGAATGAGATTATATTTGAAATCTTCTACTTCTAGATTTCATCTAGAATGTGGGCATCTGGGCTCCGGGATCCAATATGTAATCTGGCCTCGGATCGGAAATCTGCAATTCCATTGCCAATTTAGGAATTAATTCTCCAATCTGGGATCTTATTTGGAATTTGGGATCAAAGTTGGAATCTGGGATCTCATCCAGAATCTAGGTGCTCATTTGGTATAGATCTTATCTAACATCTGGGTTCTCATTAGGAATCTAAATTCCAATCTGAAATGAGATATCTCTTCTGGAATCTGGAATGAGATTCTATTTGAAATCTGAAATCTGTAAATCTGAAAATCCAATTTGGCAACTGATTTGGAATCTGAAATCCCATCTACAATCTGGAAATTAATTCTGTAATCTAGGATCTCATTTGGCTCCTATGTTCTTATCTGGATTGGATCTCACCTGACATCTATGAACTCATAGTTGTTCTCATTTTGAATAGGCAATCAAATCTCGAATCTGAGATCCGCCAATCTGGAATCTGAAATCCGCCTATTTCGTCTGTAATTTGAGATGCTATCTGGAACCTGGGATCTCATTTAGGTTCTGGGGTTTCATCTGGAATTCATAACCAACTTTTGAATCTGAAATCACATTTAGACCTGGGACTTCATCTGGAATCTGATCTGTGGAGACTCATCTGGAGTCTGGGATCCCATTTGGGTTATGGCATCCAATCTTGAACCTAGGATCTCATCTGAAATATGAGATCTCATCAGTATAGTGGAAATTCATCAATAATCTGGAATGTGAGATTTCATGTCAATTGGAATCTGAATCCAGTCTAAAATCTGTGATCTCATCTGGAAGCTATGATCTCATCTGATCATCTAGAATCTGGGATTCCATGATGAATTTACAATTCACATTTGGAATCTGGAATTCATAATGAAACCAGGGATTCCATCTGGAAAATTAAATTTTATATAAAATCCCCAATCAAATTTGGATTTTCTGGAATCTCCAAATAAATCTTGAGGCTGGGATCCCACTTATCTGGAGTCTGGGATCCCATCTGTAATCTGGGATCTCACATGTGTCTGGGATTCTAGATACTAGATGAGAATTTGGGATGTCGTCTGGCATCTGGCGTCTGGGATCCGGGATCCAATCTGGAATCTGGTATCTAATCTAGACTCGGCATATCTACAATCTGGCAATATTTTTTTTCATCTGTGATCTCATTAGGAATCTGGGATCTCATTTGGATTTTGGGTTATTATCTGGATTGGATCTCATCTGACATCTAGGAACTCATCAGTATTCTGGAATGAGAGATCTCATCTAGAGTCTGCAATTAAATCCCGAATCTAAGATCCACCAATTTGGAATCTGAGAGTTCATCTGCATTCTGGGATTCCATCTGGAACCTGAGATCTCATCAAGAATCTGCAATCTCATATGAAATCTGGAACCAGGGATCTCATCTAATAGTGGGGATTACATCTGGAATGTGCAACACATTGAGTTATTGAGATTTTTCTTGTGAGTATTCGAAGAAAATGTTAGCAAAATTCTTAAAGAAAATCAATGGTTTTAATTACTGCGCGAATTCACGAATTTGACGCAACTGACAGACATCTTCAGTGTGTTTCGGATAAAAATTTCGCCATCCACTCCAGCTGATCAATGCTGGATGAGAATGGAAGTGATGATGCAATCACTCGCAAACAACATACCGTACAGGGGATAGACAAAATGATCGGGACAGACAAAATTTTCACTTTTCAAAAAGTGTTCAACTAGCTGTAACTTTTCGAAAAGTGCATCAAATATTCTCAAATTTTTACTGTGAGTTCATCAACTAGATGTCTATCAGTGGTCCAAAATTAGAAAAGATCGGGCCATTCTCCACGAAGTTATAATGATTCTTGAAAAAGGTAAAATTGTCCGATAGCCAACTTTGAGCTGTTATATCTCCGGATTCAATAAACCGGTTGCAATGACATTTTGACCATTTATGACTTATATAATGGGCTATGAAAAACCATTGACTTAACTTAATATTTTTAACACGGAAGAAACTTATAACGATTAGATTATTTTTTCTAATAGAACACCAAATTATCCAAAATATCAACATCGTTTCAAAATTCAAGATGCAAATTGAAGTTCTTTTAATTTCCCTCTAATTGACTTATACATAAATGTGTTTTGAAGGAAAGTAACAACATAGTTACCAATAAATTGAAAAAGTAATAGAATGCATATTAAAAATAGACCAATTTACAAGAAAATCGTGAAAGAATTAAAATCGCTATAATTTTGTCTCTTGTTAAAAATTTCAAGTTAAGTTAAATGTTTTCCAGAGTTCATTATATAAGTCATAAATGGTCAAAATTTCATTTCAATCGGTTCATTGAATCCGGAGATATAACAGCTCAAAGTTGGCTTTTTTCAAAGTTTGGCCTTTTTCAAGAATCTTTACAACTTCGTGGAGAATGGCCCGATCTTTCCCAAATTTGAACCACTGATGGACAACTAGTTGATGAACTCACAGTAAAAATTTGAGAATATTTGATGCACTTTTCGAAAAGTTACAGCTAGTTGAACATTTTTTGATAAGTGAAAATTTTGCTTGTCCCGATCATTTTGTCTATCCCCTGTATATATCTCTGTGAATGCACAAGTTCATGCGAATGTTAGTGTAGGGAAATGGCTGCGTGGCAGAGGTTCGTGATGGTATGTGGATTGCCGGTTTGTAGGCAAGATCTTGACAAATCGAAGGCCTTTCAGCAAATGCGGCAGATTTTGTAGGGGTGCCTAATCTAACAGATGAATGAAAAAGCGTTGTTTGGATAAATGTCATTCTGATAAGAACATAAACAACAAATTGACTGCATTGAAAAAAAGAGAGATATCGTCAATAAACATTAAAAATACAATTTCGAACATATAGGGCAGTGGCCGGTATTTCGGGCACTATTGTATGTTGCTTTCATAACAAAACGCGCTGCCAACTTCCAGTCGGCATTTCTCAATCATCGCAACGAATCATGCACCACCTCTGCTGCTGTTTGTGTTAGTGAGATCGGAGAAACGTCAGACTCCCGCCTGCTGATTGGCTGCGACGACTCTGACGACGGTTTCATCCGCGACGGATTCAAATCGTCGCGTTCGATAAGGGGGAAAACCGTCAATATTTGCTGTAGCTCAGGAAATTCCAAATCAATTGACTTTAAATATTGTTCACGGCTAGATACGTATAATATCTCATCGCGTTCCAAAAATTGTGTCAATTGATTCAAAATTGGTTTAGTTATAGCAGAAAAGTGACCAAAATAGGAGCCCTGCCGAGATAGTTCCACTTCCCTTGTCAGCTTGTTCACTGAAATACAGTCCATGAAACGAAATCAAACTGACACGCGATGAAGCACTCTTTTCAATTTACCGCCATTCGAAACAAAAAATGTCACAAAACGAGAACACAATGAAAAGCCAGAAAAATCAAATTAAGTTCGACTCAATTGATTTTAGAGATTCTTTCGGCGCATGTCACCGTTCACTGTCACTGACTGACTGGTTGTTGCCATCGTCGCTTTTTGTCTTTCCTTTTGTTCGCGATGATTAGGGTGGTGGTGGCCAACCAAGCGACACCCGATGACAGCTCCCAATTCCGATACGATGAACCTAGGTAGTTAGCATTGGAAACGGAGTGGGAGGAGCGATGGTTGCCAATGGTGGCCGAATTGCTTTTGTAGCCCCTTGGAAGTTGCGAGCCATGATTGGACCGATCGCTCCTCCGATGGGGAACGGGAAATGGAATCAGTTGATTAGATCTATCGGAGACAGATTGCTTTGAGCGCGGCGCTAATTGAATGACACTACTGAAGGAATCGATGCATGTCCGGGGCACACGGTTGTTTTAGAAAACAATTAGGTTATGTTTTTGTTCACACACCATCACCATCACAAGGCTACCCACCGAGTTAAGTTTGTGTGTTGTTATTCCAAGAATGAAGTGAAGAATCGCGATGAAAGGGGAAGGGTGAGTTAAGTTATCGATGTGGTCTGGCAACCCTGTATCAGAGAAGAAAACTTGAGAAAAAAGGGAAGTTGTTTTGAAAACGAGAAAAAGGTGACAAAAAACGGGTATTCACTGAAACTTCCACAATACTTAGGACCTATTTATAATATTTATATTGTTGTCTATTGTTCCAATCCCTCTATCTCTCTAACAATCAATGTACATCTTCTTTAGGAAATTTACTACACGAATAAACACCTTCAATATTTTATCGAAGCGAAAAAAAAAACATTCAACTGAGCGCTCAGAAAGGCACCGGCCAATCATAACCTTAATTGGTACAGTCCCGAAATGGTGCACACAAGCTGTGAAATTGATCGGTTAGTAGACTCGTAAAAAAACTTCCTCGCCGGTTCTTCCGACCAGACGGTATACCTTTCTGGGCGCTCACCAAAGAAGCTAAATCGAACCGAAACCAACGTAAACGTGAAACTTCTCTCGTTCCCTTTAATGAGCCATAAATATCCATCGAAGCGTATAAAAAATAACAGAAACTTTCCTTCTATTTTCGGTTTAGTCTTTTATCGCCAGCACCGGTCGGTATCCCGTTTTAGAAGTACAAGCATACGTACAGCGCACATACACACACACCGACACCTACACGGGAGCACAAGCACAATTACAAGCCGCGCGTCAATGTAAAACTTTCCGAAATGTTTCCTCTTCCCGTCGTAGTCGTCGTCTTCGTCGCCGTAGTCGCCATCGTCAGCGATGTAAACAATCCCTTTTGGGGAAGGAAGCGAGCCATTTTCCGGCAGCCGCCGCCATTTTGGAAAGTGCAATCTGTCAAAAAGGCAGCGCTGCTAGTGCAGTGGCAAATGAAATGCACACAGGTTGTAAATCCCAAAGCTAGGCAACCCTGTCGTCGTCGTTGTCGGTGCTGACTGAGATATGACAATGAGGTCCCGGATGCTCTGCGTCATCACTGAACTCTCTGCACTCATGAGTAAATAACTCAGATCGCATTTGTTGAGGAGGGTAGAAGAGTGGCAGAGGAAAACATGGGTGGTGAGCCGTTAGGGTAAAACGCTTCACACTAATTGTTTTCTGATAAGCTGCATGTAGACCGGTTCCGACCAAAAAGATTTAAAAAACTCTGAGTTATTCGAACATTTATGGTTCGGTCATTAGTATACTGGTGATTGTCATTCGTCCAAATAACTATCGGCCATTCGTCATGGATCCAAAATGTTAGCTTTTACTCAGACTAATGAATTTTAAGTTTAAAGATTGCTTATAATCACGTATCAGAAGGCCGGCTCCAGAGGCACGTTATCCTCCGTTTGGGACATTTGTGCCATCGCCATAATAATAGCCTATTTCATCATCTACCTGAGGGAAAAGGAAGGAAATAAGGATAAGGATGGGGATAAGGACAGGTAGGGAAATAGGAAAAAATCTCTGGAAGAGGGTACTAACGCATAAGCTTACCACGATGGGTTCAAACAGCGCCCTGAAAAGTGCACTGTTATGAGCGAAAGAGAGTCTATAGCTCTTCACCGCAACGGGTTAAGAACAACAAAATATCCTGAAGATTTAGGTTTCTGAAGTCATTTTTACTTAATGACTGTTTATCGAATACTCGGAAACGCAGTTGCACAAAAACTTGACAGTTACATATCAAATGATACGAAGTTCCATACTCGTATTCACAGCTATCACATGCAAATGAAGCTTACTGGGGAGTAAGCTTGCTGAATATTCGCCATGTGATAGCTGAGTCGGCAGTGGCCTGCTAATGCTTTGATTAGAGTGCTGCAATTCAGCTTTGACAGATTTGTTAGATACTTTGCCACCCCTAGAGATGGCTCAGTACTATACAATTTTGTTTGACGACATGACTCCAAACTATTCCAGTATTATCTGTGTTGAGTGGCAGCCCAGGTGTGAATCTGAAGCTTTACCCAACACTTCGATATCGGAATAGCTGGCTCAGGGCCAATGAAGTCATGTGATGCTCCAGAGCGAGCTAACTCATCAGCCAATTCATTTCCAGCGATGGAAGAACGGCCAGGTACCCATACAAGGTTAACAGCGTTTGCTGAATTCAGCTCCTCGATTTGAGTTCGACAAGCGATAACTACCTTCGACCTAGAGTTGGTCCAAGCATGTGCTTTAATAGCAGCCTGACTATCTGAACAGAAGTATATTACTTTGCCCATTACGTGCTGCTGAAGTGTCGATTGCACTCCGCACATAAGAGCAAAGATTTCGGCCTGAAAAATGGTGCAGTGTCTACCAAGTGAGTAAGACTGATACAGCCTTAGCTCACGAGAATAAACACCAGCACCTGCTCGACCTTTTAGAAGGGAGCCATCAGTGTAACATACGATTGTATGAGGATACAAAAACACACGCACACCACTTTGATACGCTTAGAGAGCGCTTGACGTTTACATAGAAACAGACAAGAGATGGCATTTTTCTATTTTTATTCTTTGAGAGAACGCTCCATACATCGCTTTTAAGCACATCCTTTTGACAGAGGCGAATGAACCCGTTAGTTTAAAACCTCTTTAATAAACAAAAAAAAACATCCTTTTGAGATGGCCAAACTTTAATCGGATCGTTCTTATTCAGCCCTTTTGCCACCATACAAGACATCCATACGCCAATATTGGCCGAACAACAGTTGTGTAAAAACATTTGATATACTTGGGTTTTAGACCCCAAGTAGTACCAAAGCTTTGCAAAGGTTCACCGGTATTGCCTGAAAGCCATACAAGCTTTCTTGGTTCTGAACTCAATATGAGGTGTCCAAAAAAGCTTGGAATCAAGAATGACTCCAACATTCTTTACCTGTTCAGTCATATCGATTTTAGAATCAAAGAAACGCAGAGGTTGAACGCCATTACGGGGCGCCTTTTCCGTGAAAAGAACAAAAGATGTTTTACTCGGATTTACCGAAAGGCCATATTGGCGACACCAACCTTCAACTACCTGCAGGGCGCTTTGCATCGGGTCGAAAAGGGTGGTGATACACATACCAACCAACAATGCACTAAGGGCCAGAATCGCAATCTAGCGGAACAAAATTAATTACTCCAAAACGAAGCATTTCCGACACATGGTATCTTCGACAAAGTTGATTGACATCAGCAGGGGCATCTATTGCTAAGAACTTAGTAGTTCGCAAATCGTCCGCATAGGTGGCGCCACCATCTAACTTCTTTGTTTTACGTTCTAGAGACTTGGCGTCTTCGGAAAAGTTGTTCATTTTGGCAAAATAAACAACACTCTCTCAGACGTCAAAATTCCACAGCCTACTGTTTTCGAGTTATTTTAAAAATAAAATTCATTCAATGAAAAACCAGTTTTTAAGCTTATTTTGACATTTTTACTAGAAACCATGTGAGTTTAATTTTTTTCCTAATGCAAATATGTCAAACCAAACACATTCTATGGAAATATATTCAATATTATCATTAAACATTTTAAATTAAAATACGAATTCGAAAAAATAGTGTGAATTTCAAGCCTTAATATCTCACAAAGCGCAAAAAATCGCAACTTCAAATTTTCAGCAAATACGAATCAATACTAGGTGAACATACTGTCAAAAATTTGGAGAGGTATTTTTTGGTGTTTTTGAGATAATAGCTTTTTAGTAACATCATAAATATAAGTAGTGCCAGCGTGTAACTTTTTACTGTTACACATTAGAGAGTTTATGTCTTCGAGAAAGTTGTTCATTTTGATTAAATAAACAACTGTTTCTTAGACGTCAAAATTCCACGGCCTACTGTTTTCGAGTTATTGTGTATTAACTAGATTTTATTGATAAAATTTGTCAATAAAACACATTTTGATGCAATAGTATGAACTATTTGTTATTGTTTTTGATTTTACGATACATAGTAGGTCATAAAAATGTCATTTTCTAGGAGCTCCAGTTTCACAATCTCTAGAGATTGATCAACGTCCTTTCCATCCAGGAACAAATCCACGAGCTCTCAGAAAGATATTTCGCGTTCTAACATTTGAAATGATTGACAAAAAAGGTAAAGCTTAAAACATTTGGAAAATAACATGCAAAAAATTAAAAGTTACCTTGAGCCATGCTGACAATAGTATACTGACATTTTCATGACCTACTATGTATCGTAAAAATTAAAACAATAAAAAATAATTCATACTATTGCATCAAAATGTGTTTTATTGACAAATTTTATCAATAAAATCTAGTTAATACACAATAATTCGAAAACAGTAGGCCGTGGAATTTTGACGTCTAAGAAACAGTTGTTTAGTTAGTCAAAATGAACAACTTTCTCGAAGACATAAACTCTCTAATGTGCAACAGTAAAAAGTTAAACGCTGGCACTACTTATATTTATGGTATTACTAAAAAGCTATTATCTCAAAAACACCAAAAAATACCTCTCCAAATTTTTGACAGTATGTTCGCCTAGTATTGCTTCGTATTTGCTGAAAATTTGAAGTTGCGATTTTTTGCGCTTTGTGAGATATTAAGGCTTGAAATTCACACTATTTTTTCGAATTTGTATTTTAATTTAAAATTTTTAATGATAATATTGAATATATTTCCATAGAATGTGTTTGGTTTGACATATTTGCATTGGGAAAAAATTTAAACTCACATGGTTTCTAGTAAAAATGTCAAAATAAGCTTAAAAACTGGGTTTTCATTGAATGTATTTTATTTTTAAAATAACTCGAAAACAGTAGGCTGTGGAATTTTGACGTCTGAGAGAGTGTTGTTTATTTTGCCAAAATGAACAACTTTGCCGAAGATGCCAAGTCTCTAGGACGTAAAACAAAGAAGTTAGATGGTGGCGCCACCTATGCGGACGATTTGCGAACTACTAAGTTCTTAGCAATAGATGCCCCTGCTGATGTCAAGCAACTTTGTCGAAGATACTATGTGCCGGAAATGCTTCGTTTTGGAGTAATTAATTTTGTTCCGCTAGATTGCGATTCTGGCCCTTAGTGCAATGTTAGGTAGTCGTCGGCAAGTAGGAAAACCGCTATTATCGAGTTGCTTCAATAGTGTGTCTGCTACGAGATTCCACAAAAAGTGGTGACAAGACTCCCCCTTGGGGGCATCCACAAACACTCAATTTCCTTATCCCTGCCAGACACAGAAGAGATATCGGTTTTTGAACATTTGATGAATCCGATTGGAAACCATGATTCCATGCGGCTTCCTACATGGCATCGAAAGGCACATTGTCAAAGGCGCCCTCAATTTCTAAGAAAATACCCAAACAAGATTACTTTTGAGCGAATGCTTTCTCGATATCGTAAACAACCTTGAGTAAAAGAGTCACAGTGGACTTACCAGATTGATAGGCATGTTGGTTCACATGAAGAGGCACGTTGGCCAGATGAACATCACGGATGTGATGATCCACAATGCGTTCTAAGCATTTCAGAAGAAAATAGGTCTAACTGATAAGTCTGAAACTCTTTGATTCTTCATACGACGCACGACCTATTTATAGAAGACGCTGAGAGTTCTTGTCCTCTTTTAGGATGCGGATTTGGTGGAACATCTCTTGGATATCCGAGGAAACGGCCACGCCATACAACCGAAATCGGAAGAGAATGGCCGGGAGAGATGTGAGTTGATCTGGACCTTTGAGGAGCTTACTGTTTAATGATACTGCGTTGACTTTGGTTGCTGCGTCCCAAATGACACGGACATTCCCTGTTTTTTTTTAGGGTTCATCACTGCTCCGACTGGGACGCTGCTTCCATCTCCGCGATTGTGGTGATGTGGGCATAGCCTTTCTTTTCATACTCAACGATTTGCCGGTGGAGATTTTCTTTCAGCACTGGGTCCGACTTTCCAGACATTCCAGTCGTCGTACTGCCATGTAGTAACTGTCAGGGAATTCTACTTGATCTTCTAGCAAAATCATCCCAGTCTCAAACCGATCCCCCATTCGCAAGGTCGTAGCTTCCATGATGGTTAGCGCTCGCTCATCTTCCTTCGCAAGGGACGGTTCAACTGACCTGGAACCCGTTTCTTCGACAGCGTAGAACTGCTTCACCGCTTCGAGGAGTTTCTCGTCGCAGGAACTCTCACATACATGAAAGCTATAGGATTCTTGCTTACAGCTTCCTTGAGGACCGTAGACACACCACCCCAGTGTGGTTTTCACTGCAACTGGAGCTGCAACTTTCAATGGTACTGCTAGTTGCAAATTGTCCATCAGAATTTTGGGTACCGCGTTTTGATAATTGACAGTCGGGAGCCCCTTCAGGTGTCTGTGACGTTCTGCGCCTTCGCATACTTCGAAGCTTTGAACGGGTACTCCAAGGTTGTTTACGGTTCTCCTGGCCGAGTCCGATCGTAGTTTGCCAATGAGAGTCTAATAGAGGTGGGGAAGAAGATACTTCGTGTGCGTGACATCCGTGTCTGGTGCAAAACATGTCACTACTACAAGTAAAGCGAGCTCCCATAAGAACGCGTGTCAAATAGTGACGTCACTATTTGTGTTTACATTTTTCTTTCCTTACTAATACATAGCCATCTCTTCTTCTTCACCACCTGTAATATACTCTCATTGGTAGTTTGCTGTGAGCTCTACTCGAATCGGGAGGTGTTACTGATCCACCGGAGGCACAATGGCAGCGTTGCACCCTTGACACCTAGCGAAGCCACCACTCTCCAACAACGAAAAATCCGAACCTTCGTCGAGGGAGGCAAATGTGTCGACTGATCTGTTCGTGCCGTGGAGTGTAACCGGAATGATTCGAAATAGCATTCCGGAAGTTGGGTACCGATGGGTGTGATTTTCTGCCTCCTGAACCACGGTATCCAAAGACCGTTGAGGGCCCTTCGAGGAATGCAGGAGCGGATGGTGGCGGAACTGACAGCCGTCGATGCCGATGTCCTCGGCACCCACGTCTTCCGTGGTTGAATAATCAATAATTCTGACATAGACCGAGGGCGCGTACTTACTTCCAGCGTTCGTCGAAGTGTAGTTGCCTGAATGCATGGAAATCGTTGAACAGTTCGACTCGTCCTTCGGTTCGTAGGAAGTTTCGCCGTGTCCTCCGGTAATTCCTTTGTGTGAGAGTTGACAAATTCCTTATTTTTCGACCGGTCACGGGCACCGCTCCGTTTCATGTCTGGTTTGAACGTCACCACACTTGTTGCATCCTGCACCACAGGCGCCGAAGGTCTTGAGGTGCCCACATCATCCGTCGGTCTGCAGGAAGCTTTGCCACTAGTTCCTGAAGCAGCGAAGGGTTTGACAGGTGAGCACGTTCGTTAGCGGCTTCAATATGATCGCACAACGCTTGCACTGCCATTCCAAAGTCGATAAGCCTTTCGAGTTTGTCCAGAGTCTTAGAACTGGAATTTCACGCACCTTCTGTAGCATCGCGTTGATCAACAGCTCCGGCCTTCCAAATCGCATTCGGAGGGTCTCGATCACCTGTGGCACAGCTGCAGGTAGGACCAATCGACTGTGTGTACTGTTTCGAGCGCAGGGCCCGTTAAGCAACGTTGTACACGGAGTATGTTCTCCCCATCAGAGAATCCGCAAGCTTCGGTTGTGTAGCGGTAGCTGGAGATAAAAATCGGTCATGCAGAGGGATCGCCGGAAAATCGTGGTAGTTCTTTGGCCAGGGACTGCCTTGCTGCTAGCTGCTGCTGTGTTGGACGCACTAGTTCGAGGTTGGGAATCAGTTGGTTGTGTAGAATAATAACGAACGGATTCTCCCAACACTCACGCTGTATAATTCACTTAGCTTCAATTTTATTTTTTTAAGATCAAGAACTCCCTAAAATTGCACTTTATGCTTCTTCTGCTGCTGTTCAAAGTATGGCCAAAATCAACCGTAAACTCCAGCTGACAGATTGTCCCTCGAGCAATGACATCGACAATGACGCGGAGGACGACAAGGTTGCCAGTTTGCCGTTTTCTCACGCCGACACTCTAATTCAAACTATTTGCTTAATTGAGACTATGCTGAGAGTGTCTGGAGTTGATATCCGGTCCAGAATGATTTCCGTATGCGAAATCCACAATGACGTTGAATATTTATAATTAACTTTCGACAGTTCGCTGGGAGAAATAACCCTCGAACGATCGCACTGTTGTATTTTGTACAACATCTTGAAAAAATATCGCTTTGTATACTTTGCATTTGAGTGGTGCTGATGGTGGTGGTCAAACGTGCGATTGCCGGAAGGTTGAAAGCACGTATTCAGCCTCTGGAAAAATCCCGGGAGAAACTTTTGGAGAAATATCGGAAGGAAATATGGGAGGAAATTTCCATGAAGGAATCTCTGGAGAAACCCAGGTAGGAATCCCGGAAGGAATCTCTGGAAGAATTCCTGAAGAATACAAGACGAAGGAGTCTCGTCAGAAATGTCTGAAGAAATTGCGGGATGAAACCTTGAAAGAATCCTCGGATGTTCGGAGGAATCTCCGAAGTCAATCTCAGTATAAGATCTCTGCGACGCAACACTCAGCATTTCGATGACATTTATGCACTTAAATCGCTGTACTGTGCATTAGTTCGCAGTGTATTGGAGTATGGAGTGCAAGTTTGGGCTCCGTATCATGCCGTCTATGCTGAACGCATCGAGAGAGTCCAGAAGCGGTTCATCAGATATGCTCTTCGAGGTCTACCGTGGAATGATTCTGTTAACCTGCCTCCTTATAACCAACGATGTGCGCTGATTGACATGGAGTCTTTAGCCAACCGTCGAACATTGCTGCAAAGACTGTTTGTTTTCGACGTGGTCACCGGCAAAATCGATTGCAGCTGTCTTCTTAGCAACTTGCGCTTCCACGCTCCAGCCCGCCGGCTTCGTAATTCAAGATTGCTGTGGATTCCCATGCATCGTTCGGATTACGGATATCACAGCCCGTTTGATTCGTGTTGTAGGTTGTTTAATGATGTGTGTGACTCGTTTGATTTTAATATAAGTAAATTAGTGTTTAAAAATAGAATTAAGTCTAGCTGATCAGTCTGTGCGGCATGCAGCCGAAGATGTTGTCAAATAAATAAAATAAATCCTCGAATTCCAAGAAAAATCTCTAGAATAATCCTGGAGGATACGCTGAGAAAATTCCCGAAGGATCCTGGCAAGAATCCCAGAAGATACCCAGGCAGAAACCCCTAACAGAATCCCGGGAGGCATCAATGAAGGAATCCCCAAACGGAATCTCGGAAGGAATTGATCAAGGAGTTCCGGAAGGAATGCCTGGAAGAATTCTATAGCCACCCCTGGAAAAACCCCTAGAGAAAGTCTGGGTCCAGAATCCATGAAACAATCATGAATCATGAAAGGGAGGTATCCCGGAAAAAACTCCAAGGAATCCCATGAGAAATTAATCGAATAATTTCGGGAAGTGTCTCTGTAGCAATACCTGCAGGGTTCCCTGACGAAAATCCCCGCAGAATTCCTTGAGTTAGCCTCGAGAGAAATCAATGGATGAATCCCGGGAGGAATTCCAGAAGAAATTCCGAGAGCCAGTTCAGAAGTAAATTGTCCACTATTTACGAAGTATGGATTTTGAGAATACCTTCTTCGACCGTTCGTTGGTTGGTTTGACGTTTCTGCCCGTTTGGGACCTTCTTTAGGGACTAAGTCCCTGGTTTGCTTTGCGTTTGCATTTGCTCAGCGGCAATGTTTCCTAATTTCCATCCCCATCGAAGAGTTCGTGCAGTAATTCAAGTTCTCAGAATGTTTTTTTTTATTTATTTATTTTTTTTTATATTTTTTTGTTTTATTTTTATTTTTATAGAATGAGAAAATCTGCAACAGATACCCAAGAGGTGGTTCCTCGGGTGATGTGAGGATCGACTCACTAAAAACTCATTCTCTCTCTTCCTTACCTTCGCGGTACGCCCGTTAGGGATGACTTCGAGAAGGGGGGGACCGTATATGAGTACACTCTAATAGTAAGCGTTCCACCAGCTACCGCCTTAGGAGCTGTCCATTAATTACGTAAGGGTTTATGGGGGGGGAGGGGGGGTTTGAGGAATCTTACGCGCCATACAAAAAAATTTAGGTTCTCATACAAAAAATCTTACAAGGGGGGGGAGGGGGTGTCTGAAAATCGCTAAAATTCCCTTACGTAATTAATGGACAGCCCCTTAAGTAGTTCACTCTCCCCTGGAGGCTCGGGTCTTGGCTAATACTTAGACTACCCGTTGAACTCAAGCTCCTGGATGGGGAAGGGGGGCCAACTCAACTAGCTGTTGTTCGGCTCGCCATTTACTCTGTAGTTCAAGTACGATTCGAGAAACCGTGGAAGAAACGGAGTCCCACTTGTCCGCCCCCATACACATCCTTTCAACAATGTTGTCAGGCGTGATATCTCTACCGCATACCTCCTGCATACTCGACCTTTGCTCCACGAATGGTTTGGCTGGACTGAAAGGGTGTAAACCAGAAGAAAAACCCTGGACAACTTCTGTTGTCAAGATGGTATCGCCCAGCAATTCATCCGAACGTACATCCATACGGGGTCTCGGAACATAGCAAACGATCAGTAGATGAGGGGGCTTCGTACGCAACTCCGTACGAGATCTGGATTGGAGAAACCGTTGATGATCTTTAATGCCACCCGAGCACATCTGCAGCTTCCAGCTTCCAAGAAGTGGATCGAAATGGACGTTTGGAACAATTTTAGTTGTGCAATAAAAGATATTGACTCACACAGAGGTCCAAAGTTGTCCATCAGTTCTACTACACACCTCTGCCGTTCGAGGAACCGTTGAAGGGCTTTTTTAGAGAACTCTGTAAACGTGCAATGGAGTAGAAGGTTCCAAGATGATTCAGTCCTTGTACGAGAATGTAACTTCTCTTGTCCAAAACCGTATAACCTTCAAGTGGACGTAGGTACTAGAAAAAGGTGTATAGTTTGGCCTTGTCATTTGAAAGGCTGGGCATGTCGTTCAAGAATTCTGCCTGAGTCTCACATGGATCGAAGACTTGCCGAAGCTATCTACAAGCTGCGGAGTTTGTGTCAGATTATTGTATCTTTGTAAAGAAGCAACAAGGTCATTTGTCATTTGTAGTAAGCGGAGAGAATTGCGGAAGTTTGAAGTTGATCTGGATCAACCGTGGACAGGATGGTTGATTATGTTCTGTTGGGTCATTCTGCATACATTGAATAGTAAATTTGAAATAGTATCATCTTGCTTCAATTCATCCGATGCCATAGATGAGGTAGACGCTTCATCTACGATCCGATTGATTTCGATCCTTCCAGCATTGACCGTATCAGTCTAATTGGCTTCGCCGGAAAACCATGTTGTGGTATTATGTGTCGAAGCTCATTTCTGTTAATTGTTCTCTACATTGCAGATGACAAGCATGTGATCTCCCGACCTCCCAAATTTGTCTAGGATCATTCGTAGTTTAAACCTTTGATCCGTCGTTGATTAGCCCTCACGAAAACCAGTTGACCAAGAACTCATTAAGAGGTCTCAGTCTATTGAACAGGACATGTGACAGTAATCTCTCTGTAATCAGCACACTCTAGTCTGTACCGTTTCTTGTAGATTGGGCATATGCGGCCATCGTACCAGCAGGTGAGCTATTCTTCATCCTCCCATGTCTTCGAATCTGATAGATTGATTAATGCTCGCTCCCATGTTTAAAAAGCTCGCCCGGGATCTCGTCCGGTCTACTTGCCTTGTCGTTAGGCCTTCTTAACCTGATCTGGTTCCACTGACCGTCATCAACTTTGTTAATCCGCTTCCTGGAAAAACTTCCAGTGTTACTATTCCACAAATCTTCGAACTGCTCCGCTTATTCCGGAGTTGCCAGTATGGCATTGTATGTTATCAAATTTCCTTCCCGGTCATTGCATATGGTGAACACTGACGCAGTCTTGTACTGCCCGCCATTGACAGCTGCATAAAACTTACGCATATCGTTCCGATCCATGTTTTCCTGAACTTCAGTAATCACACTCTTTCGCGTCGCTGAGTGGAATCAATCATCTTTGGCGCTATCATTGCCTTTTGCTTCCACCAAGGCGGAATCGAACCTTTTGTAATCAGGATTCATTCCACACCAAACTCCCCTTACAATGGAAGGTATAGGAACCACCACGTGGGAACCGTGGGAACCAACTGAAAATGTCACGTTTCCCTGCTTTTGGGCTGGTTGCTTCATCCGCCCACGCTTTAGCTAGTAGGGGTGTTTTCCGTTTTTGTCTGCGTTGTTGCTGCTGCTGCTGCGGAACTCGTGGAACTCGACGGGGGATTTTCGGTGGTATTTGCCTTTTGTGTTGTACGGTTGTAGGTACGTAGTTCACGGGAACTGTTCAGTTCGTGTTCACGTCGTGATTTTACTCGGTATGATGTGTGCTAACCGCAGGCTGTGATAGAAGTTAGGGTGGCATGGTCGGGCCAGGCCTAGGATTGTGGGTCGGGGGAGCTTTAATGTGGATGATACGTTGAGGTTAGGTTTTAATGCTTGGAAGAAGCCCATCTGCTTCTTCTGTGGCAGAACTCGCAGTGAGATAGATTAGGGGAAAAACGTTGATGAAGGATTTTTATCTTTGCTTTGCTCAAGCTTTGATGCATTGTGCACTTTTCAGAAATTTCACTAGAACTTTGGCTGTAGTGACTATTCTTTCTGTACTTTTGTACCTTTTACGTAGACCAAATGTAGAAGAAGAGACAGGCTCGGTATCAACAGAATCACACCTAACACGATGAGACACAGAATACACAGCGTAGAACTTTGAACTTATATTTCACCACAATTAATCACAAGAGGTGTAAAATAAATAAAAATTGCAAAACAGATTTTCAAAACTTTTGGAGACATTAAGATTAAGATTTTGTATCGATATTTGCCTTGGACTGTCAGTTAAAGTCTGGTGAATGTCCATATTTTTCGAGATTAATGTCACAGAAGTCAAATCACTCTAACAAAAAAAAAAAAAAAAAAAAAATAATGGGAAAAATTAAAATATTTAAAAAAATCTTCTATCGAAATCCACTGATTTCCAGTTGAGTCGACCAGCGTTCTCCCAATTCCAGGCAACTGTAATCCAGACTCATTACAATAAACCACCCACGCAATCGTTCGCAATTTGCCTACCAGTCTCAATGCGAACGGCTCGTGAATCCGAAAACAAAATATTATTAACTACCATCATCATCGTGAAAGAGAGGTATAACTGTAGCGTACCGTACGACTGGTCGAGTTGGTGGTCACGCATGACACGAACCAGATGTGTTTTACATTTCTCCGTGTTGATCGTAAACCGTGGGCAACTGTAAAATAATTCGGCATAATGAACTTGTAAATGCCGAACGGAGCTGACGTTGCGATGCGATGGTTGGGTTATTGTATGTTGCTTTCATAACAAAACGCGCTGCCAACTTCCAGTCGGCATTTCTCAATCATCGCAACGAATCATGCACCACCTCTGCTGCTGTTTGTGTTAGTGAGATCGGAGAAACGTCAGACTCCCGCCTGCTGATTGGCTGCGACGACTCTGACGACGGTTTCATCCGCGACGGATTCAAATCGTCGCGTTCGATAAGGGGGAAAACCGTCAATATTAAACTGAGGAAACCAATCATAGCAGCGAGGTTTTTCTGGAGTAAACATATTACTTTTTATGGGCACAAGTGAAATTTCATTTTTACAATTCTCTGCACGGAGCTAAAGTATGTGGAATCATAGCCTTAGAAAGTGTTGCCAACGGTATGCGAGAAAAATAGACAAAATAATAAAAAAAAACACATTTCCAACGTAGACAGAGGAATGGGTATCAATTTGATACAAAACCAACAAAACATCGATATTGAGACTAATACCCAACTGATTTCTAGCAAAGCTAGACTATTTGACAGCAGGGTTGCCATCTTCTGAAGAACTTCTCACCAAGCACGCTCCAATCTCTCAAATTTTGACCTTTATTCGAGTTTCAGTGTCATTCGGTCAAGTGCGTAACTTTCCGGGTTTAAACTTAACAAATAGCCATAAAAAAACTTCGCCACTTCCAGCTGTCAAATTAACGAGGGTCAGTGGTGCCAGCCGAGCAGTAAAATAAGCTCCCCTTCAAGCATGGGCGGCAGCATGATTTAGGCCACTTGATTTCCCTTCTTTTTCCACACTTTCGAGAGTCGGTCGGCGGTTCGAGTGCCGCCAATAAATAATGGCAACAAATTATGGACCCAATTTCTCTGCAGCAGGGCAGATGGGGGAGTACCGAACCTGTCGAAAAGTTATTTATGGATTGGCTTTCGAAGCAAGTTTTTCATCGGAGGGCGACGACGCGACGCGACGCGACGGACGGTGACACCCCGCGGGAAGAGGAAATGCTCTCCGGCTTTCACTCTTACATTTCACCACTCGGTTCAGCTTGGTTTTCTTTTGACCTGTGAAATTTCCGCGGAAAATGCAAATATCAAACCTACGACGGAGACGTATCGGGCAATGGGATTTGGCGCGAAGAAGGGAAAGCGATTGAATTGATTTATGGGAATGCAAAAGTAGGAAATAATCGAAAATTGTAACGACTTTGAAAAAGTTTTAACGGTGCAATAAGAAAGGGGATAATTGTCAAGGTCAATAATGACAAGACCAAGAAGACGAAACAGGAATGGAACAAGTATTGAAAACTACATTAAACGAATCCTTTACAGAGCCAAATAGTGAATACAAAAATCATTCCTCAAATAATCCACATTTGAAACAGAAAAAGAAAACATCAAAAGCAAAGTCGTTCTCACCAAAAGGACGCAAACATTGATTGAAACTAATCACCAGAATCAATATCTAGAGGGGGCTGAAAATCAACCACTGAATATAAAACATAAGTGAGAGTAATTTCAAGTAATATAAAGAAACATCTTTAGAATTTAACTTAAACCCATTTAAAGCTAAAAAGAAAATAAAAAAAAAACGACAAAAGTGACAAAACCAAAAACCAAAACGGTATTATATATTAGCAGATATATATAGAAATCAAGAATAAAAAAGTATTATCTGAAAGATTTTAGACGATAGTGAGTAATAAGTAAATTTAAAATTGAAACTCTAAGATACCAAAAAATGGCAGAGATGGAAAGCAAAGGAGCATGGTTGGCGCAACGAGTTGGAACCGGAAACTAATTAAATCATTAAAGCAAACATTATACCAACCAATCAGCATTAATTGAACACAGAAGAAAAAAATAAAAATAAAACATTGAAACTAATGTTAGAGCAGTGACAATTAGCGAAACAAAACTGAAACAGAGTACTCCGTTAGACGGGAATCGAATAATCACACAAACAAAAATAACAAATAATGCAACAAACACACATACAGCGTAGCATTTGATCACGAAACACATTGGATGATACACAAATTTTCGAAGCGAAAAAAAAAAATAAAATTAACGAGATTGAAGTACTTCATCAAACCAGTAAAATAAAGCACAAGCCAAGATGAATCGGAAGAGAAAACGAACGTGAAGGGGTAAACTTCTAGTGATGATAATATAAACTTTAGTGCGATATGATGGATCGGAAAATAGTGGAAGACGACAAAAAAAAAAAACAAAGCTAAATCCATACAGCATTACGGAGGCGGATAAGATAAAAATTCGAAAAAAACCGGTATGAGTAATGAGAATTCAAAAGAAAAAATAAATGAATAAAACTACTATAAATGAATCAAAGTTGGTTGCGTTCTGTGCGTTTTTGGATTTGCAGATATCACATGACCCTGAAACAGTTTTAGTCGTATCTAAGGTTCTATCCATGGAAAATAAGAAAAACAGGTGAGTATTGCTACATATGTAAGCATTAAATTCAAGGCGACTTTGTTTTGTTTTCAGTTTTTAAAAATAACTTCAGAAATTTTTTAAAGCATTTCTTCTTGAGGAAGAAATACTGTAATCGTTTTCCAGAATAACGTTAAAATACCCTGTAATAACAGGGAATGTCTTGGAGTAACCCATAAAAAGTATTGAAGAACTCCTGAATGTGTATTAGAATAATTTTGTTATGGAAACCTTCTAAAACTAACGAATCTCCAAAAAAAAAAACAATAGGGGGATTCACTTAACAGCGTAAACCGCTTATTGAAGTTTATTCTGATTAAACGTCGCGATCACCAAGGCAATCTTTGATTATTTCATTCGCAAAACCATGAAACATTTCAAATAATCAGAAAATCATGGCTTACGCAGCAATTTAATCTGTTTAGTGAGTACCCCTAATGAAACCTTTCAATGGATTGCTTCAGGTATTCGATTTGTTTGCATTTGTTTGTTTGATGAAATTGCCAAAGGATTTTTTGGAGAAATTTCTATTTTTAGCTTGTTGCAATGTGTTACATATTCCTAAAAAGTTCAATACCGTCATGCTGGGCTACTTTTGACATGCGGGGCTACTTTGGACACTTTTGAATGTTAATTTTTTAAATTCAAAATATGGTTCAAATCTGTTTGATGTCTTTGGGACTATTATGAAGCAATAGTTTTCCCTTCATTTGGTTGAAATTATTTATCAAACAGACCGTTTATTGCTTGTCAGGACGCGAAAATAAATCGATTAAACCAATAAAACGTATATAACGTATCAGAATATTTGGTCTGTAAGCATTGTTTCTACAGTTCATAAATTTCCAAGAGTTGATCAATTTATTCAAAATGTATAAACGTAGCATATACAATCGAATATTTGTATCGTTATACATTATAAATGACCGTTTCACTTAAATAAAGGATTGATGGCCCCTTCTTTCAGGTTATCTATATAGCAATATCAAGCTGCTCATAATACCAAAAGTAGCATAGAACCATCTTAAAACGCATATATTTATTGAAATCATGTCTGATATAGTGTACTACAGCGTTGGTACAAAGTAGTTTTCTTAATAACCCTGGAATTTGAAGTGCAGTTTTTGTTATACATACAAATGTCCAAAGTAGCCCCCATCCAGTTCTATATGAGATGTGTCCGATTGGTGTACAAACACCTTTTTTGTTTATTGATGGATTTAGCTCAAATTTTGCATACTTACTACATACATACTCACGATTATTGTGTGTAAAAATTGTGGAAATTCATTCACTACTCTGGGAGTTATAATGTCATAAAGTTTAAAAACCATGAAAAAGTGTATAAAGAAGCCCCGCACGACGGTATATTAAATAACATTTATTTGTTTATTAAATAAACATTAAAATCAGTTTGTGTTGTACATAATACATGAATACATTATTTTTTATTTTTTTTTTCATGAAATTCTTGTAAGATTCCAAATTTGTTAGAGAAATATTCAATACGATCCTGACTGCAAAGAATCTTCAGAAGAATTATGTAGCTAAGAAATCTCCAAATGAGCACCTAAATGAATCTCTTAGGCAATTATCAAACAAAAATACTTTTACAAATTTCTGAGAATTTTTTTGAAGACATTTTTATCATAATCGCATAGAAACCCAGAGAAAAGATTTTGTTTTGGAAATCTCCGAAAAGTGGCAAATGGAATCCATGAAGAACCTATCAATTATTTTTGAACTTTTAGTGGCAAATAAAAAGCGGCAACATGATTTATGGAACATTCCAAAGCATTCCTGGAGGTAATCAAATCTGGGAATAATTTCTTCTGGAACAGCCAAAATATTTTTGAAGGTACTGTTTGAACCCTAAAAGCAATTCGTGAAAAATCTGTAGAAAAATTTGGAAGATTACTACTAAATGGGAAAAAATGGAATTTAGAAACTCTTTTTCAGAATTTTCTACAATTATTTTTCAGAAATATCTGCATTCTCATTTTTTGTTCCATATTTGGAGGTTTGGTACTCAATGGTTTCCTTGAAGAAATTCCGGTGGATCGACCTGATGGAATACGTTACAAATACCTGAACAATTTTGAGGGCTATTTATTTTAAACAACTTGAGTAATTGTTTTATTTTAATGTTTTTCTTCAAAAAACTCTTACAGGTTTAATAGAGAAATTTTCCGGAAGGTCCCAGATTCTCCGGAATCTTCTATAGAGTTACTTCAGAAAGCTTTAAGAAAATTCCTCAAGCAATCTTTGGAACAATGTCCAAAATAAAACTTGAAGCAGTTCTAGCGAAAGTTATTGAAGAAATTTTCATCGGTATCATGAAACTACATCCAGAAACCACTAAGAAAGCTCTTAAGGCGAAACGAGGTCCATTTCCTCATTTTTTGGTTTTTATTTTTTTTATAAAATAACGAAGCAATATTTACAAAATCGGTTTACGTACACATGTAGAGTATGGATCAAGGGGATTGTAACAAGCTCAAACAAAACCAATGCGAGTGCCACGGCTGGGTAATCGACCACAAGAAAATTTTCAAATACTTCGTAATATCAATGAATTTTTGTAATTATTTCCAATTGGCGTGATCTGTTTGAGTTGTTAATGTTGAGGTTAGCCTTTAGGCTGGTGCGTTTGAATCACCATTTCAGCCTTATGATATTTCAGCCTTTTGATGCATTCAGCCTCCTGTAATTTCAGCCTTTCGTGTTTCAGCCTTTTGATATTTCAGCCTTTCATAGTTCAGCCTTTTGTACGTAACCCGTAATAAACCTAGAAATGTCGTAGTTCTGCTTTTCCACCAACAGATGTCGTTACTACTCGAACGGATCGCCATCTGTTTAACAGTTTTAACAGTTTTAACAGTTTTATTGTGGTAATAATGATTGCCAGAAGGTTTACAAATCGAAAAGTTTTGTTTACTCTTAAAATCTGTCTTTATGGATATCTTCAAGTATACTATCAAACATTTTATCAATGGTTTTCATAAAAGCAGTCATAAAACTGCGAGTTTTAATTATTGCTATAATAAAACCCTAATAAAAATCAAACAAAACCAATCAGCAATGAAATTGTTACTTCGGATGTGTACGTAAACCGATTTTGTAAATATTGCTTCGTTATTTTAAAAAAATCAAAAACCGAAAAAATGAGTAAATGCTTCCAGTTTTGCCTTAAGTGGGTGTACGAGCTAATTTGCAATCTGTGTATGTAGGAAACACTCGATGAGTGTCATGGAGTTTGTCCGATTTTATTTTAGTGCTGAGAAAGTTAAGCGTGAATGGCTTCTGTGGGGTTGCTACGTTACTAGGGCTGAAAGTTTGTGTTTGTCATCTCACTAGTAAAAACAATTAAACACAAACTTGCCAGCTGTCGTTAGGTTTTCCAATATGGCGGATGGTGCAATCTGACATATTGGATTACCTTCTTTTTACTTACCTTGGTGATTACCTTTATTGCTCTGATACGCTAGTCCATAACAAAAGAATAATTTTTGAGAATGGAACTAAATCGAACGTTTAACTTGTAATGTTTGCTGCCGATAATGGAACAAGGACTATGACGTCGGACACAGAGACAGTGAGTTTGAATCCCAGCAGAATAAAAATGATAATTCGGTAATAAAATTGAACCTTAAACTAGAATTGAAATAAGACAAGCTACGTTCGTTGAAATGCGTATGGCATAAAAAAACATGAGAATGAAACAGACCAGTAAATAAAACTTATATTTTTTTTCTGTTTCTGTTTCTTTTTCATTAAGCACTTAATCAGTATTTAAAATGCTAACTTTCAAGCAGTTAATTAACATACAAGATGCCATCACCTAGCTGTCAATTGCTCATGTCAACAATATTCGCCATGGGTGTCTCTTAGATGGGGTTTTGCATTAATTCAGCCGTATATTTGGCCAAAAACCGGCTTTAAAGTAGTACTTAAGGCGACTATAATGCTTGTTAGCATTAAATAGGGTGTCTTAAAGGCGCATATAGCACCGACGAACCGACGTGACAGTGGTGTTTCAAAACTGTCCCCCCTAAATTTAACGGTCGACCAGCGAAGCGAGCGATCGCTTCTGTCAAATCAGTGCATGCACAATCCTCTTTCTATATCAACATACGGGGGTTTGGGATCAAACTATCAAATCAACGCGAGCCGTTATAGAGGTGGCGGTAGTGTTCGGCTATTTTTCATCATGACGTCGGGGACAACAAATTTGAATTTATTTGTTCTAGCTGTCACGTCGGTTCGTCGGTGCATATAGTGCTACTTACGTGCTAAATATAATGTTTAATGGTTACCTGAGTATCCCTATTAGAAGTTTCTGAAGTAAATACTGGAAAAATGATAATGATAATTCGTGTAGAAATGATTGACATTTTTCATGAATTATTGATAGAGAATCTTGCCAGACAAGCAACTTGGAAGATTTGCGCATTGTTTTTATAGTTTATTCCCAATGGAACTGCAAATTAAATATGTGAGTAAATCTTCATAGAAATTTCTGTAGCAATCTAGAGCTAAATTCTTGCAGGAAATCCTATAGCTATAAACCTTTTTAACATTTTCTTACAGACAAACAGACGTCTCACTCTACCCACTTCCCATCGTTTCCCTTTTTAACGGACTATTCAAATATTTTGTAGTTCGCAAATCTCTCGTTCGTGGCACTTGCATCGTTTTTGCTTGCTCACTACCGTCATCTACTCAGTGGGTTTACGAAACACAAGGTAATTAGCATTAGGAGACTATGCTTTTGTGACGATTATTTTAATCGCACTTCGTTCCATTTTATACGTCTGTTTGTCTGTGCTATTACTGTAGGCGTGATATTTTAGTTCCCCCTTCCAGTAGCTTCTTCCTTCTCCTACTATGCAACTCCTTTGCCGCCCTTCCCGTATTACCGGCTGAAAACTGCTAGCAACCTTTGGGAAGATTGGGCAGTGCCTAATGGGCAATATTGTGCATTATATAAGGACTTTCAACAAGTAGGAGGTTGGTATCTAGCTCAGCGGGCCAGCCATAAACAATTTAAAAGAAAAATAAACAACAGAACAATACGAACCAAAACCAACGGCAACGATTCTACCGTCAAAACAGCACACCTACACGGTTACAGAAGTTACACAGATTTGTGTACGACTAGACCAGCCTCACCACTGTGCCAAATGTGCACAGTTACTTTTCCGGCTCTAGCGCTGGCATGAGAACAAAATTAACAATTATTTTTGCACTGGTCGATTCCTGATAATGCATGTCATCGTTCAGAGAAAAATAGTTATGAACTTTGCTCCCATACCAACGCTAGAGCCAGAGAAGTAACTGTGTACATTTGACACAGGGGTGGAGGCTGATCTAGTAGTACACAAATCTGTGTACATTGTACACAAGTCTGTGTTGTTTCGTTTCAGGGTGTACCTAATCCACAAGAAAGGCGATCATTTGGAATGTAAGTACTTATAAGCGATCATCATTTTGAATGCCACCTACAAAGTGCTATCCCAGATAATCTTCTATCGTCTGTCACCTCTCCAGGGAACTTATCAAGACGGTTTCATTGACGGCCGGCTGACAACGGACCAGATCTTAATCGTACGGCAAATCCTCCAGAATTGCCGTGAACACCAGGTTCCAACGCATCACCTGCTCATCGACTTCATGGCAGCATGCCACAGTATCGACCGCATGGGTTTCGTGTGAACTTATCAATTCAAAATGAAATCAGCCGAAGATGGGGAAGCAGCCTTCCTTGATGTGCAGAACAAACCTAGCGTTGACATTGCGTCCGTCCATCTTCGGCGAGATCCAGCTGCGCGTTGCGAGGATCCATCGACAGGAGGAGGAAGTCGGGCGCCGCGCCGGTTCGACACACGTCGACTGAAAGACGCTGCGGTGAAAAGTTCCTTCGTCGAGGAGCTGGAAAACCGTTCTGAAGATATTCCGGAAGGTGGAAAGCGTAAATGATCAATGGACCGCCATCGAGAACGCCTTCATCGCCACTGGCGAGAATATTTTGGGTGAGCTACGCAACGCACCCAGGAAAAACAGTGAATCACAGATGACACCAAAGCCGCGATATAGAGCGAGCGAAAACACGAGGAATCAAAGTCGTTGCCCGTCAGCGCAATTCGGCTCTCCAGAAGCAAGTGAAGCGTACATACAGGCGAGACAAAAAAGCGTGGGCAAACTCCCTAGCCGACGAAGACGATTTTGAAAAAGCTTTCGACCGTCTCAATCAAGAAAATATTTCGGGAGCCTTCAGGCGCAATGGTGTTCCTGAGAAAACCATCGGCCGCATTGAAGCACAGTTAAGGGCATTTTCGTGCAGAGTACTACACAACGGTGTATTGTCCGATCGCATCCGGGTCGTTGCTGGAGTGAGGCAAGGATGTATCCTATCACCTCTACTGATCCTCATCGTAATCGACGGGATCCAGGTAGGTGCAATTGTTCGTGGGTTGTTGTGGCAGCCCATTACCATGGAGCATCTAAATGACTTGGAATTGGCTGATGATGTTGCTCTCCTAGCTTAGCGGCGCTCTAATATGTAGAGCTAGCTCAATGATCCTGCCAATCGCTCCTCAGCGGCAGGTCTTACCATTAACGTCAACAAGACCAAACCGTTGGGTGTAAACACGGTCAATCTTTCCAGCTTTACGGAAGCTGGGCAATCAGTGGAGAATATTGAAAGCTTCCAATATCTTGGTAGACAAACGGCGGCCGATGGCGGCACCAAGAAGAGCTAGTGCTGAATCTGAAAAAGAATGTCATGCATTCTAAAAGAAGTCCTTGAGGAAATTCTTTCCTTTCATTCCTAAAAATTTACCAGAGCTTTGAATAACCTTTTTTGTCAAGGTGAATTCAGGAGTTTAGAAATAAAGCATTAACAGAAAAAAATATGTAATTAAAATTCAGCGAGAAATCATGCACATAAAGGGAATGCTAGAGTTAGTGCATATTTACATGAGATATCGTGTAAAATTAGTTTACGCTCTTGTAAATTTCCGCCAATAGTCGCGTAACCGGTTGGAGTCCATGATTGTTTACGCGATGGTTGGCGGAAATTTACACGATGGTGATGTAATTTTACATTATATCTCATGTAAAAGTGCACTAACTGTAGCATTCCCTTTATGTGCATGATTTCTCGCTGAATTTTAATTACATATTTTTTTCTGTGTAGACAATGATAGCGTTGAAAATTCCGTCAGAAATTTCGTTGAAGTTTTGAATGCACTCTTGAAGTCTCATGTCAACTAGTTTAAAAATGTATGTGCACTGGAGCCTTGTTGTATAAATCAACATAGAGCATGAAAAGAGGTAGTTTTGTGCATAGATTTAACTAGTACTTCAAATGAGGAAACTCAGTACTATCAAGATAGGTTGGTCGATCAAGTGGAGGACGATTTGGGGACCCTTCGCAGAGAGTGTGACCAAAGGCGCACAGCCATGAACCGAGTCGAATGGAGATGATTCCTACGTGCAGCAGAGGGCCCTCTGTCCGACCGGTCGAGAAGTTCTCAAGAAAAGGTTTGCTCCTAGGCGTTTGGGATGAGCCCAAGGGGATTTTCGGATTTTTCACGGAAGTCTAAAAAAAGGAAGTTCTAGGGGTGTTTTCCGATCCAAGGGAATTTAACCCTCCTTGTGAATTAGGGTCTTTTTTGTCACAAACCGTGTCCTACGTCAGTGACGTCAGTGTTCCCAACGTGAGGAGAGCTCTAAGTGGATTCAAGGAGTTTTAGATGCGTTTCAGATGTATTCCAGTGGAATTTAAGGCTATTAGAGCCATACCTGAAACCCCTGAAAGCACTCTAAAAGGCACCTGAAACCTCCTGAGAATCTCTGAAACGCACGAGAGACCCCCAAGAATGCTCCTTGAAACCTCATGAGACCCCTTGAAGCCCACGGATACTCCCTGAAGCCCCTCCAAGACTCATCTGAAATCCTCTGAGATTCCCTGAGCCACCCATGAGACCCACTGATACTTCCCGACCGCCAACGTGAAACGTACCTGAGGCCTTTTAAAACCTACCCTGATACAGGGCGGGTACCAGCCACCTGAGATTACCTGAATTGCTCCTGAAACTCCCTGAAACGCCTCTAAGACTACCTAGCACACTCTGAAACCCTACGAGATTCTCTGACCCCCTGACATCCCAGACAACCAGAATCGCATAAGGAGGGACGCTGTACATCGCATAAAGTACTTTTTTAAGTCACTTTCGCACATATGTACGGCTGAGGGACAACTTTCATCGCATATTTGAACTTATTGTGATCTATCTGGTAAAATCGTATAAGAGTGAAAAATAACTTTTTTGAAAAATAACGATGTATGACTACATCGTAGTAGGCGATATGCTGATGTTTTATTGCGACGAACTTCGCATATTCGCAAAAGCGAGCGAACTCGCATAGTGTCAATTGAGTTCGCATAATTACGTACTGCGATGATTTGGGAACGTTCATAAATTACGTCACGCAAAAATTGCCCATTTTCAACCACCCCTCCCTCCCCCCTATGTCACACTTTTTGTATGAGACCTCTGAAATTTTTGTATGGGTTGTCACACTTTGCTGAACCCCCCCTCCCCTCTAAAAGCGTGAAGTAATTTATGGACGCTCCCTTTCCGTCAATGCGTGAATAGCGCCTACATTTTTGTACGCATGAAGCACTTTTACTGCATCTTATGCGATGTAACTTTACCACATTAAAGTACGTATAACATGAATATAAACTTCATTATACGTTCAAATTGGTTATCTGGGATACGCTGTAACACCCTGAGGCCCCCTGAAATGCCCCTGAGACCCACTGAAACGCTTTTGCATGGTATTCCTTGAAAGCCCATTAGACCCCTTTAAACGCCCCTGAGACTCCCTGGAACTTCTACAAATAGTCTTCTTTGGGTCTTCTCAAACTCCTTGAAACCCCAGAGACCCCTGAAACCACGACACCCCCTAAAACCCCTCTGATACGCCTCTGAACCCCCAGGGCTGCCTGAAACGTCCCTGAATCCTTCTTCATCATTATATTCTTCTTTTTCTTGGTGTAGTTTCCCCACTGGGACAAACCCTATTTCTTAGCTTAGTGTTCAGTGAGCAATTATTAACTGAGAGCTTCCTCTGCCAATGACCATTTTGCATGTGAAGTGAATATCGTGTGGAAGCCAATTAAACGACCCTTGTTTTTTTTAATCCATAAATAATTCGAAAATTGCCAATAAATAATTAAACAAATAATAATAAATAATTGAGTGGGGACATCGTATTAAAACTCGGTGCAAAATATGTGCTCATCGATGTGAATGACGTTGCAAAGAAGGTTAATGTCACTTAGTTTGGCTTCTTGGGATGGAACATGGGTGTTTAATCCGTCTGTCTTGGTGATTGTGCCTAGGCTCAAGCGCCTTTACTAGCTGCCTGAAACGAAACAAAATGTCATTTTCTAGGAGAGCAGGAGATGTGGCAAAATCAAAAATCAATTGATACAATTACATGGTTTGTGAACGTCTCGCGAGTAAAACAAAAAGAAAACGTAGTCCGAAACGATCTCACCATTTCATCTAGATACGAAAATCCTTAAGTTTCTTGAAAATCGCCTTAAACGAAGCATCGACAGCTGAACGGTATTCTGCAGATTGCTTACATTAGTTTGTTGATTGATTTGCCTTTATTAAAGAGACTTTCAGCCCTTGGCTGGTTCGTCTCTATCCTAAACAAGAGGTGAGCCAGAAGGGCTCACCCGGGAAAATACGATATACGATACAATATCTGTCAAGGGCCCATATAGCCGAGGCGGTAAACGCAAGCTGAGAAGCAGGCTTTGTCCCAGTGAGGACGTTACGCCAAGAAGAGGAGAGAGAGAGAGAGAGGATCTGTCAATGGCTGTCAATTTTTACATTTCATTTTTTTTTGGAAATTTGTTTTAAATTTTTGGGTCCGGGGTCCAGGGGCCTGCGGCTCCTTTCGTGCCTCGTCTTGTCGGTCGGGTTGGTCGCAGGGGGTCTGTTCCATCGCTTGTTTGGAGGGGGTGCGGTTTACCGCTCGGGTTCCGGAAACGGGGGTCCGAGGTGCCGGCTGGTGATTGATAGGGGATGCTCTTCGAGGGTTACGGGCTAGCTGCTCGGGTCCTGGGGTCGAGCTGCATCGGGCTCTTCCGACCAGGCTGGTCGTTGTTGTGGGGGGTGTTGGTGGGGGTAGCTTGGGGTGGGGCTTACCACTCGGGTCCCAGGGAATCCGAGAGGGCCGAGGTGCCCAACATTAGTTTGTTCCAGAAGTATCAACCCTCGCAGACATGTGACCAACTTTTCTGGGTCCATTTTAATGAATTCTTCTGCGATACCATCCTTCCTCTCCATAGTCCGTCAGGTGGCACCCGTCCTTATCCATGCATATATCGGCTTGCGGCACGAAGTCTTTGCGGGATGCGTTGAGCTTGTGATAGAATTTACGTGCATCTTTAGAAAGACACAACAGTTCCATTTCCTCGCAATCCACCTCTCCATATCAAGGTTTTCTCCCGCCCACCCCCTTTTTTACTGCTGCTTCCGCCTCTGTCTACATCACACCACATTCTGTCGGGTTCAATGCTGCAGCAGTGGTCTAAAGCTGAGAGAGAGGAGACAGCTCACTGACAGCCACGATGTTTACATTTCTTCTTCTTACTTGTTTGTACAACCTTGGACGCCGCACAATGGTTTGAAAATATAAAATTGATCAAAAATGATTTTCATATTGAGTTCGCTGCTACAAATCATGAACAATTAATGGATTCGTTGCGCTGGTTTGGGAAAACTGACCATCATTATTTTATCTTTTTTAATTACAAAGAACGGAGCCGTATTTTAAAAAGAAATTTTGGAAATTTGACCACCTTACACCATCAATGTGCGATTTTCAGTTGGGTTCG
Organism: Aedes albopictus; assembly: GCF_035046485.1. NCBI lineage: Eukaryota > Metazoa > Arthropoda > Insecta > Diptera > Culicidae > Aedes > Aedes albopictus. Next base: position 104,809,448 of record NC_085136.1, read on the forward strand.
CGGTGACAGTTTGTGACAGGTCTTCCTTGACATTAAGTAGCACGAAATCGAAGCCAGCTGTCTCCTCTCTCTCAGGTCTAAAGGTGTAACGCTAAGGGAAGCAGTGTTTAAAAATAGGCCACATATGGACATGTTTTTGGACGCGGTGAAATCGATGAGCCGTGGGCCGTTTTCGTCCGTCAGCTAGTGGGCCTTGCCGAACTTTCGGCTCTTCAGTAGATCGGCGAGAATGCGGGAGCTCCCGATGAAGTTGAGAGATCGGCAGTTCCACGAACCGAGTTTCTACAAGTCCTTTTTGCTCGTTGGCATTGATCTCAGTTCGTATTATTCTACTGCTGATTTTGTGTTCTACGGCTGGCTCGCAGGGCCGGACACCAACCCCCTACCCTCCATAGGACCATTATGCACAGCTGAGTTAAGAAACTTCCCTGGCACTCAGCTTTCCTTTACATGGGAAACAGACGCTGTTGTTAGCTACTCCAGCAGAAGAACAAACGTTCGAGTTTGCAGAAGCAGAAGGAAAATATTGAATCTTCCAGAAAACTAATCTTGAATACGTATCTAGATTTATATTTTCTACAACTAATGTCAACATCATAATGCCTTACGTTTCCATATTGATTTATTTTTATTGTAATTAGTTGCATAACTAAAAGGAATTGCTTTTAAAAATCTGTCTTCACCATACCATTACGATATCAAACCACTTCAAATTAATGTCTATCGCAAGTTCCCAGCCCTAAGTTATAATGAAGTTGATAACACACATTATCCCGAAAAGGCTTCCAGAGGGGGTGTTGAAATTACATAAACATCTATAGCTATACCTGATTGATTCCATCAACCCCATCTCACGTTCGGTCGTCTGAAAATTCGAAGCACAAAAATCAAAAGCACGCGGCAAGGCAATGCGATGGGAAGATAAAACCGCTCCCGGCTCCAATAGGTACTGTTCGAACCCTGGTTCGAACCATCGCTCTAGCTCCGCCGGCAAGGTTGTTCGTTCTGTGTGGTGCTTTATCGATTTCTGAAGCGCCCTTGACGTATCGTCATCTTCCATTAGGCGAGAGCGGCCTCGTCGTCCGTTGTGCTCCCGCGGGGAATCGTTGTACCTAGATGAGGAATCTGCTAGGGTATGCCGCCGCATCTCACTTTGTTTCGATCGGATGGTGGTGAGGGCGGAAATGGAAGGAATTCGCCCCCTCCCCCGCCATTTGAATGCTTCTTCTCTATAGAAGAGACTCCAGAGATTCGAAACGAAAGGAAAACTGCGCTGGCTGCACGGTGACATTCGTGATAACGTTCATTCCGTTTTTCTCTCCGGGGGAAAGATGGAGCAATTCATCATCAATGGCATTCACATTTCCCGTAGCCATGTGGTCCCGGCTTTTCTAGGACGATAAGAAGCGAAGACGATGCGACAAACAGCAGCCTATAGCTAGACGAATCTGAGCCTTATTCAGGTGCTGCACGACGTTGGCAGGACGAACGGTGGTCAACCGAAACCGGGAAGTAATTATTTTTAATGATGACCATATTTCACCATTAATTACAACGTAATTTATTTCGCTCCGAGAAAGCAAGCATTCGATATTGTTGCTCCATCTTCCTACACCTGGACGACGGCCAAACAGCCTGCGGCAGCAGTGTAGCGGACGACGGACGGCGAGATGTCGTCTTTCCTGGGAGAGTTATTTATTGGCCTCTTGGGTAATAAGATTACTTCGCTAGCACCTGGTGTTGCTTCCTGGCTGCTAGCCAGCCTGCCGGATGGTGGCGAACGCGTAGGCGATGAAATCGTGACATTGTATTTACAAGAAGCCGGAGCCTCGAGGATGTCCGTTTCTATGATTAACGAGTCGACTATGAGAAGGCAGACATAATCTCACAATCTGCTGTGTTTCGTGGTTGCCCAGTTCCACTTAGAGCTTGCGACTTTTGGGAATGGGATTCACTTTTTTAATTTACTCAGTTTTACATCTAAAAGTATGATAACGAAACTCTTCACATTTGTAGAAGTATGGCGATAAATAAAGCACAGGATTGGCTTATTAGTGTTGGAGTGATTTTTGGCATGATTGCTTTAGAGTTGACTTTGTTTGAAAACTAATCTTATTTATTTTTCAGGCTTATGTCATTTAAACCTTTTGAAATTCTCCGCCTTTTGTTATTCAGCTTTATGTTTTTAAACCTTCTGTTATTACAGCCTTATGTGTTTCTGTTCTCCTGATTTCATAAGATAGACTTATATGAAAAGAGCAAAACAAAATTGAAAAATGATTCAGACTGGAATTGATCCATGAAATCGGGATCACTGAGCTTGTGTTTAACCTACACGACAGGTTAGTAAATCGTTGTTGCATCATAGAGCGACCTAGAAAATTAATTCTAATCATTATGAATTATCTGAAGGCCGTTTCATAAGTCGAACCGAAACGTCGGACGTAGGAGCAACAACTGTGTTTGCTTACCACTCAGACTGCTTTTGCCGAAAAATTATCTCGCTAATGCAAATGTTATGTTTATTTGGGTCACCAGGTGGTTTCAGGGAAAGTCTGCATAACAGATCTGAACATCTTCGGATCCTCTGTGATACACATGTCTATGTTGCCCTTTACAGGACCAATTTGCTGGTACGTCGGAACGTACTGGGAAAAACTTGAAACTTAGAAACACTGAATGTTGATTAATTGGCAAATTGAGAGATAAGATTGTGAAAAAAACGCGTTCTGCTGGGATTCGAACCCACGACTCCGTATTCGCAGGGCTAGCGCTTTAACCAACTAAACCAGAGAACATGTAACAATTCTGCGGAAGAGAAAGTGCAACTGCCTCCGAGCTCACACCAGTCGAAAGTGAGAAAGAATTGTGAAAATGGAATGTTAATGGTGTAGGATTGGAGTCAGTTTGGCTTTCTGTTCCATAGAATTGTTACCTGTTCTGTGGCTTAATTGGTTAAAGCGTCGATAGAACGCGATTTTTTCAGAATTTTATCTCTCAATTTGCCAATAAATCAACATTCTGTGTCTTCTAATTTTCAAGTTTTTTCCCAATATCCTTCGAAATTCGCCTGTTTCAGTCTCTAGCGGACCTACGATAGGAGGCCAAGGTCTTGCCTTGCTCGTAGATAGGCTTGGCGGAGATTCGCAATAGCTTAATTGTGTATTTTTGTATGCTCAACAACTTTCAAGAACATGAAAAAATGTAGAAAATCTTGGTAAAAAGCTATGATTATTTTAACGAATTATAAAAATAAACATATGTATTAAAAAATTACTCAGAAATTTATTTTTATTATAACTCTTAATCCAGAATTTTAACATTATTTGCATGTTCTGCAAAGTTGTTGAGTATATAAAAATGCACAATTTTGCTGAACATTGCAACATTCAATCTCGTTAAATTAAGAAGTTATTAAATAATTTCAATATTTGATAATTGTTTGTTTATTTACCATAACACATGAGGAATACACTTGCATACAAAAGTTTAAGCCATTTTCATATAGTAGAAATATAGTTGATTTATTATTCGAAATGGTTCTCTACGCCATTTTGCGCCGAAAAAAGTAAGACGAATTCAAAGTTACTCTACAAAAATCGGTAATTTGTAAATAACTTTGTTATTTCAAAAGCTAGAGTTTTTTAATCTTCAGCAAAAACATGTATTTTTATATTCCAAACAACTTTGTAGAAGACGCAAAAAATGTAAAAAATCCCGTTAAAAAGTTATGATGAAATATCTGATTTCTAGGGGTCATTCACATACAACGCAATATATCTCGTAAAGTATGAGATTCAGCATTATGGCGTCTTTGACAAAGTTGTTCAAAATTGTATTTGAACTTTGACAAAGTTGTTCAAACTGTATTTTTTGAAAACATATTTTCATCATCTCACTTGTAGGTGGATTAAACATCCAACTCTTCATGTCAAAAGATGTGCTTTGTCTTATGTAGAAACTTCTACGAAGAAACTATATCGCAAAAATCAACGGTTGAAACGTTATTAACAAAGCGCACGAAATTGGCAAAATAAAACACTGTGCATTGCCATTAAATACAACATTAACACAACTTGAAGTAAAAGCCCATAAACAAAAGAAGGAAATGTTAGTGGCTGAAATGCATATGATTTCTACAACAGCACCATAATGTTTCTCTCAATGAGCAATAATATAGACTCACCATTTTTTTTTCTTATTAGTGAGACACGCCAGCTGATAACTTGGTCTACTATAATTTTTGATCATTCGGCTTTTTTGTCCATTCGACATTTTGTCCCATTCGACCTTTTGTCCCATTCAACCTTTTGACCTTTTGTCCATTCAACCTTTTGTCCCATTCGACATTTTGTCCAATTCGACTTTTTGTCCCATTCGACCTTTTGTCCCATTCGACCTTTTATTCCATTCATTCGACCTTTCGTCCCATTCGACTTTTTGTTCATTCAACATTTTGTTCCATTCGACCTTTTGTCCCATTCGACCTTTTGTCCCATTCGATCTTTTGTCCCATTCGACCTTTTGTCCCATTTGACCTCTTGCTCCATTCGATTTTTAATCCTATTCGACCTTTTGTCCCATTCGACCTTTTCTTCCATTCGACCTTTTGTCCCATTTGACCTTTTGTCCATTCAACCTTTTGTCCCATTCGACATTTTGTCCCTTTCGACCGTTTGTCCCATTCGACCTTTTGTCCCATTTAACCTTTTGTCCATTCAACCTTTTGTCCCATTCGACCTTTTGTTCATTCGACCTTTTGTCCATTCGATCTTTGGTCCTTCAACCATTTGTCCTTCGACCTTCTGTCCTTCGACCTTCTGTTCTAAAGCCGACCCAGATAGGCACACTGAACGTGTACTAAGCCTTCGTTATGCGAGAAACCTAACATCTTAGGAGGATTAAATGTTGATAACAACTCCTCACACAATCAAAGGGCCAACGTAAAAGATCTCCATCCTGGGCGACCACAGTGAACAGCCTTGACCCGATATGTTTGTTTGTGGTGGTTTGTCCCAGCAGGGAGTTTCAAGGGGATTCCAGGGAATCTCAGAGGCACTTCAAAGAGTTTCTTGGGCGCTTCATAGGAAAGCAAGGGTATTCATAGGAATTTCAGGGGGCTTTGGGGCCGTTTAACCCCTTGAAAGGAGCCCCCAAAATTCTATTGAAAGGCTCTACAGAAAAACTCTTGAAATCCCTTGAAATGCCCTAGAAATAGCTTGAAATGCCCCTGAAACCCCCTGAAACTTCTTTGAAAAGCTCCTTAATTCCGTTTAAAACAACCCTGATATTCTATCAAGTACTTCTGAAATTTATCTGAACGCTCTTAAAACGTTCCTGAAATCCCCTTGAAGCCCTCAGAAACCCTTTGTAACACTCTTTAATTGGTCCTGAGATTCCATTGAAAGGTCTCTGAAACACCTCGTGAAGGCTCTTGAAATCCCCTGAAACCCCTTTAGGATATCCTTTTTTGGGCTCTCTAGAAACTTCCTAAAATACGCTTTACTTTCTATCACCGCCGAGAAATATTATTCTCGTTCGTTATTTGTCTGCAAATAAGTTTTCCAATATTGCGAATACAGAGTAGTTCGGAGTGGAACAAAACTTTTTCCTACGGTGTCCGAAGCGATCCGTTTCCAGCGCTCCCATAAACAATGTCTAAGGAGCTTCAATTTCAGGGGGTTCCAGGGAGTCTCAAGGGTGTTTCAAGGGTACTCATGCTCGATTCAGGGGCTCAGGATAGTCCCAGGATGTATCAAGGGGTCTCTAGAGGTTTTATGGGGATTCCAGGAGGTTCTGAGCAGTTTAAGGGGTCCCAAAGGGTGTCAGGGGAGTACCTGGAGGTCGCATGACCGTTTCAAGAGTGCCAAAGGGTCTCAAAAGCGTTTCAGGTTGTGTCAGGGCGTGTCAAGGGGTCCAAGTTAATTTAGGGGGCTTCCGGGGAGTTCCAGGGAGTCTCTAGGAGCATTTCAGGGGATCCCAGGAGGGGGTTTCAAGAGGATTCCAAGGGATCTCAGAGGCATTTCAAAGAGTTTCTTGTGCGTTTCATTGAATAGCAAGGGTTTTGATAGGCAATCCAGGGGGCTTTGGGCCTTATAATCCCTTGAAAAGACCCCAAAATGCTCCTGAAAGGCCCTACAAAACAAACCTTCGAAATCCCTTGAAATGCTCTAGAAATACCTTGAAACGCTCCTGAAACCCCCTGAAACTTCCTTAAAAAGCTCCAGAAACTCCCCGAAAGCTCCTTAATTCCGTTTAAAACAACCCTGAAATTTTATCAAACACTTCTGAAACTTTTCTAAACGCTCTTAAAACGTTCCTGAATCCCCCTGAAGCCCTCTGAAACCACTTGTAACGCTCTTTAAAGGGTCCTGAGACTCCATTGAAAGGTATCTGAAACCGCTCGTGAAGGCTCATGAAATCCCCTGAAGCCCCTTTTGAATATCCTTTTTTGAGCTCCCTAGAAACTTCCTAAAACCTCCCTGACCCCATCTGAAATGCCCACGACCATTAACTAAGCTTTCTTATTGAAGCCCTAACTTAGTTCATGCACAAAATCTCCTCTTTTTATACTTAGCATACCCGTCAGACGAAGGCCTGAATGACCTCTGCTATACATAGGAGTTTTCTCCATACAACTCGGTCCATGACTGTGCGTCTCCAGTCACGCACTCTGCGAAAGAACAACAGATCGTCCTCCAATAGATCGATCCATACCGCTCGCTGCGTACCACGTCTTCTTGCATCGATCGGATTGCCCACGAGAACCCTTTTAACTGGTTTGTTATCCGGCATCCTGGTGACATGTCCCGCCCACCGTAGCCTCCCAATTTTCGCGGTGTGGACGATGGATGATTCTCTTGACAGATGATGCAGTTCCTGATTCATTTGCCTTCTCAACGTTTCGTCTTCTACTTGCACTCTGCCGTAGATAGTATGCATCACCTTCCGTTCGAAAACTCCAAGCACGCATACCCCATGCTTCGTGCCCATAGAGAACTACCGGTCTAATCAGCATTTTGTAGATAGTTAACTTCGTGTTACGGCGTGAACTTTATTCGATCGTAGAGTTCTGCGGAGTCCCAAGTAAGCACGATTTTCTGCCACAAAGCGCCTCTGATTTTTTCTGCTGGTGTCGTTGTCGGCGGTCACCAGTGAGACCAAGTACACGAATTCTTCAACTGCCTCGATTTCATAATCGTCGATAGAAATTCGGGGTGGCGGGCGCGGTGATTCCTCCCTGGAGCCCTTTGCCATCATGTACTTTGTCTTCGACACATTAATCTGACTAATCTGGTTCGCCTGGCTTCACTCTTTAGTCGGATGTACGTTTCCGCCATCGTCTCTAATTTACGAGCTATAATATCAATATCATCAGCGAAACCAAGCAGTTGAACGGACTTCGTGAAAATCGTCCCACTCGTGTTTTATCCCCGCTTTCCTTATTACACCCTCTAACGCAATGTTGAACAACAGGCACGAAAGACCTTGCCGTAACCCTCTGCGAGATTCGAAGGGACTCGAGAGTGTCCCTGATACTCGAACTACGCACATCACTCGATCCATCGTCGACTTGATCAATCGTATCAGTTTATCCGGGAATCCGTATTCGTGCATAATCTGCCATAGCTGTTCTAGATCGATTGTATCATACGCCGATATAAAATTGATGAACAAGTGATGTGTGGGCACGTTGTATTCGCGGCATTGACGGATGACGGACGTCTGGTTCGTTGTAGCGCGTTCACCCATAAATCCAGCCTGATATTGCCCCACGAACTCTCTTGCAATCGGTGATAGAGGGCGGCATAAAATTTGAGACAGTATCTTGTAGGCAGCGCTGAGTAGTGTGATCGCGTGGTATTTCCCGTAATCCAACTTGTCGCCCTTTTTGTAGATGGGACACACGATACCTTCCATCCATTCCTCCGGTAATACTTCCTCCTCCCAAACCTTGGTAATGAAACAGTGTAGTGCTCTCACCAGTGCTTCTGCACCGAACTTTAGAAGCTCGCTTGGTAGTTGACCTACTCCCGCGGCTTTATTGTTTTTTAACCTGCCAACCTCCTCTACAATCTCTTGGAGGTCAGGGGCTGGAAATCCTTCGTTCTGCGCACGTACTCCTGGATCTGTTACCACGCCACCTTCGGTGCTTGCAACGTCGCCATTGAGGTGCTCATCGTAATGTTGCCGCCACTTATCGACCACCTCACACTCGCTCGTGAGAATATTCCCGTGATTATTTCGGCACATGGCGGCTTGGCGGCTTGGCGGCTCGGCACAAAGCCTCTGCGCGAGCGGTTCAGCTCAAGGTTCAGCTTCTCGTAGAACTTTCGTGTGTCCTTAGCGCGGTACAGCTCTTCCATCGCTTCGCGATCTTGTTCTTCCTGCTGGCGCCTCTTCATACGGAAGACTGAGTTCTGCCTGTTCCGCGCCTGTCTGTAACGTGCCTCATTCGCTCTCATACGGTGTTGCAGCATTTTCGCCCATGCCGCATTCTTCTCGTTTTTTAACTGTTCACATTCGCCGTCGTACCAGTCGTTTCTATAATTCAGAGACGAACCAGCCAAGGGCTGAAAGTCTCTTTAATAAAGATAAATCAATCAATCAATTCTATAATTCGGAGTCGCGAAGCCTAGTGCTGCAGCCGAGGCGGATCGGATGTCTCTCCAGCCATCTTCAAGGGCCACTGCTAACTGCTGCGCGTAGTCTTGAGCCACTTCTACGTTACGAAGTTGCTCGATGTTGAGCCGCGGCGTTCGACTTCGACGCGTGGTGATAACTGTCGAAAGTTTTGAGCGCATGCATACAGCGACTAAGTAGTGATACGAATCTATATTCGTACTGCGGTATGTGCGGACATTGGTTATATCCGAGAAGAATTTACCGTCGATTAGAACGTGGTCGATTTGGTTTTCTGTTTGATGGTCGGGTGATCTCCAGGTGGCTTTGTGGATATCTTTGCGGGGGAGGAAGGTGCTTCGGACTACCATACCACGGGAGGCTGCAAAGTTTACGCATCGCTGGCCGTTATCATTCGATACGGCGTGCAGGCTGTTCCGCCCGATTACCGGTCTGTACATTTCCTCCCTTCCTACCTGCGCGTTCATGTCGCCGACAACGATTTTCACGTCACGCGGCGAGCAACCATCGTATGTTTGCTCTAACTGCGCGTAGAACGCTTCTTTCTCGTCATCAGGTCTCCCTTCGTGTGGGCAGTGGACGTTAATGATGCTGTAGTTGAAGAAACGGCCCTTAACTCTCAACATGCACATCCTTGCATTGATCGGCTGCCACCCGATCACATGTTGTCGCATCTTGCCCAACACTATAAATCCTGTTCCCAGTTCATTGATGGTGCAACAGCTTTGGTAGAAGGTAGCCGCTCGATGCCCGCTTTTCCACACTTTCTGTCCAGACCAACAAAGTTCCTGCAACACCACGATGTTGAAGTTGCGAGGATGTAGTTCGTCGTAAATTATCCTGTCAAATCCTGCGAAACCAAATTGTGAATTTCCGCACTGCAGTTTTAGCCGACTGCTGCAACTTACCGTGGAGTCTGTTGTTGTCACGCGTGCTCACTGTTCGATTGCTGCGATGCGAAGGAGGACGGTCGTCGGCAGCGTGGTCTCTCGTGCCAAACTGGCTTGCGCCTTTGTGACGCCGACGACTGTTCGCGATTGCGCGTCGCGACGTCGCTGAGTCGCGATGTCTGATGGTGCCCGAATAGAATTGTCGCGATCGGGTCGCTGTGTTCGATGATGCTCGAATGCTGGCGACTTGCATCTCTACGCGTAGGGTGTTCAACTGGTATAAGATGTGTTATACCAGTTGAACACCCTTCTTCTCTCGACAAAAAACAAAAAAAAAAGTCACCATCTCCCCATGTATCAATTTTAGTACGGCCTTTGTACTAAGAAAAATAATTTCATCAACTTTTTGATATACCTGTGTTTAAGTATTCAGTTAAACTATTTAATTTGAACCTCATTTCAAAGGGAAAGTGTCCTAATATCAATCGATTGATTCTAGGAAAACTTCTTCATCCGTTAGAAATAATAATTTTATCAGAGTTTCAGAGTTTCTAACGATCGTAGAGTCGTGTGCCCATCACTTCGAAAATTGTTACTTGAATGCCGGCAGAATTTTCTTCATCGAAGTCCTGTACGTAATTTTACGAATAAACCGGAACTTATTTCTCACTTGCAGAACACCGTGCAGCTCTGTTCGCATGATTGGAATCACTAGCATCTGAAAAGCTTGGAGCCTTGTCTCGCCATTTGAACACTTGAAAATTTTGAACAAATTTTCCAATGAGAACCTGGTTTCCATTATCCTCCTCCATTACTGCATAACGTTATAGCTCAAATCTTCACTCCTCCTTAGTTGTAGATTGGTACTCGATCATAGCGGTGTATCTGGCCGTTACTTTGGATGCTCGTCTTCTCTTGTGTTTTTAATGCTAAGTTGTTAATTTAATTTTCTTCGCTTTTGTAAATATGCAAATATTTCATGGATGATTGTCAATATTCCAATCATTTCCCTGATAGATGATACATCCAGGATAGGATTTTGAATAACATAATCCATTAATTGATTCTAATTCGCAAGTTACTTTTTTCAACTTTGATTTTCACACTCCAAACATAGGCTAACTCTAAGACCTCGATGTACCGAAAAAAGACATCCATTCATTTTGTATACCCAATCGGGTGTTTGATAATATTCATTACATTTTTTTTGCGTAATTTGTCCTATGTATGAATTGAATTAAGCGTGTTAAACTAATCTGATAGTAAATGGCATAATAATAAATTATGTACTAGGTACCGCGGTTCATTCACCCCTTGCGAAATTGACTGCCGAAAAAAAATGCTACCATTCCGTCGCTGGTCCAAATGCGGCATATTCCTTACACAAAAGACTATGTATGGGTTCATTTACAAAAAATATTAGTTATTTTCATGTCTGACTGTTGTCACGTCAGGAAAGGTCAGGTGCCTTTATTTCATCATTAAACAAAGCTTGCCATAAAGCAAAGATCACGCATGGATATGTAAGCTTTTCTAACCGTTTTTTTTCATTCAGGAAGTTATCCGATCCTTCCACAATAACGCTTTATAAAATCATGCCACAGATACATAACTTTTAATGTTTTGTACAATTCGTAGGAAAACTCGTAAACGTTAGCCTTAACGGTACACTTTACGTGTAACATAAATTTTAGAGTTTTTCACGATCAAAATGTCAAAAATAAATGCTATGCGACCCAGTGATTTACAGCTTTATAAGCATTATACAATTGAACCTTGAATTTATCTTTGTTTCTGAAGCCGATATTCTTTATATTTCGATGTCTGTCCAGGCACATCCGGAACATCAGTACACGCACACAATCGAACGCATAACCACGTGCGTTGAATTTCTTCCTAAGGAGTCGTTACAAATTGCAACTTACAATTACTATTTGCTGTAGTCTTCACAACACGTATGGAAAGGCCTTTATATGCTCCCACGCTGCTTCTTCTCGAATCAAAGAACTATACTTCCTTACAATATTCATGGTAGTCTGAAGCTGTGTACACGTGTCCACGTGTAATATTTGGTGGGTCTTCTCGAGCAAAAGAACGAGTTTTCATTTATCTCTTGTGAGTCGAAACCAAGGTCGAAACTGCTCAACCGAAAAGACATCCACGTGCATAACTTCTTCAAGACCATAAGTGTTTTTTTTTAACCCATGCATTTCCGACGGTTTGCTCCGGTAGCACGTGTGATTTCGTCGGTTGTCCTCACGCGTTCTTAATTTTCCAACTCATCAACAATTTTTCAGTTTCCGACGGTTCTGCCATTCTCTCTGGAGCTTCACAAAAATCCATATGTGGATTTTTCTTTCCGACGGTTCTCCAATCTCGTCCGGAACTTCACACAAGTCCATGTGTTGATTTTTCACTTTCCGACGGAACTCCAAACTCGTCCGGGACTTCTCACATGTCCATGTGTTGATTTTTCACTTTCCGACGGTGCTCCAAACTCGTCCGGAACTTCACACAAGTCCATGTGTTGATTTTTCACTTTCCGACGGTGCTCCAAACTCGTCCGGAATTTCACACAAGTCCATGTGTGGATTTTTTTCACTTTCCGACGGTACTCCAAACTCGTCCGGAACTTCACACAAGTCCATGTGTGGTTTTTTTCACTTTCCGACGGTACTCCAAACTCGTCCGGAGCTCCACACAAGTCCATGTGTGGATTTTTTCACTTTCCGACGGTACTCCAAACTCGTCCGGAACTTCACACAAGTCCATGTGTGGATTTTTCACTTTCCAACGGTACTCCAAACTCGTCCGGAACTTCACACAAGTCCATGTGTGGATTTTATCACTTTCCGACGGTACTCCAAACTCGTCCGGAACTTCACACAAGTCCATGTGTGGTTTTTTTTCACTTTCCGACGGTACTCCAAACTCGTTCGGAGCTTCACACAAGTCCATTTGTGGATTTTTCACTTTCCAACGGTACTCCAAACTCGTCCGGAACTTCACACAAGTCCATGTGTGGATTTTTCACTTTCCAACGGTACTCCAAACTCGTCCGGAACTTCACACAAGTCCATGTGTGGATTTTATCACTTTCCGACGGTACTCCAAACTCGTCCGGAACTTCACACAAGTCCATGTGTGGTTTTTTTCACTTTCCGACGGTACTCCAAACTCGTCCGGAGCTTCACACAAGCCCATGTGTGGTTTTTTTCACTTTCCGACGGTACTCCAAACTCGTCCGGAACTTCACATAAGTCCACACGCTCAGAAAACCGTTCTGATAAACGTGAACAAACAAACTCAAATATGAGAACAAGCAAATATACACCGTGAACTGGAACTAGTTCCAGCTGTCAATATGGGCGTTATAGAAAACGTGAAATCTAGTTCACGGTGTGCATTTCTTATTGTTGTTATCGTTGCTATGCATAGTTCAGGTTTGTTCCCGTTGCCGTGACTGGGAGTGCACGTATATCGGAACGGATTTTTTTTGCGTGCATGTGTGGATTTTTTCACCTTCCGACGGTACTCCAAACTCGTTCGGAACTGCACACAAGTCCATGTGTGGATTTTTTCACTTTCCGACGGTACTCCAAACTCGTCCGGAACTTCACACAAGTCTATGTGTGGATTTTTTCACTTTCCGACGGTACTCCAAACTCGTCCGGAACTTCACACAAGTCCATGTGTTGATTTTTCACTTTCCGACGGTGCTCCAAACTCGTCCGGAATTTCACACAAGTCCATGTGTGGATTTTTTTCACTTTCCGACGGTACTCCAAACTCGTCCGGAACTTCACACAAGTCCATGTGTGGTTTTTTTCACTTTCCGACGGTACTCCAAACTCGTCCGGAGCTCCACACAAGTCCATGTGTGGATTTTTTCACTTTCCGACGGTACTCCAAACTCGTCCGGAACTTCACACAAGTCCATGTGTGGATTTTTCACTTTCCAACGGTACTCCAAACTCGTCCGGAACTTCACACAAGTCCATGTGTGGATTTTATCACTTTCCGACGGTACTCCAAACTCGTCCGGAACTTCACACAAGTCCATGTGTGGTTTTTTTTCACTTTCCGACGGTACTCCAAACTCGTTCGGAGCTTCACACAAGTCCATTTGTGGATTTTTCACTTTCCAACGGTACTCCAAACTCGTCCGGAACTTCACACAAGTCCATGTGTGGATTTTTCACTTTCCAACGGTACTCCAAACTCGTCCGGAACTTCACACAAGTCCATGTGTGGATTTTATCACTTTCCGACGGTACTCCAAACTCGTCCGGAACTTCACACAAGTCCATGTGTGGTTTTTTTCACTTTCCGACGGTACTCCAAACTCGTCCGGAGCTTCACACAAGCCCATGTGTGGTTTTTTTCACTTTCCGACGGTACTCCAAACTCGTCCGGAACTTCACATAAGTCCACACGCTCAGAAAACCGTTCTGATAAACGTGAACAAACAAACTCAAATATGAGAACAAGCAAATATACACCGTGAACTGGAACTAGTTCCAGCTGTCAATATGGGCGTTATAGAAAACGTGAAATCTAGTTCACGGTGTGCATTTCTTATTGTTGTTATCGTTGCTATGCATAGTTCAGGTTTGTTCCCGTTGCCGTGACTGGGAGTGCACGTATATCGGAACGGATTTTTTTTGCGTGCATGTGTGGATTTTTTCACCTTCCGACGGTACTCCAAACTCGTTCGGAACTGCACACAAGTCCATGTGTGGATTTTTTCACTTTCCGACGGTACTCCAAACTCGTCCGGAACTTCACACAAGTCTATGTGTGGATTTTTTCACTTTCCGACGGTACTCCAAACTCGTCCGGAACTTCACACAAGTCCATGTGTGGATTTTTTCACTTCCCGACGGTACTCCAAACTCGTCCGGAACTTCACACAAGTCCATGTGTGGTTTTTTTTCACTTTCCGACGGTACTCCAAACTCGTCCGGAGCTCCACACAAGTCCATGTGTGGATTTTTTCACTTTCCGACGGTACTCCAAACTCGTCCGGAGCTTCACACAAGTCCATGTGTGGATTTTTTCACCTTTCAACGGTACTCCAAACTCGTCCGGAGCTTCACACAAGTCCATGTGTGGATTTTTTCACCTTTCAACGGTACTCCAAACTCGTTCGGAACTGCACACAAGTCCATGTGTGGATTTTTTTCACTTCCCGACGGTACTCCAAACTCGTCCGGAACTTCACACAAGTCCATGTGTGGATTTTTTCACTTCCCGACGGTACTCCAAACTCGTCCGGAACTTCACACAAGTCCATGTGTGGTTTTTTTCACTTTCCGACGGTACTCCAAACTCGTCCGGAACTTCACACAAGTCCATGTGTGGATTTTTCACTTTCCAACGGTACTCCAAACTCGTCCGGAGCTTCACACAAGTCCATGTGTGGATTTTTCATTTTCCATCGGTACTTCAAACTCGTCCGGAACTTCACACAAGTCCATGTGTGGATTTTTCACTTTCCAACGGTACTCCAAACTCGTCCGGAGCTTCACACAAGTCCATGTGTGGATTTTATCACTTTCCGACGGTACTCCAAACTCGTCCGGAACTTCACACAAGTCCATGTGTGTGTTTTTTTTTTCACTTTCCTATGGTACTCCAAACTCGTCCGGAGCTTCACACAAGTCCATGTGTGGTTTTTTTCACTTTCCGACGGTACTCCAAACTCATCCGGAACTTCACACAAGTCCATGTGTGGATTTTTTCACTTTCCGACGGTACTCCAAACTCGTCCGGAACTTCACACAAGTCCATGTGTGGATTTTTTCACTTTCCGACGGTACTCCAAACTCATCCGGAACTTCACACAAGTCCATGTGTGGATTTTTTCACTTTCCGACGGTACTCCAAACTCGTTCGGAACTTCACACAAGTCCATGTGTTGATTTTTTCAATGAAAAAAAAAACACTTTTTAAACCACCCGTTTTAGATGGTTTTCCACGGTTTTACGCTTGATTTCAACCATGGTCCGTACGCTTCAAAAATTTTCCAGCACCCGCGCTCAAGCAAAAGCACAAACCACGTGCGCAACTGGTCCTTTTTTCATTTCTGCCGCTTCATAGATTTCACACACGTCTATGTGGAAAAATTCATCCGAATCAACACTCCTAACCTCACTTGTTCACCGGCGTCACCAGCGTTATTAGCACATTCATACTGCATTACTTTGAATCAGAAAAAAAAACTTCCTTGTCCACCATTTCGCTTATGTTTGAAAATGTTTTCAACTTTCACATGTTTATTTGCTGCTTAAAACTTTAAGCAGCAAACCTGGCAAGGAACGCCAATGTGAATTTCCGCACTGCAGTTTTAGCCGACTGCTGCAACTTACCGTGGAGTCTGTTGTTGTCACGCGTGCTCACTGTTCGATTGCTGCGATGCGAAGGAGGACGGTCGTCGGCAGCGTGGTCTCTCGTGCCAAACTGGCTTGCGCCTTTGTGACGCCGACGACTGTTCGCGATTGCGCGTCGCGACGTCGCTGAGTCGCGATGTCTGATGGTGCCCGAATAGAATTGTCGCGATCGGGTCGCTGTGTTCGATGATGCTCGAATGCTGGCGACTTGCATCTCTACGCGTAGGGTGTTCAACTGGTATGCCACACAAATGACTTACAATTCCATGTTTCAAGTTTCCAATCGTAGTCCTTATTTCGTCGCGTGGGTCTTTGCCGATTGTATCGAGTCGTATTCTCTCCTATTTTATTCGCAATGGGGACTTTTACGGGTGGCTTATTGGGCAAACGCCAACACCCCTGTCTCGCCGGAGAGCCATCGTGCGAATTCTGTTCAACGTCCCAACTAACACTGGAACAACCACGCTGATGGGGCTACCACCTTGGATCTAGCTGGACGTGATGCAGCATTTCTTACGCAGCCTCTGGATGTCAGAACAGACACTGTTTGATCCGCACCTCCTTGGTGAACAGACGCTCGGGTCGTACCTCCTCAATCTAGCTGAAGTCAGAAGGACAACAGTACCCAGGCTGCACTACCAGCTAAGTACACAACTCTTAGCTGGCGGTCTTTGTCATCGCTTGCCCCGTGGAAGCATGAGGTAGGAACTTGTGAGGACCAGAGCTATGTTGGACGCTCTCCTTATCGACTCACCGTTTTGAAGCCCGACAAACATTCTAATGGCTCGTTAACGATGGCATCGAATAACATCTATTCGACCGAAAATGTCGCGCTTTCCCAAATGTTGCAGAATAATTGATGCGGCAGTTGTGCAGACACTACGCGTCAGCTTTGAGCATCTCGGCTGATATGCGATCGAGCTCCGGGCTCTGTTCGATTTCATGCTACGGATGACTGTGTCTATCTCCTGCAATGATGGAGGTTGGGTGTTGACACGAGTAATGCGTCAACACCTGTCCAGACGTGTCTTTAACGGGCATCGTAGCATTCGTCTAAGTCCCACCAAGGTGTCATGAAACATCGTAGAGGAGACGGATCACCGATGTATTTGCGGCTTTTGCGCCTTCGTCGGCTAGGGTTCGTCCGTCCACGTTCTTTTGTCCCGTCTACATGAGTGTTTCACTTCCTTCCGAGAGCCGAATAGCGCTGACGGGCTACGGCTTTGGCTCCTCGTGTTTTCGCTCGCTCTATCGCGGCTTTGACGTTCTTTCGCTCCTATTTTTTTCTCCAGGCGTCATGTAAACCACTGCTTTCTCCGGGTACGTAGCTCGCCCAAATTATTCTTGCCGGTGGCGATGAAGGCGTACTTGATGGCGCTCCATTGATCTTCTACGCTTCCATCTTCTGGAATATCCACAGCACGGTTCCCTAGTTCCTTGATGAAGGACCTTTTCGCTGCAATGTCTTCCAGTCGGCGTGTGTTGGACCGGCACCCGATTTTCTCCTCCTGTCGATGGATCCTCGCGATGCGCAGCCGGATCTCGCCCATTGCGAGATATAGACGAACGCAATGTCGACACTACGCTTGTTCCGTACATCAAGAAGGCTCCGTTTCGGCTGATGCAGTTGTGGTCTATTTGATTTTCCGTGGTACCTACACGGGAAACCTATGTCGCTTTGTGTACATGAGGAAAGAGAGATTCCCCAATCATGCCATTGTTGCCGCAAAACTCTGCAAACAGCTATTCGTTCTCGCTTATTTCTCCGAAACCATGGCGTCTTGGCGTGCTCATAGTCCAAGTTATAGAAAACAAGCTTCGCGTTGAAGTCGCCCGTGAGGATATTGATCTTCGAAGCTGCCACATTAGACATACCTTCTGGTGGAGGAGCATTCATGCCCAGCCGCTGGATGCCAGAACAGACGCTGTTTGTGCCACACCTTCTTGGTGAAAAGACGCTCGAGACGTACCTCCTCAATCTAGCTAAAGTCAGAAGGACAACAGTGTTCAGGCTGCACTTCCAGTTAAACACACAACTCTTAACTGGCAGTCTTTGTCATCGATTGACCCGTGGAAGTATGAGATAGGAACTTATGATGATCAGAGGTATGTTGGACACTCCTTGTCGACTCACCATTTTGCAGCCCTTTAAATGTGTGTCCCACTTCTAAATGACCATAGTTTCAGGTGACCCCAACTTTAAAATCGATAGTCCCATTACAAAATGTCACACCGTCTTGCTGTCTCCCTCTCGCTCTTGGAAGCTTACAAGCAATAATCCCCGGCATCCTTCATTTCATCCCATCATCCAGTCAGGTCAGCTGGTAGCAGTCTAGGTAGGTTAGGTACTAATCGGGTTACTGAACGAGAAAACTGAATGTGTTCCTCGGTCCATCCGGAGCTGCTTCTACTGCTGCTGCTGCATTTAGGTCCCTCGAGACCACCGGCGGCGGCGGTAGCAAGGTGTTAACACGCTCGATGATTGCTTTCCCGGGAGAAGTAAGATTGCACAAGATCAAAATTAGATTCCATTCGTGTCGTTGTCGTCGTCGTACTCTGCGTTGTCGTGCGGTTGTGTGTGGTGATGAAAGGTGAATGTTGCAACTAAATGGGTGCAATTTTGCTTGAAGGTGGATGAAGTTAGTGTGCAGAATTACATGACCTCGTATCTGATCTACTGTGCCATGAGAGAGACCAAGAAATGGCTCAAGGGCCATTAGGAACAGAATGACGACATGTCGTCCGGTCGGAAATGTACTTGATGAAGGAACCGGCAAATTGTGTGATTGTAATGTACGTTGCAAAATTGCTACTACTTGGCAGTTGTTGGTATAACTTAACAGCAGCCTGAACAAGTTTGATTTCGGTTGGTAGTTTGTTGCAATATGCGACATGTAGATTGAAGGAGAAAGATTTAGACTACTGTAGAGCACATTACATGCTTTAGAAAAATAAAACAAATTGCTCAAATTTCATTATTAGTTTGAACTAATACCACGAAGCAAGAACCTCTTAACAGATGCTATAGAATCATTCAAATCCTGTGCTCTCCGAGCACTTTAAAACGTTTTAACATCAAAGTTATTCGCTCAATTACCAGGGGCAACACCCACCCAAGGAAAAGCTTTCCAAAGTGCAACGAGCAGAAAGTCATGCAATCCAAGTAGAACACTTGGTATCAGTCGGTCCAAGAAGCTCCAATGCGCAATAACTTCAAAGCCCTGCTCAACGTCTATCCCTAGGATAGGAGAAGATACCCCGTAAGTAGTATGGATGCACTTTTGCTCCAGCTGCGAGCATTATTATAACAATCTTGCAGGAAGAGTGTAGCAACATCTATATCCCTATCCCACCATCTACATCCGGAAAAAGCATTACTCCACGCCTCAAGGGCGTTTCTGGTGCGAGAGCCCTACCGCGCCGTGGATCCCGGGACGAACATTTAGCAGCAATCGATAAAATCTCGCCAGGCCATTTCCTCCCGCGCTGATTGCAGTAGTAGGAGCGCACACTTGGAAATTCCAACACGATCCGGGTTGTCTGACGCTCAGCAGCTGGAGTGAGTTGGTTGTTATTGGGCAGGAAGTAGGTACCGTAAAATGGGGTAACTTTGATAGTTTTTTAGCGAATTTTCTTACTATTTTTCCATGTTACAGTATTTTCCCTACTTTTATATTTTTAAAACAAGTACTGGGGTATCAGTTATCAATTGTAATGGAAAGATTTGATGATTTTAAATATTTTGGGTGACTTTGAGTTTTCCATATGAGCGAGATTCAGATTTTCATTTTTGGGGTAACTTTGATAGTGCCCTAAAAACACATCAAATCTTAAAAAATAATCACATATTGAAATCTTAGGAATATGAACATGATGAGAGAAGCCTTGTGGAATATATTAGAGATTTTTTTATATCAAAACATTGATTTTTACTAAATTTTACCTATAAAAAAGAGTTTGTGGAGTACTGAGTGAAAAACACAGTGAATTTAGCTATTAAAAATCATTACCTCTGCATAAATATATGTTTAACGGTACATCAACATGTGATTGCATGCTATTCATTATGAGTTTTCTTTTTTTGGGTATTTTTTTAATGTTTTATTAACAAATTTTGAATAACACAGATTTATCTACATGAAATTACAAGGACATTGCATACTTTTAGGCGTTTATTGGTGTATGGAGATTTATGTCGCAATTTACAAAATTGAGTCCAGTTTGCAAAAACGCACTTCGTTAAGAGATTCAAGGCCAGATTTGGAATCTAATATAATGGATCTACCGAGAATAAGAAGCCATTCATTGAAAAAATAGTTGAAACAGAGCTGTAAAGAAGATTGTTTGAAAGGTTTGACAAATGACAGAAATATCATCAATTTTTATTTTTAGCCCAAAAAGTTAAATATAAACTCGGTTAAAATGAAAATTCGTTTAAGATGGGCTTTCATATGTATAGTTTTGATGTACGTTTGTCTTTTTCTTAACTGGTTAAAGGAATCATAGTTATAAGGTAAACTATACCATGCCTGTCGCACTATCAAAGTTACCCGCATTATCAAAGATACCCCATTTTACGGTACCTACGCAAACACTGAAATTGGACGTGTTTGCTAAGGGTCGAGTTGCAAGTTGCAGCAGTAGCCCAAACATACACAGAGCGTGGGCTCGTGAGTTCATAGTAGAGTGGCCCAACTGTTAAGAAACCTGATAAAAGGTCTTGTTGAGAATACCATCCTTCTATATTAATCGTAAGGTTAAAAATGCAGGCGCCGATCCGGCCCTTTTGAACCACTCTAATCAACAGCGTGCACTCGGTGGTGGCCCAAACAAATGCTGTGTGTTTTACTTACGGGGAGGGCAAACTGGGAAAATATTGCCGGTTGTGGCAAGCGAGCACAAACCGGCAAATGGTTTAAAAATATCGCCCGTTATGGACGGCAAACCAGCGAAGCGCAGCGCTGCGCAAAGTTTGATCATTAGCCGAAAGGGAAAAGTTTATTAAAAGTTGCTGCTGGAAGGGATGCAAAATGGACGGTCCTGCTGGTGACGTCCAGTGCAGTGTACGTACGGTGGTTGGGTCTTGCAGGAGGATTGAAACTATTTTTTAACTCGGGCAATTAATGGGACCTATCGAAGATTAAAATCGTGTCGGATGAAAGTTGGATGCCATTTGCGTCCTTTGCACTTACTGTTATATAAACGGGTAGATGTAGATAAATGAATTTATTGATTGGCATTGACGTCATCAACGTACATACGAGATTTTAGCTGGATCATTTGATTATGCAAATTTCCAGGATGCATTGCGGAGTCCCTAGAAAATTTGTTCCCTGCAAATGCCCCCAACACAAACGTTGGGATAACTCTCCAAAGTAATCCTTATAAAAATCCTTTCTCCCCCTGGTTCTCCAATGGAATTCTGAGATGAATCTAAAATGGGGAATGAAAAAAATCGCTGTTGAACTATTTGCATGATTAACCAGAGGTAATCCCTGGAGGGCTTTTTCAAGAGAGCGCTGGAGGATTTCTTCAAGAGAATTCCTGAACGAATTTAGGAGTAAACCTATATAAGAATTACCGTTCACGATGTTCTGTGTTCCTTAAGCAAATTGTTTTTTTTTTGTGATTCAGGACACTTCAAGTTAATTCATTACACGAGGAATAAGTAGATACCTGAATGGTGGAAACACCTCTCTTATCGGACGGGAATTAAATCGCCACTGTGTGTAAATATCTCTAAACTACTGCAAAGTTCTGCACTACTTTCGATGACGGCGTATTTCGTTGCGTAGCTCTCGTGACTCATTCGACCGGAGTTTTGTTCCATTGTCGGTATAAATCTCCTGAGGTCACTTCACGTCTGGCAATACACCTACGAATTGTTTCTTACAGAAATCAGTAGTTAACTCGAACCGTCAACCCAAAAAAGGCGCTATGATCTCGTACGGAGGTTTTAGAGAGATTTAAGGGGACTTTAAGGGGAATGCATATCTCCTCTCAACGCTAAAGCTACAGTGAAATCGTGGGCTAGAACTAAACACAACAAAAAACTCGCATCCGTTAGGTGAACCGGAGGATAGTGGCTCCACAGAGGAAGACATAAATCCGTAACCAAATGTGAAATGTGAGGGATGATGTCACGTGCAAGCCCCTCGGTTGTAAAGCTAAAATAGTTACCCGATTAGCGAATGTCAAGAAAGGGAGCTACGATTAGATTAATCCTCTTAGGAACGAGTTACGGTTAAATCCAAATACAACAAATACTCGCATCGGTCTGGCAGGGTATGGTGGCTTCGAAGAGGAACACCAGCTGCAGCATCTGCGAGTTGCTCGCAGCCCAACTGCAGCTTCTGGAAACCGTTGTCACCATGTAGTTCTCCTTTACATTACTAGCGCAAGTATGGAGTAAAAACCCGTCGATAAAGTGTGAACTCTCTCACCATATTCCAATCCAACGGACGTCCAGAATGAGTTCCTTGAACACCTTAGAGTTTCTCAATTTTGTCTCGATTTACATCACACACATCGTTTCTTTTTACGCTACACGATGCAATTTCAGGTTCACCACGTTCCATGATTATATGGGCATTCATTTGTGCCTGAATACTTCCAGATCCACTACGGACAAATGCTGTTGCCCGTTTCCCAAGTAGCTGTAGCGTATACTGTAGAGTAATAATGATTACCTGAGCAGTCGTGAAGCTTTGAGCAACTCGCGGACCAATTCAAATATTTGAACAAACTGACAGCTCAAAGCTTTCCGTCAGCAAATTCTAGAGCACTATTTGAAATCCATCATGTACTTCTCTCGGGGCCGGATCTAAGGGGGGGGTCGGGGCATCCAGGGCCCCGGGCCCCCACATTTTAGGGGCCCCCACAAATACCTTTTTTGGTTGCTAACAAGTTGCTAACAACTTTATTTTCCATATTGCTCAAGTACTATTCGAAAATGGAGAAAATATTTTTTGTTCATCTCTCCGAAAGGCCTCCACATTCGCTCGGGCCCCGGGCCCCCACAATCCTTAATCCGGGTCTGTCTTCTCAACGCTAAAGCTACGAAATGATCGTATGCGAGATCCAGGGGCAACAAAAGCTCGCATCGACTGGACAATGTATGGTGGCTCTGGAGAGGAACATCATTATTTGCAACATCTGTAAATGCATATCTATACACGGATATCCTCAAGGGGTGATTACAGGAGTATGGTCATGAGTTCTTCTCATTAATTGAAAGTCTCAATATTGCGCCAGCATCGATCCAAGAAGATCTCAAAGAGCAGCGAGCCAGGAATATTTTGGAGGAAGTCACTACTCAGAAGAATCGAGGCAAGTTTGAAACGGACAAGTGGTGGAAAAGCAGCAACATCGGGCTACCTGTCAATTTAGCCAAGACGGAAAGATGTGAAATATATCTGGCAAAGCGACAACAAAATAATCCTGTGGTGAGCAAATAGGTGAATTCTAGGAAACAAGGATACATCTTTGAAGTTTCAAACATAGACTTTGGCTGTTTTGAGTTATTTATTATTATACCAGCAGAATGTCCAGCGTGATTTAAAGTCTAATCCTAAACGTTTCTGGAAGTATGTAAATGAGCAGCGCAAAGAATCCGGACTGCCATCTTCTATGATGTTCAATGGAATCGCTGGTACGACGCCTCGTGAAATCTGCTCACTGTTTTCCGAAAAATTTGCAAACGTATTTGCAAACGAAGAGTTAACGGCGGATCAAATCGAACTCGCAGCTAGCAACGTCTCTCAGTCGAGTCAATCATTAGGAGTTATTGATATCGATGTAGCTATGATTATCAGGGCCTCATCTCAGCTGAAGACATCTTATAACCCTGGACCTGACGGATTTCCATCAGTGCTTTTGAAGAGGCATATAGACTTGTTGGTTACTCCACTTCTTTTAATTTTTCGATCCTCACTGCGCAATGGCGTTTTCCCATCCTGCTGGAAGTGTGCGCATATGTTCCCGGTGTACAATAAGGGCGACAGAAGAGGTATCGACAATTATCGCGGCATCACATCTTTAAGTGCGGTCTCAAAATTGTTTGAGCTGGTGATCATGGAACCCCTTAGGGCCCACTGCAAGCAGCTACTCAGCGGAGATCAACATGGTTTCACACCGGGACGGTCGACTACGTCTAATCTGCTGTGTCTTACAACCTACATTACGGATAGTATGGTTCGCCACACTCAAACTGATGTGATTTACACCGATTTAACAGCCGCTTTTGATTTGATAAACCACCGAATAGCGATCGCAAAACTGGACAGATTAGGAATCGGCGGAAATTTATTGCAATGGTTTCAGTCTTATTTGACAAATCGAAAATTGAAAGTAGTCATCGGAGATTGTGTATCACCTTCGTTTTTGTCTACGTCAGGGATTCCACAAGGCAGTCATTTGGGACCTCTAATTTTTCTGCTTTATTTCAACGATGTGCATCAGGCAATCAAGGTTCCTCGTTTGTCGTATGCAGATGACCTCAAGCTCTTCCTAGAAATTCGATCTTTCGATGATTGCAATCTTCTCCAGCAACAGGTTCAATGTTTTACGGATTGGTGCTCTGTCAACCGAATGATTGTTAACCCTGAAAAGTGCTCGGTAATAACTTTCTCGAGGAAGAAAAGACCGATACGATTCAACTACCCAGTCAACCAGTGATCTTATAAGATGTTGAATAAGATGATAAAGTGGAGGCGATATGCGTACATTTTACATGCGCCTAAATGGAGGCATGCACGTATATGGCCTCCACTTTATCATTCTATGCAACATCTAATACGATTACTGGTTGTCTGGGTATTATCTTTCTGGTTCCGAAATAGGACGAGAGGATCACGTGAAGGATCTGGGAGTGATATTAGATACAAGCTTAACATTCAAACACCATGTCTCATATGTTGTAAGCAAGGCTTCACGAATTCTTGGATTCATCTTTAGGACAGCTAAAAATTTCACTGACGTATACTGTCTCAAAGCATTATACTGTTCCCTGTCGCGTTCTATTTTGGAATACTGCTCCGAAGTTTGGAGTCCATCCTACAATAACGGTGCCGAGAGGATTGAATCCGTGCAAAGACGGTTTTTACGTTTTGCGCTCCGAAGACTACCGTGGAGAAATCCCTTCCGTCTCCCTAGCTATGAAAATCGTTGCCAACTTATTGACCTAGAACCCTTACATGTAAGACGCAATACAGCCAGAGCCCTATTCATAGCGGACGCTCTGCAAGGTCGTATTGACTGCCCAACTATTTTGGAACAAATTAATTTGTACGCTGCTCCTAGAGCACTACGCAACAACCTCCTGCTTCACTTGCCACTTAGACAGGCAAACTATAGCATGTATGGAGCCGTAGTTGGCATCCAAAGGGTCTTCAACCGGGTAGCCTCCTATTTTGACTTTAATACCCCTCGCCGCATTCTCCGCCGAACTTTTTCCAGATATTTTAGCAGTTCCCGTTAGATGTGTTTAATTGCTGTGTATTTTTTTTGTATTGAGTTTTATGTAATCTTGACTTGTGTAATTCTACCTTTAAGTATGACAAAGTAATTGTTAAAAATAGACATTAGAAATAAGTCTAGGATTAGGTTAAACATCATTGGGGCTGTTGTTTGCCTGTTGATGTGATGTGTCCATAAATAAACATCAACAGACATCTTATGCTCCAATGATGGCCTCTTATAATTAATACATTATAAAATCTAAAAACAAAAACTGCATTTGAAATACAAGACAAAACAGGAACAAAATTGCGAAAAAGTCAAATACCGTAACAAAAAACATATAGTTCGTTATTGTTCGTTAAATATCTGCGGAATATTTGGCGCATCGTTTGATGGGACAAGTGGAAGTCAAAAAGGTGACCAACTCTATTGAACGCACGTTCCAATCCAATCAGCGACGTGTGTTGACCGTAATTGGTTCGTCGGAAAGGCAATCTAAGCATCGCGTTACTCCGAAGGGCCCTTGGACGAACGTTCAAGTCAACCTATTTCAGAATGGCAGGGCAATCGACTCTTCCCTGCAAAATGTCGGCAATAAGCACAGCCTTTGCCATATCCCTGCGCGATTGGAGAGTTTCGAGTCGAATCAACGCCATCACGCCATGGAAGCAGACGGAGCGCATAGCGGATGAAACGACGCTGCACTGATTCGATTAGAACCATTCTGATAATGCGGATACCAAACAGCAGAGAAGTATTTGAGGGTTGAACGGACCAAGGAGCAATACAGGGATTTTAAACAGTAAACGTCGGTGAAGTCCTTGGCGATGCGAAAAATGAATCCTAAGGTCCTAGACGCTTTGTCAACGATATATGCGACATGGTGCTTAAACGTAAGCTTAGTATCCAGGACTACTCCAAGATCTTTCACTTGATCGATGCGTTGGATTGTTGCGTCACGGAGCTTATAGTTGAACTGAATTGGTTGACTTATTCGGGAGAACGAGGTCACCGAACATTTACTTGGGTTCACACCCATCCGATTTAATGCGCACCATGTTGCGAAGGAATCGATATCTTCTTGAAGCTTCAAGGCGTCAGAGATGGAACGGATTAAAAGGTAAAGCTTCATATCGTCCGCATATGACAGCCGAGGACATCGCAGCATGCGGATTACGTCATTAAAATAGAGTAGGAAAATCAGAGGCTTTAGGTGACTTCCTTGGGGAACTCCGGATGTTGCCAAGAACTCGGTGGATTGGCAATCGCCTACGGAGACGCTTAGTTTACGCACAGTAAGATACGATTCAAACCAACGCAGAAGGTTGCCGCTTAAGCCGAGTCTCTCTAATTTAGCAGTTACGATGGCGTGGTTAATTTTGTCGAAGGCCGCGGACAAGTTGTGGTGTACATAGTGCCTATCTCTACGCTTTGTAATGAATCTCAATAAACCAGACAAGGTGGACTGATCTGGGATGTAGATTCCTGTAGTACACTCAAATCTCCATTTAGGTAGAATCCATTAAGGTAAAATCTATTAAGGCCCCTCCATTAAGGTAACGTTACCTAAATGGAATTTGTCTATAGTCAAAGCAGTTGAAGAACTAAACATAAGGGAAAACGTTGGTTTACGGGGAAAAAAGCAGAGTTAAAAGTTGAAGGGCATTTACGGTGTGTTGAAGGATTAATAGTCTAAGAGTATTCGAGAACTCCCTGGAGTTTAGACCATCTGATCTAATAGCGTAATCAGTGATCTATTGGAGAATTGTGAATCAAGTTTATGCATTTTACAACTATGTGCTATGAAGTGGAGAGTTCAATATCTGTTTAAGGGTCTCTAACAACTCCCTTGAATATAGGACATCGGATCTACCAATATAGTTTGTTGCCCCTGAGAGCTTTATGACTAAGGTTCGCACTAACACAGCCTCAGGCATCTATATTCCATCAAGAGTATACTGCCGTTCTACACATAATTGTCCCATGTTGATATGGATTCCATATCAACATGGGACAATTATGCGTAGATCGGCAGTATAGGAGTATTCGAGAACTTTCTGGAGTTTGGGCAAAAGCGCGACTAGAGAATGAGCAATTATAGAAAAACTAATTGGGCCTCTATATTCTCCCAAACCACTCTGAAACCCATTGAAACGCTTTAAAACCTTCTGGAACGCCCTAAAACACATTAACCCGTTTCGGTCCTAGTTGGGAATTTTATTTCAAAAAATCACTGTGACTTCATTTTCCAACCGATTTTTACGAAATTTTGTACGAAGATCGCGCTACATCTCTAGTTGTATGGAAAAATATTAAAATGGTATTTTGGTCCTTGGGGTCTGAGTTATTGAAGGGGTTATATGGGTCAAATCAGGTCAAAAATGGACCAACTTCCTCTTAACCACTGATTACTTGTAAAAAACACATGCAATATGATTGCAAACATGTTCAATTATCTTTTTATTATTACAGACGCATAGTTTGAGTAAATTGGGATTGTCTGGTTTTGGTTCCGGATGTTCCGGGTCGCGTTTGGGGTGCGCTCGGAGGACACTTCTCAAACGTTCCCTACACTGCCCATATTCGCATAGGTGACGTATACGCCACATAGGTCAAAATCCACTTTTTTAGCTTAACATATCCTACACCATGTAATACACATGACATTTTTTCTCGCATAATTCTAAAAACAGGCTTGTCATGATTCATTCTTCATAATTTTGTATACTAAGTATATTGAAGGAATATTCAAAGGTTTTTTTGACATATTGGCCGCCATCCCGGATGTTCCGGGAGCCTGGGACCATCCGGGGAAGTGGCCATTTTCCAAACAGTTATGAAACATGGCTTGCGACATATCAATCTACACGATTTTGCAAACGAAGTATGTTAGAGGAGAATTTAGAGGTTTCTGGACATATTGGCCACAATTCCGTATGTTCCGGGAACCTGGAACCACCCGGGGAAGTGGCCATTTTCCAACTTGTTATAAAACATGGCTTGCGACATATCAATCTTCATGATTTTGCAAAACAAGCATGTTAGAGAAGAATTTAGAGGTTTTTGGACATATTGGCCACAATTCCGTATGTTCCGGGAACCTGGAACCACCCGGGGAAGTGGCCATTTTCCAAATTGTTATGAAACATGGCTTGCGACATATCAATCTTCATGATTTTGCAAAACAAGTATGTTAGAGGAGAATTTAGAGGTTTTTGGACATATTGGCCACAATTCCGTATGTTCCGGGAACCTGGAACCACCCGGGGAAGTGGCCATTTTTCAAATTGTTATGAAACATGGCTTGCGACATATCAATCTTCATGATTTTGCAAAACAAGTACGTTAGAGGAGAATTTAGAGGTTTTTGGACATACAGTTGACTATCTACATCTCGATATTGAAGGGACCATCGAGATAGGGAGAGATCGAATTCAAGATCCAATTTATAATGCACACTAGATTGAAAACCCGTCCGTAACTAGGAAAAACCGTCAAACAGATGTCACTTTACCTTCCCAGAATGTTTTGCACCTAAGAAACGAGATCTAGTTACCTGTAAAAACGGGCATATCGACATATGGAGAGTAAATCCAGAACAAAAACCAACGAGATCGCATCGAGATAGAGAGATATAGAGATAAGGAGATATCGACATGTAGAAAGGTAAAATGTATGCAGATTGAAGGGACCGACCAAACCATCGAGATAGGGAGAGATATCGAGATGTAGAACATCGACATGTGGAGAGTCGACTGTATTGGTCACAATTCTGGATGTTCCGGGAACCTGGAACCACCCGGGGAAGTGGCCATTTTCCAAACAGTTATGAAACATGGCTTGCGACATATCAATCTTCATGATTTTGCAAATGAAGTATCTTAGAGGAGAATTTAGAGGTTTTTGGACATATTGGCTACCATCTTGAATATTCTGGTAACCGGGGACCACCCGGGGAAGTGACCATGCCCCAATAAATTATTCAACATTGCTTGCGACATATCAATCTTCACGATTTTGTAAATTAGGTGGTTCCAGGTTCCCGGAACATCCGTAATTGTGGCCAATATGTCTAAAAACCTATTACCTCCTCTAACATACTTGTTTTGCAAAATCATGAAGATTGATATGTCGCAAGCCATGTTTCATAACAATTTGAAAAATGGCCACTTCCCCGAGTGGTTACAGGTTCCCGGAAGATCCGGGGTTGTGGCCAATATGTCCAAAAACCTCTGAATTCTACTCTAACATACTTGTTCGGCAAAAACATGAAGATTGATATGTCGCAAGCCATGTTTCATAACTGTTTGGAAAATGGCCACTTCCCCGGGTGGCCCCAGGTTCCCGGAACATCCCGGATGGCGGCCAATATGTCTAAAAACCTCTGAATTCTACTCTAACATACTTGTTTGGCAAAAACATGAAGATTGATATGTCGCAAGCCATGTTTCATAACTGTTTGGAAAATGGCCACTTCCCCGGATGGTCGCAGGTTCCCGGAACATCCGGGATGGCGGCCAATATGTCAACAAACCTTTGAATATTCCTTCAATATACTTAGTATACAAAATTATGAAGAATGAATCATGAGAAGCCTGTTTTTAGAATTATGCGAGAAAAAATGTCATGTGTAGGGAACGTTTGAGAAGTGTCCTCCGAACGCGACCCCAAACGCGACCCGGAACATCCGAAACCAAAACCAGACAATCCCAATTTACTCAAACTATGCGTCTGTAATAATAAAAAGATAATTGAACATGTTTGCAATCATATTGCATGTGTTTTTTACAAGTAATCAGTGGTTAAGAGGAAGTTGGTCCATTTTTGACCTGATTTGACCCATATAACCCCTTCAATAACTCAGACCCCAAGGACCAAAATTCCATTTTAATATTTTTCCATTCAACTAGAGATGTATTGCGATCTTCGTACAAAATTTCGTAAAAATCGGTTGGAAAATGAAGTCACAGTGATTTTTTGAAATTAAATTCCCAACTAGGACCGAAACGGGTTAAAACGCCTTGAAACGCTTCTGAAATTCCCACGAAACCTTTGGGAAATTCACCTGCGAGCCACTGAAACCCCTCTTACACCCCCTGAAATGCTTTGAATGGCTCTCAAATCCCCATGGAACCATGAAATTCACCTGAGAGCCTGTGAAGCCTTCTAAAGCGTCTTTGACACCGCCTGAAACGCTCTGGAATCCCAATCTACAATACCTCCGTCAAATTCAACTGGTAGCCTCTAAAGCCTCTTAACCCATTGGAGCCAGATTTTTTGCCGGGGCTGCCGCAACCGCGCTGGTGTCTAACACGTTTGTTATGCTTCGTCGTCGGAGTGATATTCACCCCTTCGGCTCCTAATGGTAAAACCACCCGGAAACCTCATGAAACGCCCTGAAATGCCTTGAAACAGTTTGAATCACATCTTAAACCCCCATGAAAGCTCCGTCAAATCCACCTGAGAACCTGTGAATCTCCCCAAAGCCCCTTTGAAACCTCCTGAAACGCTCTGAAACGCAGGGTAAAGCCATGAAATGCGTTGCATGCCCTGAAACCCCCATGACACATCCGTCAAATTCACCTGCGAGCCTGTGAATTCCCCTTAAACCACCCGGAAACCTCATGCAACGCCTTGAAAAGCAATAATACGCTTTGAAACGCGTCTGAAACCGCCATGAAACCTCGGTGAAATTCACCTAAGAGCCTATGAAGCTCCCAAAAGCCCCTCTGAAACCTTCTGAAACGCCCTGAAATGCATTAAAACGCCTAAAAAAGCTTAAAACACCTCTGAAACCCCCATGAAACATCCGTAAAATTTATATACGAGCCTCCGAAAGGGGGCTTCAGAGGCTCGTAGATGAATTTCACGGATGTTTTAACAACCCCATGAAATCTATTGAAAGCTTTGAAATGCATTGACACATTTTGATACGGCTCTGAAACCCCCGTGAAGTTCACCTGAGATCCTATGAAGTCAAACATCGTTCGAACCGTAATAGGAGAAGGCCATTCGAGAAAGTCAACCAGGATTTCGACAATAACTATAATAATGTATATTTCAACAACGTCGACAACAACATCAATAATAAGCGCAGTACCACTTGGACGAAAGGCGGTAGTACACCACCTGACAAAGCACTTTTGGAAGCAGCTAAGCGTCAATTCGCTGGACCTTCTGCAGTTTTAAAAAACAGCCAGTTTATACGATTTAGACAGGGTGAGACTCTCAATCCTTCAATTCAGACGAGTGGCTCCCGACATACAGCAGAAGAGTCTTGGAGCATGATGCAACCGTTATCATCCAGGACATCACAGAGGTACCTGATTTTTCTATACTACTGTATCCCTAAATTATTTGAATCAATAATCAATGACAAGATATTCTCTCAAGTCAAATGTCTAATAACTTGTAATCAACATGGTTTTTCAAAGGACGATCAACGACCACTAATCTATTGCAATTTGTAACATTTTCAATTAACGCCATGGATAGAGAGCATTATGTTGAAACACTGTACACTGATTTCAGTAAGGCATTCGATAGAGCGGATATTGCTTTATTATTTACTATTTAAATTAGGTAGGCTTGGTTTCAATCCTGGATTGTTAAAGTGGATACAATCGTACCTATCCGATAGAACCCAAAGAATATGATTTGAACATAGTATATCCACAAAAATAATTGAGGTTACATCCGAGGTACCACAAGGATCTCATCTTGGTCCTCTATCGTTCATTTTATTTGTCAATGATGTAGAACGTGTCATGAATCGCCTCAATGTTTTAATATATGCTGATGACATGAAACTGTTTCTTGAGATTTGTAATTCAGCAGATCTTGATGTATTCCAAAATGAAATAGATGTTTTCCATAACTGGTGTCAGAAAAACTTGCTTGAAATTAATGTTGAAAAATGCGTTTCTATTTAATTTACAAGAAAATATACGGGAATCCCTGGAGGAATTCCAGAGGGAATCCCTGCAGGAATTCCAGAGGGAATCCCTGGAGGAATTCCAGAGGGAATCCCCGGAGGAATTCCAGGGGGAATCCCATCTGCAATTGTACGGTGAATCTCTGGATGAAACTCCAGGGGGAATTTCTGGAAGAATTTTTTTGGGAAACCCTGGAAGAATTTCTTTGGGAAACCCTGGAGGAATTCCAGGGGGAATTTCTAGAAGAATTACAGGTAAGAATTTCTGAGGGAATCCTTGGAGGAGTTCCTGAGCGAACCCCTGGAGGAAAGCTTAAGAGAATCCCTGGAAGAATTCCTGATGGAATCCGTGTTCGAACTTTCTGGGGAATCCCTAGAGGGCTCTTGAGGGAATTTTTGATATAATTCTTGAAGAAATGCACGGAGGAATTCCTGAGGGAGTCCGTGGGGGAATTCTCAGGGGAATCTGTAGAAGAATTCCAGGGAGTTCCGGTTTTATGTAAATCTGAGGGAGAATTCCTGATGGAGTTCCTGGATTAATTTTTGTGGCAATTCCTTGACAAACCATAGTTGATCGCCCAAGGGAATTCCTGCGGGAATTTCTGACGCAATCTTTGGAGGAATTCCTGAGGGTAAAATTTCGGAAAGGATCCCAGGAAAAAATCTTGACAAATTCCCTCGGGGAATTCGTAGAAAATCTTTGAAGGAAATCTTGAGTACAATTTTAAATAAATTCCTGAGGAACTTCCTAGAAGAATTCTTGACGGAACTCCGAAATAAATTTTTGGGGGTATCCTTGGAAAAATTCTGGAAGATTTGTCTGCAATCCCTGAAGTAATTTCTTAGGGAAGCCACCGAAGATTTCTTGAGTGAAATGCTGGATTAATAAATTAGATAATCGCTGGAGAAACCTGGGAATTCCAGCATAAACTTCTGAAGAATTTCTTCTGGAATTAACCATAAAATCTCCGAATTTTTTTGTCAAAATTCTGAAGAAATTCCTGAATGAATCACTAGAAGAACTTTTCACGGAATCCCTTAGTGAATTCTTGGGTGAATCTCTGAAGGAATTTCTGAGGCAATAAATACGTGCGGAAGTTTGTATGGAATCTTTGAACGGATTATGAAGGGAATTTCTGGAGGAATTTGGAGAGATTTTTTTTTTTGACAAACGATGATAACGAGTTTCGGCGAACTCCTGTGTTACCTCACCACATTGTGCGGGATCCTAAATGGCATCGCACCATTAATCACATTGTCAAATATTTCACTGTTGACTGCGCTTGTCCCAGATATCCAAAAATTTTCAATTCAATCATCTGAATAAAACCTGACATCGCTGTTGCTGCTGCTGAAGCGGTGGCCTCGGCTGCTAGCAATTTCCCAGAACCCACCCCGCACCGGAAAATATACGTTACGTATGTATGTATATCTTTAAATCTCGCCCCACCATTCATCCGAGGTGGGGTGCCGCCGGGCGGTCGGTAGGCGGGAGTAGCAGCGAGCAACGCGCAAAAAGCACCATCTGATCAGTCATGCGAAATATTTCACATTGTTATTTGCATTCGAGCGTGTTCCCTTCCCGGAACACATTTTCACATCCGTCATCCGCATGTCGCCTGCGTTCGTCATGATGGTCGGTGGTGGTGGCGCAGTGGCACGGAAGAGGAGGGCCGCACTGGCAAGAGTTATAGGCCCGAAACGCGCAGATGGAAACGAGTCAGTAAATGGCGTGTACAGGTGGAGGTTTATGGGGTCAGTCCATGCTGCCGAGGGTGGTTGGGTGGGGAATGTGACAAGCGTGGAATGCCTGAAATGGGGAAGGAGGTGGACCACCAAAACATGTTAAACACTTTTGTGACTTTTTCGCACATTTTGCACAGTTTCAGTTGCGCTCACGGAGGATGATAGAAAAATAGGATGGAACTTGGACGTGTTTTAGGTTGGGTTGTGTCACATTGACTGGGAGGATGAAAACCATGACACGGATGGAGAGGGAAAATAATTCAATTCGCTTGGTTTTGCAGCTAGCTATGACGTTGGTTGGTTGATACGAACCAGTTGGTAGCTAAAACGGGGAAAGTTTTCAGAACGGCTGTGCAGAATGTCACCAACTGTGCCAGAAGGATTCGCCATGCCGCGCCAGTCAGTGCCAGTGGAGCGTGCACGTGAGTTGGTGAAAGTTGCAGCTTGCAGCTGGAGAGGATGATGAAGTACTTGTAATTTTGGAATTGTTACGAAGTTTCTGCTGAATTAAGTTCGTAGTTGCTCATGAAGCGAGTAAATCATCTTTTGATGGTCAGCTACGACATCGGGATTACCGACCATGAACCAACTCCAAACAGTCTGATGTTTAGTGACAGAAATTTTAGCTGAGTCTTGCTTATACACTTAAACCTCCATTTAGGTCGTTAATTGATTTAGGTAAAATCTTTTTGGGTCCCTCCATTTAGGCAACGTTACCTAAATGGAATCTGACTGTGTTCAGGGCAGTTGGAGTGTTTTAGATTAGGTATAAGGTTGGTTTAAGGGAATTAAGTTGCAAGTAGAATTAAGGGTAGTTCAGGGCATGCTCAGGGGGAGCAATGGGGGGGATGAGGTTGGTTTGGGACTGTTTAAGGTTTCTTAAGAACTTTCTTGGGCAACCTGAATCGTTTAAGAAACGCTTTGATGCGCCGCTGAAATCTCTTTTAGCTTAATTAAGAGCTGTGATCCAAAATGTATTTTCAGAAACTGTAGGCCCTCTTAACCCCTCTCAAAATCCCATGTAACACTCCTGAGACCCTCCGAAACCCCCTAAAATGCCTGTGTGACGCCTCTAAAACCCGTAAAAAATCGTGTGAAGCTTCCTAAAACCCCCTCGGACCCCATGTAACGCACCTGAGACCCTCAGAAACCTCCAAAACCGGCTACGTAACGCCTGACGCTTGAGTAACGCTTCTGAAACTCGTCAAAAATCCCCTGAAGCTTTCTGAAATGACGTCGAAATCCACTTAAAACCCCATCGGATCCCATGTAATGCAACTGAGGCTCTTCCAAACTCCCTCAGAGGTATTTCCAGAGAACTTTGAAATAATGAAATCCTTGGAATTCTTCTACTTACTTGAAGGGATTCCGGGACATAATGCTGGAATATATTTAAAAAGAAAAATGTAGAGAAATTTTAAGAAGGATTTCTTAGAGTAATTCCTGATGCAAAACATACTGGAGGAATCTTTGGAAGAATCCCGAAAGAGTCTTCCCTTGGTGAATTTCTGGTAAAATGTCTGAAAAATCCCTGTTGTCATTATTATAAGAATTTTTGATGGAATCTCTGAGTAAACTCCAAAAGAAGCTGCTGGAGGGATTCCCAAAAGAATCACTGGAAATTTTGTAGGCACCTTCTTGGAAAAAAATCGTAGAGAAATTTCTTGAGAAATTCCTACACAAGTTTAAGAAGGAGAACCCTGGTAAAATACTGGAAGGAATACTACATAGGATAAGTCCTAAACAATCTATGGATGAAACCCTTGATGCATTTCAGTAGAAGTTTTGAAGGAAGCCTTTAGTATTTTTAAAAGAATCCCTGAAAGAATTTCCAAAAGAACTTCTTCAAGACATCCCTGAAAAAATTCCTACAGGAATCTCTGGAAGGGTTCCTAAATAAATCCATGGATTACTTCCATGAAAACAAAAAAAATCTTAACCCTCTATTAGCATTAGCGTCATTTTTTACCCAAACCGTACACTGCGTCAGCGAGCTGTTTCCAAAGGGGATGCAAAAGGAAGGTTAACATATATTCCTAAAAGGATCGAAGGAGCAATTTTTTGAAGTAATTCTTTTGCTGGTGCTCCAGGAGCTCTTCTAAATTGTCTTAAAGAATTACAACGCAAACCGCTGAACAAATATCTCTAGAAATCCTTGAAGTAATTCAAAATATCTTAATGGGTGATGATATTTTTTTTTGAAATTCCTGAACAAATCCCTGAATAAATTTGAGAGCAACCCCTGGCAGAATTATCGGAATTCCTTGCAATATCTCTGGAGAAGTTCCTGGAAAAATCCCTGGAGGAATTCCTGAAGGAATGTATGGAGAATTTTCTAATGAATTCCTGGAGAAATGCCTGGAGCAAATCCTGGAGAAATTCCAAAAGGAATCTCTGGAGGAATGCCTGAAACAATGCCTGGAGGAATCCCTTGAGAAATATCTGGACAAATCCCTAGAGCAATTCCTCGTGGAATCCATTCAGGAATTCCTGGAGGGATCCCTGGAATAATAACTGGGGAAACCCCTGGAGAATTTGCTCAAGGAACTCCTGGAGGAAATCCTAGAGTCATTCCGGGTGGAATCTCAGGAGGAACTCCTGAAGGAATGTGTTGAAGAATATCTGGACATATCCCTTGAGCAATTTCTGGAGAAATACCTGCAAGTAATTCCTGAAGAAATTCCTGGAGAAATCCCTAGAGAGCTTCCTGAATAAATCTCTAGGAGAATAGTTGGAGGAATCCTTAGAAGAATTGCTGGAAGAATCCATAGAGGAATTCCTGGAGCCATTCTTGGAGGATTTCCTGAATTTTCCTGAAAGAATTCCTGGAAGAAAATCTGGAGAAATACCTAGATGAATGCCTGGAGGAATTCCAGCAGGAACCCTTGGAGAAACTTCTTAAGACATCCCTTGAAGAATTTGCTGAAGTAATTCCTAGTTGAACTTGTAGAGGAAACCCTGGAAGAATTCCTGAATAAATTCTTGGAAGAACAGCTAGAGGAATTGATGTACAAATTGCTGTAGAAAATGCTGTAGAAATTTCTGGGGGAATCCCTGAAACAATTTCTCGAGGAATCTCTAGAAGAATTACTGGGGAAACCGCTGGAGAAATTCCTGGATAAATTTTTGGAGAAATCCCTGCATAATTTCTGGAAAAATTCTTGGAGGAATGCCTGGTGGAATGTGTGAAAGAATGCCGGAAGGAATTCCTGCAGGAATTCCTGAAGCAATTTCTGGAGGAATCCTTGAAGTAACTCCTAGAGAAATCTTCAGAGGAATTCTTGGAGGAATGCCTGGAGGGATTCCTGGAGAAATTTTTGAAGGATGCCAGGAAGATTCCCTGAAGGAACTCCTAAAAGGATCGCTAGGGGAATCCCTGGAGTTATTCTTGGAGAAATACCTGGGAAAATTCTAGGAACAACTTTTGTAGGCATGTAAGGATTTGCTGTAGGAATCCAAAGCGGAAGATACTCATTGAGGAAGTACTCAAAAATCAGAAGCAGAAAGAATTCTTGGATAAAATCTATGAAGTATTCCTGGAGGAACTCTTGGACGAATGCTTGGAGAATTACCTGGTGGAATTTTTGAAGGAATCCCTGGAGAATACTCTGGAAGAATTCTTAACGAAATCCCTGGAAGAAGTCATGGAGCAATCCTGGAGTATTTTTTTGACAAATTCATGTTGGAATCCCCGGAGGAATTCCTGGTACAGTCCCTAGAAGGAATACCTAGAGCAATCTTTGGAAAAAAAAATCCTTATAAGAATCCCTGGAGAAGTTTAGGGAAGAATACCTGGCTGGAGGAATTCCTGAGGAAATCCCTAGAAATATCGCTGAGGGTTCCCTTGAGTAATTCCTGAAGGAATACCTGGTGGAACTTCTGGAAAAGGCTCTGGAGCATTTCTTGGAGACAAGGTTGCGACCATTCATTTGCAAAGATTTACATTCATTTGCTATTATCTCAGTTCAGAAGCATGCTATCGAAAAACAATGTATGGATGAATTTAACCTTGTAGTTTTATCTGAAAGTTTGCCGAATAACATTGGGGTCGCAAACGTATCCAAAGTCGTGAGCGAGCTGTGAAGGCAACTTTCCACAGCGTGAATGAAATTTACATTCACCGTATTCGGCAAACTTTCAGATAAAACTACAAGGTTAAATTCATCCATATATTGTTTTTCGATAGCATGCTTCTGAACTGAGATAATAGCAAATGAATGTAAATCTTTGCAAATGAATGGTCGCAACCTTGCTTGGAGACATGCCTTAGAAATCCTGGAGAATCCTTGGAGGAATCCTTGGAGGAATCCTTGGAGGAATCCTTGAATGAATTCCTGAGGGAATCCCTGGAGAAAACCCTGAAACAATTTCTGAATCTCTGCAGGAATCCCTGAAAGCCCTGGGAGAATTCATGGAGAAATCCAGGAGAAATTTTTGGAAAAAATTCGTGGCCAAATTCTCGGAGAAATTCTTGGCAGGAATCCTTAG
This sequence comes from Aedes albopictus, assembly GCF_035046485.1. Classification (NCBI taxonomy): domain Eukaryota; kingdom Metazoa; phylum Arthropoda; class Insecta; order Diptera; family Culicidae; genus Aedes; species Aedes albopictus. Next base: position 104,848,000 of record NC_085136.1, read on the forward strand.
AGGAATCCCTGGAGGAATTCCAGGAGGAATACCTGGATGAATTTCTGGAGAAATCCCTAGATAAATTCCAAGAGTTTTCCCTTGAGTAACTCCTAGAGGAATTCCTGGAGGAATTCCTGCAAGAATCCCTCCAAAAATCTCTAGAGGAATTTTTGGATTTAATGGTGGAATCCCTGCAGAATTTCCGAAGAAATCCCTAGAGGTATCTAGAAGGTATCCTACGAGGATTTTTTGTAAAAATTCAAGGACGAAGGACTCAAGCAACCGCAGAAGGAATTCTTGGAGAAATCCTGAAGGAATCTCAGAAGAGTCCGTGGGGCATATGTTACGCAATTTAGCCATTCAAGATTGAAGGTGCGCTAATGGAAAAATATTTGACGAATATTGTTGTGGGGTTTGGGAAAACTAGTTTGATAATTGTGAATAAAATACTAAATTATTAGTATAGGTCATTTCTTTGCAGAATTTTTAGGGAATTCTGAATTATTGCAAATTTTTTGGTTTGTTAAAATTAACAGAGAAAAGTAAGGCAGCCCGGGGGGAGGGGGGGGGGTGTGTTGGTTGGAAGTAACACGGCCTCCTTCTTGCCCCCTCTGGCTATGGCCATGATCCGTCAGATATTTATTAAAGAATCCCGGGAGCAATCCATGGAAAAATCCTGATAGAATTTCAAGAGAAGTCTCTGAAAGAATTCCTGGCCAAATAATTTCGGCAAGATTTCTTGAAAGATAGACAGACTTCCGGAGGATAAATGGCATTCCTATGTAATTTACTTCAGCGTGATCTCCTGCATTCTCCTCACTATTCAGGTGCGCCTAGATCTACTGCTTTTATCTTTCAATCACCTCAGAGGGTTTAAAGGGATCTCTGAAGCGCTTCATGGGGTTTCAGAGGGTATCAGGGGCGTTTCAGTCGTCTAAGGGGAGTTGCAGGAGGTCTCAGGGCCGTTTCAGGGAGAATCCAGGAGGATCAGCGGCGTTTTGGGGGATTCAGTGGCAGAGAGGGTCCAGAATGTCTCATGGGCTTTTCAGGGGGTCTTTCAGGGTGTTTCAGGGAGTATCAGCGGCATTTTAGGGGTCAAAAGCGGCTCAGAGAGGGCACTTGGAGGTGTTAGCGGTATTTCAGAAGGTTTCAGGAAGACCAAGATCTCATGGGTGCTTCAGGGGGTTTCAAAGACTTTTCAGGGGAACCCAAGACGATTCAGTGGCAGGGACACAGGCTTTGGTACAGGTACATACCTGTGGCTGATGATAACAAGTCCGTTAAAGAAGGGAAGCTCAATGAGGGCTGGTCAGTATGCCAACTGACCTTGCATGAGCCATCGGAGGTTTGCTTTAGGTGTCTGAAACCAGGACACACGTCATGGGACTGCAAAGATCCTGAGGAGCAAGCTGTGTATGAAATGCGGTGCACACTGGGGCAGGATTGAAAATACATGGAAAAAACCTCTAGCTCGTCGAGATGTCGAGATACTCATTTGGTATCTTCCAAGAAAATATTTCTATGGACATGGTCGATATTCTGAGCGGTAGTCATTTTTTCTTACGTTATTCGCATAAAAGTCCTATAAGTCATTTTGGCCAAATTGCATTTTAGTGATATGGTTTCTTCGGCAAAGTTGTTCAGCTATTTATGCTGAAAAAGTTTGCTGAAGACGTCACATTTCCAAAGCCTACTATTCTTGAGATATTGACCGATTTATAAAATACCTACCTAAAATCGATTTTTTTCATTAAAATACGTTTTTAAACAAATTTAATGTCCGTTTTCGAGTTATAACAATGAAAAATACTAAAATAAAACACATATCGAGGAAATTAGTTGAAAAAAATAAAATATGCATTGATTTTATATAGACAGTTTCCGAAAAACACGCAAAATGTACATAGGACGTTCTTGCAGTCGGGCAAGTTCGGGCAAGTTTTTTCATCGGCAATCACCTAAAAAATACATTAGCTTTTATGTAAAAAATTTTCACAGACATGATATTTAATGATTTTTTCTAAATTGAGTTCAAAGTTTACTGTTTTGGGTAAATTAGTACAAAATTTTTGTTCATAAAATACTACGTTTTAAGGTGCCAAGTGACCCATAAAAAGGATAGATACAATCTAGTAATAGATTTAATTGTTTCTAATCTCCAAACAAATTGTAAAACACAAAAATGTCCCAAACGCCAATGAAAGTATGCTTTGGTTTTATCATTCGTCAATGCGTTATACAGTCACACATCATGAATATTTTTTGATTGTATGATTATTATCTTATTTAATACAGATATTAAAAAAAATTGGAGAGTTATAAGCATAAATAAATGTATTCAAAGATCTAAAAACTCAAAAGCATGTGAGTAAAAAACATAGAAATGCTTTTCAGTTATTTTAACCTAGTCGTACGTATTAAATATTTAAATATTTTGCGTACTAAGCAAAATTAATAACAATTCATCAGAAATAAACCAGTAAATAACTATTCTTTATTTGATTCCTCTATTATTTAGCTGTCTTTCAAATTAGTGGCCATCACAGGAAGCACACATATGTCTAGATCTCTACAAAATCTGGATGTGTTGTAAAACAGTCATTGAATCATCACGCAAGTACATTACGTGTGAATAAATCATTAACGAATGATAAAATCAAGGCATGCTTTTATTGGCGGCATTTGGGACATTTTTGTGTTTTACAATTTGTTTGGAGATTAGAAACAATTAAATCTATTACTAGATTGTATCTATCCTTTTTATGGGTCACTGGCACCTTAAAACGTAGTATTTTATGAACAAAAATTTTGTACTAATTTACCCAAAACAGTAAACTTTGAACTCAATTTAGAAAAAATCATTAAATATCATGTTTGTGAAATTTTTTTACATAAAAGCTAATGTATTTTTTAGGTGATTGCCGATGAAAAAACTTGCCCGAACTTGCCCGACTGCAAGAACGTCCTATGTACATTTTGCGTGTTTTTCGGAAACTGTCTATATAAAATCAATGCATATTTTATTTTTTTCAACTAATTTCCTCGATATGTGTTTTATTTTAGTATATTTAATTATTATAACTCGAAAACGGACATTAAATTTGTTTAAAAACGTATTTTAATGAAAAAAATCGATTTTGGTAGGTATTTTATAAATCGGTCAATATCTCAAGAACAGTAGGCTTTGGAAATTTGACGTCTTCAGCAAACTTTTTCAGCATAAATAGCCGAACAACTTTGCCGAAGAAACCATATCGCTAAAATGCAATTTGGCCAAAATGACTTATAGGACTTTTATGCGAATAACGTAAGAAAAATTGACTACCGCTCAGAATATCGACCATGTCCATAGAAATATTTTCTCTGAAGACACCAAATGTGTATCTCGACATCTCGACGAGCTAGAGGTTTATTCCATGTATTTTCAATCCTGCCCCAGTGTGCGGTGGCGAAGGTCACAATGCACAAAGTTGTACGAGGCCACCCAAATGTTTGATTTGTTCTATGAAATCCTTGAACAGCAAGCACCCAATGGGAGGTCCAAGGTGCTCGGCCTTCAGAAAAGTAAGATAATCGGAAGTTACTTTCAGCATCGAGTACTAGTTTGCGACATTGAGGTAGGTCGGAACTGCTTTCACATAGCCTCAGGAGTCCCGCAAGGTCCCATCCTGTGTCCGGTGTCATGGAACGCCATGTACGACGAGGTGTTGAGATTCACGGTGAGTATGACAAAGAAAGGTGCACCCGCAGGTTGATCCCGAGGGTAGATAGATACTGGGTTGGATACCTAGCCCATCTCTTAAGCAATGCCTTTTGGTGGTCCGGAGAGACGAAGGGTTTGTGTGACCATGGGAATGTTATTAAGTGGGTCAAGGAAAGAATAGTCCTGGCTTTTGCTTTTGATGTAGAAGACGATCCTTAATCCCACGCTACCTGGACCTTCCTACTCAGGAGACTGTTGGGCAGATTATCCCTCCATGGTTTAGAACAGCGTTTCTCAAACTATGGGTCGCGACCCACTGGTGGGTCGCGGGCTGATTTCAGGTGGGTCGCGAAGTCTTCATTAGCTTATGTCGAATGTTATTGATAGTCATTTCCTAATTTACTTCCCTTTTCTTCTTAAATCTATTCAAAATTTTGTATTATAAGTCTTGCCTGGAGTATATTGAATATTGAAAGTACTGTCTCCGTTCTGAAAGGTATTCTAAAACTAAGAGTTTTCTATAGGATGTTTTAAGATTACGATACAATTTTAGATTTTACTTGTGTTATGGAAAAAAAAGTTGCTTGCCGTTAGCATTTTCTGTTAGATTAACAGTTTCAGCAGTTAAAATATAAATAAAAATTGAAATTCAAAAAATTACTAAACTTCGACAAGAAACCTTACCTTTAACAAACTTCAATAATGCAGTACTATAATTCTAAAACTATTTGATGTTCACCCACTCGCTGTGAATATCTATATTTTCAACCAATATTTAATTTTAAAGAAGATTTTACAGTTTTGCAGAAACATAAGTACCACTATATGTTAGAAACTTCGTATCTTATCTCTTCGTATCTTATATTTTATAGACTAAGAGGTCACTGATGCTGCAAACTTGGGCACCTTAACCTTTCTTAGACTTTCACAAAAAAAAAACTACTAAAAGAGCACTATGAAAAAAAAAAAACAAAAAAAAAATAAGTTTGAAGGCTGCGTAACGTTAGTTCATCACAACTTATGAAATTGATAAAATGTATTTATTTAAAAAGGCAGTGCAAATCTACAAAGAATGACTTATTTTATGAAAAATCGTGCTGGTGGGTCGCCAAATCCTTTAAAAATCAAAAGTGGGTCGCAAGATGAAAAAGTTTGAGAACCCCTGGTTTAGAAGAAAATAGGGGGTCTCAGAAAATCTTAGGGGGTTTCAAAGGTGTTACATGGGGTCAACGGGGCGATTCAGTAGATCTCAGCGGGGTGCTTCAGGGATTCCAGAGAATTTCAGGGGCGCGAGGTCTCAGGAGCATTTTAGAGAGTCCCATGAGATTTCAGAGGGGTACCCGGAGGTCTCAGTAATGTTTCAGAGGGTCTCTGGGGCGTTTAAAGGGGTCTCACGAGGTTTCTGGCGGGTTTCATGGAAGCTCTGTTAAATGCTTCTGAAATCCCCCTAATTCCTTTGAAATATCCCTGAACGGTCTATCACTTGACATTGATGCCGAGGAACTGCAATCGTTTTCCACTCCTGAAAACTCACCTAATGTGAGTTCGATAAGCGTGGGTTCCGAGATGAACTTACTCAAGGCTAGAAATTTCTTTAATTCAGATAAAAGAACGCCTTTAAAAGGCTCCACAAACCCCCAGAAATTCATATGAAATGCAATCAAATGCCTCTAAAACCTCTCGGAACCGAGCTTTGGCTTCGATCAATTGATCAATTTACCGGATAACATGAACACGTTTGCTGGAACATATTGAACGATGGTAGAGGGAACAAAGCTAAGCAGCAAAGATACGAAAGATCTTGCGAAAGAAGCATTGTAAACGAAACCGTTCTTCTAAACGGCATCCAAAAGACATTTTCTCAATGCCACAGGCTACATACATATTTCCTCCATTTCCACATTGTCCGGGGTCGTTACGTTCAAATGATGCAATTAACTGCCGAGCGGCGGGAGATGACCAAGTCCGAATGGGGGAAACCAAACCCCCCACCCAAAAGCAGTTATCGTTTCTTTTAGGTCTTTCAAATCGGGAGGACGGGGTGAGTCCGACCATTATCGTTCTTTCATCGACCGAAACAGACAGCCTTTTCGTACAGGAAGGGGCCCATTAAGGGGTTGGGGACACTTCTACTTCCACTGCCATAGATGCGCCGCAGTCTTTCCTATACGGTCAATTCCGTACACTAACCGCTTTTTTCATTCATTGTTTGTTCGAGGAAAAAGGCTCCATCCTTGCTTGGAAGGATGATGTTCCCACACAGGCCATTGCCGATTCTCTGGAAGCAGGTGGTAGTTGTCAGGTGCAGATGTGTACCCAATACCTGTATGCCGCAAAATGATTGCGGTCGGAGAATGTGTAGAAAAACGAACAAATTGCCATTTAGCCATTTTGTCGCTTGGTTCCTCTGGTTCGGTTTTTATATGTTGTTTTGTGGCAGTGGTTTTCAAACGGGCATTTTCTAATTTAACTCACAAAAAAACCCTTGTCTTCTTGTTTCATGCTTAGGCCACCATTGAACGCCATTTGGTTACCCAGGTAGCAAGTTCTCGCTTACTCTTCACCAGTAGAATGAACCTATGAAATGCGAATGGTTGTGAACCACTGGCTCCTCGTGTGGTGTGGATGGTCCGATTTGAAGCCTGCTTCCTGTTTGCTTGGCTGCACTTCTATCGCACAACACTCCGTGATGACAGCAGTGCAGTGGTATTTCTCGTTTTGGTCATCATGTGGCTGGCAATTGTCAGTTTTAAATTGCAAATTTCTTCTCCGGTCCGATTTCCGGACGGCTTCATTTTAGGGAGCCCTGTCTGCACGTGTTGTGTCAGTTTTGCGCATTGTTTTCAATTTATATGGCCACAAGAATGGACAAACATTGTGCGTTGCTTTTACCGCAACTTCCATTGATTCAATTCAGTTGGAGGAAATATCAGGGATTCCAATGAAAGAAATTGATATTTTTTTTCGTTCGGCGCACAATTTATTTTGAGTTTGGCGGAGATACATACAAATAGAAAATTGATTTTTAAATAGGTCCCCAAAATCATGAAAATAAGGATTTTGGCCTAGTTTGGAGTGCAGATTCAGAATATGAAATTATCTCAAATTAGTTATAGAAGCCAATTGTTTGAATTGATTGCACAAAAGCTCCTAATTGAGATTGTTTTCTAAAAAAAAAAACAGAATATTGTTTATTATATTTACATTAATTATTATTCAATTATTCCGGACATATACTAGCATTTTAACGAATACGGTTTCTGTTGAATTTCGAATAGATGTTCTTAACAAATAAGCTTATTAAAAATACAAAAGCAATTCTACAAAATAAAATCATTGTACTTTTTTGAATGTATTTATTATTTTCGCAATATTTATTCGTAAAGTTGTAGAAATGTCACTCGACCACATCTCAAATCAAAGAGTTTAAAGTAAATTCTATTAAAGTGTTTGTGGATTTTAACCACAAATATTAAATCTTATGAGAAGAAAAAAAATTTCCAATAGAATATTGCTAGATGCACTCACGGAGGAAATAATACATGATAGTTCCAGCCTAGGTTCCAGCACATAATTAAAGATAGATTTAAAGATAGAAACATGGGCTTATATGCAACATTTGAAGGCTGGTTTGTACCCAAGTAACCAGCAAGTATTTAAAATAGCATCTATTCAGCACAAGGAGGTAGACAGCTTTGCTCAGAGCCAGCTTTTGTTGATCGAGCAACTATGAGTTGCTCCCTGTTGCTCCCATTTGCTCAAACATTTTCCGCTGATCCAAGTAGTCAGACGTATGCCAAACATTCGACCCGTCAAACTTTTCCCCGTCAAACTTGGTTGAGTCGAAAGTCTTGAGCCATAAAGCCAAAGATGACGGGACTTATGAGTAAGAAACGTAAGCTCTGTTATGACACGACATTCTTCAAACTCATAAAAATGACCATGAGCTACGTATCCAGCTTTTTACGCTAACGCGAGGGGTGATTCGAATATGACGTTTCTTGCCGCCAACTGAATTTCAGTTCAATGCTATCCTAGTAGACTGTTTGAGAGTTTGTTGACTGAAATGTCAAAAAATTTCACAGCGATTTCAACTGTTTTTTATATATTAGTTCTGCTAGGAAAAATAATCCAATTCTTATTATTTATTCTTTTTTAGGTCAACTTTTAAAGGATTTGATTGGAAATATGTGTATGTGAAAATATCCCGCATATGTTGATAACTGACGATCTTGACCAATAACCCAAGGATACCCTCTGCGTTTTCATAGCAGTGTCCAGTAATTAAAGGCCCACTAATGTTCATCCTCAATATTATTAAATAGAACAGAAGTTCGCTTCGAAGAAAAAAAATATGCATTGTTGGGGACAGTCGGATTTGGCAGCCATTGGTGCATATGCGCATTGCAACATGTTTCTCTTGGTCAAGCTAACAAAAGCAATAATCTACGATTCAAACGGCTACGCAGTCTTTTGATATAAGAAAACAATGTTTGACACTGGGATTTTGTGTCAATAGACCTCGTTTTCCCATATTTAAAGACCGCGTAGCCGTTTAAATCGTAGATTAAAATCCTCAGTCGATCCTCCAGAGAAAAGTAATAACTCGTCTAATAAATGATTCGTCTGAAAATACATCTGATAATGATTCGTCTGATAAAATAACGAGTTTGCTCTTAAGATTCCCATGATAAGAACATCTTATTCAGTTATGAATAAAGTATTAGGGTATAATATGCTGCTAAAAGTAGAACCATTTGCTTTGGAAACAGCCTTCAAAAAAGAAAATCAGAGTGCGTTAGATTTGCAAAGCTTTATAGTTTGTAGTTTTACAGATGATTTCAGCTCTCACACTTTCAATTCAATTCATATCCGATAAACATGCTCGCAGTTGATCTAAAAAGAACCGAAAAATTAATTGCTTCAGTAGAATAAATATTTAACATCATTTCAATTTACGCTTTGAATCACTGTTGGTGCGAAATAAATCAAATGAAAAATGTTGACACTTCAATCAACAAAGTCATAAAACAGCCTACTGGGCAGCATTGAACTGAAATTTGGTTGTCGGCAAGAAACGTCATATTTGAATCACCCCTCGCGTTAGCGTAAAAAGCTGGATATGTACAAATTTGACAACAGAGACATAAACCCAGTAAGAGAGAGACAGTGTGCGCTGTCAAACACATAACATTAGACTTGGTCAACAAAGTCGATTTTTTGGAACAAAGCACTTTCGATTCCTTTTAGCGTCCAAAACAGCTGTGCAAAATTTGGGAGCGATTGATTGCTTCCCCATAGAGGATCCAAACGCTCAGGTAGGCCAGGAGGAGGAATTCAGACCGCCGATTGGAAAGTTCAGCGCCCACCAGCTGACGAACAAAACATGGCCATTCGTAGCACTTTCTTCCAGCTCAGTCTCCCGTATCGTTACACCTGGAGATCATCACAACAAACGGAATCGCAAATCGACCACGTTCTGATTGATGGATGGCACTTCTCCAACATTATCGACGTCAAGACCTATCGCGGCACTAATATCGACTCTGATCACTACCTGGTGATGGTTCAACTGCGCCCAAAACTCTCCGTTATTAACAATGTACAGTTCCGGCGGACGCCCCGGTACGATCTAGAGCGACTGAAGCAACCGGATGTCGCCATCGCATACGCGCAGAATCTCGAGGCAGCGTTGCCGGACGAGGGTGTGCTCGATGTGGCCCCTCTAGAGGACTGTCAAAGCAGTCATTAACAACGCAGCCGAGAGCACTATCGGGTACGTAGAAGGGAGTCGACGAAACGATTGGTTCGACGAGAAGTGCAGAGCGTTTCTGGAGGAGAAAGATGCAGCGCGGGCGGTAATGCTGCAGCATGGAACCCGACAGAATGTGGAGCGATACAGACAGAAGCGGAAAGAGCAGCAGACCCGTCTCTTCCGGGAGAAAAAGCACCGCCTGGAAGAAGCGGAGTGCGAGGAAATGGAAAAGTGTCAATCCATGATAATTTTGTTCAACGTTTAAAAAGTACTTATGTTTTAAAAGTTTGTGAAGCATTCATTCAATTCACTGGTTTCCGAGATATCACAGCTCAAAAATGAGTTGTCTAAAAAATAGTCTTTTACCCGAACGGTTCTAACTTTGCGAAATATTAATAAATCGAGCCCAAATTTGTACCAATGATGCACATATAGAAGGTTGACAAACAGTCAAAATTTGAGATTTTTTGATGCGCTCTATGAAAAGTTATAGCATGTTGAACTTTTTTGTGAGAGAAAAAAAAGTTGCCTATCCCAAACATTTTGGCCATCCCCTGTACATGACGTTAATAAGACCGGTGGTTCTCTATGGACACGAGACATGAACGATGCTTGAACGATCTTCGGCGACGTGCAGGAGAACGGTGTGTGGCGGAGAAGGATAAACCACGAGCTCGCTGCACTTTACGGCGAACCCTGCATCCAGAAAGTGGCCAAAGCCGGAAGGATACGATGGGCAGGGTATGTTGCAAGAATGCCGGACAAAAACCCTGCAAAGTTGGTGTTTGCTAACCATCCGGTTGGTACAAGAAGGCGTGGAGCGCAGAGAGCACGATGGGTGGACCAGGTGGAGCGTGATCTGGCGAATGTTGGGCGTGAATGAGGTTGGAGAGCTGCAGCTGCATCGAGTATTATGGCGGCAAATTGTTGATTCAGTATTATCATGAACTTGATGTTAACTAAATAAATGAAATGAGTTTCACAAAAATTTCTTCACGGGGCTCTGAGAATTTCTCCATGAATTTCCCGGAAATCTCTCCACGGCTTCCCCACGAATACCACGGGATTCCTTTTAGAAACTTCCGAAGAATTCCTGCATCATTTGTGGGAGAATCTTTCCAGGATTTCCCTGGGATATCTCTACGTTTTCCCCGAAAACTCATAAAGTGCCTCGGGTTTATTTTCACGAGTTCCACAAGAAATCCAGGATTTCTTCCATAAGTTGCTCGGGGTTTCCTCGAAAATTCCTCCAGATAATCCTCGGGAACACATCTAGAAGATCCTCGGGAATTCGTCCAGGAGTTCTTCGGGAATTCCTTTATTATGTAGTCACCCGATAATTCCGACTGGAGTTTCCCGAGAAATCTCTCAGGAATTCTGCGGGATTTTTTTCCAGAAGTTTCTCGGGAATTCTTCCAGGAATTTCTTGGAAATTTTTCCAGGAGTTCTTCGGAAATTTCTATAGGAGTTTCTCAGAAATTCCTTTAGGACTTCATCGGGAATTCCTCCATGAGTTTCTCGGGAATTCCTTCAGCAGTTCATCCTAAATTCATCCAAAAGTTCCTCGGGAATTCCATCAGGAACTCTATGGAGATCCCTCAGGAACTCCTCAAGAATCCTTCCGAAATTCCTACAGGAAATCTTTGATTTGTTCCTTTAAAAGTTCTTCGGAAATTCCTAAGAGAGTTCATCCGGAATTCTTACAGAAGTTTATCAAAAAGGTTCTCTAGAAGCATACTGAGGGTATTCATAGGAAAACCGTATGAATTTCTGATAAAATCTTGAAAGGATTCATGAGAATCTCCTGGAAAAATTCCTTCGAAAATGCTAGAGGGATTCTCGAGGAATTCCTGGGGGAATTTCCAAGGCGCTCCTACCCGAGCAGGAATGAATAACTGATACAAAACTGCAGCATACCAAAGTCAGGTATCATAGCAAGACTAGGTATTGATCGGTTATCCCTGGTATTGAAAAAGCTTACTTTGGTATTTCGTAGTTATTGATATAATACCTCAACGAGTTATTGGTTTGGTGTTGAGGACTGCTTAAGGTATTATTCAGTTATGGAAAAATTGCCATTTGTATGGCATAATCGCCGATTATTATTTAGGTATTGCCATAGCATACCTAATATCATTATTCACGTGTTATGCACAGAATACACACCAGTTATTATTTTAGGTATTTTACCTCTTATGCAGGGCTGCTTAATACCTGATTCAGGTTGTAGGACAGGTATTCGGTTTTCCATACCTGAGTATGTTATTCTACAGCTATTTTCTCCTGCTCGGGTAGAGACATCTCAAGGAGCTCCCGTGAGAATTATTAAGAAAATCCTGGAAGCCTACCCAAGAATCTCCTGGAGAGATTTCCGAAGAACTTCTTGAAGGATTTACAAGGAACTCGTGGAGAAATTCTCAAGGAACTAGTGGAGGATTTTTCGAGGAATTCTTGAAGGATTTACCGCGTAAGGAATAATTTTCTATCCCTCTATCCTTGAAAGAATTCCCAACGAACACCTGAAGGAATTCCCAAAGAACTCTTGAAGATATTCTCGACAAACTCCTGGAGAAATTCTCGAAGAACTCCAGGAGGAATTCCCGAGAAATTCCTGAAGGATTTTTTTAGAACACCTGGCTATATTTTCGAGGATCTCCTAGAGGTATACCCAAGAATCTATTGAAGATATTTCCGAGGAACTCCTAGAAGAATTTTTGAGGAGCTGGTGTAGAAATTTCTGAAGTACACTGGAACAATACCCAAAGAACTCCTGGAGAAATTCCCGAGGTACTTCTGGAAGAATTCCAACGAATACATGAATGAATTTTCTGCAAACTATTTGAGGAATTCTAGATTATCTCCGAAAGGAATTCCTGAAGGTATTCCTGAGGGACTTCAGGAGAATTTTTTAGGCCAACTCCTGGAGGAATTCCGGAGAAACTCCAGAGGAATTTCTGTGGAACTCATGGAGGGTTTCCCGAGTAACTCTTGAAGGAATTCCCGAGGAACTCCTGGAGGAAGTCTAAATAAAATTTTCGAGGAACACCTAGAGGAATTCTCGAGGAACTTCTGAATGAATTCAGGAGGAACTCCCGGAGAAATTCCCTTGGAACTCCTGGAGGAAGTTTCAAGGAACTCTTGTAGGGATTCACGAGAAACTCCGAAGGAATTTCCGTGGAGCTCATGGAAGAATTTCTTGGAGTATTTCCCGACTAACTCCGAAGAAACTCTTGGAGTATTTCCCGACTAACTCCTGAAGGAATTCCCGAGGAACTTTTAGAGGAATTCCCGATGAATTCCTAAAACAATTTTCGAGTAACTTCACAAGGAATTCCCGAGGAACTTCTGAAGGAATTCCTGAGGAACTCCCGGAGAAATTCCCTTGCAGCTCCTGGAGGACGTTTCAAGGAACTCCTGTAAAAATTGCGAAGAAGACATGGAGGGGTTTCCTAGATACTCCTGGTGGAATTTCCGTGGGTCTCTTAGAGGAATTCCAAAGGAGCTTCTGAAGGTATTCTCGAGGAGTTCCTGAAGAAATTTTCGGAAATCTCCTAGACGATCTCCTGGAGGAATTCTCGAGGAACATCTGGAAGAATTCCCGAGAAACTCTTGAAGAAATTCCTGAAGAAATTACTGATAACGTCCTGACGGAATTTCCGTGTAACTTATGGAAGGATTCTCAGGGAACTACTGAAGAAACCTGAACTGGCTTGGGCAAATCTTTGGAAAAATCTGCGGAAAATTTTGGATGTAACTCAGTTTAAAATTCAAACGAAGTTCTGGTGAAAATTTCCGAAAAAACCCTAGTTATTATTTTGGAAAAACCTCTGTTTTTTGAAGATTTAAAAAAAAAATAGAGAAGAATATCGAGTTGACTTCCCAGAGGAAACTCAAAAAAAATCTAAAAATAATGTCTTTTAGAATGTTGGAATTAAAAAGTCCTTGAATGAAATGATAAATAATATAAACAAATATTTGATTGTTCTTGCAGTTATCTATTTATGGAGTTTGGTTGTTCACTGTTTTCTATAAATAATAACCGATGGAAAATTCATTCAGTACTGCTGCATGTATCCCAAAACTCTCATGAAATGGTGGTCGTCATATTTGAATCGTATTTAAACTAAAAACTTTTCCAATAATTTCTCCAATATGAAGACCGAAAATTTATGAATTTGTAATTGTCTGGAAGTCCTGTAGGATCAGGATAACTCATCCGATGCCTCCAACTTCTAAGTGATCAAAGTCCTGAGATTTATGAAATATTAAATTTGCATACTCACTAGCACCACCTATATGTGCAGTTCAAAATTGTACGATCCATCATCTGTAAGCCCTAGATCTAGAGCTGTCCAACAACTTTGCCGAAAACACCATCTTTATAGAGAAGTAGGACCCTGGGATACATGAAATATAAAATTTTCACACTCAGTAGCGCCATCTTTGTGTGGAATTTCCAATCAAACGGTCCATCATTAGTGAACATGTAACCCATTGAACACCTTTGTGATCCCAACAACCGCTAAGCTGCGCCATCTCTCAATTTCGACGTTCTAAAAACCGTTTCAACTTGACCCATATTAAGCTATATTTCAAAATTGTTACTTACTGGAGCTAATCTGAGCGTAAATTCGGATAAGCGGCCAAAAACTTGTCGAAAACACATAAGTGTACTTTTGTTTCGATGTGAAGGAATTTCTTTTCGTTGTTCAATTGCTTTCATAGAAAGACAAGCCCCAATGTCTCCCAACCATCGAAACTTCTCGAGTTCCAATATTCTACGTGGTAGCTTAGTGTAATTAAGACCGTAATTAACCAGTAGCACGTCTAATTTTCCGACTCATAGCACCGTGAAAGTTCATATATGATTTATTCGGTATTCTGTGGGAGTATCATATTTTTTTCCTGACACATGGAAGGCAACCATCAGTTTCGTTCTTCCTGATAAATAGACAGCTGGAAGTACTTCCAATAGACCACCCACTGGTGTCAGGAAGCTTCCAGAATGGTGAGTTCATAGAGAATCAATAGATACATTTTTACTGACAAACAACGAATTTTATGTCATCAATTTTAATACTCTGATTTTTCAAGACAAATTAGTCTCGGTCTGAAAATTCTTCCAACAAGGTACATGATTGTAGTTACTGAAATTACTTACCAAAGTATCTAGAATTTCATTTTCTGAAATTATACTCTACTATCTTTATCAGCAAGACGACTCTATTCCCTTCCTTTGAAGACATGTAATTTTCTTCGAGGGCTCCCAGCTACTTTCATCACCATCATCACGTCAGTGGTGAACTTCATTCATCCGTCTCGTCTGCTACTCGTCCCACCACGAAAACTCCCTCCGGGCTCCATCGGCGGGCGGTGGCGGCGATGGCAACTTTTCCGTTAATCGAAAACTTTACCCCGGCTCTTATGTGGTTGTCACTTTCGGTATCACATACTCGATGTCGTAACCATAGGCTGTCAAGCAGCCATCACGCTGCCACTGACTGTGGAGTGGAGCTGCTGCGGCTTGTTCCTTGCTGATGAATACGTAATCCACTTAGCAAAGTTAAAATCAATACTCACGTGATCCCGCCACACCACATACCTATCTACCTGCCATTTAAAGGAAGGTCTGTTGTTTCCGTTCTGTTCTTGAGCCCACCAGAGGACATACACCTCCTAACCACATACAGAAAGTTGATGTAATCTAACAGTAGATTTCATATACGTCCCACGGTGACACTTGGGCGGAGTCATGGCGCTGGCTGTCCTGCTCCCCATTTTCCCGGCCGGAGCGAGTGGCTGGCAAAGCTGGAAGTGTCAGGCAGTGTTGAGAATACTCACATGCGAGAAGTTATACTCACTTGCTTATATCTCAGTCCAGAAGCATGCTATCAAAAAATGATGTTTGAAGGGCTTTTAGATTGTAGTTCAATCTAAAAGTTTGTCGAATAAAGTAAAGGTCGCAGACGCATACCAAAACTGTGAGAGAGCTGTGAGCACAAGGTGAGTATAAATTACACGAATTTTACTCACCTCGTACTCACAGCTTTCTCACAACTTTGGTATGCGTTTGCGACCTTTACTTTATTCGGCAAACTTTTAGGTTAAACTACAATCTAAAAGGCCTTCAAACATCATTTTTTGGTAGCATGCTTTGGGACTAAGATAGAAGCAAGTGAGTATCAATCTTGCAAGTGAGTATTCCCAACACTGGTGTCAGGCGTCAGACCAGGCTGACTAATTAAACATTTTGTCAGATTATGGGGTAGGCCCAGCGAGCTGGCACGGCAGGCGGGCGGTAAGTGGCTTTACGGGTGAAACGAAAACTTTGACAGGGAGCTTAATTATGAGTGAGCTGCTGAATGGCCATGAATAGAATTGTGTGGTGTTATCGTCAGAATTACAGAGTATTGTAGAGAGCACGTGGTTGCTTCAATAGGCGATTCCATCTAAACTCAGGCTTACAAGGAACCTGCTGTATTTTAGACAGACAACGCTATAAATAAAGATATGTTGGGTTTACTACATGTTTCGTAGTAAATTCTGTTTATGAAACATGTTTTTATTTATCCAAATCCAATAGAGAATGATTAATTCATTCATAGCATTTTGTAAATGCTAACAAAACTGTGACTTTTGCTAGGGCTGCCGATTGTAGTGCACAGACTTATTATACTACTACTCTATCCTAGAAAGAAAAGCTCTCCGTAGGCCATTCTCTGCATGTAGGTGTTGAAGCACTATGTCTACAAGACAAAACATCGTTTGCTTCTTATACCCTTCTTCAAATGCTGTTTTACAGCCTTTTCATAGAAAGGTATATTGAAAATATACATCAAAGAAACGGCTGTATTATCATTTTTCACTTGTGCACTACTAGCAAGCATTATTGCATTGTTTCTTAGCTTCGACTAGACTTTTTATTTCACCGCATCATGTTCTTCCGTTGCCATGTATCCAGGCCCAGACTTATCCAGACCACTAGTGGAGTGTTGGCAAATTAATAGGGGATTTAGATTTATGATGTTGGATTTTTACTGCTCCATAGAAGCGCAGAGCTTTCACGTTGATGGGAAATATATCCCTCCCGTGAAGCATCGAGGATTTCTTTTGATGTGAGAATTGTCGATCCAGGGGGATTTATTCGGCTAGAGGCTTAACTCGTGATTTAACGACGAAAGCAATTATTTTCGATGCAATTCGATAATCCAGACAGGCTGACAGCAACGCCGTCGTGACAGATTTATCAGGAAAGCAATCATTTTCATGGTTTTGTAATAAAAATGTATCCAACAGGTAAATAATACGCATTAATTCTTGATTATAGCTTTCATAGACGTCGAACTGATGTGAACTTTGGAATGCGAATAAATGGAACTGCTGTGCCGTTCTCAATAAACACATAAGTTTTACAAGAAGCTCAACGCATCCCGCAACGGCTTCATGCCGCGAACGGAAATATGCTAGGCTAAAAATAAGAGCCTCCTGATGGACGTGAGGTCATTGAAAGGTGGAAGGAGCACTTTGATGAGCACCTTAATGACGTGGAAAGTGTATGCACGTGTAGGAGGAAACGACTATGCAAGTGCAGCAGAGGACGAAATTTTCGAACTCTCACGCTGAGGGATGTTAAGGATGCCATTCGCCAGCTCAAAACCAACCAGCTGGTAAGGATGGTATCGAAGCTGAACTCATCAAGATGGGCCCAGAAAAGTTGGCCACCTATCTACACCGGTTGATAGTCAGGATCTGGCAAACCGAATAGCTACCGCAGAAGTGGAAGGAAGAGACAACCTGCACTATTTACAAGGAAGGCGGAATGTGAAAGCTTCAGAGCGATCACCATTTTGAATGCTGCCTACAAAAAGCTATCCCAGATCATCTTCCGCCGTCTGTCACGTTAAACAAATGAGTTCGTGGGAAATAATGAAGCTAGCTTCATCGACGGCAGGTCGACAACGAACCAGATCTTCACCGTACGGCAAATCCCCAAGAAATGCCGTGAATGCCAGGTCCCAACGCATCACATGTTCATCGACTTCAAAGCGGCATACGACAGTATCGACCGCGCAGAGCTATGGAGAATCATTGACGAAAACATCATTTCCAGGAAGCTGAAGAATGCAATTTCCAGGAAGAATGCTGAAAGCAACGATGGACGGTTTGCATAACTGCGTTAGGGTGTCTGGTGAACTATGAGCTATCGCTCAGCTTCTGAGACGTGTAGACGTATTTTTCTAAATCGTTCCGCGTGTAGAAGTCAAGCTATCAGAACTGCAACTTGAAGTCGTCCTCGGCCGCGTCGCGTGTGAAATTTCCGCGATGAGGCGTGAAAACACTTTCAGAATCGATTATTCGAACTTCCCCTTGAAACCGTCCTACGAGAAAATACACGCCTTCTGTCGTACGGTCTTCGGTTTGAAGAGGGAAGAAGTGCTAAGACTACAGTGTCACAAAGGTGGAGCATGTACGTTTGTGAAGGTCAATGACCTCGCACTAGCTCAAAGAGTGGTCGAAGAACATGATGGGAAGCACGAAGTGGAGAGTGACGGGAAAAAATACAAGCTACGAATTACGCTAGAAGATGGAAGTGTAGAGGTGAAAGTGCACGATCTCCCCGAAGATGTATCGGAGGCAAAAATCACCGAATTCCTGAGCGCCTTTGGAGATGTTCTTTCGATCCGCGAGCTAACGTGCGGCGAAGGGTATGAGTATGGCGGTATACCACTCGGCATCTGGTCTGTTCGTATGGTGTTGCGGAGTAACATCGACTCGTGGGTTACGATAGACGGAGAACAGGCGTACATTGCCTACAAAGGTCAATTACAGTCATGTCGCTACTGCCACGAAAAATCTCGTGCGTTCAAAACAAAAAGCTCTTGGTGCAAAAGAGCTACGCGAACGTAACGAAACAGGGTCCACCACGACAAGTCCAAAAACAGCCAAGCGGCACGAAACCATCAACGTCGAAGCCAACGAACGCTAACAAACCCGACCGCCGGGTCGCTGTCCCTTCTCTTACTTCATCGGAGGCATTTCCCGAACTCTCGAAGTCTTCGAACCAGATCGAAATTGCTGGTTCGTCAACAAACCCCGATAACCGTCATGCACCGTCGTCGGTGGCACAAAGCACTTGTGCTGATCGTGCGCCAATGACGTTGAGCGTACCATCACAAATAGCTACGCCGACAACTGTTACGCCCAACACCACCACGTTGGATCTTTTCAAAAAGCCTGGCAGCGCTCTAGCTATGCCAAGCAACAACGGCAACGAAACCGACGAATCGTCCACATCTACAAGCAGCAGACGAAGCCGTCGGATAAAGAAAATCCGAATGGGTGACGACGACGAGTTCGAGAGAGGAAAGGGATACCGACATTAAAATGGCTTTCACATCCTATAACGTCGCCTCTATAAACATCAACACCATTACCAGCCCAACTAAAATCAAGGCCTCTGAAACTTTATAAACAGCCAGTGGCTCGATATTGTCTGCCTACAGGAGGTTGAGAACGAGCAACTCGGCCTTCCTGGCTACACCGTTCTATCTAATGTAGATCACGCCCGAAGAGGAACCGCAATTGCCCTGAAGCAGCACATTCAATACTCCCACGTCGAGAAAAGCTTGGACGGCCGGTTGATTGCCCTGCGTGTGCAAGATACCACAATCTGCAATATTTATGCCCCCTCCGGCACAGCGTATCGTGCGGCGCGGGAACAGTTTTTCAACGGCACGCTTGCCTACTATCTTCGGCATCGTACACAGCACACTATTCTGGCCGGAGATTTCAACTGTGTACTTCGGCCGTGCGACTCTTCCAGTCCGACCACAAGTCCATCTCTCAAAACGGCCGTCCAACAAATCGGACTGCTCGATGTCTGGGAGAAATTGTGCCCACGAGACACTGGTTTCACCTACGTCAACCGAAATGTGCAATCCCGTCTCGATCGCATCTACGTGAGCCGAGGCCTACGTGATCAACTACGAGTGGCAAACACTCACGTTTGCTCGTTTACTGATCATAAAGCGCTCACTCTCCGGATCTGCCTTCCGCATCTCGGGCGTGAACACGGCCGTGGGTTTTGGTCCCTGCGCTCTCACCTACTGTCAAACGAAAATGTGGAAGAATTCCAGCTTCGTTGGCAATATTGGACGAGACAACGCAGGCACTACAATTCTTGGATGGAGTGGTGGATGACGTGGATGACATACGCCAAACCCAAGATAAAGTCTTTTTTCATGTGGAAATCTAAAACAGCGGCAGACGATTTTCGCAACGAACACCAACGGCTTTACGCGGAGTTGAGGGTGGCATACGATGGTTACTTCTAAAATCCAACGATGCTTCCCACCATCAATCGGCTAAAAGCAGAAATGCTAAATCTCCAGCGTAATTTCTCCCACACCTTTATACGGATAAACGAGACATTTGTGTCGGGGGAACCAATCTCGTTATTCCATCTGGGCGAAAGGCGAAGGAAACAAACAATCATCTCCAAACTCCGCACCGAGGAAGACAACATCACTGTGGCACCGCAGGAGATCGAACAACATCTGGTGAACTACTTCTCAAGCCTGTAGGGGAACTGGGGGTAAGACGCCCACGTTAAGGAAGAGTCCAATTTTAACCACGAAACACTTCAAAATACACACTTTTTTTTGCACTAACATGAAGCACCAACATGTTTCCTTTCGAATGGAAGAAACCTTAAACAATTTTTATGTTTTACTACTGAAAAATTCAAATTTGAAAAAAAGTTTGATTTTCAGAATTTCAGTTTTATTGCGGGGTAAAATGCGCCACTAGCCACAGCTAACGCCAGGATGCCAAATTGTGCACATATACTTGCGCGTCTGGTTTATTGTCAACTGTTATTGTTCGTGAATGGTATACAGTCATCACATAATTATGGATCACCTGTAATTATGGGTCAATTCCATTTAAACGGCATAGTGAGCTGTTTTATCAATAATTACTACAAAATGACTCACGAATGTGTGATTAGTGAAGTTATTTTTAGTAAAAATGTGCTATTGCATGGTTCCAACTTGTGTTCTGCATTATTTATGCCAGAATTTGGTCCAAATGGCTATTTCAATGTAATTAACTAGGGGTGGGCATTTTGCCCCACACATGCCTCAGAAGTTTGGACCCTTGTATAAAACTTATGAGGGTCAAATTCGATACTTTTTCCGCTTGGTACACAAGTAAGGGGAGTGTGCAAAACAGTTTGTGGAGATAGCGAGAAAAAAAATCTTTAAAATTATGTAAAAAAGTGCAAAAAAATGACAGGCTAAAGTTACATCAAAAGTAACAAAAATGTTTTTTTGAAGTTTTTATACAATTTTTTTAGTAAAAATATGTAAATTTAAATGTAAAGAAGCATTTTTATTCTTATTTTAACGGTTGCAGTCGAAAAAAGTACTGAAAATAACGTGGTTTGTCTAAAACGAGGGTGGCGCAACTTGCCCCCTATGGGCGTTATGGCCGCAGTTCCCCTACTCCGAGCCGGCGCCGGCAGCAGCAGCTGCAGAAGAGCAAAACAACTTCGGCTGCGAAAACTCCATTCCCACAAACGATGCGGCAAACGAAGCATGCACAAGAGAAATCATGACAGCTGAGATACTCTCGGCAATCAGAGCGAGTCCATCGAGGAAGTCCCCCGGCTGCGATGGGATTCCACATGAGTTCTATCGTCGTATGTTCGATATAATCCACCGAGAACTTAACCTACTGATGAACGAGGCGCTCGCCGGTAACTTCCCCTCCACCTTCGTAGACGGGATCATCGTGCTGGTGAAAAAACGAGGTGGTGATGACTCGGCCAAATCGTATCGACCCATTTCGTTGTTGAACACGGACTACAAACTCTTCTCTCGTATTCTCAAAAATCGTCTGGAGAGTGTGATGAAGGCGCATCGCATCTTGAGTGATGGACAGAAATGTTTCAACTCGGAGAGGAATATATATCAGGCTACTCTGGCTCTCAAAGATCGTATAGCCAGTTACGTCATCGTCGTCGCCCTGGAAAACTGCTGAGCTTCGATCTTGACCACGCGTTCGATCGGGTCCGGCACTCCTTTCTGTTCTCTACCATGCGGTCGATCGGATTCAATCAACAATTCGTTACCCTCCTCTCTCAAATAGCCAATCGCTCAACCTCTCGATTGCTTATCAACGGGCATCTCTCGCGTCCGATCACCATCCAACGTTCTGTTCGGCAAGGGGACCCCCTAGCCATGCATCTCTTTGTACTGTACCTTCATCCCCTGGTGTACAGACTGGAGCAAGCATGTGGCGATGAAGATACACTCGTAGCGTATGCGGATGACATAAGCGTGATCTTCACATCGGCTCGACGAATAGATGAGATGAGGGAGCTGTTGAGGCAATTTGAATTAGCAGCTGGGGCTAAACTCAACATGCGCAAAACAATCTCGATCGACGTAGGTTTTATCGAAGGTGGAAGGATAAACATCCCATGGGTACAGACAGCCAATTTTGTGAAGATACTTTTCATTAATTTCGCCAACTCAATCCGCTTGATGACGACGACAAATTGGAACGCGTTTGTGGGAAAGTTCTCACAGCTAATGTGGCTTCACTCGGCGCGCTCTCTCACGCTACACCAAAGGATCATTATGTTGAACACATTTGGAACGTCGAGAATATGGTACCTGTCTTCAATTTTGCCACCACTGGCCGTCCACACAGCGAAACTCACCTCATCAATGGGCGCCTTCCCCTGCAATGGGTTGACCGCTCGAATACCAATCACGCAATTGTCCGCTCCAAAGAAGAAGGGGGTCTGAAACTGCAGCTTCCAGCTCTGAAGTCGAAGTCATTAGCTGTCAACAGGTATTTGACAGAGATAGAGTCCATGCCCTTCTACGTATCCCTCCTGCAACAAACAAATCCTCGTCAGCCTATTATTCCGATTGATCTTCCTGATGCCAAGCAAATCCTCGCAAGCATATCCCAAATACCACCACTCGTTCAACAGAACCCTACCGCTGGTGGAATCCACCGATGCTTTATCCAGCAAACGGAGCAGCCGAAGGTAGAATGAATCCATCCACAACATGACTGGTCGAGAATCTGGAAAAATATCGCAGACCGGCAGATTTCGTCAGCACATCGGAGCCTTCTGTACCTGTCACTGCATGAAATTCTCTCCTTCCCTTTCACTCTTACAGAAACGTTGTAAACAACAAGGCCAAGAAACGTCAAAATCCCATACAAAATCAAAACAGTGCAGTGCCCTATAGGAAAGTAGAAAACAGAAAACTATGGTTTGTATTGCGTAAAGCTGATAGTGAGTACTGTGCACATTGCAACAACCAAACAGTGGAAACCATCGAGCACAAATTTCGTTCCTGCCCTCGCGTGGCTTCAGCTTGGATGATTTTGCAGCAAAAGATAGGCAGTGCTCTCAATGGATGGAGACATCTATCATTCGAGGAGCTAATTAGGAGTGTCTTAAGTGGAATTAACAGACGCTCACGTGTTAAAATTTTGAAATTATTTTGTGAATACATCTGTCATGTTAACGAGAGACTCGCAAATGATAAAATTATAATTAAAACAGAATCTGGCAAATAAAACTAAATTTGAAAAAAAAAGACTATCCAGTTCATTCGAATCTCGCCGGGGACACCCAGTCAACACATGATCGCATATAATGTTGAATATGATGAAAAAGTGGAGGCGATATACGCACACTTTACATGCGGTTAAATGGAAGCATGTGCGCATATGACCTCCACTTTAGCATCCTATTCAACATCATATAAGACTTTGTGTTAGCTGGGCAAGGTGACAAGGTGACGGACTCTCATGCCTACTCTTCAGTATCGCTCTGGAAGGTATGATGCGACGAGCCGGGCTCAACAGCCGGGATGCGATTTTCACAAAATCCAGTCAATTTCTGTGCTTTGCAGATGACATGCGGAAGCAGCAAAGGTCGAACTGTTCGTGAATACGTCCAAAACAAGTACATGCTGGCAAGCGGAACCGAATACGACCGGGTCCGTCTAGGTAGTAATGGGACGATAGACGGAGATACCTTCGAGGTGGTGGACGACTTCGTCTACCTCGGATCCTTACAGACGGCTGAAAACAATGCCAGACGTGAAATACGAAGGCGTATCATCAGTGGAAATCGTGCCTACTATGGGCTCCAGAAGAAGCTGCGGTATTAATAGATTCACCCACACACCAACTGCACTATGTATAAGACGCTGATAAAAGCGGTGGCCCTCTACGGACACGAGACATGGGCCATGATCAAGGAGGACCTGCAAGCACTCGAAGTTTTCCAGTGACGCGTGCTAAGGACGATACTCGTCGTTGTGCAGAAGAATGTATGTGGCGGAGAAAGGTGAACACCGAGGTCGCTGCGCTTTACGGCGGACTCCGCATCCAGAAGGTGGCCAAAGCCAAAAGAATACGGTGGACAAGGGCGCGTGTTGCAAGAATGCCGGACCACCACACTGCGCAGTTGGTGTTTGCGACTGATCCGGTTGGCACAAGAAGGCGTGGAGCACAGAGAGCAAGATGGGCGGATCAGGTGGAGCGTGACTTGGCGAGCATCGGGCGTGACCGAGGATGGAGAACGGCAGCCACGAACCTTGTATTATGGAGATTACACCTGTTCACTTTTTTTTTACCTACCCGTGTCACATCAAATTATCAATCCACGTGCAAAAACAAGGCTTCAGTCCAAAAATGAGCTAAATTGATAGAAGTTCAGAGGTGTATCAAATAGATTTTGTGTTTTTTCGACCATTTTCACGAAAATGTACTTCAATATCCAGAAAATTGCATCAAAAAGGTACCAAAAATACTGTTAAAATATAGTTAGAACAATACTCTACAGTTTTGCCGAAGACACTACGATGTTTAAATTGCGTATTTTAAAGTTATTCAACAATTTTCGTTAAAAAATCACGAAAAAATACAATAATTTTACGATTTTTCATGTAAAAGTCATGTAATTTTACATTGTTTTAAGTGACTAATTTTATGAGCTATTGCTCCTATGTGTTATGAACATTTCGTCCATACATCTTTCAATGTAGAAATTCGTTTTCATTGACTAATTATCAAAAGTTTGTCACGCTGATACTAAAAATTGTACAGAGTTGCCAGCATAAAATAAAACAAAGTTACCCAACTAACAATCGCAAGCCGCAAACCAGCATGCATGCTGAATTGTTGCTTTATAATAGTAATGATAGCTGAACTAAAATTATGCTGTACACATTACTGTACAAATGTTTTTTCAATTGAAAAAGTAGCCAATGTTCAACCTTTCATATCGGTATCAACAATTATAAATTTAAACACTTTTCAAGCGTTTAATAATATTTTTATTCGACTTGCAGTTATTTCTTTACAAAATAGTTTAACAAGACCTTTTTCTGCTTCTTGTCAAGTACATGCAAAAATTAGAACATGTATCTGTACAAAATGTTTTCCACAAGTCAAATAAGCGCTTTCGTTTCATCATACTTCGACTCAGTGTACATGATGAAAAACACGTGTTTTTTTACTGAACAGCAGCTGAATTAACGTGTTCTTCAGTTGTTAACCATAAACAGAACATTATTCACCACTGCTGAATAGGAGTCAAAGTGTAATCATTATACAACCACGGGAAGTTTATGTTTTGATTTGAGCGCGTCAATTCATCATCTCTAGGATGGCGCAGATAGGAAGGCAAGCGGCTGGCAATCGATGGGTCTCGAGTTCGAATCTTGATTTAGGTAAATGTATTTGTAGTTATTATTTCACAATAGTTGTTCACAGCATAAAGTGTCAATCCGAAACTCTCGTAGAAATTAAAAAAATTTGCATTTTTTTTAAATCATTTTTGCAGTAGCTGAATAACAGCTTTACTATCAGTTTATAAAATGTTTTAAACAACAAACAGTTCAGTTGGTACACAACACTATGCTTTATTGTTTCTCCAAATTTGTGTGAACAAAACCCGAACAAAGGTTGTGCCTGAAAATTATCCAAATGTTATTCAGCACCATGCTGAATTAATTCGTCGTAAAGGTGCTTGTAAAAAGAGTAATTGTTAGTTGGGTACCCATGATTTAAACGTCATTACACTTCTTTGTCTCATCTGCATCAGTTTAAATTTGGTGCAGTTGGTTGAGCATGAGATGGTGGATTCGATGATTCAAGGTTCAAGTCCTGGAATAGCATTTTTTGCGTCTCGATCCTGCTATAAGTTGATGAAACTACGCACTGCATCTCATTGCAATTTGGCATCATAGCATTGTTTCGAAACCGTAGAGTGCATAGTAAGAATAAAGTTTCCCTTCATCTTGTAGTTGTGCTGATTTGTGGGTAGATAGATAAAAAGTAAGCTGCACCCACAGTTGTCTGTAAAATGTTGCATCCAGAAGCAGTTCCATCATCGTATTGAATTGTTTTAGCTAAATTGATCATTATCAAACAGATGCTCAATATTTCGCCCAGCTGATCTCGTCGACACGATTTATTGTCAACAAGTATAAACTAAATATCTAGCTAGTCCTGGAATGGGCTTAACTGGCAGATCCCGATCATTATTACTTGGAAGATTGCGTGTAAGTCATGGCAGACTCATCATCCTAACTGCTACAAAGAAAGAAAAAAAGTTTATCATGTTTTTGAGCTCGAACCTGGGACCTTCTGATCCGCAGCCTCGAGCCTTACCATTTGCACCATTTCTGATACTTAAATCAAAAGAAATTAGAATACGATGGCATGACGTCTTAATCATGGGTAACTTTGTTTTAATTCGTGCTGGTAACTCTGTGCGATTTTTAGTATCAACGAGATATACTTTCGATAATTAGTCAATGAAAACGAATTCCTACACAAAAACGATGTATGGACGAAATGTTCGTTACACAAAGGAGTAATCGCTAATAAATTTAGTCACTTAAAACAATGTAAAATTACATGACTTTTATATGTAAAATCGTAAAAATATCGTGTTTTTTTCCCGATTTTTTAACGAAAATTGTTGAATAACTTCGAAATACGCAATTTAAACACCGTAGTGTCTTCGGCAAAGTTGTAGAGTATTGTTCTTACTATATCTTTAGGCGCTGTCCATAAACTACGTAGACTATTTTTGGGCATGCAAAAATTTCGAAATTTGTATGGAGCGTAGACTTTGGCCAGAACCCCCCGTCCCCCCCTAAGAGTCTACGTAGTTTATGGACAGGCCCTTACGACATCTCCGGCATCTCTTCGGAGCAATTTTGTGAATTTCTGAGTAAATTTCTGTGAAAACGGCTAAAAAAACACAAAATCGATTTGATACACCTCACGCTATGTCCAAAGGGAAGTATTATGAAAAGTGAATGTACCTCAAAATTTATTCGCTAGAACCGTATTTTTGGACCTCTAGATTCAGAATATGTACGATTTAAAATAATCCATCTTGGGTTTTTCCCATACATTTTTATATGGGATGAAATTAACCCTAAAATGACTTTTTTCGTGGGAAAATAGGAAAAAAAATCAAACAAATTGAAAGAAATTTAAAAACCCAAGATGAAATATTTTAAACCGTACAGATTCTGAAACTAGAGGTCCAAACCTACGATTCTATGGAATAACATTTGAGGTACATTCGATTTTCATAATACTCCCTTTGGACATAGCGTGCACTTTTAAATCTTCATCAATTTGGATCAATTTTGGACTGAAGACTTGGTTTTACATGTGGATTGATAATTTGATGTGTCACGGAGAATCGGAGAAAAAAAGTTTCAAAGTGAACAGGGCTAATGGAGATATATTGTCGATCCAGTTTTATATGGCGAAAGGGGTATGGTATAGAAAACACTGTGCGTTGTTCGAGTCGGATAAAAACTACATTCCAGAGAGCTACCTTTGGTGTTTATATACAATTTGAGGGCATCCCAGGTAACACTTTGATGCTGAACAAACGTTTTTCCAACAGTTTTAAATCAGCCTTCATTTGAACAACAGCTGAGCCGAAGAGGTACAATCCTTTATTCAGCTCCTAAACATCTAATTTTGGTGATTTTATTCAACCTTTAGCTGGTTTGAAGTCCTTTGAAAGGCTGATTTAAGGCTTAATATGCGTTTAATCAGCAATCAATTAAATATATTAATTGTGTAAAAACACTTTTGTGAGCCTATTTTTACCATTAGCTGTGTCTATTTCCAGAAGATATGTTTAGGAATGTACAAATTAATCTGTGGGAAAACTGGGAATTGAACTCAGACCTCCTGATTTATAGTCACTCACCTTAGCACATACACCACGCACAATTGTGTACATATCCTCGAAAACAAGAACATTACTTGTTGTGTCTGAATAGTCAAGAACATAAGTCTGTATTGAGGTTGAAGAAGCAATGTGGACTTCACATAAACATGCTTGGGTCAACTGTCAAAAATTACTTGATTAAAGGTTGAACAACAGATGATTATTTCTACATGTTGGTGTATGTTTGAAAGCTGGTTACCCAGATGACTAATATTCTATTCAACTTGATACTCAGCAATCTATGTGTTGCTGATTAAAAAGGTTGAACAAGCCATACTGCAAAGTTTTCAGTGCAAACCAATATTCAGCTGGTATTGTGTTCAGCCATTGACACTATTGTCGTAGCCGGACATCACGACGGGACTACCACCAGTGCCCAGCATTCTCACTGCTGTCGTTTGGCCGGGCAGACGCTACGGCTTTTCAACGGACGTTCAGCGATCTGCTGCTGCTCTCTGCCAAACAACTACTGTTGTACTGCTGTCTTCGGAGGGTTGCTGCTTCGGGAGTAGAGGTGTGCCGTCTTCAGCGTTCGACTGTAGAATGACTCATCCGAGTGATTGCATCACTTTATAAAGGTGAAGCAGGCAAGATTTAGAAGCGAGGCGACAGCCAATCAGAATCGACGGAGGGGAAACAGTAAAGGGGAATCACCGAACGACGAAAAACAACAACAGAGAAGAAGAATTAAGAGAAAGAGGCTCCACCTTTTCATTTTCAACGGGGAACATTTTTGACTCCTAATTTTCGCATCGGATTTTGTTTTCAAACACAAATTTTAATGTTTATATATTTATTCACCGCACCGGTATCTTATACTACAACTATTAACCACCTATGGTTCAACTAATACTCTCTCTGTTCAGCATTCATTGTTACTTGGGATGGCCTTTACTAGTCAAAAATAGATTTCAAATGTGGTTCAATTATTGAATTCAATGATAGCCAGATGGGCTGCTATTCCCAACAAACATTTTTGCTGTATAAGAGTGGAACAAACCACTCTTAAGCGAACTTTAGCTTAAGAAACTGCTATTCAGCTAGTTCTGTTACTTGGGTTATGTATAAAAAGTTTGTTTAGCAAAATTTGCCGCGATCGGGTGAGATGTTTCGTTATCGATTGGAGATGTCGCATCGATGATGGCGATGATGATGCTACAGTACTCCCCTCCTAGACTAGGTGCAGTCCTAGCGGTAGCGGTCTGAGATGACAACTCGTCGGCCAGAACGAGTGACCCTAGTCGGAGAAGTCGTAGCGCTAGTAGTAGCTTGGGGATCTATGCTACTTCCGGTTGGCGACTTGATAGGGACCATCGTAAGGAGGCGGCAGTGATGGTCGGATGGAATCATTGCGGACGAAGACTTGCTTGCACGTGCTGAGATCCTGATGCACGAATATTGCTCGGTTGCCATGCCAGGAGGGATCATTTGGTCGTAGTTGTCGCTTGGCCTGGTGCAGGTTCACGACGAAATCGTTTACGTATTACCTCACCACTTTCGAAATAGCTATCGTGAGCTACGCAAGCTTCAAGCTCTTTACTGTTGGAGTCACTTTTGAGCGGATCCTCTCGTCTAGATGATCAGAATCACACACTGCTATTCTTTTTCGATCCAGGAAACTCCAGTGGTACAAGTCACGCGCAGTGACTGTGTAACGCCTCGAACTCCTCGAACTCACCAGCGACCTTTCGACTAGCGTATACACAAATTCGTCATGCAATGTACCAAAAAAGTATACACGGAATAGGACTCTGCACGAAATTCTCTCCCTCTCTTTCGCTCTTATTGAGATTTCGTAAACAACAAGGCCAAGAAATGTCAAAATCCCATACAAAATCACCATTTGCACCATCTCAAGTTTGAATTCCCATATCCCCCGCTTCTTCTGCTCCTGTTCCTGTTCCAACTCCAGACATTTCTTGAGTTTGAGCTTGAACTTGGTTGACCGCCCGCAGTTGCTACTACAGTATCGCCAGATCAGCTACACTCATACAAGGAACCAATGAGATAGCTGGCTGGGACTAACAGGCATCTTCAGTGTGTGATCGTTGGGGGTCTTGTATTTTAGGCGACTATGGCGCCTGCTGCGTCAGGTTGCCGGTCAATGTGGGGAAGGGAAGGGAAGTGATGATTGCAATCGCTTGTAGCCAACAGGTCGTTGAGTCCTCTGCGCCTGCACAAGATCATGCGGATGACGGCAAGGATAACGGTGTGTTGGTGGGAAATGCTTATTTTTGGCACAGGGTTCATGCTTTGTTGCGTGGATGCCATGCGTAAAATGATAGATTGTGTGAAGGTTACTATGAAGCGGCACAGTTCGCGTGGTTGCATAACTTGTAGGCGTTATATTATAGTTTGACACTGTGCTGAGATGAAAGTTTGAAGGAAGGGAAATGATTCTTTTTGAATCCGTTCCTAGTTCTAGCAATCGCTACGAACATACGAATATTCTTTATTACATTAACGAACCAAACAATTTTCAACCTGACAATTCTCAAGTCATTTTGACAAGTGTAACACTAGCATGAAAAGGACGAAAACAAGGTCGGTAAAATAGTAGATGTTTTTTACTTTTTCGTGCATGTGTGTGATCTGTCAAAATGCCCTGAGAATTGTCAGGTTGTCAGGTCAATTGTCAGGTCAGGACCTCAAATCATTTTGAGGTTAGGTTTAGAGGTTAATAAAGAATAGATGAGATGGTATGTATGTAGGTATGTATGTAGGTATGTATGTAGGAGAGAGGGAGAGAGAAAGTAGATAGAAAAATACAAAGTAGGGTCTTGTATTATTTGGGCAGGTGTACCTATTTTGGGCACTTGTAGCTATAACTAAGTCAATTTGAAACCGATTAATTTGAGTTTTTGTATAGAGTTAGATAGGCATCGTACACAAATTACGTAACGCTATAGGGGGAGGGGGGAGTCTAGCTTAGCGTTACGAGCCATACAAAATATTTTTGGTTTTCGTACAAAAAGCGTTACATGGGGGAGGGGGGGAGTCTGAAATCGCTGATTTTAGCGTTACGTAATTTGTGTACCATGCCATACTGTACGTGCCTACCCAACAAACAGTTTTGCTGTATAAGAGTCGAATAAACCACTCCTACGCAAACTTTAGCTTAAGAAACTACAATTCAGCTAGTTCTGTTACTTGGGTAGCTCTATACAAAAATTCAAATCAATCCGTTTAAAATTGACTTAGTTATAGCGGCAAGTGCCCAAAATAGGTGCACCTGCCCAAATGGTACAAGACCCTAGGATCTTCTGCATATGAATCAGCAGCGATAACCACTAGACCATCAAGCTCGTCTGTTCAAACTCCAAACGTTTCCAGGACAAAATCATCTCCTTCTCTATTCCCCGCTTATGCTTCGCATTCTTTGCTTCGAACTTGCGGCTCTCCAGGAACAACACCTTTACTTTCACTTCCGATGCATTTCTGATAGTACCAAGAAAGGTTGTAACGCCAACACAGCCAAAGTGATACCACCGCTGGCAGTGGCAACAAAATATAATTTGCGACTTCTCGTCGACAGTATTTTTATGTTTCTTGAAATCCATCTTTCACTCGCAGAACTGGATTTGGTGTCCCAATTCAACAGCTTAGCTTCCAATGACAAGGGTGTATCGTGTACCCTGTTTAGAAGTAATTTATAATGCAAAAACAACTTAGAGAAGAATTGTGGACTTTTCACGGTAGGCGTTCCCAGGAAAGAGGCTGTTTAGATTAGGATAATTAATCGGAGCGTTTGGGAAAATTAATCGGAAATGTACGGTCGTCGTTCCGGTGGTTCGCTATTGTTTTCACCGAGGTAACGTTCCCAGGTTTCAGGATAATCCCCATCGCGAGACAAATTACTTTGAGTGCCATTGGCCAACAACGATAATAATTGCTTTCTAAGACAAGCTCAGCACGGTTTCAGGTCCACGGGTTGTTAATAAAATTTTCACTGAGGACGGCGTACTTCCAAGGCCTTTGATGACGTTTTGTAAATGGGTGTACATTTGTCAAAAAACAGCCATCAGCGAATTTCCCACCCCAACCCGTGTCCCATTCCGTTTACAGGAGAAAAACAGTCCATCCAGTCGTCGTAATTTCGTCTTCGCATTGCTCCGCACGAAAAACAGCACCATTTGCATACACTCAAATCCATTTCCCGGGGGGTACCCTCCGGCTCCGGGTTGTTTGTGTGTTTTTTCGGTACGCCTTTGAACTCGTTTTTCACACCTGAAACAGCAAAAACATTTGAAGCGAGAGATGCGATCTGTACACCATCTCGCTGGCTGGCTGGTTGCTGATGTGGTGACCTGGAGTGATGGCGATGATGATGATGATGATGATGACTGTGTAGTAGTTTTTTCCAGATGAAGAGATTGCTTCAAAGATTATACGAGTGTTGTCAGCTCTACCGCCACCACCGGAGGGAAATCATGTTTCATGTAGTGGAAAGTAAATCAAATTGGCTTGGGAATGTTACAACGCTCGGAAGGAAATGGATGACCTAAGTATAGATAGGACAAATTTCAGCATTTTCAGCGAGTGGTTAACATATACATGGGATGGCCAAAATGTTTGGGATAGGCAACTTTTTTTTCTCTCACAAAAAAGTTCAACATAACCTTTCAGAGAGTGCATCAAAAAATCTCAAATTTTGACTGTTTGTCGACCTATTATATGTGCATCTTTGGTACAAATTTGGGCTCGATTGATTAATCTTTCGCAAAGTTAGAACCGTTCGGGTAAAACACTATTTTTTAGACAACTCATTTTTGAGCTGTCATATCTCGGAAACCAGTGAACCGAATTGAATTAAATTTTGAACGTACACTAACAATATACAAATGCTTCACAAACTATTAAAACATAGATTCTTTTTGAACGTTGAAAAAAGTTATCATGGGTTGACACTTTTTGGATTTTTCTTGAAAAATGTAATTTTTTTACGTCATTGTCAATAAATTTTTGTGTTGATGTCCAAAGATTTCCCACTTCTGTTCTCAAGTTATCTTTGATCAGATATATTAGAGCCTATTCAGATTAAAGGAAGAACACATTTAGTAATTTTTGTGTGGTATTGTAAATTTGACTTATTTTCCTCTATATGGGTAAAAATTTCAACCCGGTATAACTACATTCACCGTGAGAAAATATTACGTTTTATAACGTTGTATTGAGTTGATAAACGTTCAAAAATTCATTCAATTCGGTTCACAGATTTCCGAGATATGACAGCTCAAAAATGAGTTGTCTAAAAAATAGCGAAAAACTATTCAATCGAGCCCAAATTTGTACCAATGATGCACATATAACAGGTTGATAAACAGTCAAAATTTGAGGTTTTTTGAGGCACTCTGTGAAAAGTTACAGCATGTTGATTTTTTTTGTGGGAGAAAAAAAGTTGCCTATTCCAAACGTCTTGGCCATCCCCTGTACTTGTACTCGATTTTGGGGAAAAAAATCAAGAATCTTGCACACCCAGTTCTCTGTTAACGCGGGTCACGTTTGTGCTATGGAAGGGCTGAAAGTCTCTTTAATAAAGACAAATCAATCGACGTTTGTGCTATAAATCAGTGAGTTTTTATCCAATTGACTTTCGGGAAGCGGAACTGGTTGCTCGAGAGATTGTGTACACCCTCCGTGTATCTCAAAACTCTATGGAGGATGATCCTCTTGCGCACATTTTCGCCGTGTCGAGCTAGTATATTGGTATATATGCCGTCGGGTCATCGATAAGCGCTTCGCGTTTGGCGAAGATCCTGCTTCTTAAGGTGAAACATCAAGAAATCTCATTGCAAAGCATCGAACCAAACCGCACTTGTTAATTCTCGCATTTGGTTACGGATTTCCGACATTGGTGCTCTTAAAACGTGAGTAGGGAACCAAGGTGGCTATTGTGGTCGTTCTCCTTAAGGTGAATATAGAACGAAGCCACACCTTGAATTTCCAAAAACACAAATTTGAAGAACCAAGTATCGCACTAAGCTGAAAAGTTGATCGATTGGTCATCACCAGCGGGTGACCAATCGATCAACTTTTCAGCTCGGTGCGATGTTTGGTTCCTCAGATTTGTGCTTTCGAAAATTCCAGGTGTGGCTTCGTTCTATATTCACCTTAAACTTCTGCGAATGCAATGCTCGTGTAGACATCTCTGCAACGCAGATCTGGACATTTTCGGAGCCTCTACAATGGCTGTTAAGAGTTTATCGGGACCTGGGGCCTTATCTTAAGGGCCCCGTAACGTGGGTAGATCACCTTAGAATGGTGCGTTGCGGCGTAAGATCTACCACCACATCAAATTTCGATCTTGTTAATGTTTTCATGCTTTAAGTAGCCGATCAGTGGTGAGCAGACATTCCAGGATCAAGATTTGATGTGCTTTTTTTAATGTTTTGTTGCTAATCCACATTCTATTTCAGGAGTGATCAGGTAAATGTTTTGTTTATAAATGCTTATTAATCATGATTATGATTGTTTTTCAAACAAATGTATAACAAAACATACACAACACACACTGACATACATTACATATACATATCTCATCATATATTGGGAAAGGGAGGGACCATCAGGGCACCCGATTGAAACGATTTGGACAGGAGCTTGGAACTGCCTCCTCCTTGTTGTTAACATTTCGTGGATTGAGGGCGGGCTCTTCGACCCCATCTATTGGGAGTATTCTGTCAATCGAGGGCTTGATTTTGCAGTTGTTCGTGAGAACTTTCTTCTGGAAGGAGATTCTTTTCCCCTGACGCGGGTTTCGCGCAAGTGTATCTGCTTGCGGGTCCGCACAACCCTTTTTGGCCCTTCATACAGGAGAATGACTGACCACTAACAACAGCACAATCTTGATCAAATCGCTTTTCAGTTTATTCCAGTGCTATAGGCAGCTGCCTTGCTACAATAGATGGTAGAACAATATCATCATCATCACCTGGGGCCTTATCTTAAGGCGCTGTAGCTTACCTCAGTCCCCAGTGTTCCTACGAAAGAAGGCCAAACCACAGGCAATGTCACGAGAAAAACTCCAGCATCTATCTGATTTGTTGTACTCATTACATCTCGTGTCTTGGCCAACGCGATCCTGTAGGCATCACCCAACGGATTCGCATTGCTACTCTGACAGATACTCTCAAAGCAGGCCTTTTTGCTTGCCCTCATATCAGTCTTCAGGGCGGCTTCGGGAGCGGCGTAGACCACTCACCGTTCGTATCGCTCTTCCTCAGTTCGTGATCGCTGCATCCACCGCCCAGCTCATAAGCAGGCGCAGCGCAGATCCGCAATCGCTTCACTCCACCAGTAAGCCGGTGATCTGTCATTTCTAGAGTGGACTTGCCTTGGCATGGTCGTATCGCACGCACGCGAGAGCACCGCTGCCAGCTCCTTGCCGTAGCGGTACCAAGTAGGTTTCGCTTACAGCGGAACACCTACCTAAACACCTCGTCGCCGAAGTATGTCTTCCACCTGCGAGGGCTTGGCCTTAACCTAGCCGCCTCTTCCTCTACCGGCTGCCTGCTGTTGTTGTAGTCGATACGTAGCGAACTGCCAGGTAATCGCAGTTAATGTAGCCTCCATCTACTCTCCAGTTTGAACTGCTTGTTAGGCCAGGACTACAAAAAGTAACGCCAATAACCGACTTCGCACCGTTTCAACAGGTTCCAACTAAAGGTACTCTTGGTACCTATATTAGCCAGGTCGACATCTAATATGGCCATGGCCAGTGTCCTTAGCAGGATCTGACCCCACTGGTTCGTGAAACGACTTTCCCATTCCACGGCTTAGGCATTGAAGTTATCTGGCCTTCCCAGCCAACACACGATCGCATATGACGTTGAGTAGGATGCTCAATCTAATCATCATAATGATCATTGCCTGACAGCCATTCTTGCACTGTCTGGAAACACGCTAATTATTTTCTAATCAATTACACAGTACAAAGCCTCATTTACTACGACCACCGCGGAGGCACATAGCAGCTACAGACGAAGACACCATTTACTTTGGCGACCACGAAGCCCTCATAGGTAGTGGGCACCAACTCCTGGACGGGGTATTTACCAGTCGTCCATATCGCCGCCATTTTTTCGGACCCATTCGCGACCCAATCGCAGTTACCGGCGGATACTCGATATCCGTCTCCCACTCAGAAACTGTCTGAAAACGCAGTTGCCAGGCCGCGTCACAGTGATTCAGATCCTAGGACTGCTTCGTTAGTTGCACTGTAATATGTCCGCTGCGCTACGGAGGCCGGGCACCTTGGACCACCTGGATTTCCCGGAACAAGTCAAACACGTGAGAGGACTCGCGCAGCTTTGTGGCTTGGCCTTCATCGCTGCATCGCCTGCACAGCTTGCTCCTGCCACAACCTTTACAGTCCCATGACTTGTGTCCTGGTTCCGGATACCTGAAGCAAACCTCCGGAGGCTCATGCAAGGTCAGTTGGCATACTGGCCAGCTCATTTTTAGCTTCGAAAATCTCGGCCAGGCAGCCAACACGACACCCTGGGGTGATGCCTACAGCGTAGTCACGGCGAAAACGAAAGGAGCGTCAGCACCCCCGGAAGGAGAGGTAGAACCAGTGACAAACGATGAGCTCACCGTAATTGTGAAGTCACTGAAGTTGAACAAGGTTCCAGGTCCGGACGTTATCCCGACGGTAGCCATCAAGTCGGCCATCGAGGCATGCCCTGATATGCTCAGAATGGCTATGCAGATGTGCCTGAACAGAGGCGAATTTCCGGAGAGGTGGAAAAGGCAAAGGTTGGTTCTGTTGCCCAAACACGGGAAGCCTCCCGGTGACCCGTCGGCATACAGACCTATCGGCCTACTGGACACCTCTATACCGAGAAACCAGACGACTCTGGGCGCTCGGATAACCAGTTTGGCTTCTGGAAAGGTCTATTGACGGTGGACGCAATTAAGGTCGTAACCGAAACCACGGTACTATGAAACGCGGCGTACGATGGCGTATTGAGGCTCACACTTCCACTGGGCGTAAAGCTGGTCCGCTTTGCCGATGACATTACCCTCACGGTATACGACGAGTCGATAGAGAAAGTAGATCTGACAGCGGCGCATGCAATTGGCATAATCGAAAACTGGATGAGGTCTCGTCAGCTGGCAATCTCACACCACAAGACGGAGGGGGTGGTGGTGAACAACCGCAAGTCTGAACAACATGCGGTGGTAACCACAGACGGTGCGTAATCAACTCCAAGCGCTCATTGAAACAACTCGGAGTCATGATCAATGATCTGCTGATCTTTGGCAGCTACGTGGAATATGCTTGCAAGAGGGCAAGCATGGCGATTATGGCACTATCGAAGATAATGTCAAATAGCTCGGCAATAGTCTCGAGTAAGCGTAGTAGCGGTCTCCATACTACGGTATGGCGCTGATGTATGGTCGAGTGCGCTAGTGGTTAAGCAAAACATAGAGCGGCTCGAAAATACGCACAGGTTGATGGTCCTTAGGGTCATCAGCGCATACCGTACGATGTCAAAGGACGCGGTATGCGTGCTGGCGGGTATGATGCCCATAGCACTTGTGGTGTCAGAGGACGAGGAGTGCTTCGCGTGATGCGGCACAAGAGGCGCGAGACGGATTGCCAGAGCATCGTCGATGTTGAAATGACAGAGGGATTGGTCATCCTCCAGCAAGGGTAGATGGACACACAGGCTCATACCGAGCGTGTCCAAGTGGACGAGCAGGCCCCATGGCGAGGTGAATTTTCACTTGACACAATTTCTGTCAGGTCATGGGTGCTTTAGGTGGTATCTGCACAGATTCGGACATGCAGGCTGCCCTACGTGTTCGGAGTGTGCAGACTGCGACGAGACCGCGGAATATGTGCTCTTCAAATGCCCTGCCCATGCTTCGTGGAGCAAAGGTCGAGTATTTATTTATTTATTTATTTATTTACATAAAGTCAACAGGTAATACAAATCACCCCAATGACACTTAACTAACATTTACAGACTGCCGTGGTACCTTACATAATTCACGTTTAAAACTACACTTATTTGCCTTGCGTGAAACATTAAAATCAAAAACAAAATAACATTTATTAAACACACGGGATATGCTACGAATCGGTTCGTGTTGACCGTAATTAGTCCTAGCTGAAGAAAGACGTAAAAATGAGTGTGTTCGAAGATTCCGGCGTCGTGCGTTGATGTTCAGCATGCTCAAGAGTGATGGGCAGTCAATATTGCCCTGCAGGAGGTCTCCGACAAAACATGCTTGAGCAACATTTCGCCTTGCAGCGAGAGATTCCAAATGTATAAGTAGGCAACGGCTCTCATAACTTGGTAGGTCGTGCTGATTCCTCCACCTGAGGTGGCGTAAGGCAAAACGAATAAACTTTCGCTGGATACGCTCAATTCGTTGTACGCTGTTATCATAGTAGGGGGCCCAAACAACTGCCGAATATTCCAGGATAGGACGTACGATTGAGCAGTATAGCGATTTCATGCAGTAAACGTCCTTGAACTTCTTGGAAAAGCGGAAGAGGAAGCCGAGCAGCGACGATGCTTTCCCAACGACATAAGCAACATGGTCCTTGAATGTCATTTTGGAGTCAAGGAGAATCCCCAGGTCCTTCACTGTCGATACACGATGTAATTGCACTCCTGCCAAAGCGTAATCGTAGCGGAAGGTTGTTTTCTTGCGGCTAAACGAAATGACAGAGCACTTCGACACATTCAGGGACATTCGGTTAACAGAACACCAAGTAGCAAAGGCTTCTAATTGTTGCTGAAGAAAAACGGCATCACGAGGTTCCCTAATCGTGGAATACAGCTTCAAATCGTCGGCATATGACAGCTTCATGCAGTTGAGGATCGAATTGACATCATTCATATACAGCAAAAACAAAAATGGACCGAGGTGACTGCCTTGCGGTACGCCAGATGATACTGGAAACGGGGAAGAAACATGATCGCCAAGTTTCACCTGCATACTACGACCGATTAAATAGGAACGGAGCCAGATAAGGAAGCTGCTGTTCATTCCCAATTTCTCGTATTTGGCGAGTGCGATTTGGTGGTTCATTTTGTCGAAAGCGGCGGATAGATCTGTGTAGATTGCGTCCACTTGATGCCCACTTTCTATTTGACGTATCAAATACGAAGTGAAACACGTCAAGTTTGTGGTCGTTGATCGTTTGGGCATGAATCCGTGCTGGTCCAGCGAGATATGATGGGAAAAATACTGAACCAACCTTTGAAGAACTATCTTCTCCATGAGCTTAGAGATGACACTCAACGAAGCAATTCCCCGGTAGTTTGAGACAGTCCTCTTGCAGCCTTTCTTAAAAACTGGAAAAACAAATGACTGCTTCCAGCAATCCGGAAAAACGCCAGTAGAGATGGAAAGATTGAACACGCAGGTCAATGGAGTAGCAAGCGAGTCCACACAACGTTTGATGACTATCGGAGGAATACCATCCGGACCGCATCCCGTAGATGATTTCAGCTCTTTACCAGCAGTAATGACCGCATCGTTAGTGATATCAAAACGCAGAGCGGCTGAAGGAAGGCTTGGAACGTTTCGGGTAGCGTCGTCTATGTCCTGCAGGTTAAGCTGTTCATCAACGAACACCCTACTGAATTGGGAGCGGAACAAATCGGCAATTGAGGCGGTAGTATCGGCTTCATGTATAATCCATCAGTCATCGTAGAGGGCAATCCAGTTTCCTTCCGCTGATCGTTTACGTGTCGCCAAAAACTCTTAGGGTTCGATTTGAGGTTGTTTTGTAGGCGAACTAGGTGAGCATTGTAGAGGCGATCATTAAGTTGCTTATAAGACGTGTTCGCTTCTAGATAACATGTTCTAGTAGAATCCGTGCGATATTTGCTGTGACGTCTCAGGGCTGCCTGTTTCACTCTTTTCAGGTTTTTGAGGTCGGCATTTGACCAAGCGGGTTTTGACGGTTCACGTTTAGACTTTTTGGGAACAAACTGGTCAATAGCATATAGCAACTGGTCAATAGCATATAGCAACACGCTAGCAGCGAGGTTTACGTCCGAATTACTCAAAATTCCGTTCCAATCGACACGAGCAAGGAAACCATCCATTTCGTCGAATTTTGCTCGGCTGAAATCATACGTGATGCTTTCCGAAGTGTCGTGGAAGCAACGATGTGGTTTCTTTTCCAAATTGATCAACAGTGGGAGGTGATGCCTCTCGATTTTAACGAGCGGCGCAGGGGCTTGCGTAACCATACAGTCGACGGTCAGCTCGTTGCTCACAAAGCATAAATCAAGTGACCGATTATTCTCGTTTTCCACACCAACCATCTGTTTGAGCCCTGCAGTACAATATGCATCAAGCAGCTCGCGTGAAGGTTCGCCAAGTGAAGACCGGGAAGAACATGGAAAGAAAGCTCCGCGGGGATCACGCTGCCAGGAAATCGTGCTCATGTTAAAATCGCCGAGGATGACCACGTTATCTCTGGGAGCCATTTGCGATACAACCCAGTTGAGCGAATCGATGTGACTCTCTATCAATGATATGTCATTCACTCGATCGGGAGGAATGTACA
Source organism: Aedes albopictus (assembly GCF_035046485.1). Lineage (NCBI taxonomy): Eukaryota > Metazoa > Arthropoda > Insecta > Diptera > Culicidae > Aedes > Aedes albopictus. Next base: position 104,888,288 of record NC_085136.1, read on the forward strand.
CAATGCAAACATAAATTTTTGCGTCGACAGTAGAAATTGCGACCCACAGCTGTTCAACCGACGAGCAATTCGGAGGGTTGATCAATCGGGACCTGAACCCAGAGCGCACCGCCAGTAACACACCGCCCCCGATGCTCTTGTTGCTATTTGACGGCGATCGGTCCTGTCGGTATACGACGAAAGAGTCGTCGAACAGCTGATTAGAGATGGTATCATCGTTCAGCCATGTTTCGGTGAAGGCGTAGACATCGTAGCTCCCGTCACTAAGAGCCAGCTGATACTCGGCGATAGAGCTGTTGATACCACCAACATTTTGGTAATACCAAACGACGTTAGAGGAAGCAGCTGCCACATTAGCATCACGGGGCGAGGACCTACGAATCGAAGAATCTTCAGGACGAGAATTGCTGCTATGGATGTTATACATGCCTTGGTTGGCAGATTGGAAGACCCCATCTCCAGCACTAGACTCAGGGCCGGGACGACTTGGATGGCAGGAACGAGTAGACAGCGGCATGTTATCGTCGACAGCAAAAGGCGCGACTGAGCTAGGTGGATCCGGGGCTTCCGTACTGCTTAGTGTCGTGCGTCCCGGGTCAAGTGGCGGTATGCTTGAGGAATAGTGCGTCGGCGAAGTGATGTGCGTTGGACACGACGATGACTTTCTACGAGCGATAATGCCCGCCGAAGAATACAAACTGGAAACGGAATGGCGATCAGGTACGGAGAGGTTTGCGTATTGAAGGTACTTGCCTGTGGAAGGAGGTTGGAGGACCTCGACTGCAGACTCAACAACAGGACCACGACGGCTTCGATGTTCGCTGGCAGCAGAAGGCAGGACTGAGTCGAGCTGCAGCGGGTCCCCCATAGTGCTTTCTAACAGGCGTCGTGGTGTCCTTGGTCCATCACGCTGGATTCCTCCATGGCAGAGAAACCGCTGGTTGAAGGGTTGGCTACTCTCGCATCGGTTCGAATCGGTGTCGGTTGTGGTTTCCAAAAATTTTCATTCGTTCGTGTGTCCTGGAACTCGCGAAAAACAATTCCTCTCGGCCAGGTTGAAGAAGACAAAGCTTTCTGCTTGACATTCTCGCACAGCCCAACTTTAAATGAGATGAACGATAAAGTGCTCACGTCACGGCCTTTAGCTACGAGGCGGACAACATCGACGTCATCCGTACCCAATCGACGAGACGCCAAAGCTTTCACTTGTTCCGTAGTCACATCGCGGGAAATGCGGGAGAGATAGAGCCAGAATTTTTGACTGGGTGGTCTTACAGCAAAATTATCGAAAGACGGTGACAGAGAATCTGACGTTCCGGGCAAGGCGGCTGGCGGCTGCGGTCTATCAGACTTTCCAAACAGTCGACGGCGCCTAGTAGAGATGACAGCCGAAGCGGAAAACTTCGATGATCTAGGGGTCATAGAGCTGGAATTGATGAGCTTCGAAAAATTCGAATTTATTTCGTTTTTCAATTCCATCAATATCTCCTGCTTCAAGCTTGCGACGATTTCATTGTGAGCAGTAAGCACACTCTTTTGACCCGATTCATAAGCCACGCGAACAGAATCTCTCATACGGATGTCATTCATTAGAATTGAGCACGCCTTGCACATCCAAAACACCTGGTCATTTGTCATCACCTCAGTGAAAGCAGGCGAGTCGATGCTGCAGCAAGCAGGATGAAACTTTTCTTTGCAAAAACCACGGCATGTAACATGCGCGTCGGTGATTTCTGTGGCACAAGAGTTGCAGATCGAAGGCATACTTAATTGCGCGCAGCGGTGGTGAATTCACTTTGAGATTCGCCTGAGGGTATGCAGTAGTGGAGGTCGACGAGTCGTATGCAAGAAATTCTTACGCAAGCGGCGGTACGGTCGTATAGGGCGAGGGGCGTTGAGGTAGCAGAACGGGATAATGTTGTTGTACCGGAGAAATGTTTAGTGCTGTGATATGGGCACTATTGATAATAAATCAATTGACACTCACTGTAACACGCGACTAAACACATTAACAAATACGAAACAAAGGTGCACAATAATTTGGGACAAAGGCAACAAATCGAAAAACGAATTAAAAAACCGCGACGGTGAGATTGCAACAAGCCAATATGACAGTGATGCCAGTATGCAGGAGGTATGCGGTATGCGGATGTATACAGGGGGAGGACACCTCCCCCGCTGTTTTTGGTTAGAACTTCGGTTCTGACTGCTGAAGGATACCAAACCTACACCCCCCCCCCCCCCAACACACTCTCCCCCTCCGACGGGCAGTTCCAACGAGACCCGTCGTCCATCAAGTCCGTCAACACACTCGGTGGCAGCCCGGAAGGGCCTACGGAAGGCACCATCGCTACCTCGAAGGTTACTGGTGCGCCGAGAGCATAAGGCCGCCAGCGTATAGGATCTGGTGAAAGGTGGAAGGTAGAAGAGACAGAAGAGATGAAAAGACAGGTTAGAATAGAGTAAGAATGTGGGAAAGTACAAGGAGAAGAAGAGGCCAGAAAAGCCCGGGAATAAATGTGTAAAAACGTTAAGTGACGTGAGTGTTTTTGTACTACAGTGCGAAGATTCCCTGCCCGCGAATAACTGGTCGAGAAGCATGCCGACACGGAGGTGTTGTTTCAGGGAGTCTCAGGAAATCCCCCCTCTTGAGCTAGTCGGAACTTACAAGCTTGAGCCCAACGGGTAGTCTAAGTACTAGCCAGGGCCCGAGCCTCCGGTAAAGAGCGAACAATTAAAGGCAATAGCTGGTGGAACGCTTACCATTAGAGTGTACTCATTGTACGGAGTTATCCCCCTTCTCGAAGTCATCCCTAACGCGTACCGCGAAGGTAAGGAAGAGAGAGAAAGAGGTTTGAGTGTCGACCCCACATAACCTGAGGACCCACCTCTCGGGTAGCTGTAGATTTCCCCTTTCAATAAAAAAAATCCACGAGCTTGGCGTCGCTTTGCATCGCCTTCGAGACGTCCGAGTACTTAGACTGTTCGGTCTTGAAAACGAAGGCGTCGATTTTCTCGCGCTTGGCACCTACCCCTTTACGTCCCCTTGGTTTGGTGTCCCGAAACACCTGCTCATGTTGCTATTTTTTCTTCTTCCTCTTCCGCTTAAATGTCATCCAAGGGTCTGCCCCTACTCTGCACGCTAAGAAAATGTTACTCTAAAATGAGTAAGATTCACACAAAACTGAGCTAAACTGGAACAGCTCAAAAAATGAGTAAATTGCATTTCCAGCGATAGCGCTGGCCCAAGTGCAAAAATCCAACTGGTTTAAGCCGTATAATATTCTTCGCATCATCAAGAATATTATACGGCTTAAACTGATGAGATTTTCGCACTTGGGCAAGCGCTATCGCTGGAAAAAAAAAAATTACTCAATTTTGAGTTGTCCCACTTTAGCTCGAAAATGAGTGAATTTTCTGACCGTGTGTGGTTGCTGAGGGCTTACAACGCCCAGCCAACACACGATCGCATATGATGTTGAATAGGATGCTAAAGTGGAGGCGATATGCGTACTCTTTACACGCGTTTAATGGAAGCATGTACGCATATGGCCTCCACTTTAGCATCCTATTCTACATCATATACGACTTCGTGTTGGTTGGGCGGTCGCTAGCCCTGTTTCCTTCCATCTGGGACCGGTTGCCCTTCCCAGCTTTCCGGCACGCCTGGGTGGGGTCCGACTTACCGGTATTATTGCCGACCGTCGGAGTTAGTAACCACCTAGCCTTGCGTGCACCGCCAGGCAGCTCCTCACCTGACGGCTGCCTCACCCGCTTCTGCGAGTGCTCATCATTACTAATCATACCGTCTACCAGGAGTTGCGGCAACACACGCGAGCTGGAAATAGCTTACATCGTGATGAACGATATGCAGAGGCGCGTGATCGGCTGGTGACCAATCAGCAAAAGAATGTGCAGGATGCTGATCAAGGGTCGATTCAGCATTATCTATTTAGACAACCCATACTCCGGAAGCGCTGATAATGATTAGGGCGCATTCTACGCGTAGCTCGATCGCGAGCACGACAGCTGTCCAAGCCACGACGTAAAGCCTACCTAAGTGTTTAGGAGACTTTTACAATCAGGTAGGCCAGAAGGAGGAATTCAAACCGACGACTGGAAAATTTAGAGCCCATCATCTGATGAACTAAAACGGCCTACAACTCTTCGATTTAGATACCTCTAAAAATGATCATACGTAGCACCTTTTCGTAACACAGCCTCCCTTATCATTAAACCTAAAGATGCTCATAGCAGACAGTATCGCAAATCGATCACGTTCTAATTGACGGACGGTACTTCTCCAGCATTGTCGACGTCAGGACGTATCGTCGCATCAACATCCGACCGCTACTTGGAGATGGACAAACTGCGTCAAAAACCATGCTTAAAACTTTCCGTCACCAACAATGCACGGTATTGGCGACCGCCACGGTAGAACCTAGAGAGCGACTGAAGGAACCGAATATCGCATCAGCATACGCGCAGAATCTCGTGGCATCGTTACTAGACTAGAGCGAGCTCGATGTGTGACCAGTGACCACTCTAGAGGACTGCTGATGTTCAACAAAAGTATCCATCAACGGCGAAGCCGAGAGCACCATCGGGTACGTGGGAAGCAGTCGACGGGACGAATGGTTCGCGAAAAGGGGGGCAATGCGATATGGGAGGAGAGGAATGCAGCACGGGCAGTAGGGCAGTTCAAACTTTAAACATGTCAAGACCGCTACTTGGAGATGGACAAACTGCGTCAAAAACCATGCTTAAAACTTTCCGTCACCAACAATGCACGGTATTGGCGACCGCCACGGTAGAACCTAGAGAGCGACTGAAGGAACCGAATATCGCATCAGCATACGCGCAGAATCTCGTGGCATCGTTACTAGACTAGAGCGAGCTCGATGTGTGACCAGTGACCACTCTAGAGGACTGCTGATGTTCAACAAAAGTATCCATCAACGGCGAAGCCGAGAGCACCATCGGGTACGTGGGAAGCAGTCGACGGGACGAATGGTTCGCGAAAAGGGGGGCAATGCGATATGGGAGGAGAGGAATGCAGCACGGGCAGTAGGGCAGTTCAAACTTTAAACATGTCAAAAATTCAAAGCTCCCATATGTTCATTACAATCCTTGGTGCAAAACTAGAGTCCTGTCAAATTTTCAGCCATTTCAGCGGTGATTTAATGGTGGCCCAAAAGCAAAATAGGTTTATATGGGAATTACTATGGAGAATTTTCGAAAAAGGTTCACCTCGTTGTAGAGCTTCATCATATGGATGAAGTCATAGGGTCAAAGCCGAATTGAATTCTTCAGACCTCAATGATGAATGTTGCCGAAGACCGCAACTCGTTTCGACTTACGAGACAGAAGTTATTAATCGATATTCATCCATGCATGCATGAGCAGACGACCACAGCTCGATCGACATGCTTGACACGCAATCATAGTATGCGTGTTACCTTCTTGCACACCTTGAAGGGAATCGTGTATGAAGATGCGCATGCGAGTGAGAATTTATTTAATAACTTTTTACCCGATTGTCGAAATGAGTTCCGGTCTTCGGCAACATTCATCATTAAAATCTGAAGAATTCAGTTCGGCTTTGACCCTTTTACTTCATTCATGTGGTAATGCTCTACAACGAGGAGAACCTTTTTCGAAAATTCTCCATAGTAATTCCCATATAAACCTATTTTGCTTTTGGGCCACCATTAAATCACCACCGAAATGGCTGAAAATTTGACAGGACTCTAGTTTTGCACCAAGGATTGTAATGAACATATGGGAGCTTTGAATTTTTGACATGTTTGAAGTCTGAACTGCCCTAACGGGCAGTCATGCTGCAGCAAGGAACCCGGAAGAACGTGGAACGTTACAGACATAGCGGAAGAAGCTGGCCCGCCTCTTTCGAGGGAAAATTGCCACCTGGAAGAAGCGGAATGCTGTGCCGTTCCCATGAAACACGGAAGCTCAACGCATCCCGTAACGGCTTTGTGCCATGAATTTAAATATGCAGGGTTAAGGGTGAAGCCTCTTGTCGTATGGACGTGAGGTGATCGAAAGTTGGAAGCAGAACATCGATCAGCACCTGAATGGCTTGGAGAACGTAGGCACGGGAGACCACGACAACGGTGTAAACGACGACGCCAGTGCAGCGGAGGACTGAAATGAACCCCCTCTTACGCTGAGGGAAGTTAAGGATGCCATTCATCAGCTCAAAACCAAAAAAACCGCTGGTAAAGCCGGTATTGCAGCTGAACTCATCAAGATGGGCCCAGAAAAGTTGGCCACCTGTCTGCACCGGTTAGTAGTCAAGATTTGTGAAACCGAACAGCTACCGGAGGAGTGGAAGGAAGGGGTAATCTGCCCCATTCACAAGAAAGGCGACTATTGGGAATGTGAGAACTTCAGAGCGATCACTATTTTGAATGCTGCCTTAAAAGTGCTATCCCAGAACATCTTTTATCGTCTGTCACCTAAAACAAATGAGTTCGTGGGAAGTTACCGAACCGGCTTCATCGACGGCCGGTCACAACGGACCAGATCTTCACCGTACGGCAAATCCTTCATAAATGCCGTGTATACCAAGTCCCAATGCATCACCTGTTCATCGACTTCAAGGTGCCGTACGACAGTATCGACCGCACAGAGCTTTGGGAATTCATGGATGAAAACGGTTTTTCTGAGAAGCAAACCAAACTAATCAATGCAACAATGGACGGTGTGCAGATGTAAGAGACAAGTGGACGGACTCTCATGCCTACTCTTCAACGCTCTGAAAGATGTAATGCGACTAGCCGGGGTATGATTTTCACAAAATCCGGATAAACCACGAGCTCGCTGCACTCTACGGCGAACCCAGCATCCAAGGTGACCAAAGCTGTAAGGATACGGTGGACAAGGCGTGTTGTACGAATGCCGGTATTCGCTAATGATTCGGTTCGCACAAGTAAGCGTGGAATATAAGGAGCATTATGAGCGGACCAGGTGGAGCGACTCTGATCACCCCGTCCCCTCTGCACCATATTAATGAGCTTATATCGTGGGCAGATGGTTATTGGTTACCCTATCTGCGCAGGAAACAATCAATTCGACTAGCACGACAAATGCACAATCTTAACGAATGAATGGCTGGCTCCCTCGTGTGCATAATTTGTGCCTTTCCTAGGATTCCACGTCGGAATGTGTGCTAAATAAACCGAGCTCTGCAACGTAAAACATGACTTTCATTTCCATACGCCACAAACTCGGATTTATTATCTGTTCTATATGTTTTCAATTCATGCTTCTGTACTTTCTAATGGGCACCTGGGGCAGTACAACTCACAAACTTGGAATGAATTCTCCACATGTATGGACGTTGTTTCGCATTCGTTAGGGATGTTGCCGTTTCTTTATTCTCGAAGTTTTCCCTCAAAGAAAAACCAAACTAAAATTTCTCACAGAAAAGCAGAACTTTTCGGTGAAATTCAAACATCCCACGCACCTCAACTCAAACGTACCGAAGTCTACTGAATACACAAAGTCTGACTGTTTTTGCTGCTTCTGTTGCCGCCTGATACGAACAAGATTCATTGAAGCGAATGAATGCCGGAAAAAAGTCTTTCCTCTCATTAGTCCCAACAAGCCATGTTCTTTGAATAAAAGGGGTTATCTGCACCTTCACCTTCAAGCTGCCAAGCTGCAAACTGCTGCTGCTGCTGGTTGGTCGTGCCGAGTCGAGTTGCTCCGTTTGCTACAAGTTCGGTAGCTATGCGTAGGTCGTCGTCTGTCAAAGAGCCGGGGAATAAAGTTTCTCGAACGTAGAGAAATCAAGGTGGATTCGGAAAACGGAAGGCGATGGTGCACGGCAGCAAGGATCTGGTTCGGAGAATGGAAAACTTTTCATACGTTCCAAGCCAACCGTCGTCGTCGTTGTTTATTGGGAACTTGTTTTCCTAGTGTGTTGCCTATGGGACACAGAACCTTCTGGCCTGTACGTTTATCAACCGGTTTCCTAGTGTGGGTCTGCTTTTTGGATTTTGTCACTCGTGAAGATCTATTATGGAAATTAGTCGAGAAAGGCTTGCCAGGGGATCAGTTGGATTTTATGGGCCTCTGAAGGTATTTATCTTTCCTATCGGAAGTTGAGTTGTTGCTGGACAGATACCGGATAGGCTTTTGTGAATGAAACATTTATTCACCATTTGCAAAGTTTTCATATTGGACTTCAGAAATAATGGATTGACCGATTCATTGTGACTAGACAGTTAAAATTTTTCATCATCTTAGCAAAATATTTCAACTGAAACGACCTAGTATATTTAATATATGCGTGTGTTTATGAATTGAATGAAGCCCCTCTCTGTTTGATAGTGGTTTTAAGGAAGAAACATTAGCACAGTAATCTCACTTGCTGGAATTATATTTGCTCCAGGAGTCGAATGGTAAATGCTCAGAAGGGAAGCAGTGTCATATTTTAGTATACCTGGTAACTCACATCTACTTCTAGAGCATAGTCACCTTCAACAAACCCCGCATAATACACATAATCATGGAATAAAAAAATAATAATAGAAATGAGCTCATATTTCTATTAGCATTGGAGACGCATGGTTGCGCACATACAGCCGGAAAAAACCAAAAATGTAAACCTCTGTTAGCATTCCTAGAAAAAAAATGTTGAGAAATTCTTATACAAATCACTGAAAAAACATTTTTAAGAAATTTTTGAATTAATTTCTGAAAGAATCCCTTAAAATAAAATAGCAAAGGTGTATTTGGTGGAATCCCGGAAGATTTTTTTAATAAACATAGATGAATCTCCGGAGGACTTCCTGAAGAAAAATTGTATGAATTTCTACAGAAACTTCTGCTGTGATCGTTGAAAAAATCATGCAAGAATATCTGGAGAAATCACTGAAGAAATTCCTAGAGACATTCCTGGAGAAATTGCTAAAGGTATGTATGGAAGAATTTCTGAGAACCGCCGGACAAATGGCTAAAGACATCCACGAAGCTAGTTTGCTAGAATTCATGGAAGCTTTTCTAAAACAGGCCATGGAGAAACCCCTTACAGATTTTCAAGAGAAATCCCTAGAAGAAGTTTTGAAAAAATCTCAAGAAGATTTTTTAAAGAATCAATAAAAAACATTTCAGTGGGAAATTTTATGAAGAATTTCATAGGGATATATCAGAAGAAGTACTGAAGCAATTGTTGGGAGGCTTTTTAAGGACAAACTTCTTGAAATCCCGCTTCAACAGTGCATCAGAACTTCAGACGCACAAATCTCAAGAAGCAAGCTTCAAACAACAGTGTATTTTATTATTCTGTTCTTGCTCACTTGTAATAAGCTTAAAATAAGAAGCTCAGGTGCGCTATTGTTATTTACGAGGAGCTTTGTGCGCTCAAAATCGTGAGTAGGTGCCAAAGTCGGCCATTGTGGCGGCCATTTTGGGATTCTAACAAGTCTGTCCTTAAGGGAATCCCCTGAAGCATAATCGAAGAAAACTTTGAAGTATTTTTTTAATGAATTGGATTTTCAAAAGTACCACTGAAAGAATTTCTGAGGGAAATTCTGGAGTAATTTTTAGAAAACTCATGATCAAAATCATGATTACGATCAAAATCCAGATTAGTTGCAATGAATCCGAGGAGGATTGTTCAGAAACCCCTTTTTTTTGTATTAAAAGGTATTTTTAGACATTTATCTAAATAAATCTCTGGATTAAAAATCTGAATATGTTGGTCCGAAGAAAGATGATTCGGATCCGCCTCGTAAAAGCTGTGGAAAGAGCATATTTATTCAACAATATTCACGTTACAATTTATGTATTCTTCTTACGTTAAGGTATCCAAATAATTTCTAGAGATAATCGATTCCAACAAGTAAAAATGATTTTAGATTATAGCGTGTTACAAACGTGTCTTCACTTTTTGATACTTAGACTCAATTCTACAATGACAAGATGATAATCTTAGTTCTGACGGTAGACGTGTCCGATCGAGGGGCATTCATGGCAGTGATGCCAGTGCCTGCAACACTCCCCGGCCCGTAACACTGCATGTCCGTATCCGAGGTAGCTTTACTACTTGGCTTCACGTCCAGCACTGCAATATTGCTAACAGGATGACGAAGGATTCCGTTGACAATCTGAATGACAGCTTGACGCACACGTCCATCGCGTCCTGCTATTGTCGAGTTTACTCGGCCTCTAATCCAGCCGTTGCGTACGTTCTTCTCAACCAGTACAACCAAGTCCCCTTTTTCCGATGTCTTCACATCTTCGAACCATTTCGTCCGCCTCGAGATACTAGAAAGATACTCGCATGTCCATCTCTTCCAGAATCGATCGATCATCTGCCGTGCCAAGTCCCAATTAGTGCGGCACATTTCCTCTGACTTTGTCAAGGGCTTTTTGGCTCGCAAACCACCATTGGAACTGAGGTGGATGAAATGGTTTGGCATAAGTGCCTCCTATTCTTCGGATTCGATAGGGATGAAGGTCAATGGCCGCGAATTGACAATTGCGCACGCCTCAGCGATGATCGCAAGCAGAGTCTCGTCATCGAGGTTGTTCGAGCTGGTTAACGATGTGAGAGCGACCTTGACGGAGCGTATAAGCCGCTTCCATACACCACCGAAGGTGCCCGAAGTGTGGAGTCGAGGGCGGATTGAAAAACCACTTAGTATTGCCATCGGTAAAGGTGTCGGCTAGTCCGTTGTTGATCGTCTGGATCTCCTGGACCAGTTCCCGGCAAGCACCCTGGAAATTCGTCCCGTTATCTGTGTAAATTTCGCTGGGTGCTCCTCGCACTACAACGAAGCGTCGAATAGCCAATTTGCACGACTCGATTAAGAGCGAATGCACAACTTCAAGGTGGATGGCCCTTCACTGAGAGGCAGGTAAACAAGGTGACCCACCTCTTCACCATCGATCGACTACGTTTCACCGTTACTGGCCCAAAATAGTCGAGGCCGACGTACGTGAACGGTCGGCCGCACTGTTCCAGACGTGCTAGGGGCAACGGAGCCATTTTAGGTGTAACGGGAGATGCTTTTTTGACCTTACAGCTCTGGAAGTTCTTGGCGGTTCTACGTACCACTGTGCGGAGATTCGATATCTGGAAGCGTTGCCGGATCTCGTTTATCACCGTTTCGTTATTGGCATGTAGGAACTTCCGATGGTTATTCAGTGGAAATTCAGTCAGCCGGTGATTATGTGGGAGGATGATGGGAAATTTGCAGTCGTACGCTAGTTCTGGAGCTGCTCCAATACGGCTGTCCACACGTAGAACGCTCTGCTCATCCGCAAACGGCGAAAGCTTGTAGATCTCGCTTGACTTGTCGATCATCTTCGTCTGGTCCTTGCTAAGCATCACGGACACTTTATCAGGATAGGCTGATGCTTGCACCATACGCCATAGAGCTACTACAGACCGCTGAATTTCGTCCTGCAACAGGCGGCCAGTTTTCTTCGGTTGATCCAGCATACGATTTTGTCCATTATCGAGGAAACGAATCACGTACGAAAAGGCCTAAGCGTTCCCACTTGGAATATCGATTGAAGTCTAGCACCTGGTCGATCACAATTTCCCGATGAACCAAACAAGCGCGCAGTTCTTCAATAGGCAGACTCCACCTCAATCTTGGCCATTCTGCTTCCGAATATCGCAGAAAATCTGGTCCTTGAACCCATCTGGAATCAGAGCTGAGGCAGGGACCCTTTCTCCATTTAATTGCTTCATCGGCTACGTTTTGCTTGGAAGGGATCCATCGCCAGTCCTCTGTATTCGTTTTTGACACTATTTCACCCATTCTGCCGGCTACAAACTGACGGTAGCATCTATGGACAGACCGTATCCAGGCGAGCACCGTCTCCGAATCCGTCCACAACACTTGTCGAGCAATGGGTAGCGAATGGGTTTCGATAGCGGTTCGCAGCATCCTAGCGCCCAGTAGAGCACCATGGAGCAGTGCTGAAAAATTCATTTCGTCATATCTAGATTCAATCACCTACAGCTCATTTTAGAAGCTGAACCTGAGAATATGATATATGAAAAACTTGTGCGGGTAGAGCAGTTCTGCAAGAAAGTCACGGAAAAACCGCATTTTTTCGAATATATAAGGTAAATGTCACGTACTACTTTCGAAAAATGCCAATGATATTCACGGTGAATATCATTTGGCATTTTTCAAAGGTACTCCGTGACATTTACCTTAAATATTCGAAAAATATCGGTTTCCCGTGACTTTCTTGCAGAACTGGTCAAGCCGCACAAGTTTTTCATACGCCATATTCTCAGGTTCAGCTTCTAAAATGAGCTGTAGGTGTTTGAATTTAGATACGACGAAATGAAATTTTCAGCACTGCCATGGAGTTCCAACCGCATAGATAGATAGAGCCTTAGTGGCGCCACCTTCGCGTTAGCCATCACGAGAGCACAGTAGACTTGATTCCCAATCTCTGTCCGAAGATATGCTCCGGCGGTGTACGCGCCCTCGCTTGCATCGGTGAATATGTGGAGTTGAAGCTCACCGATATCAGTCGTAGAAAATCCAGGAAAATATGAGCGGTGGATACGAATTTTCGACAGTTCTGCAAACTCAGCGACCCAGCGTTGCCATTTTGCTTGAATTTCTGCAGAAACTACCTCGTCTCAGCGAGGTCTGCGTCCTCCAAACATTCCGGGTAATGACCCGTCCATAAATCAGAAAGCCGGATATCAGTCCCAGAGGATCGAATATGCTCATGACGCATCGTAGAAGGTTGCGTTTTGTCGGCATCACGTCACCTCCACATGCGTCTACCACGAACGTAAACTGGTCATCGCTTGGCACCCAGGACCTCCCAAGTACTCACTCAACAATCTTCTCTTTGGTGGCCTCAATCTGCTTCGAGTCCTGCAAGCCAGGGTTCCCGACCCGTCGAAGAACGGTGACAGAACTAGAGAGCCAGTTTCTGATAGTGAAACCTCCATTAGCGTGAACTTGTTTCGCCTCCAGCGCGACTTCGATGGTTTCTTCCTCACTGTCGAAGCTGTCCAAATGGTCATCGACGTAGTGCTTTAACACGATCGCTAAAACTGCTCTAGGGAAGGTCTTCCTGTACTCCTCGACGCACAGTGGAGCACCTAGTACATCAAAACTGATCAAAATTATTTTGACGCATTTTCACAACCCAAATGCGACCCAAATTAGTAATGAAACGTATTTCATAGTTTTCGTATTTTTTATTTCTTCATTAGGGTGACCAATTTTATGATTGTAAAAGTCAAGATTTTTCGAAACTAAAATTTTTCAAAAAATCACAACTTTTGAACCAGTTGACCGATTTTAAACTTCTTTTTTTTGCTTGAAAGCTGTTGAGTTCTAGTTTTCAGAAAAAATACGTTCAGAGGGCCAAAAAGTGTTTTCAGGCAAATAATATCATATAATAATATAATTATCACGATTTTTTCAAAGTGTTGCAACTTTTGAAATCGGAAACATCCGGAAGGTTTTCTTTCTGCATACGAAAGAGGAACAATAGTTTTATCATACACTAAACGCAGATTTTCCGGAAACAGCCGGAAAATCAACTTATTTCATTTTGAATGTACGGTAAAGGATTCCATCAAATATTTTTGCCTTTCTCGTACACCAAGGTGTACCGAAAGGCTATATGTTCACTCCAAAAACGAAAATATGATAGAGCCCCCGGAGGGGTCAAGTGTTATATACCAATCGACTCAGCTCGACGAGTTGAGATGATGTCTGTGTGTATGTATGTGTGTGTGTATGTATGTGTGTGCGTGTGTATGTGTGTGTGTGTACAAAAAGGTCACCTCATTTTTAGATAGTAAATATGAATCGATTTCAGCGACCGATGGTTTATTCGACGGGGTACATTGTCCCATTGTTTCCTATTGAAAATGGTTCAGATCGGTCCAGCCGTTCCGGAGTTATGGCCATTTAGGTGTTCCGGACCGGTACCCCAGGAAGGGGCCAGATATGAAAATGCAACAAACCCATGCATGCGACCCATCAAACCACGGCATTTTCGATTATCTGATGAACGGGATGAAGGAAAATAGTCTCTGACTATATCTGAACCGGTAGTGTTCCGGAACCGGTTCCGGGTGTCCCGCCGGAAGTGGCCAAATAAGAAAGTGAACATAACCCATGCATGCGACACGTCAAATAGCGGATTTTTCAATAACCAGTTGAATGGTAAGCAGGAGAATAGTTTCAGACCATGTTTGAACCGGTAGTATTCCGGAACCGGTTCCGGATGTCGTACCGGAAGTGGCCAATTAAAAATGTGTACCAAACCCATGCATGCGACACATCAAAGAGCGGCTTTTTCGATAACCAGATGAACGGTAAGCAGGAAAATAGTTTCAAACCTCGTTTGAACCGGTAGTGTTCCGGAACCGGTTCCGGATGTCCTGCCGGAATTGGGCAATTAAAAAAGTGAACCAAACCCAGGCATGTGACACATCAAACAGCCGCTTTTTCGATAACCAAATGAACGGTAAGCAGGAAAATAGTTTCAGACTATGTTTGAACCAGTGGTATTCCGGAACCGGTTCCGGATGTCCTGCCGGAAGTGACCAATTAAAAAAGTGATCCAAACCCAGGCATGCGACACATCAAAGAGCGGCTTTTTCGATAACCAGATGAACGATAAGCAGAAACATAGTTTCAAACCTAGTTTAAACCGTTAGTGTTCCGGAACCGGTTCCGGATGTCCTGCCGGAATTGGCCAATTAAAAAAGTGAACCAAACCCAGGCATGCGACACATCAAAGAGCGGCTTTTTCGATAACCAGATGAACGGTAAGCAGGAAAATAGGACCGAAACGTCGGGCTATGCCAAACTAGCCGTTTCAATGCTCTTAGACTGAGAAAGCCACAACAGTTCAACAGGAAAATAGTTTCAGACTATATCTGAACCGGTTGTGTTCCGGAACCGGTTCCAGCTGTCCCGCTGGAAATGGTCAATTAAAAAAGTGAACCAAGCCTATGCATGTGACACATGGAAGAGCGGGGTTTTTCGATAACCAGATGAACGGTAAGCAAGAAAACAGTTTCCTACCGTATCTAAACCGGTTGTGTTCCGGAACCAGTTCCAGGTGTCCCGTCGGAAGTGTTCAATTAAAAAACAAAACCAAACCCATGCATGCGAAACATCAAATCATCAAAAATGTTCGTTAACCAGTTACACGGGCAGCAGAAAATAGTCTCTGATCACACTTAAGATTACCGGCAGTATTGCAGAATCAGAAATTACGCAGGTGAACAAAATCGATGCAAGCGATTAATATGAGTAAAAGAACAAAATCTTGATAAAAATTTAAGCGATCTTGTCAAATTACATCATTTAGATTCCTGAGGCATTATTTTCCAGTAGGATGGATCAACGTTGTATGGAAAAAATTAAATTTTATATCACCAATCCCCTTCTGCGTCTAAAATTACTGCGAACAATTTTGATGCAACTGGTTGAGTCCTCGCGCTCTGTAACACGGTAGAAATTTGAATGGGCTTTAATAGGGGAAATTTCGATTGCTTGCACTTTTTTGTTTGTCAAATTTTACATGAATCTTATAACTAATGATAATAAAATATAGGCTAAAGTGCGCAGAAAAAATAATTGCCGAAATGTCTTGATAATGATCGGCATCCAGTGCTAGTGAAGGTGATCAAGCAGTCAACTGAGAGATTTGATATTTTTCAAATCGGCCTATACGTTTAACATAGCATCGGAATATGAGCCATCAATAAGTTTCCAAATTCAATTATGGCTTTGATAAAATTCTTGCTTTTCTGAATAAGGCTGACACAAATTTTGATTTTCTCTTAAGTTCCCCCTTGGAAATTTTGGTCGGAACCAATAGATAAACCAATAGATTTATCAATTTTAAAGTGAAATTAGAGTCTTCCAGAAGTTTTTTATCAAAACCGATGAGTTAAGGCGAAACTGGAAGCCTTTCCTCATTTTTTGGTTTTTGATGTACTATTAAATAGCGAAGCAATATTTTCAAAATCGGTTTTCGTGCACATGCAGAGTGTGGATCAGGGTATCTTCTGATTTTTTTACGCGGTATAAAATGTTTTTCGTTTTTGCAGAAACCATGTTTGAACAAAATTTCACAAAAAATGGTTTCTGCAAAAACGAAAAACATTTTATGCCGCGTAACAAAATCAGAATATACCCTGATCCATACTCAACACGTGCACGAAAACCGATTTTGAAAATATTGCTTCGTTATTTTATAAAATAATCAAAAACCCAAAAAATTAGGAAATGCTTCCAGTTTCGCCTTAAGCGGTTTTGCTTAATTTTTTAAGAATTTTTACATCAAATACATTTATTATTTATCAACTCCACCCCTCATTGACGAGTCAACGGGCACTGTGACAAAAGAAGAAAATGAGATTTATTCCGTTCTAGAGTATTCTCAGGATTCAGGAACACTTCGGCTTATGGCCGGAAAAAAAATGTTGAGTACATATTCGACGAGAAAGGCACTAGCACCACTAGGTGGATTAACCTGGGTTTTTTTTCAATATTTTCATATATTGTATGTAAATTCAACGTCAATTTGTTTGGGTATCAAATTAACAGAATAACAACATTAACCTTCTTTAGCAAACTGCATTGTTGAATTGATTGACTATCAATTTCATTCACTTTGTACGGTCAAAACTAGCACGCGCTGTGAGTTATATCAAAGAAAACGGCTGAACTTCAGCTTCACTTAACCTCTTCTGATAAGCGTAAACAAAACATTTGTACACTGCTTAGCTGTTAAACGATTACACGATAACTACACTTGGCAAAAACACAACGGAAAACCCAATTACTTCATTTTGAGTTTTTCCACTTATGATCAGGTTTTGATGTGATTTACTCCAATGTGCGACGTTCACGTTTTTGAAATGCTGGGCCTGACATGGTAAACATGTACACCCGAAAGTCCCTACGTCCTTGATGAAAACTTGGATGGGCTGCTTGGACCTCTGTGGTTGCGTATCCTCGGGCAAAATACGAAACTGGTGAAACATTTGTTTCAAATCACCACAGATCGCAACTTTGCGTTCACGGAAGCCGAATAGTACTTGCAGCAATGGCGTTAGGAGATCAGGGCCCTTTAAGAGCATACTATTGAAGGAGACTGCTTTGACCGTCGCCGCAGCGTCCCAGACGAGACGTATCTTGCCCGGCTTCTTGGGGTTGCGCACTGCCCCTAGCGGCAGGTACCACACTCTTGCTGGATCAGCTGATTTCAGTTCTTCTGGTGTAGCTAGATGTATATACCCGCTCTCCTGTTATTCGCTGATTTGCCGTTGTACGCTGTCCTGGAGTTCTGGATCTGCATTCATGCGCCGTTCGTAACATTCCAATCTTCGTTTGGCCACGGCAAATCTATCTGGAAATTTGAAGTGGTCGTAACGACACAAAAGCCCCGTTTCAAAACCTTTCGTTACGCGCCGAGTCTCCCGCTCCAATATTGACCGCACTCGCTTATCTTCATTGGATTCTGGGCGCTGGACATCTGCTACTCCCACGCTCTCGACAGAAAAGAAGTCTTTGACCAGGTCGTGCAACTCCCCGTCCTTCTCACATTCGCAGATGTGGAAACTAGCATTAGCCGATGGGCTGGCGCCAGCCTTGAGACCCTCACGTATTTTCAGCACTGATTGCAGGCTATCGTTGTGGGAACCTATGAGGATTCCGGCCGAAACTGAGCGATAACTCCGGATAGGGAGTCCTTGTAGGTGAGCATGATGCTTAGCTAGTTCTGCGTAGTTCAAGGACTGTTCTGATAGACTGAGGTTCCGTACGAGTGTCATTCAAAGCATACCTCGAAGAATGCGTGGCCTCGCTAATCTCGATCAGGATTCGTTGAGATTTTGATTCATGCCGTGTAACGTTATTCGTTCATGATAGACAAAGCGGAAGATCTTATCCGTCGCCGATTCCAAGTTCCTCAACCACCCTATTCTCTACTAGTGTCATGGACGAACCATTGTCCAGAAACGCAAAGGTTTGCACGGACCTTCCCTTCCAGTAAATACAGGCGCACCAGAAGATACTTGAATAGAGTAGACTGCATCATGGAGTGGTGTGCGTTTACCCGTTCACTTGGTTGCTTTGTCATCTCTGTTTCTTTCGCTTCTTCGTTGACCGCCTTGTTTTGCTTATGAAGAACTGCGTGTAGAAGAGGATGATGGCGCATCGAACATCCCTCTGTGCCACAGCTGTATTGCATTTTACACTGTCTGCGACCGTGCTTTCCCAAATACGTACGGCAAAGATAATTGTCTTGCACGACCTTCCAACGACGTTCTGGATCCATCTTCTTGTAGATCGCGCAGTCCTTTACCTTGTGCTGCGGGTTCAGGCATGCTAGGCACCAGACCGATGAAGATGACTCCTGTTTCGACGAATGGGATTTCTTCGATGTTTCCTCCGTCGAATTAGCGTTGAGGAAATTTCTTTCCTTTGTCCTGTCGTTTCTGCTTTCACTTCTGGGTGACCTCGGCAGTTCGGTATCCGACATCACCGTGACATCCGAAGCGGCTACGACGAGTGTAGACAGGTATGCCGAGAACGTACGGAGGTCCACTGCTGGAAAATGCCGCTTGTACAGCGCCCAATCCAGGCGCAACTGTCCCGGAACTTTCTCACTGGATTGCACAAATGTGCCACTTGACCCGCAGCCTCTAGATGGTCGCAGAGATTCTGCACAGCCATCCCAAAGGAAATTAATGTTTCTGACCTATCTGGCTTAGGAGCCGGTACCTCCCTTACTTTATTTAGCAAATTATAGATAATGAGCTCAGGGCGTCCGAAAAGCATATACAAAGTGGACAACACCTGAGGTACACATGCCGGTAGAAGCCGCCGACTTTTGACTGCGTCGTACGCCTTACCTTGTAGTGCTGGCTGCAGTCGCGCCAGATTTTTGACATCGCTGTAGCTACATGCTGTGGTGGCATTACCTGTCGAGCCAATAGCTGCTGATGTGTAGGTTCGACTGGAGCATACGGGTACTCGAAGGCGCTGGGCTGTCCGGCGAGTGACGGTTGATCTTGTAGATATGGCTGACCTGAGAGAGGTTGCTGACCGAGTATTGATGGCTGACCTGAGAGAGGTTGCTGGATAGAAACATACGGTTGACTTGGGATCGGCGGGATGCCGAACATTTGACTTGGCGGTTGTTATACCGATGAAAACGGTGGCATCGTAGCGCTAGTTGCAACTGCGCTCATCCTCCTCTTCTTGGCGTAACGTCCTCACTGGGACAAAGCCTGCTTCTCAGCTTAGTGTTCAATGAGCACTTCCACAGTTATTAACTGAGAGCTTCCTCTGCCAATGACCATTTTGCATGTGTATATCGTGTGGCAGGCACGAAGATACTCTATGCCCAAGGAAGTCAAGGAAATTTCCTTTACGAAAAGATCCTGGACCGACCGGGAATCGAACCCGTCACCCTCAGCATGGTCATGCTGAATACCCGTGCGTTTACCGCCTCGGCTATATGGGCCCCCTATAACTGCGCTCATCGTCGGTCCATTATCTTGTTCGGGCTGTGTCATCATCGGAACCGTACTACACGATGGGATTGGAGCCGGTGGTATGTTCATCGCTGACAACGAAAGTGACGTTATAACTCGACTTTCAAGGGTGTTTTGGGGGTTTCGAAGGGTCTCAGACGCGTTTTATGCGGTCCGAAGGGGTATCAGAGGATTTTCATCGTGTTTCACTTCCGTATAGGAGGACTCCGGAGGTTTCAACCCGGTCAACCAGGGAGAGATTTTCGATGTCGATCGATATCGATTTGTTTTGAAATGATGGCGTTCGCTATCGAAAGATAAAGAACTATGAAGAAAACCGAATCTGCCCAACAAACATTTTTGCTGAACAAGAGTGGAACAAACTACTCTTAAGCAAACTTTAGCTTAAGAAACTGTTATTCAGTGGAGCGGACCTGGTGTGATGGTTAGAATACTTGACTATCACGCCGAGGACCTGGGATCGAATCCCACTCCCGACAAACTCGCAAATTGTGAGTTCTTCCTTCGGAAGGGAAGTAAAGCGTGGGTCCCGAGATGAACTAGCCTAGGGCTAAAAATCTCGTTAATACAGATAAAAAAAAAAACTGTTATTCAGCTAGTTCTGCTTCTTGGGTGGTTGATAGGGAAGGGGTGTAAGGGTAGTCAAGCATTGTCAAATTTAGCGTGACAAGAGCTTTATAGAGTAAAGGCCATCGGATCTACAAGAGTAATCAACCCAGAACGTCTTAAACCAAACCCCTTCTGAAACCACTTGAAGCACTTATGAATTGCTCTCTGAAATCCCGCTGGAGGTCATCTGAGAGCCGTGATCCAAAATGTATTTAGTAGATCACCTGTAACGCACCTGAGACCCTTCTAAGCCACAAAATCAGCTTTGGAATGCCTACGGAATCCCCTGATAATCCTTCGAATCGTCCTAAAATACCACAAAAAATCCTGCATCCCCTCGGATCCCATGTAGTTTATCTGAGACCCTCCAAAACCTACAAAAACGCCTCTGTAACGCCTCCGGAACCCCCTGATAATCCTTCGAAACTTCCTAAATAGCGCCGGAGACCCCCTGAAACCCCCTCGGACCCTCTGTAACTCACCTGCGACCCTCATAAGCCTTCAGAAACAGCCCTGTCACACCTCAGCAGCAATTCCAGATGATGTTCTGTATCACTTGTTTAAAAATCTGCAAAATTTGGGTGGAAAATCTGTATTTCATATAACGCTGCAGCCAAGTTTCACCAAGACTCTCAGACTAAGACTGGGATCGCATGTGATTTCACCAGAGCAACCATTAGCCATTCAAAACTAGCGCGACTCTTCGTCTATTGTTTTTCAATCAACCGTGTCATCTAGCAAAGGACAATCTATTTGCGAACTTACCGAATTATTTCAATCATGCCAATTTAGATCTGATGACCTGATTCTACAGTGACTGCTGCTGTGCTCGTCACACGTCCCGGCCGGAAAATAATCCCAGGCACATCGCGCTAAATCCTCTCCGCTTTTAGCTGTTAATTATCGCGAAGCCAGAGCGCTCACTCTGCAACGAAGGTGTGAAATGCAGTGACCTGATTCATCCGTGGGACGTGTGCTGTGTAGATAGGTAGGCACTAGGCACTAGGTCGGTGCATAGTCCAGTTGGCAGTGATTTACCAGGCCTTCCGTGTCGTTGATGTTGTATGTAGTGTACTCCATCCATCCCCGTTCATATGTGTTTCGCAACTAGCCAACTATAGTATCCTTTCTCGTTGTCCACCGCCGCCGCCGTCATGAGAAGGACGGAAATCAGGCACTCGGTCCGGAAGTCATTTGCTCTGGCACCCGTTGTGTTCTAAAACGGGACCGAGACAATGCTGTAGCAGTGGGGAACTACGCCTAACATCTTCATCAAGCCGTGTACTGCTACCGGTCGGTGGTGATGTGGTTGACGGTCAGCTGATGGTAGGTAGGACTATCACCACACATTGCTTTTAGACTCGGATGACTACCGATGTCAGTTGTTTGTCAGTTTGCTGGTTGGCGGAGTGCTTCAACACGCTTGTGTCATAATGGCAATGGTAAGGTTGAGTGGAGTGGAAACCACTTCCAAATGGTTTTGCTGTCGTTGCAGTATAGCAACTACGTTGTAAAATTGGTTTTCTATGTAGGCATAAGAAAGCAACGCTACCATAGACTAATTTCAAGACATGAATGTGGGGACAGCAGGGACGAAAGTCCTGGGGCCTGACGCCCCCCCGCTTGCGAGTCAGCCGCCTAGTCGCCGGCTAAGAATAGGACTACTAACCCCAATTCAAGGTGTCAAGCGACCCGTGCTGAGGAATGAGTGATCGAGGGGGTGAAAAAGATGCTCGATCTTTAACGGAGCCTGTGGGGTACCTGGGCACCCCCACAGTAAGCTGTCCCTTAGGGGCTGTCCATAAACCACGTGGTCATTTTTTTGGGACTTTTCAAAACCCACCCCCCCCCCTCCCCCGCGTGGTCATGAGTCCATACAAATTTTTTTATTTGTCCATACAAAATGGTCATTGGCCGAACCCCCCCTCATGACCACGTGGTTTATGGACAGCCCCTTACCGCGTTAATGCAGGGCTCTGGCGTGGTGGACATTCTTTCCCGTGCTATTCGTGGGATTTAAACATGAAATCAAATAAAACAAATCAGAACCTAGGTGGAAGTCAAGGGCGTAGCCAGAGGGGGGCAGGGGGGGCCGTGGCCCCCCCCCCCTGGCCGAACAACTATATTCTAACTTAGCCAAAAAACTTAGATGATCAGAGCTGTTTTTGACTAGTAAAAATAAAATTCTCCTGCATCCTCGTATTTTTTTATTGTATGCAGGAATTCCTTCGGAAATTCTTGGAGGAATATCTTCGAAAATTCCTGAGGGTATTCCTTCGGAAATACCTGGAGGAATTCCTTTGGAAATTCCTGAAGGAATTCCATCCAAAATTCCTGGACGAATCCCTTCGCAAATTACTGAAAGAATTCCATCGGAAATTCCTGAAGAAATTCCTTCGGAAATTCCTGAAAGATTCCTTCGGAAATTCCTGGAGGAATTCCTTCGGAAATTCCTGGAGGAATTCCTTCGGAAATTCCTGGAGGAATTCCTTCGGAAATTCTTTGGGCAGTTCATTGGGGATTAATACCTTTGGGCAGTTCATTGGGGATTAATACCTTCGGAGATTCCTGGAGGAATTCTTTTAAAAATCCATAGAGAAATTCGTGAGGAAATCCTTAGGTGAATTCCTTACGAAATTCCTGGACAAAATAATTCCAAACTTCCTGGAGGAATGCTTTTGGAAATTCCTGGAGGAATTCCTTCGGAAATTGCTGGACGAATGTCATTGAAAATTCCTGGAGGAATTCCTTCGGAAAGTCCTGGAGGAATTCCTTCGAAAATTCCTGAAAGAATTCTTTCAGAAATTTCGGGAGGAATTCCTTCGGAAATTGCTGGACGAATTCCTTTGGAATTCCAGGAGGAATTCCTTTAGACATTCCTGGAGGAATTCTTTCGGAAATTCCGGGAGGAATTCCTTCGGAAATTACTGGACGAATTTCATTGGAAATTCCTTCAGAAATTCCTGCAATAATTTCTTCGGCAATCACTGGAGAAATTCCTTCGGAAATTGCTGGACGAGTTCTTTTGGAAATTCCTGGAAGAATTCCTTCAGAAATTCCTGGAGGTATACTTTCTGAAATTCCTGGAGGAATTCCTTCAGAAATTCCTGGAGGTATTTCTTCAGAAATTCTTGGAGAATTTTTTTCGGAAAGTCTTTTTGGATTTTATTTTTGGAAATTCCAAGAGGAATTCCCTCCGAAATTGCTGGATGAATTCGTTTGAAGATTCATGAAGGAATTCCTTTGGAAATTCATGCAGGAATTCTTTCGGAAATTCTTAGGGGAATTTCTTCGGAAATTCTTGGAGAAATCCCTCCGGAATCTCTTGGATGCATTCCTTCTGAAATTCGTGGAGCAATTATTTCAGAAATTCCTGGAGGAATTCCTTCGAAAATTCTTGGAGGAATTTCTTTAAAAATTCCCGGAGGAATTCCATTGGAAATTCCTGGAGGAATTCCTTTGGAAATTCCTTCGGAAATTCCTGGAGAAACTCTTTTGGAAATTCCTGAAGGATTTTTTTTTTGAAATTCCAGGAAGAATTCCTTCAGAAATTCCAGGAGAAATTCTTTCGGAAATTCCACCAGGAATTTTGCGAAGGAATTCCTTAAGGATTTTCCGAATAAATTCCTCCACGTATTTCCGAGAGAATTCCTCCAGGAATTTCGGAGGGAAATCCTCCAGGAACTTCCGGAGAAATTCCTCCGGGAAATTTCGGAAAAATTCCTCCACAAATTTCTGGAGGAATTACTCTAGGAATTTCCGGAGGAATTCCTCCAGGAATTTCCAAAGGAATTCTTCCAGGAATTTTCAAGGGAATTTCTCTTAGAATTTTCAAAGGATTACCTCCTGGAATTTCCGAAGGAATTCCTCCATGAATTGCCGAACAAATTCCTCCAGGAATTTTGCCAAGGAATTTCTAAAGGATTTTCCGAAGGAACGCCTCCATGAATTTCCGCAGGAATTCCTCCAGAAATTTTCCGACGGCATTCCTCTACGAATTTCCGAAGAAATTCTTCTAGGAATTTCCGGAGGAATTCCTCCAAGAATTTCCGAAGAAATTCTTCTAGGAATTTACAAAGGAATTCCTCTTGGAATTTTTAAAGGATGTCCTCCTGGAATTTCCGAAGGAATTCCTCCATGAATGTCCGAAGGAATTCCTCCATGAATTTCCGAATGAATTCCTCCAGGAATTTTGCGAAGGAATTTCTATAGAATTTTCCAAAGGAATTCCTGTATGAATTTCCAAAGGAATTCCTCCAGAAATTTTCCGACGGAATCCGTCCACGAATTTCCGAAGAAATTCCTCGAAAAATTTCCGGAGGAATTCCTCCAGGAAATACCGAAGGAATTCTTCCATGAATTTCCGAAGGAATTCCTCCAGGAATTTTGCGAAGGAAATCCTAAAGCATTTTCCGAAGGAGTTCCTTCATAAATTTCCGAATGAATTGCTCCAGAAATTTTCCGTATGAATTCATTCACGAATTTCTGAAGAAATTCTTCCATGAATTTCCGGATGAATTTCTTCAGAAATTTCCGGAGGAAATCCTCCAGGAATTTCTGAAGAAGATCCTCCAGGAATTTCAAAAAAAAATCCTTCTGCAATTTCCGAAGGACTTCCTCCTGGAATTTCCGAGGGAATTCCTTCATAAATTTCTGAAGGAATTCCTTCAGGAATTTCCGAAGGAAATCTTCCAGCAATTTCCGAAGGACTTCCTCCTGGAATTTCCGAGGGAATTCTTGCAGTAATTTCCGGTGGAATTCTTCCAGGGATTTTCAAAGGAATTTCACCTGGATTTTTCAAAGGATTTCCTGCTGGAATTTCCGAAGGAATTCTTTCATGAATATCCGAAGGAATTCCACCAGGAATTTTCGAAAGAATTTTTCCAGGAATTCCTTCACGAATTTCCGAAGGAGTTCCTCCATAAATTTCAGAAGGAATTCCTCCAGGACTTTTGCGAAGGAATCGCTCAAGGATTTTCTGAAGGAATTCCTCCATAAATTTCCGAAGGAATCTAGGTATTTCCGAAGGAATTACTCCAGTAATTTCCGAAGAAATTCCTCCAGGAATTCCCTAAGGAAATCCTCCACGAATTCTCGAAGGAATTTCCGCAAGAATTTCCGAGGGAATTCCTCCAGGATTTTCCCGAAGAATTCCTCCATGAGTTTCCGGAGAAGTTTGTCCAGGAATTTCCGTAGGAATTCCTCCAGGAATTTTCAAAGGAATTTCTCCTGGAATTTTCAAAGGATTTTCTCCTGAATTTCCGAAGGAATTCCTCTACGAATTTCCAAAGAAATCCCTCCCGAAATTTCCAAAGAAATTTCTTATGGATTTGCCTAGAAATACCTCCAAAAATTTCCGAATGAATTTCTCCAAATATTTTTGATGGTTGTCCTCAAAAAAATTCCTTAGGATTTTCTCACATAATCCCCAAACGTGTTTTTGAAGGAATGTTTGAAGAAGTTTCTCAAGTTTTCGTAGGAGTTCCGCAATACATTTTTGAGGGAATTTCTTGAGGAATTTCCGAAGAAACTTCTCAAGGATCTTTCGCTGAAATTCCTTGAGGAATTTCGTAAAGATTTATAAAAAAAACCGAAAAAAATCCTCAACGAATTTATCAAACAATTCCTCACGAAATTTCCGAAGGTATTCCATAAGACATTTCAGACATATGTCAAAAAAAATTCCAAACGAACTCCTTTAACAATTTCCGAATTTCCCTTATCAAGGCATTTTTTAAAAAAATCTTCAAAGAATTTCCGAATGAGTTCCTCTAGGAAATAAAAAATCACAAAAAGCATTTCTTCAGGAATTTCCGAAATATTTTTTCAAGGAAGTTTTGAAAGATTTTTAAAGAAATTCCTTATGGAATTTCAGAAGGGATATCTCATGAAACTTTTAGTGGGTTTTTTTCAATATTTTCGAAAGAATTGCTTCAGGAATTTGGGAAGGCATTCTCACAGAAATTTCCGGATGAATTCTTCCAAGAATTTTTGAAGGTATTCCTCAAGGAATTTTCGGAAGAATTCCTCACGAAAACTCCGAAGGAGTTCCTCAAGGAATATTCTAAATCTATTTTTTAAGAAATTCCTCAAGGAATTCCCGAAGAATCTTCTAAAGGAAATCGTAGAAGAACTCTCGAAGGATGTCCCGTAAACCAGGGTCAAATTGATCTTCGGGTCGAAATTGATCACACGTTTTTCGGTTAGATTCAGCATATTTTAAATAATTTCCTTTCAAGTATCGTGCAGTTGGGAACCGATACTACACGATATTTACTTGAAAACTATTTGAAGTATGCCTTATCTAACGGAAAATCGTCTGATCAATTTCGACCCGGAGATCAATTTGACCCCGGTTTACGGTCCTCTGGAATTTCTCAATGAGCTTTAGAAATGAAGGAATTCCTAAAGAAATTTCTGAAGAATTTGTCAAGGAATTTCTGGTGAAATTCCTCAAGGATTTTTGAAATAAATCCCTGAAATTATTTTTTAATTGATTCCTTTAAAAATTTCCGAATGCAATCCACTAGCAACTTCCAAAGATATTCCACCAGGAATTTGCGAAGGAATTCCTTTAGAAATTTTCAAAGAACTGTTTCCGGTAATTCCGAAGGAATTCATTAAAGGATTTTTCGAAAAAATTTCTCCAAAAATTTCTTAGGGTATTCCTCAAGGGAAGGAATCTTAGTTTGGTTGGAATTTTTGAAATAATTCCCGGAGAAATTCTTAAAGTATTTTCTGGAGCTTCTCAAACGGATTTCTGGTGGAATTAAGAATGATATTTGTAAAGAATTACTGGGGAAATTCTCAAAAGAATGCATGGTGAAATGCGTAATAAATTTTCTGGAGGAATTATTGAAGAAATTTCTGAAGGTATTCCTAACGGAATTACTGCAAGTTTTCCGAAGGTAATTTCTGCAGGAATATCTACATTAAAATAACCTGGAAAAATATTAAAGAAATTTCTGGAGAAACTGCTGGATAAATTCAAATTCATGATGGCATTTGTTAAGAAATTCCTGAAGCAATATCTTGAGGAATTCCTCAGGATTATAATCATATATGGTTCTTCCATTGAACCATTCCTGTTAATCACCCATATTTCATACTTCACTTTTATTTTTTTTTAAATGATGAGCTATTTGAACTCCTTGTTACTGCAAAGTGGTTTTCAGTGTAAGGGTGCTCGCCCCCTCCCCCTGGCCGAAAAGCTGGCTACGCCCTTGGTGGAAGTAGTGGCGGGATCAACCCCTTCGCAAGAAGCGGGTTGATGAGATCTCCGACTAGGAGAAGTGAGGAGATAGGCGCAGCTCAAGTCCACTTCCCGGCAAGCCAGCCGGTGGAGGTTATGGACGGAGCGTGGTTGTTGAGGGCCGTCAACCGAGAATCCAAAGGACGGTCCGCAATAGAGGTGGCTGAGCAGCAGCTTGGCAAAATCATCGACTTTGCGTCCACTAAGTCGAACATAAGCAAGGACCTGAAAACGGCCTTGCTTCGACTTAGGGCGTCGATCGACGATGCCAAGCAGGAGCACGCGGCACTCGCGTTGCTGACTGCTGCAGCTGCGGAGCCTGCAATTGAGAAGGTGCCGAAGTATACCCAAACGGAGGCCCGGAAAGCTGGGAAGGGTGGGCATGAAAAGGCTGGCCCGTCCCGGAACGAGGGGTTGCGACCGCTGGTGGGCCCTAAACAGCCACAGAGCAGGGCGATCCAAGGGGAGGACCCCCCTTGGACGAAGGTAGAGCGGAAGAGAAAGAGAAGGCGAATCCGCAGGTAGTAGCGCAGGACGCCAAGACAAGGCGTAGGAGGGCACGTGCCAAGCGCGAGAAAGGCGACGCGATTATCCTCAAGACGGAACAGTCCAAGTACTCGGACGTCTTGAAGATGAAGCGTAGCGACGCCAAGCTTGAGGGTCTTGCACGCTCAGAAAACCGTTCTGATAAACGTGAACAAACAAACGCAAATATGAGAACAAGCAAATATACACCGTGAACAGGAACTAGTTCCAGCTGTCAATATGGGCGTTCCAGAAAACGTGAAATCTAGTTCACGGTGTACATTTCTTATTGTTGTTATCGTTGCTATGCATAGTTCCCGTTTGTTCCCGTTGCCGTGACTGAGCGTGCACGAATATCGGAACGGATTTTTTTGCGTGTGGAGCCGACGTACGCAGTGTTAGACGTACTCGTACGGGCGAGATGATCCTGGAGCTGAAGCGCCAGAAGAAGCACAAGGGCGCCGTCTATAAAAGGCTGGCAGAAGAGGTCCTTGGTGAGGCTGTGCAGGTGAGGGCTCTGACACATGAGGCGACTCTGAAGGTCATGGACATTGATGAGATCACCGAAGTGGAAAGTGGAAGTGGAAAGGGCCAGCAGGAACACAGATAGCTTTGGTTCAGTGTGGCGGACGTCAAAAAGTCCGTTAAAGTAGGGAGCATAGTGGGTTAGTGTGTATGTCACCTGACATTCCACGAGCCACCAGAGGTTTGCTTTAGATGTCTGGAACCAGGACACAAGTCGTGGGACTGCAAAGGCCCCGACAGGCGCAAACTGTGCAGGTGATGCGGCGCTGTAGGTCATAAGGCCCAAAGCTGCACGAGTCCGCCCATCTGCATGATCTGTACCGGGAAATCCTCGAAAAACAGACATCCGATGGGTGGTCCAGGGTGCCCGGCCTTCAAGAAAGCCGCAGTGAACAACAAATCACAGTGCAGGTTACGCAGCTGAACCTGAACCACTGTGATGCGGCTCAGCAACTGCTTTGTCAGGCGGTTTCTGAGTGAAAGACGGATACATACATACATACATTTATTTGTTCCACATCATTAAGACAAGACATAATCAACAATAGTACGCCACAATACTCGGTTTGTGGCTGCCGCTCTCCATCCTCGGTCACGCCCAATGCTCGCCAAGTCACGCTCCACCTGGTCCGCCCATCGTGCTCTCTGCGCTCCACGCCTTCTTGTGCCAACCGGATCCGTTGCAAACACCAGCTTTGCAGGGTTGTTGTCCGGCATTCTTGCAACATGCCCTGCCCACCGTATCCTTCCGGCTTTGGCCACCTTCTGGATGCTGGGTTCGCCGTAAAGTGCAGCGAGCTCGTGGTTCATTCTTCTCCGCCACACACCGTTCTCCTGCACACCGCCGAAGATCGTTCTTAGCACGCGTCGCTCGAAAACTCCGAGTGCTTGTAGGTCCTCCTCGAGCATGGTCCATGTCTCGTGCCCGTAGAGGATTACCGGTCTTATTAACGTTTTGTACATGGTGCATTTGGTGCGTGGGTGAATCTTTTTCGACCGCAATTTCTTCTGGAGCCCGTAGTAGGCCCGACTTCCGCTGATGATGCGCCTTCGTATTTCACGGCTCACGTTGTTGTCAGCCGTCAGTAAGGATCCGAGGTAGACGAATTCCTCCACCACCTCGAAAGTATCCCCGTCTATCGTAACATTACTACCCAGACGGATCCGGTCGTGTTCGGTTCCGCCTACCAGCATGTACTTTGTTTTTGAGGCATTCACCACCAGTCCGATCTTTGCTGCTTCGCGTTTCAGGCGGGTGTACAGTTCTGCCACCGTTCCAAATGTTCTAGCGATAATGTCCATGTCGTCCGCAAAGCACACAAATTGACCGGATTTTGTGAAAATCGTTCCCCGGCTGTTGAGCCCGGCTCGTCGCATCACACCTTCCAGCGCGATGTTGAAGAGTAGACATGAGAGTCCGTCACCTTGTCGCAGTCCCCGGCGAGATACGAATGAACTGGATAGTTCACCCGAAACCCTTACGCAGTTTTGCACACCGTCCATCGTTGCTTTAATCAGTCTAGTCAGCTTCCCAGGAAAGCCGTTTTCGTCCATGATTCTCCATAGCTCTGCGCGGTCGATACTATCGTATGCCGCTTTGAAGTCGATGAACAGGTGGTGCGTTGGGACCTGGTATTCACGGCATTTCTGGAGGATTTGCCGTACGGTAAAG